>NC_080834.1:53576106-54201106 GCF_030435755.1 Ochotona princeps
ATATATAAGGAATGAATTAGCTGAGCTGTTTTTGAGTTTTATTATTTATTGCTTCATCTTCCACTGTTAAACTTCATATTTAAAGCAATTTATTGAGCTACAATTTGACCCTTCAACCTTCAGAGTGCACCTGAAACTCGTATGAATAAATATTATCTTTTTTTAATTTAGAATTGCTTAAAGGTGAATGAACTTTAATCATACACAGAAGGATCTGAAAATATAGCCAGGTTCTAAAATTACTTTAATTTATCTCAAAAGCTCCTGAAATGCTACCATACAAATTATAGCCATTTAAAATCTTCAGTTCAATTACTTGAATAGAAATAAATTTAGAGCAGTGGTGGAGTCGAATACCTCCTTCATTTACATAGGCAAGGGCATGTTCAAACAGAATATACATGGAAATGAGGGCAAATTTGAAACATCTGCTCATCCTGACATTATAAATACTGCCAGCTTTGCTCAAACTGTTTGATTTATACAGACTTAAATGGCTACTTCATCCAATAGTAAATAGAGTGTCAGAAAATTGTGTCAGTTACACGCCACTCAAAGGCAGCTGGAATCATAAGGTGCGCCGGAGGAGCCACCCCGGAAAAAAAAATGCTTGTTTTTGGCACAATCCTGTGTAAGTTTTTACCTACTGTTTACACTGTTCAAATCTATTTCTTATCAGCTATCTGAAACACCTAATTATTCTGTCTTGTACCAACAGAAGTGAAGCGGCGTGTCAAGCCAGACGGTTAAGTTCATACAGGATAGCATTGTTCTAATCCACCTTGAAGTCTCTCCCACTATTTCTAACCTTTTCTGTGAATGTTATTTTCAGCTACTTCTGTCAGTGACTTACTTTAGCTCTTTAAAGTGAGTACAAAGCAAAAATTAAATTCAGATTATGTCTAATAATTGTACTACTCTGCCAGAGTATGCTTTCTCTGTTATTGAGGTACAGTATTAAAATCTATTACTCAGACCCAGTGGTAGCCTAGTGGCTACAGTCCTTGCCTTGCAGCGCTGGAATCCCATGTGGGGGCCAGTTTGTGTCCTCAATGCGCCACATTCCATCCAGCTCCCTGCCTGTGGCCTGGGAAAAGAGTGACAAACGGCCCAAGGCCTGGGCACCCTGCACTCACATGGGAGTCCGGCAATAGGCTCCTGGCTCCTGACTTTGGATCAGCACCAAGTGGTCAGAAGATCTTTCTCTGTCTCTCCTTCATGTATTTCTGCCTTTTCAATAAAAATAAATAAATCTTTCAAAAAAGATATTTTTCTTTTAATGAATCATTTTTTGGTGCACCTCATCTAATAGAGATCAATCCTTTATTCAGGACTCTTGAATACATAAGTTATAAAGGGACATTATAGGTTATTTAATATGCAATTCGTGATATATATATATATATATATATATATATATATATATGATTAAAAATTCAAACTCCTTTTAAAAACCAAAATGTAAAGTGATTTGTCTACAAGTACATATTGGCAGAACTGAATAAAGTAATTAGATTGTTCAACTTCTAGATTAGTGTGTTTTCTTCTATGACCTTATTTTCAAAAATTGAGGTTTTGTAGAAATTATACCATTTGACTAGAAAATTACAGATCTGAAAAATCAGGTCAAATGCTTTCAAATGTCCTTTAACTTATAGAGAAAAAATACAAAGTTAAGCCATGCAGTTGAAGTTCAATTTGGTAACACTGAAGTTCCAGTTTATAATTTTTTCAAAAACTGTGATTGTAATTGAGTGGCACACTCATGAATTTAGCAAACGCTGTCATTACATAGGCAAAATAATAGGCAAGTGCACTAGTGTTCAGGGGTTTTCCCTCCATTCAGTGGCATTCTATCCCTTGGTTAAGGGACAGAATAATTGATAGAGAAATCATACCAAGAAATTGAAGGCATTGACTGGGTAATAAACTAAATCCAGACTAGAATTTGGTTTGTGTCAATGAAAGAAAATCAAATGATTAATTAGATGGGTGGGAGAATATGACTTTCCAACATGCAGGGAACCTGAGTAGGAAAATATAAATGTTCAAACCACTTAGTCAAGTAAACCTTCGGGTGGTCTCTTTCCTAAATCTTAGAAACATGTCTAAGAATATGTGCCGGAACCTGTGTTTCTTTAATAAAATGCCAGCTCTCCCCAAACCTCAAAGACTTATTTGGGAACAAGCAATACAAACCCTTTTGCTAACTACATTTATCCGGGAGCAATCATTCCGCACAGGATATTTACCTGGAAATGAATTTAGTATATTTTGTAGGCTATTCTCAAGCCAACATCAACAGTGATATCAGCCACAAGAGATGTCTTAGCCATATCTTTTAAATAAAAATCTCCTGTGTACATTTATAAAATATCAAGTTTAGATAACTCTTGGGAAAAGTTTAAAGGACTAATTATGATTCTATTTATCAATCTGTCATCATTATGTATCATATTTACTTACTTGATATTTGCAATATGCATGGATGCTTTTTAACGCTTAAACTTGCTAACATCAAGGATACATAGTCATGTTACCAATATCACATAAATTCAAGGTTTGGTGAAAAATTAGACAAAGAAGCAAAAAGACTCATTCCTACGTCTACCATGATAATTTGATCACATTGTTTCTTAACATTCTCTAAAATGTCACTTTTACAACCATATAAAATCAATATGTAAATTAGTTTAAGTTATTTAAGTAATCTTTGCCAGTTTAAATTTAAATTACTTCTTATTTTTACTATTGAAAATACTGGTTAAATTAACATCCTTTTCACAAAAACACTCAAGATTATTTCCCAGAGGTAAAATTATAGGGTCTGGAAAACTGCAAAGAACGTAATAGCAGAGCATAGTGAAATTACACTCAGGAATGTTTTTTATCAAGTGATACTCTTGCTAACAGAACCCAGACCGCCTGTTCTACCAAAACACCATAAAACTAAGAACAGTTTTTTCTTAATGTGTATTCTTCAATTATTGAAGTAAAACATTTTCTTCACATACTCTCATTAATGTTGCATTTGTTTTTGATTTTTTTTATATTTTCTTCTTAATTTTAATAGGCTATAATTTGAGGCATTTCTCATATGCAACTTTTAAAAATTCTGTTAACAGTTTGTTCAGGAATTTCTGTCACACAGTACATGTTCAAACATAGTATGCAAATGCTTCCATTTTTATCTCTTAAGTATTTCATTTTTTGTTTTAAACGTTTACTCCTCTTTGATTTTCTGTGTATTTAGACAGCAGTTTTAATAGTTACTTATTCCAAATACTAATTCTTGAACTATCAATCTTTTATTAATAAAAAGTGTCACTTTTACAATATCTTTGTAACCTTTTAGTTTAAAGAATAACAAGAGAGGCTCATTTAGGGTAAACATTATTTCTTTGCAAATCCATTAGCACACTCATACAAAATTGCTAAAAATGTATTCCAATAACCTTATCAGATCAAAGGACACCCCACCCACTCCCAAAGTAAATGCTTAAAAAGTTCATGGCTCTTCATTAAAATGAGGCCAAAGTTTCATTATAACAAATTCGCATAAGCGCTAGACATATCATGTGGTTATTTCTTAAATAAAATGACATTTCATGCACCAAAAGACACATAGAAGTGGAAATGAGTGCAAGAGCAAGCCCTAATCACAGGGCTCTACACCAGCGGGACCTCGGGTGGCTCTGACTGAGCCAGCATCACAAAAACTCAGACATAGATTCATAAACTGACTTGAAATTACCAAAAAATCACTGAATTATATTTAGCCAAGATGGCATGCAATCACTTATTTCATCACTGATTATTGGAGAGAAGAGATAAAAGGATGCAGAACACATATCATTTCATAAGAAACAAGTTAGCAACCCATTACCTTTACTCTTTGTCACAGTTACCCATATTTCCTGCAGACTTTATTCTGTGCAGTCTGTCTTTGTGGCCAATGACAAGTGAAACATGGAGGCTGATTGGTTGAAGGACATGGAAGGGTATGGATGGAAAGGGGAAGAGAAGTTCCAGTCACAGTGACACGGTGATTAGAAGATGGCCAATAAAATGTCAACTTACCAGACCCAACTAAAACAAAAAAAGAAAACATGGAATAAATAAAAATAAAGAAATATAAAATGATTTCAAAAAAGTAATAAGATTTGACTTAACAGTGATACTTCTTAAAAATAAAGATCACATCAATATTTGGATATATGGCTTACAGTATCCACGAACGAACATTTGTTAGCATCTTAAATATTATCATGCATAATTTAAGAAAAAACAGAAATGAATCTTAAAAATCTAATGTGGTTAAGTGTCAGGACTATAATGGATGATAGCTGTACAATTACAGAACAATTTCCGCTGACTTTAATGATGCTACCAGTTGACAGGTTAGATAAGTACATATGTGACAGGTTTAAAAACAGCATAATTTTTAGCTGCTAAGGCTACAAAGAAATCAAAACTGAACATCCTAATCAAAGATAAGGAAGTATTAATTCTCATTTTCCATATGAGATCAAATTCTAATTTCTATTAATCCAGAGCTGCTCATAATTGATAAGCACATAAATTACTCTCAGGTCTGGCAAAAGCACAGCTTCTGATTCTATCAGCAATGTAACCTGAAATTTGCTCCTCATTTATGATCAGAACTTCAGTAGGAAGCCTATGAAATGATGCAATTTCATTTAAATTTTTACAGATATTACCAAGATGCCTAGAAAATAAGTATGAATAAATTATGAGACTGGAGAAAATTGTATGATCCTGTCTGTAAATTATAACTATATTCTGTTTTCAATGCTAAAACTTTGGAGATTTTAATAGAGAAAGCTCAAGTAATACATATTTCAAGAACTAAAAAAGAACATTTTTAAAAATTTCTTTACAACCAAAATGGTTAGTACTCTAAATGCCAAACTTCTTCACCATAGCCCAGTAGTAATACAAAAATAAACTCACCTAAATATATAACCCTTGTATCTCTCATCAAGTCAGAATGAATGATACCCAATATACTTTCTTGTGGTTGAAATGAGTGCCAAGGACTGCTGCTGGGGAATGCTATAGCTATAAAACAGGGACTAACCTTCTCTTGTATGGTTTTACCATATATACAAAATTTAATGGTAATGTTAGCTCACATGTTCCCTAGAACTTAAGCGAAATAAATTCTTACTCATTCAAGTTAGAAAGTGAAAATAACCTCTCATTTACTCAGGGTTTGATGCTTATTATGGCACTCACTACCTGGCTTTCTGGAGTAGAAACCATTAACCGAAGAGATAGGGCATGATTACATTTCTTGACATGTTAAAGATGCTGTCTTTTGAAAAAAGAGAAACCTATTAAGGAACTACAAAGAGCATTTGGGTTAAAAAGAAAAGACAGTAGGGACACTCAGTATGCTTTATTTGAAATAAACATACTAATATGAAATGTTAATAAAGGGGAAGAGTGTGCAAGGTATTTGTAAATTTTTTGTATTACCACCACACAATTTTTTAAATAAATTTAAACCAACTATGCAATGAAATGTTTAAAAATAACTATAAAAAAGAAACACAACAAACTGGTGAAACAGGATTTTGCCTTGAAACACAAAGGAGGTGTGGAATTATCTCATAATCTAAGAGAATAAATTTGGCCTAATTAATTAAGATAAAATCCGGAACCCAGGAGACTGGGGAAATGTTTTAATTAACATAAATAACTTAAAATTTCTTTAAATGATTAAAAAACATACAATAACAGGAAATAAGTAATTTATTAGTAAATTATCCTTTGAAATCTCAAAAGTACAGGCAGGTGTTTGGTGCAGTGGTTTAAAAGCTGCTTGGTATGCTCATCTTAACTTGGACTGTCTGGTTTCAAGTCCTGGCTCTACTCCTACTCCAATTCCAGCTGCTTATTTTCTTTTTTTTTTAATTAATTTATTTTTTTAATTCATTAATTACATTGTATTTTGTGACACAGTTTCATAGGTACTTGGATTCTCCCCACCCCTCCCCAAACCCTCTGGACTCTATGTTTGGTATATGCTTGCAATGGGGGAATCTCAACTGAACTTGAAATGTGGTTATGCTTATTTTCTATTCCCTGGCAGGCTACAGGTGGTAACCTACATACTCGATCACCGTTACGCATGTAGGAGTTATTAATTCCTGGCTTTGGTCTGGCCCAGCCTTAACTGTTGTGAGCATCTGGGAATGAACCAGTAGAGTACATTTTTTGTCTGTCTCTGCTTTTCAAACAAATGAATAAAGAAAACATTTAAGATGTTTATTTATTATATCAAAGACTATGTACAGACTGAAGCAGACAAGGAGAGGCAGAGATCTTTCTTCTGCTGGTTCACTTCCCCAATGGTACAACCACCAGGCCAAAACCAGGAGCTGGAGCTTGTTTTGGGTCAACCGACTTGGGCTTCTGGTTTGATATCTGGGCCATCTTTCATTGCTTTTGCCAGGCCATCAGCTGGACTTGATGTGGAGGAGCCAGGACTCAGGGTAGCTCCCCCACAGTATGACAACAACCCAGGCAGCAGTTTTATTTGTTACATTAGAATGCCAGTTCCCTAAATAGATTGTTTAAACTACCCTTTCCTTAGTTACAGTTTGAATCAGCAATCGGCTACAGGACAAAAATACTTTGATTAGTCATAATCCAACGCAACAACATCAGGGAAATTCATTTGCACATCAAACCAATAACAAATGATAACTGGGCGATCATTTACAGTCTACTTAAGGACCTCAAATATTATCCCCGAACATGACCCAACCCAGAAGCTTCAGGACATCAGAGACTTTTGAAATGACTCTATCTTGAGTGATCATTTATGCTTCTAACAGCTATGACGATTAGAAAATGATTCCTGTTTTCTAAACAAAAACCTTACTACAACTGAGTCCCACTTTCATCTGTCCTAGTTTCAGTAAACAATTGAAATCTAGTAATATCTACCACATAAAGCCCTTCTACACAGCTGCAGCAAATTGTCCCCAACTTCCTCAGCTAAGAAAATAAATCTTTCACATGGATTCCCCTTCACTTTACATTTCTTCGAGAGCCAGGATAGCACATTTGCTTTACCTGCAGAAATCAAGGATCGTTGTACAAAACAGGCACTGCCAATTGTTGTATGACATCAGAAATAAAAAGAAAAAAAAAGCACCGAAACTTGGAACCCATTCATTGATTACCCTGTACAGCTGATGGTTTATGGGCAGCTTCACCATTTCCCCATCTTAACTCTCCGCAATCTGTCATTCTTCTTCAAAGGCTCACGGCTCCTTGCCTGCTTCCACTTTCTTGCCATGAAAGAGGAAAAGCCTGTCTATCTCTACTTTTAATAAAACAATAAACCATAAAAGATTGGCACTGGAAGTTGCTTTAGAACTTACCAGAATAACTCTCTTCTTTTTATACAAGGAAACAGAGAAGCTAAACTGTTAATTAACTTTCTCAGGTTCACACATGGCTAACCAAAGACTGATTTCCATGCCTCTGGACTAAATTTAGGTCTCTTACAAATTTTCCTACTGGTTAATCAGTTAGCAGATAACTATACACAGAAGATAGCGTAAAACAGATTTTTGTTTCACAGTTTCACAATCATAAGCTGCTTAACTTAAACTCATGACTATTTTGTCATGCATGCAACACTCCAACATACACGCACAAAAATAAGATTTTTGAAGAATTCCTTAAGATATTAAAAAATATTCTAACAATCACTACAATTTTAAAAAGATATGTGACTCTAAAAGTCTATAACAAAGCACATTTAAAGATATTTGAAAAGTCTACCACTTTGCAATAAAAAAAATCAGTGTAATAAATTCCCCATTTTCATTTCTTAAACAATTTAGCAAACAAGTAAAAATTTGTATATCCATGGGGTGTTAAGAAACTTTTGATTGCATGTATACACACATTGTATAAAATCCAATCAGAGCAAATATATATTATCTTTTCAAGTACTGAACATTTTTTATGGTGAAGATGGGGAATTATGCAGTACATTTACACTGTTTATAGTCACCCCAGAGGCAGTCAGTGCTGTAGCACTGCTAGCTAACCCACTGTCTGCAGTACCAGAATCCCATAGAGATGTCACTTCAAGTCCTGGATGCTCAACTTCTAATCCAACTCCTATTAATGCACTTAGGATGGCCCGAGCACCTGGACTCTTACACCTATGTGGAAAATGTAGATGAAGCTCCTGGTTCCTGGCTCTGGTCTGACTCCGACCCATCCATTGCAATCATCTAGGGTGTGTGTGTGTGTGTGTGTGTGTGTAAAATTACCTTTCCAGTAAATAAATCAGAAAAAATAATGAAAAAAAAAAAAACCCACCAGAATCCCAGAATTCCTTACTCCTATCTAGCTACAACCTAGTGTCATTTTTAATGGTGAACTAATTTAAACAGTCTCATCTCATGCAGTTCTTATGAATAATGGAAGTGTCAGCTTGTTGGAATCATGAGACGTTAGTCTCCTTCCCTCACAAAGGTGTATGCCCACAAATACTGACACAGCCAACTGGAATAAATTATTTTCTTATTTTCTGAATAAGGCAACAAAAGGCTAAAATAATCTATTTCTTCTGAAATTTTCATTTCACTAAAGCATGCAATTTAAGAAAATATTGTTCATGTAAGAATTGTTATGTAATGATAAGAAGCTAAGAGGGAGGCAAACATGAGAGGAAGAAATGCAGTGATAGGACGGGGGAAAGAGCGAGAGAGGAATGGATACAGTTTAGGAAGAAGGAAAATTTTTTCATATTTCATTTTTGCTGGAGAGGAGAAGCAGCAAACACTTGGAGGAAAATATTTCCTTGATCTGAAGAAAGTACAATTAGCTATGTACTTCAGACATATTCAGATTGGGTCAAATAAATACAGGTAGTAGCACCTGGCACAGGAGCTTAGCAGCTAAAATTCTCACTTTCCATGCACCAGGATCCCATATGGGAACCTGTTCTATTCCTGGCAGCCTCACTTCCCATCCAGCTCCCTGCTTGCGGTCTGGGAACGTAGACGAGGACAGCCTAAATCCTTGGGAACCTGCACCTGCGTGGGACATCTGCAAGAGGCTCCTGGCTTCAGATTGGCTCAGATCCAGCCGTTATGGCCACTTGGGAAGTGAATCACAGGCCAAGATCTTACTCTCTGTCTCTCCTCCTCTCTGATTTTCCACTAAAAATTTAAAAAAAAATACAGGGAGTATCTGATCTTGATAAACACACCAGAGAAGATAACAGGGCTAAAAATGGCATGAACAACTTAGGGAACACGTATAAAAGAAGCAGTTAACAGCAAAGGTTGGTGAACGACCACTGGCTGCCAACCTGGAAGTCTCTGAAAATCTTTAAAAACGGAACTATTTTCCATCTGGCCAGACATGTTTAAACATAATCCTGTCTGGAAAAGGGACAAGCAAGTTGAATCTTAAAGTAATTTTTATACTGTGATATTCCGAGTGGACATTCAATGGCAAAGCGAGACAATAGGTATATCCCCAATATTCTCCCTCCAGCTTATGTATATACATAATTTTTTCCAAAGAAAGTGGTGTGTTACATATATTACCACAATATTATGCTTATTTCTAAACTTCCAATGATATCTCAATTTTTAGAGCACAGTGATAAAAATGTTCAAGTTCATCCCTGTGAGGTAAGCAAATTCTTTGATGGGCACTGCATCCTACACCTGTGTCTAAGAAGTAATCACAATGACTGCAGAAGATTCTAAAGTTAGGCAAATTTTTGTAGGTTAGGATTAATTCTATTAATAAGCAAGGAATAATAGCTTTTTTAAGGAGAATAAAAATGAAACTCTTCACAATGCAATTACATTAATTCATAGTTATTACCTGTAGCTAAACCCTAAAAAAAAAAATCCTTAAATGATGTGATTATTTTTCATTCTCATCGATCATGACTGCTGAATAGCAGGGCTCGCTTAATGAAGAGTATGAATTTAGTAAAATAGTTAATTATACGACTTTTTTGGAAGGAACATTTTCATGAAAACATAGGAACTCTCAAATTTCAAGTCATGAAGCAATCTATAATTGAACTGACAAAACTCAGTCATTGGTATGCTAGATATACTCTGTGCATAAATACTCATGAATGATAATATCCTTGACAATTAAAACTGCTTAGGATATTTTAATATTGAGTATTATTTCTTTTTGGGTGAAAAGACTGATTCTGAGCTAAAAGCCTGTCATTATGTCTTTCAACTTTTCAGACATAAAAATAGAGAGATTAAGGGGGGCATTTTCAGAATATATTTAATGGATACATAAAATACTGTGAACTTTTCACCTCCAATTAAATAGCTCCTATTCTTCTAAAAAACAATGGCACTGGAGACAGTTTTGATTGTCAGGTCTAAGGTAGAAGGGAAGGAGGAGACAAGCACCGCCACCAGTAGACAGAAGCCTGGGGTGCTGACAAACCTCTCGGTGAATCCTGCCCCCACAACAAAGACAATCATCTGGCTTGAAATGTCACTGGTGCCAGGATTAAGAGGGTTGCTCTAGTTGTGTATTTCATATGAAGCTTATCCAATAAAAATTATTTCTTTCTTTCAGACTCCTACTACACATTCCAAGTACCTCGCACAAGGCATTACATGTTGTTTGTACTCAGAAAAGACTTTAGTTATTCCTTTCCCGCTCTACAATACATTATCAAAATCCAATATTTCTACTTCTTTTTTAAAGGACTTATTTTTCAAGGTTTAGCTTACTTTTATTGGAAAGTCATATATACAGAGAAGTGGAGAGAAGAAAGGAATATTTTCCAACCACTGATGCACTCCCCAAGCGGCCATAACAGCTGGAGCTGAGCCCATCCATAACCTGGAACCCGGAGCCTCTTCTGGATCTCCCATGCAGGTGCAGGATCCCAAGGTTTTGGGCCATCCTCAACTGCTTTCCCAGGCCACAGCAGGGAGCTGGATGGGAAGTGAGGCTGCCGGGATTAGAATCAGTGTCCATATAGGATCCCAGCATGTGGCTGTTAGGCTACCATGCTGGTCCCTAAAGGACTTACTTTATATTTATTTAGTTAGTTGAGAGGCAGAGATAGAGAAAGAAAAAGCACAAGACAGGAAGAAGGAGAGGGATCTTGTGTCAATTGCTGTGGTCATGCCTGGGCACACTAAAGCCAGGAGGCATGGGTTTCTTCCAGTTTTCCCTTGGGTAGCAGTGCTACCAACATGCTTTTCTTATGATGAAAGCCGAGAAGTGGAAGAGTGGGGACCCTGATGGGCAGCCATATGAGATGCCAGCATTCCTGGCAGCAGCCTTACTTACTACACCACAATACTGGCACCTATTCTTCTACTTCAATATTACCATTGCATTTATTCTTTTCTCTATTGTCACCTCTCTGACCCAACCTATTTAACAGGGCTCATACGAACTGATGTCCTGCATTTAAAATTCAGTCTCCCATCGCAGACACAAGGATTGAAACAAAACAAAACAAAACAAACTAGTCTGATTATAGACTTTCTAAATTAAAATTCCTCAAAATGATTCCAAGGCTCTTAAAGTGGTAAGTTTGTATCATACCCTTGTGCAAACTATTCAGCATCCTTTTACTTTATCTCTTCTCCCTTACCTTTATTACATTACGCTACACGTCTTTTGGATCTTAAGCATACAACATCTCCATCTGATCTCCATTATTTATGCCTGACCATAAAGTCTTCCCCCTTCACTTAATGCCCAGTCATCCTTTCAATCTCGTCTTTAAAAATCCTTCTTCAGGGCCCGGCGGCGTGGCCTAGCAGCTAAAGTTCTCGCCTTGAAAGCCCCGGGATCCCATATGGGCGCCGGTTCTAATCCTGGCAACTCCACTTCCCATCCAGCTCCCTGCTTGTGGCCTGGGAAAGCAGTTGAGGACGGCCCAATGCATTGGGACACTGCACCCGCGTGGGAGACCCGGAAGAGGTTCCAGGTTCCCGGCATCGGATGGGTGCGCATCAGTCCGTTGCAGCTCACTTGGGGAGTGAATCATGGGACGGAAGATCTTCCTCTCTGTCTCTCCTCCTCTCTGTATATCTGGCTGTAATAAAATGAATAAATCTTTTTAAAAAATCCTTCTTCAGGAAGATAACTCTAAATTTGACTCTAACTCATATTGGTACCAGGTTTATTACCAAAGCAACCCTAACTTTCCTCCTAGAGACTTTCAGATTAAAATTACAGATTGTGTGATTCTTGCTTGTTTCAGGTATTTCACTTTTGCCAAAATTTGTATGCTTCAGAAGGCCAGTATTTAAATATGTTTGGCTATTACTTCTCTAGATTTTATCAGGCTAAGGATGTTACACCGTGACTATCTGTTGAAAGGTTATACAAATGACAATCATGTTACCCCAACATAGCACAAGTGCTTTCCTCCATGTATTTGTGTGTGCACTGTTCATATTCTGCTAATACTGAAAATACTTCACCACACTATGATAAGCTCAAGGAAGACATGATCTATGGTTTTACTAAGACATGTTTGAGAGTGCCGTGTGTACTCTTGTATACATAGAAAGTGTTCAAGGAAGTGTTGACTTGAGAATTTAGAACTTCTATCTTTAGATGGCATGTTTCCTGGACGATATCTAGGTAAGACAGATGGTGGCATTATGGTAACATTACTTAATAACTGACAGTTAAACTACTCTGGGTCAAGATTGAAAAGTAATCATGGGGCCCGCCATGGCCTAGTGGCTAAAGTCCTCATTTTGAACACGCCAGGATCCCATATGGGCGCCGGTTCTAATCCCGGCAGCTCCACTTCCCATCCAGCTCCCTGCTTGTGGCCTGGGAAGGCAGTCGAGGATGGCCCAAAGCCTTGGGACCCTGCATCCGTGTGGGAGACCTGGAAGAAGTTTCTGGATCCTGGGTTCAGATCGGCATAGCATCGGCCATTGCGCTCACTTGGGGAGTGAATCATCGGACGGAAGATTTTTCTCACTGTCTCTCCTCCTCTCTGTATATCTGATTTCCAATAAAAATAAATAAATCTTTAAAAGAAAAAAAAGAAAAGTAATCAGGCCTGGATCTTGCATAAACTGCATAAATGTTCTCCATCTTAGTTTAATAATAAAGAGTCATCGGTGTTAGCTAACTGTTGGATCATACATTAGAAACCTCCCAGCAACTCACTAAGGAATGATTCAACATCTTAATTTTCAATAGGGAGATAAATGGAAATTTTGTAATTTCTTCAAAGTCAGTCATCATATAAGGAAAAAAGCATATTGGAATTGAGGTCTCTCCAGGTCTGAAAATCCTTGCTCTTTTTACTTCATTGCATGGCTTACATGTTTAAAAATAAAAGACTTAAACCTTCCTTTTTAAAAAATTTATGATTCTGGATGCTTTGGCTTCATAATCTAAACAAAATAACTTTCAATAAGAAATTATTTAAATGAAATATGTGTTAAACTATCAGATAAATGAAGATACAATTATTCTTCTCATATACAGGCTGGTTCCATAAATATAAAATGGTTTTGGGAGAAGAAATAACTCATGCATTTTCTTTTCTCATAAGAACAATGTCAAAATAATCAATCCTGTATCTGAATATTGACTACATTTGATACAATCTTTTAGAAAAGTTGTCATAATTATCAGTGGCAAAACCATCTAGTACAAAATGTACAGGTATGTACTCAGGGCTGGCGATATGATATACAGAAGTCTCTCACTTCAGCTTTCCAATCTGCAACATAATTCCAAAGCACCAACATAAAAGACTTCTAAGTGCTTATCCACATCTAAAATGTTCTGAAAAACCAACACAAATATATAATTTAGCATGTTCAAGACACCAAAATTGGGAAAATGTTACATGTTATCTATTATATTTAGTAATTTTAAATATATTTGGGGGGGACAGAAAGCATGAGAAGGCTCAGCACAATGGGGTAACAGGCTAAGCCTCTGCCCTATAGTGCTAGAACCTTACGGGGCACCAACTCAAGCCCTAGCTGCTTCACTTCTGACTCAAGTCCTGTTTATGGCCTGGTAAAGCAATAGAGGATGGCCAAAGTCACTGGTCCCCTTCACCCATGTGGGAGACCCAGAACAATCTGACTCCTGGCTTCAGATTGGCTCAACTGTGGTCCTTGTGTCCATCTGAGAAGCGAACCAGAGCAAGGAAGATCTCTGACTCCATCTCCTCTCTCTGTGGATACCCCGACCCTCATAAATCTGCTATAAAGCAATTATTCAGCTGTAGTGTGCCTTATTCTGATTTCCATATATTCTGCAGGTGGGCTTATACTGGCACATCATTTATCAAGTCATAACATTAACAGTTTAAAGGCAAAATAATCTGCTCGTGGTATTTTAATCTTTGCAAACGTTAGGTATGATATCACAAAATGTTACTTTCACTTTTTACAGAATTAAAAAATACTTTTTTGGGTTTTAAATTACTGAAATAAGGTTAGGAGGACACCAGCTACTGCACAGTTGCAGAGCTTAACAATGCTAATGATGACTCGCTATTTGTAATTTACTGACATGATGTGTGAATCTATAAATAATCAACACTAGTCATCATAATTCAAAATGCTATGTATATCATCAAATTGTAAATTATACAAGTAATAAAATGCCAAGATAAATGGATGCATAAAAAGTCAAATTTTCAATGTTCTTGCATTTTCAGGTTTTACAGGGTTCATCACAAGATGAAAGTGTCCTTTGTGTTAAATAACACCCGTTTTTTCCTGTTGTAATTACTCTCTTATAAACACCGAATCACTACTATCATTTTATGTCCAAACAATTCTGGCTAAAATACAATACTGCTTCAAAGTGTTCTTGTAAAAATAAGAATTAAAGTATAAGTTGCTTTTGTTGAAAAATATTTAAAAACCAATGTAGAGGTGGACGTCTTCAAAATGTTCATTGAAATAAACAGATGAAAAATGTCTGCAACAAATACATCAACCTATTCTATCTTCTCTATAATTTGTTAAATATCTCTTTATAAGTTAGAATCACTTTATGATTAATAATTTGTTTTTAAAGATGTATTTATTTGAAAGGCCAAGTTAGAGAGAGAGGTACACACAGATACCCAAGGAGGGATACACAGATACCTAGACAGAAAAAGAGAGAGCAAGAGAGCGAGAGCGAGAGAGAGAGAGAGAGAGAGAGAGAAGGAAGAGAATGAGATCTTTCACTCACTTTTTCACTTCTTAAATGGATATGATGGTTGAGGCTGGCTGGGCCATACTGAAGCCAGGACACTGATGCCACGTGGGCATGTGGGTCACACATATGGGAGCAGGAACCCTAGCACTTAGACCATCTTCCACTGCATTCCCAGACAAATTAGAAGGGGTTTGGATCTGAAGTGGAGCAGCCAGGAATTGAATGGGCACCCATATGTGATGTCGGCTTTGCAAAAAGTAGTTTAACCGGGTGTACCACAACACTGGTCCAACAGCTAATTGTTTTACATTAAATGTTACATAATCTCCCATAATTAATCCAAGTCATAAAATTATTTGAGAGTCTTAGCAATAACTCCTACATTATTATCATTATTTTGATTTGAAAGGGAGAGAAATAGAGGGATTCCCAATCTTGTAGCTTACTTGCCAAATGGAGGCCAGTATTCACTGCTGGTCTCCTATAGGGGTAGCAAGTACTCAAGTATTGTATCATCTTCTCATGTTTCCTAGGGTTCATTTGCATTAGCAGGAAGCAGGAAGCTGGAATCATGAGCAGATACAAGACTCAATCCCAGACACTGTCAATATGGGAGGGAGTCCTCACACACCAGATCTTAACAGCGACAGCCAACAACTGTCCCAGGAATAGGACATTTTGCAACAAGATAGCTGTCACTGAGTACACAAGTAATTCCTATTTTCAGGCTGGGTAATTCGCATTTCACAAATACATATACATTACACATATATTTTCATATTAATTTTCATATTTCAGAATGCTGGTTGCCCAAGACAGTTGCTAAGTTTATCTTTGTCATTGGACCATGAGAAAACCTTACCCACTACGAATGCAGATAAATCACAGCGAAGCCCATGACGTGCTCTGTACTAGTGCAGTGCTGAGTCATTTGCCATAGAATCATCTTATGGGTCAATTATTTCTTGTATCTTTCTGCCCTATTTACTTCTTCAGCATTTACCGTAGTCCCTACACTGAGAACATTCCAAATACTCTGTAGGAAGGCCAGCTAGTGAAAGCTTTTCCTTATCATAATATTTTAAGATGTCTTGTCATTTTATTTGAAGGAAATGAAAGCAAACTGCATTCTTAATGCATAAATAAAAGAAACTGAAGAGAATGCTGTGTTTTCAGCAATTGTTAGCATTAAAATCATTATTTGTTTAAGCTGTAAGAACACATGAAGTTTTTCAATCCTCCTGGACAAAAACAGGCAAGGAATCTTGGGCCAAATGCTGCTGGGTCTCAATCAAATCAAAAAGCAGCAGGAGTAAAGCTGAACATGCTATTTATGCCACTGGATCAAATCTGTTAGGAAAAGGAGCTATTCTCACAAATCACCCTGTTGTTAAACTCTACGGTGAGACTTCATTAAACCTCCTGGCAGACAGCAGTTGGCTTCTACCTGCTCTGAAAGAGCTCAGCTGGCAAAACTGATTATTCACAAGTCTCCATTACATACTGTCTTTTTAGATTTTCTTTTTATAATCACAGATCTCGTTTTCCCAGTAGCCTCTCTGGTTGGATTTTTTAAATCATGGTTTTAACTACAAAACACACAAAAACAAATAAATAACCCACCCCCCAAAATGATCAGTCAATGGAGCATTTTGAAGATAATTATTGAGTTCATCACCAAGAGTTGTAATACAAAAAGGAAGTGGTAAAATGCAAACATAACATTACAGGTACACACACAACAACACTCTATCTATTCCCAATGATTACAGCACTACTAGTACTACTCTTCAAGTCTCTATGAATCAGTGTCAGATGCTGTAAGAGTTTGTCCCCAAAGATCTAGTCTACTATATTTTTCAGAGACTTGCTAAGCATCACAAACTATTAAGATACTGAAAGTCATCAAGTAACACTTTGGCAGGGTGGTGTCTCTAAAACATAAAATGTGTTTCACCAGAAAGTTGATGAACTCACAGTTTTTAACTGGATCTTAGATTACAGTAAATCGAACTAGAACCTGCAAAAGGGCCCCTCGACTCTACTAGTTTTCGCTTTGACTCACATAGTCGTTTAAATGGTCAGAATCAATGCACTATTATATTGATACCTTTTGTGAAGTCAACAATTTAAGAAAGCTATGCCTAAAAATGATTTAGATGAAGTTTACATCTAAGAAAGGAATTTCAAAACCGAAACACTCGTTTATCTTCATCTCATTACTTCTTTTACACCTAAGTATCATAAGAGCTCCAAAAGTCTTACAACTGTCCCAAAAAATGTTTCTAACTTGCTGACAGAAAGTTACTGAACCTTATCTGCACAAAAGAGAAATTGAGGAAACAGGCCTTTCCTGCTCAGAATTTGCTTTTCAAAGCCAGATTTTTTTAAATCATCCTTTATTATTGGCAGTAGAATCCATAATAAACCATACTGCTCTGCTTTTACTTAAATTTTAAATTTATATTTTGAAATAAGGACATAGTAGCCCTTCAAAATTCCACACATGTGCCTATAATGCTCCATTACATATAATTAATGCACAGTTTGATTATTCTCAAAATAGTTTCTTTTCATATGTTCAAAAATGGTCACAGGGCTGATGCAGCACAATTAAGCCACTGTCTGCAACACTGACATCCCAGATCGGAGTGCTGGCTCGAGTACTGGTGGTTCTCCCTCCACTCCAGTGTTCTGCATATGTGCCTCGGAAGGTAGCACAAAGTGGGCCAAAGTGGGTGGGCTGTGAATGCCCATATGGGAGACCTGGATAGAATTACTGGCTCCAGGCCTGGCCCTGGCTCCTATAGCCATGTGCAGAGTAATTTAGTATATGAACAATCTATTTCTCTTTTTCCTTCTCTCTCTCTCTGAAGCTCTGTTTTTAAATGATCTAATAATTCCTTTTTAAAGAATAGAGACAATGGGGACAGGTTCAATAGCCTAGTGGCTAAATTCCTTGCCTTGCATGTGCCAGGATCTCATATAGACAAAATGTCATAACCTGGCTGCTCCACTTCCCTTCCAGCTCTTTACTTGGGACCTGAAAAGCAGTCCAAGATGGCTCAAAACCTTGGGACCCTGCAACCGAGTGGGAGACCCAGAAGATGCTCCTTGCTCCTGAATTTGAATTGCCTCAGCTCCAGCTGTTGCAGACACTTTGGGGAGTGAACTAGTGGATGGAAGATAATTCTGTCTCTGTATATCTGACTTTCCAGTAAAAACAAATAAATCTTTTTAAAAAATAGATAAAATTGTCTTGCATATGGATGTATTTTTAATACATATTTTAATGTATTAAATTTTTGTTCCATTTTTGCAGAGTATGCTGCATGCACATTTTTAGTCATTTATCAAGATTATAGAAGGTCCTTGGGATCCACTGGAGACTGGTTCCAGGACATCACCCTATACCAAACTCTACAGATGCTCAAGTCTCATATAAAATGACACGACATATGCACATACATGATGTACATCCTAATGTATGTGCATCCAATCATCCCTCAACTACAAGCAATAACTAATAAAGATAAATGCCTAGTAAATGGTTGTGATAATGTATGGTTAGGTGAATAATGACAATAAAAGGGTGTATATGTTGAGTATAGATGTGATTTTTTGTCAAATATTTTTGAAACTTAGTTGTTTAGATTATGAAGACAGACATTGCAAACATTGAAGGCTGACTGCATTCTATCTTCACATGACTCAATTATTTCGATATATGGATTTCATTTATAGAATGAGCAATAAGGGGATTCAATATTATCATTCTATCAGAATATAGAGTAGCACTGAACACACTGGAATGAAGGATAGTATATTCAGTTATGCTAAATATTAGACATTGAACATTAAATTTCAAATGTTGCTTATGAATCAAAATCAAACTATTTGGGTCTCCAAAATGCATAATGTACAAAATTAATCCAAAAAACCTCCAATTTTAATGACATTCAAATTTTTTAATATCATATTTCATTTATCTACTATGGTTTAAAATAATTAGTATAAAGTTTTGCATGTTCAAACTCCAGTGACAAAAGCTTCCATCGGTATGTATTGTGTATCTATGTAAAATATTCTAGAAGACACACATTCTATCCACACAGCTAGACACTAAAGGAACTTAGAGTAATGATTCTCTAAAACATCATACACTGGGCCCGGCGGCATGGACTAGTGGCTAAAGTCCTCGACTTGAACGCCCCAGGATCCCACATGGGTGCCGGTTCTAATTCCGGCTGCTCCACTTCCCACCTAGCTCCCTGCTTGTAGCCTGGGAAAGCAGTTGAGGATGGCCCAATCCCTTGGGACCCTGCATCCGCGTGGGAGACCTGGAAGAGGTTCCTGGTTCCCGGCTTTGGATTGGCGCAGCACCGGCCCTTGCACTCACTTGGGGAGTGAATCATCGGATGGAAGATCTTCCTGTCTCCCCTCCTCTCTGTATATCTGACTTTGTAATAAAAATAAATAAATCTTAAAAAAAAATCACACACATCACAGATGTGATTGACTTATAAATCTGCACACAATGAGTTAATCATTTCATTAGTTTCTACATTTTAATGCTTCTTTTACTGATGAGACATCTGACACCCTAAGACTAGCATTTACAGTACCAGAATCCAAGTACTGCTTTCTGCAAAGACTGTGCTACTAACTTCTACTCTATAGGATATTTTCTTACATCAGGAACAATAAAAGACATATCCCTGAGCATTTTTCTGAAGTAATGATTTTCAAAAGATCACAAAAGATTCTCATTGTAGTCAAGTAAGTAGATTGTGTAATTTTACATTAATCAGCTGAAGTAATTTTCTACCTCTATGGACACAACAAAAAACACTAGTAATATGAAATCTTTTAAATTTTGTTTTCAAAGAAGCAGAGGAGAAAAATAACACTTTTGCATTAGCAATATATAATTCACGTTATACTTTAATGTACATTTACTTTCTTGGTTTCTCAAAAAGTTCACTAATCTTTCCATATTGTGCAGGACAGTATTTCTAGGGAAGTGTACAGTAGGTTGTGATCTGAGATCTTCCTGTATCTGACTATCCTAGCGTGGGGATCTCAAGGGAAACAGGATAGGTGGTGTGATTTAGTTTCTAGTGTAACAGAACAACAAAAATGGGATTTAAATTTCTGAATGCTTCAACTCACAGAAGTAAAAGTTGACTGCTTGGTAAATGGCTGAAATGTAGAAGTCCATTTCCAGTTCGATTTTCTGTGACCTATGGGTCCCAGTGACAGGAACCTGACCACTGTTGATACAGTACACATTTTCTTTGGAAATACAATTGTAATAGTACGAAGAGCTGTTTTAGATGTGGAGGTGTGAAGTGAGTGAAAATGCTAGTAACTCCTGTTAGGGTGCCAGCATTGTGGTGTAGCAGGCAAGGCTGCTGTTTGAGATATAAGGGTTTCCTTAAAGTATTCATCCATGTCCTGGCTATTCCACTCCCAATCCAAGTCTCTGTTGATGGTTTTGGAAAAGCAACAGAAAATGGGCCATGTTTTTGGGGTCTTCTACTCATGCAGGTAACCCAGAAAAATCTGCTGACCTAGATTTCAGCCACACCCAGCCCTGGCAGTTGCAGCCATTTGATGAGTAGATGGAAGATCTCTTTCTTTGTCTCTCAGTCTCTCTATAACTCTGATGTTCAAGTAAATAAATAAAATGTTAAAAACAAAAAAACAGATCCTCTCTTAGACACTGTGAAGAAAAGAATCATAAGAAATCACAGAATTTAAAGGCCAATGCCATGAATTTTAGGCTTCCACTTGCTTTGCAAGCAACCTATATGGACACCAATTCAAGTTCTAGCTGCTCCACCTCTGATCCAGCTTCCTACTAAAGTGCCGAGAAGAGCAACAGCAAAAGATGGCCCAAATGCTTGGGCCCCTACGTTCACCTGGGAGACCCAGAAAAAGCTCCGGGCTCCTGGCTTCGGACTGGCCCATCTGACAGTCATGGCAGTCATTATGGGAGTAAACTAACAGGTAGAAGATTTCTCTCCCTTTGTCTCTCATTCTGTGTATGTAATATGCCTTTCAAATGAAATAAATTAATTAATTTTAAAAAAGAAATTGCAGAAACTGAGAACAAAGCTGGAAAGGGGAGAAATTCAAAGCTAAATTCTGTCTGGCATTCTCTGATCTTTCCTTTGCAAAACTGCTGGTCAAACAAGGAACAATTTACAAAGCCATTAGCTGTTGCAAATAAGCATCCTATAGATATTATCAATTAAAATGTAATGCGTAATATTAAGAAAAACAAAATGCAGGTTTTTTGTGGCCAAATGGGCCCAACTGGAAACCATAATGCTAAGGAAAATGAGCCAATCCCAAAAGGTTAGATACCGCATGTTTGCCTTAATTTAAGATGATATGATGTTATGTAAAACATGTTATTTTATGTATGTTATGTTTTATGTTGTGTATAAACTAAAATTGAAATGTCAATGAGGTGACCACAGAATGTGGTTAAGAAATCGCATTTGTTTTCAACATATTGGTTACTCAATACTGTATCAATTAATTACACAACGAAGTTAATTGCTGCTGATGGTATGTTGGAGCTTTAATTGATCGGGATGATACTCTGCTGGTTCTGTCTTCAGACCAGACAGGGTCTCCCCAAGGAGCCGAGGAACTTGACTGGACAATAAGATGCTGGACTCTATGTTTAGTTTATGCTTGCAATGAGGGAATCTCAACTGAACTTGAACTGTGGTTATGCAACAAGGTGGAGTAACCCACCATGGGGGAAGGGTGTGGAGAAGGGTGGGGAGAATCCCAGTACCTATGAAACTGTATCACGTAATACAATGTAATCAATGAATAAAAAAAATTGCTCTATACTTGACATACCTAAAAAAAAGTAATGCATAAGATTATTATTCTTAATCATTTAAGCAGTTAAATTGGTGCCTATCATTAATCAAGGGATAAAATAAAAAAGCTCTCATTTTTCTTTTAAAATTAACCATGAATAGGTTCAAAAACAAAAACTAAGTAAATGCATCTGATTCCAAGATGAAAATCAAAACCCAATCGATAAGCATTTAATAAAGATATAAAGGGTTTAAATTAAGCTAGTGACATGATATAAAACAAACCTGTGCCACTTCTCCCATACCACAGGAGGATGTCATCAGTTAACAGTTTCAAGGCCACATTGTATAAAATTTAGCAGAGTACCCCTGTGCATCTATTTTTTTCTGGTTAGATTCTTACATTTTATAGTTATGTCATAAGCTATAAACATTTATAAATACCATAGTATATATCACTTCCCTTAAACTATATGGCTACATGCAATAAGAAGAACTGGTTCCAAAAATTACTCCTTCAACGAAGACACAGGCAATAATCCTAACAGTTGTCATGTTGAACTTTGAAGTACATCCATATAATAAAGGAAAATGTGAAGTGACATGTCATTAAAAAGATGTTGGATGTTGTGTGTGCATTTGAAGCTTACCAAGAGAATTCTTGATATGTATAAATAGGACTATGGTGGGGGGGAGAGCTAAACTTCAGGAAATATATGAAGTCTAAGTCTAACAATTAATGGTTTAAATTCATAGATGAAAAACCTCTGATTAGTCTAGAAAATGACAAAATACTGGGTCAAGGTCAACTGAGTTTTCTTTTTAACTTGGAGTTAACCAGAAATATTTTTTCCTGTTGTAATTATTCTAAAAAAACATTATTTTACCAGGTTTTATCATATTATAATAAACATTAATTATTCTTCAATAGACTGGATTACTGCTCAGTAGCACAGTCCTTGCTATTTGAGAATGTATTTGAAAGTAATACCAAAACTAACTTGCAAATCAAAGGATGGATGTTCTTTTTACTGACCTGATCCTTATGGAGCTCAGGCACAATTCATTTTTAGCCTAAAATCCCCTAGTTTCACCAAATTTTACTAAAACCTCTCTCTTTTCCAAGTAAAATAAAATTCATTTTTAGTAAGTAATCAACATTTAGAATTACTTTGGAATCATGACTTGTCTTTGGTCCTCTGTTGTCCAAGAGAGTAATCCACCTAACGTAGTACTTGATATGAATATGACACAGGTTTTAATGGGGCAATGGCTTGATGTTAACAGGACATGACCTCATATTTCTTTATTGCAAGGTTTATTTTAATTATTTCAAAACAGAAAGACTACAGAAAGATTCTACCATCCTTTTGTCCACTGTCCAAAATGGTTATAACATCCACGGTTGGGCCACACACAAGTCTGGGTTTTAGAACTTCATCTAGGTTTCCCATAGAATTCAAGGTCCATCTTCAGCTGCCCTCCCAGGCACATCAGTAGAAAGTTGGATTAGAAGTGGAGCAGCTGGGACTCAAACTGCTGCTTCAATACTGACAGTCAATGTCATAGGCAGCCTTTTAATCTGCTACTACAACACAGGTTCCACAATTCATGTTTGGGTTTTAAAGTGGCTAATGGAATTTTCAAAGTAATCAGGAAAGTTTTTTTTGTAGATATTTACCTATGAATATTCTTGTTAGTGTTAATGTGAATTGTTAAAATATTTCTACATCATGGAAAAATAATTCTAAGAATCTGAAGGTCAGAGCAGATAATAGGTCAGAGAGGATAAAATCAGCACTGACATAAAAACTCCTTCACTGAGTGCTTTTTCTATAACAATTCTATTTCAATTTCTAAAAAAAACTAACATTTTTAGATTAAATTGTATCCTTATGTGGCCATTATTTTCGTGGATTATCAATTTATTTTACAAAGCTTCAGTACACTTTGCAGCACCTGTAGTGGTATGAGAATGAATCCAACATATCTGAAGATTACAATATTTTCTTACTAAATACTAAATAATGATTAAAAGTAAACAAGGCAGGCCAGTGCTGTCGCACAGCAAGTAAAGCCAAGAGCAATCCATATGGGTGCTGACTGAAGTTACAACAAAATTTCTTCCGTCTTTGCCAAGCCTCAAACCTAAAGAAAATGCTCAAAGTCCCTTATACTTTGTATAAGTCCACCAAGTAATCCTTCATTCCTGGGATTCATGAACTAGCTGATTCAAAAACACAAATAAAGACAAATTTCATGTGCCAAATGAAATCTCCAATCAAAGCACAGGTGTGAAAAACTGCATGTTTAACAAGCAACTTCAGTTACATTTAGGAGACCTCTCTAGCTATAAACCTTACTGGACTCCCTTTCTCAGTATTTAATTTTGATGTATTTGATTCTGTATTTAAGGTGTGCAACATAATGTTATGAGATACATATGGATAGCTAAAAGATGAGTATTTTGTTCCCTTTAATTCATAAACCACAAGGCAGCTGTGATTATAAATGGCAATCACTTCTAACTTAATCCACTGCATTTACCACTGGGAACCAGGATCAAAGCCCCCACACACTGGCCTAGGATGTCCTTGCAAGCAAGAGTTTGGAATGTATAATCCATATTTCATTACTGAAGTACTATTAAATCAAGTGCTCAATGGATGTCTAGTGCTGTAAAGAGAACACAAAGTAGAAATAACACAGAAGACCCTAGGATTAAGAAAGAAATAGTTCAAGACACACACAGGTTGCATGAACAAAAGAACAAATTGTGATGTCAAGAAACAGAAAAGAACAAGTCAAATTCACAAATAAGTATGATTTTCAAGATGCTGAAATTAGTTACATTATTTTCAGGGGTGAATATCAAATAGTCTCCCTTACTTAAGATTATTTCTTTCCTATTACATCTACCTTCAACACAAGATACTGCTGCTTTAAATACTCATTGTGTGAGAAGTGAAAATCAAGCTTTTTAAAAGTTCATATTGACTCCAACAGTGTGTTTTAGAAATGAACTACACATAAAAACACATAAATCAAAGTCTATTGAACTGACAGATTTCTTATTGTGATTATCTTGTGCCATCTAATGCAGTAATTTCTTATGATTCTCCTTTGTAGCACACAGCGTTTTCCTATATTTAATCCGAAAGGAAGAAAAAAGATCCAACTTCTCACGTTTCTTTCATATATTTTTCTCTTAATTAACTTTTGGAAGTTGGAATCCTATTATCATCTTTATGATGCTATACACATATTTATTTATACATGCTGCATAGTAACATATATAATTAAATATTATGCTATAAAGTATGCCATTATATTTTTCCATATTATGCTATTCTTTATTAAAATTTATTTGCACATTATTATATATTTAATATTATCTTATAATTATTATACATAACAAATGTGCACATAATTATAAATAATATAGATGTATAATAACACATAATATGTTATTATTTATCAAATATAATTAGATTCAATACTATTATATTTTAATCTTAGTTTTAATTATTGCATATTATATATTACACATTTAAATTTACATATGTATTACATATTTAAATGTACATACATTATATATGAATCGTAAGAAATATTTTAACAGTAATATTGATGTGCATTTTAATTTTAATGTTAAAACAACGCATTCTCACTTATGTGGATCTTTCGCAAAACTGTAGAAAATCTAATGTAGTTAGAATTAGAATGCCTACATTCATCAATCAGTTTGCGTATTTGACCATCTAAGTAGAATTCCCACTAAAATTTATACACAGGAAGCCAGACTTCCATATGAAAATCTTACAGCTGAATGGGTTCTGGAGCTGAGTTTGAAATGGCAGAAAGAAACTATTTTGATGTCAGTGTTGACTGTAAACATACACACGGCAGAAGGGCTGTTACTTAAAAATCCTCATGCTACCCAGGTAAAGACTTTAAAACATAAATTGAAACATATTTCACTAACTAATGTGATAGACAGTCAGCCTCCCTGTCACAATTACTGGCAGATAGACACACCTTTTCATGTCTGTATTCATCCTGGCTACTTTTACTCTCTCTGGAGGGCTTTTGAAGTTGGATTTGACATCTCCTAAATCTATGCTTTCCCTGAATGTAAAGAGGTTTTCTTTTCTCACAGCTTTAGCCTTATGTGGAGTTCAAGTCTAACTTAGATTAAAGAGAAGCAGTCAATGCCTTAGAAATGTAATGTTTGTTCTTGATCTTTTTTTTTTCTTTTTTGTTTTTATGAGGTTGAACTAAAAACCCCAAAGTGGGACATAATGGCTTTACAGACAGGAAGGAAATATTCTTCATTCTTTTTTTTTTCTATCCTAAAAGGCCCACAAGGCATTTTTTGTAGAAAGCTTAGAGTAGAAAGCACTCCCTCAAAAGCCACCTTTTTCTTCTTAATAGCTGTAGAAGAGACAGTGTTCCGAAAAGCTGACAGCATAAAGTGTTGCTGATGTTAGACCCTGAAACAAGTTAAGTGGTTTATGGCCAAAATCCCTGTTTATTACACATACCTGTCAAAATTGGAAATTTTTTTCTACCAATAAAATCATTTGTCAAGGGTCCGTGCCTCTCAAATTCCACAATGAGTAGCACCCACTCCAAATGAAATGTAAGAGATGGTACACAGATGAGACAGAGTGAGAAGCAGTCAGCATGATGTCAGGGAAAGAAAGAGATTATGAGAATGAAAAACATCTGGATTAGGGATAGAAAGGAAGTGACATATCACTTTAAGTCATGATTCTGACTTTCAAAAAGCTCAAGGCATAGAACATGTCCACTCTGGCTCATGTAGCACCAAATAACAAATCTTGATTAAAACTTGCAAAGAAAACATGCAGTTAATTCATTCAACTGGTATGTTTTGAGTGGCTCTTGTGTCACAGGAGCTAAGTGCATAGAAGAAAGACAGATAATTCCTTACTGTATAGATGGGAGGAGTGTTCCCATATTCATTTTACAATATGTACAGAGAGAGTCCCTTGAAAATGCATGATATGAAGTAATGGAAGATTTGTAGTTCTCCAGACACAAAGTTTGCATGGAAACAGTTACCATTTGGTTAAAACATTAGAACTGTACTATGTTTAAAGACTCAGAAATTACACAATATTCTCCTCCTCGTTTTGACCAACATATAATTCTACAATTCTGAAAATCTTGTTTAGCTTCTTGAACTAACATAGTTCACATAGGCAAAGCAATGCGTCCTTTAAATAAGTCTAAAATAAAACATTTAGAACAATGGGTCAAGTCTGTGTTTAAGGTAGATCAACCAATAATACATCTTGCAGTATCAATATTACTTTTCATCTGGTAAGACACCTGCAGTACGCTCCCAGCACATACCTTGAACTGTCAGAGTGGCAGATGCTTCTGCTTTTCCCACCATATTTTCTGCAACACAGGTATATGAGCCCATGTCACCAGCCATCACCTTCCGAATTTTCAAGGTATGATCATCTCGAATTTCATATCTAACAGCATAATAAGAGAAAGCACAGGCAAATAGTTTTCAACCTGAAAAAATCCACTAGTATGTATACAACAGTCTGGGTATCACATCACATCACATGTAACAATGTTGGCACATTCCTCTGAGTCAGCAGGCAGAAGAGTTTATTTTTATGCTCATTGGGGTTAATATATTAAACTTTTTTCTGCAATGACATTTTTAAAATAAGCAGGACATTCACATTCATTTGCTCAAGGTATTCTGTTCACTGTATAATTAAAAGTGAGTACTGAAAGTTTGACTCAGTAGTTAAGAAGATACTCAGGATGCCAATAATCCATACTGGAGAGGCTGGATTTAAATTCTAAATCTATTCCCCACTTATCTGTGCCCTGGAATGCAGCAGGATGACTCAATTATTTTGTTGCAGATGCTTCTGTGATAGATCTTCATTATATTCTATACTGCGAAACTCCAACCTGACCTAGCTTTAGCTGTTGCAGACATTTAACGAGTGAAATGGGAGTTTTTTCAAAATAAATGTGATAGATGGCAGTGACCATCTACTGGTTTACTCCCTAAATGCCTTCAAGGACTGAAGCAGGGCTTGGGTTGAAGCAATAAGCTGAGAGTCTAATCCAGGGCTTAATATACATGGCAGGAATCCAACTACTGGAATTATCACTGCTATTTCCAAAATCTAAGTTGCTGAAAGTTGGAATCAGGAGCTGAAGAAGAAAATTGAACTCAGAAGCTCTGATGTGTGTTGTAGATATCTTAACTTGTCCCTGAAGTGCTAATATCATGGCTCATCCATGAAATTGGAATTTTGATCTTTCGCCTGACTAGGGATGTGTAGCATGAGACTCTCTTGAGATAATAGGTGGCAGCAGTGAACCACATCTACGAGTCAGTCACATAATTGTCAGCAGCAGAAACTGCTATTGCAGAATGTGCTCCATTGCTAAGCTACCAGGCTCTGTTAAATGCATGTCAATTTACAATACTTCCTGTTTTCAATGGGTTTATCAGGACGCGTCTCCATTGTAACTTGAGGTTTGTCTGTAAGTTCTTGTATTCAGGGCCAGCAGTAAATGCAAAATGCCCAACTCTCACAGTATTTATGGAATTTATATTGCTTTAATATTGATGTAAAGTCAAACAATTCAAAATCAAACCATCAGAAGCCCAAGAGTTTTGATAAAGTAGACAATTCCAATGGCTAGAAATCCAGAGGAGATGAGTCACAACATTAAGTCCTGACCAGTACCTGGATTTGGGCAGCTCTCCATCATCTTTCCTCCACCGTACTGTAGGCACAGGGTCTCCTCGGGCCTCACATTTAAATTCTGCGCTGTCATCCACAGTAACGGCTAAGTTACTAGGCCTCTTCACAAACGACGGTCTCTCTAAAAGTAGGAAAACTCATCTCAAGATAAAACAAAAACTGACTCCCTCCCCCAAAAAACCATTTTAGGTGTTTAGTAAAAACAACTTACAACTTGAAATTCTATAAACAGAAGCATTTCATATAGTTAACCACTTGCAGAAAACTCTATAGATTTAGGACTTATTAAAAAAAGATTCGTTTTATTTTTTTATTAGGAAGTCAGATATACAGAAGGAGAAGAAACACAGAGGAAGATCCGCCACCTGATGATTCACTCCCCAAGCAGCCGCAATAGCCAGAGTTGAACAGATCTGAAGCCAGGAGCCCAGAGCCTCTTCCCAGTCTCCCATGCGGGTGCAGGGTCTCAAGGCTTTGGGCCGTCCTCAACTGCTTTCCCAGGCCAAAGGAAGGCAGCTGGGTGGGAAGCTGTGCTGCTGGGATTAGAATCGGAGCCCATATGGGATCCTGGGACATTCAAGACGAGGACTTTATTCGCTAAGCTACCATGCTGGGTCTAGATTTAGGACTTCTATTAGTTCTCCCACATCTTTGTCTGTTTTATCTCTGACTTTTTTTACTAAATCCACTCTGCTTCCCATCCCCAGTTACATGAATTTACTAATATTATTTCTCCATTGCATGAAGCCATTTTCACTTCCTTGAAAGTAAATTTCTTTCTCCATAAGACAATAATACAAAATAATACTAAGAGGTCTGCTTTAAAGGAAGCCAACTGGATAACACAGCACTTACCTAACACAGTTAGCTCTGCTACTTCACTTTCACGTTCTCCAACCATGTTGGTCCCGACACAGATGTATTTGCCAGCATCGCTCTTACGGGTGTAAGTAATCATGAGCTTTCCTCCTCGTATCTTCAAAAAAGAACAAAAAACCAAAATTTGATATTGATATTAGTAAAATTACTCAGACTATGCTTCCACGATGGAGGTCTACATAAATTAATTCTACTTCCTAAGTATATAAACCAATGAATGACTATATAAAACAGGTGAAGTGTACTACTTGCTATATTGTTAGGCCATAAATTCATAAACAATGATTTCCAAACATATACTTTAAAAGAAGAAAATATTTTTCTTACATGCTTGCTTTATAACAGTTTTATATTCTGAATAAATTTGTATTTTAAAGTAGCCAAGTTCTTTCACATCATTTGATTAAAGGAAAACCACAAAAAATTGCATGAATAATTTGGATAGCACATGGAGAAACACATAAATTCTTGAAACCACAAAGATATAATTAATATGCAAATATATATAAGTTATTTTAAGGATCACATTCTAGTATTAAGATACAGAAATAAATCTTTAAGTCACTAAATTTATTAGTGTCTTGAAAGGAATATGTCCTCAGTATAAAAACAGTGAAATCTGCCGGTTATGAAAAAAACAGATGTTACTGCCTTCCAAGAAATTCTGTGGCTGCTTAGGATACAAAGATGGAACAGCCTCTAGTATGTCATCTGGAAAGGCACATTTGGGTACACTCTTAAACATGGAATTCACTAAATAAAATTAATTAAAATTGCATGAAAACATCCAGAAAAGAAGTAGAGCAACATCGAACATGAATTAAGATCAGGATTCAGACAAGTAGCAACCTCTTCTTAATTTAACATGAAGTTGGTGTAGCAATAATGATTAGTTACCAGTAAATACATATAATATTTTGAACCTTAGAATGACTATAGATTTTTGGAAATGTTTGTGCTATTGGAAGTTAATTTTTTCAATAGATGTTTAAATTAGCAAGCAAAATTTCTTCTGCCTTGATCATTCTTCCACCCCTAGCTATCTATAATAATGTCTACAGATAAAAGTCACATGAAGGATTTTTGTTGAATAAAAACATCAACTACTGACAAAAATCTAGTTTGTTATCCAATTCGATGTACATTGTAAATTTTATAATGGCTACAAAGATACATCCATAGCAATTTTATTATTTCACACATACCTAACTTTTCCAATATATAATACAAAGATGAAAGTAAATATCAACAAAAAAACTTCCAGAAATTCATTGATTTGTGAGTCTATTCTATTTTTCTTCCTACACAGAAGTGTGTGTGTGTGTGTGTGTGTACACACTTTGACTACACAAGTAACTATTTGCATATGCAGATATATATGACTATATGTACTTACAGTTTCACTAAACTAGATTCACATAATATATGCTCTTCTGTAATCTACATGTTTAAGTAACAGGAGGGCATTGGCAAAATGTCCACACACTCAAGTCTTCTACTCCATCAGTAAGACAAATTTATTATATAAAGTAATGTCCCATCATACACTCACTGCCAATAATTGTTAAGGATCCCAAAGTGGATGCTACAGGTTAAATGGGAGACAAAACAAGCATCACTAAGCTTGGGAGAAACTTATTTCCTCAAAGATGAACAGACAGAAACAAATACAAGTGTAGGAACAAACAACAAAATAGGAGAAACATAAAAGAAAAACGGTGAAAGGAAAATTACAGCCTTCAAATTTCCATAAATTCAAATTGATTTTAGAACTATGTTAAAGGATGCACTGAAATGTAGCTAACAAAAAGCCATAAATCTATTCTTCAAGGTCACACACACATGGAAGATAAGTTCCATTTTATTCAACAAACTAGAGAATTAAAAAAGAAAGAAAGAAAAACTTACACCATATTTCAGATCAAATATAACATACCAACTTTCAAGCTGTATCTATTATTAACAATCACCATTCATGTTGATTTATAAAAATATTTCCTGTAAATTTGGGGTGACTTTCTATACTCTAAAGCATGGTGCCCCTTTGTCAACCAAAAAAATGACATTTCCTCTTATTATGTAAAAAGATTGTGAGGAAACATCTAACACACAAAACACCATAAATGTGAAAACAGCACTATTTAAAACAAGCTAAGAAATATTTCTTGGCAGGTCTCTTCCTGCAGCTGGACTTGACAGCCAAATTGTAAACCTATCAAAAACTAGTTTGTATAATGAACAGACACAATGTTAAACACTGAACTTCAGAACACTATTTCAATTAACATAATCCGGGGAGTGGAGAAGTAGAATGTGTTAAACTTGCAGACAATACGCTGGCATCCAGCCTGTGTCAGAAATCCAAGGCAGAGGTCTTACTTCCTCATTACCATCCACCTAACCAGCCCACAGTGGTAACCACGTTAGAGGCCCACATTTCCATACGCTCTAGACAGTTCTTGAAGGGGGGCCTCCACCATATACATACTTGATGAAAGCAAAACAAAATAAAAAGTTCCCACAGGTCTTGCTCCTTTCTGGAGGGAGACAGAGCAGGAGAGATGAGAGGAAGGTGGTATAGAATTTAAACTCTCAAATGTGTTTAAACTTTGTACATTTCTTAGTAACTGATCCAAGCCTTTAAAAAAAGCTTTAGAAGCATTAACATATGAAAATCCTCAATATATTGCATATATTTTATTTTTGCATACCAGGAATTCTCCCCACAAGAAACTAAAAATGGTTTTACTTTGGGGTAAAAATCTTTTCTCCTACAACTTAAAAAAAAAAAGAAAAGGATTTTTCAGAAGCAACAGCAAATGCCTCCATCTCATTTACTGTATTGTTTAATGAAAAATAATAGGGGAAAAGTCAAAGAAATAGCTTTATTTTTTTTCTTCTCAAAAATGAAGAGAGCCATTAAATACATCTCGTAGGCAGGAAAAACAAAACACCTACCATCAGTATTTTTATTTTTGATCACAAGATAATTTTTTTCTTATTAACTCTGGAGAGAAAGAATCATATTTCTTTTTTAAAAAAAGGATAAAATTATTCTCTTTTGGTCTAGTTATTCTATGGTGTATACAGCTAACCCTGCAATCAGTACTCACAATCAGAGATACAGATGAACTCAAAATGAACTTCTTGGTATGTCTTCATTTTCTGCCCTAAAGCAAGTCAGATGATTTGCAGTATCTGTTACACAGGAATTTTTTTTTCAAGTATCACCCCACTATGTTGTCCATACACCTCTAGGTTAACATGATAAACTGACTGGGGCTAATTAACTAGTTTGGCTACACAAAACCTTTTCTGCTTTTAATTACATTAACCTAATGTGACTTGAATTCAATAGACCAAAAAAGAAACCCCTAATTATATTAAGGGCTTCAAAGATGATGTCAAATTGCTAGCCACCAAACTGTCATATAATTTATCTCACTTCCTTTAATAGAGTTCACATTAAAAAAACCTGAATTCTTTACTAGAAATTTGATTTTTAATAACCTCCAAAACAATGACTTGCTGGCATACTGGTTTAGAGCATTAAAAAAAAAGAAATTTATATTGAATAATGCAGATAGGATACTTATAGTTTCATCAGACCAACAAGAAAGTATGTAGTTCTTAATTTTTACAGTTTTCAAAAAGATTAAGGCTTGGGTTCTTCAATTTACACTGGCAGGGCTTGAGAAACAGAATTAACACAATGAGCAGTTTCTTCAAGTATCTTGATTTAGAAGCTTTTTTTTTTTTTTTCAGAAAAAAACATGATTTTTTTAAGCCACTGAATAATTTGTAAATTATTTTGCAAAGGAAGAGAGATGAGAGGGTTTGAATTATAGCAAAGTGCATTAGAGTTAAACAATCCACCACTAAATCTCCTGGGACACACTGTCCCTTCATAGTAACGCTGTCAAGTTGGCCTGGACCTATGACACCAGGAACAGACAGCAAGCTGCTATGCACTGAAGAAGGGCTGGCCGGGGTCCCCAGTGACAATGAGATGCAGGTAGCCCAGATGGTCAGTCGTAGCCTCCCAGACATTCTTCTTGGTGAAGGAAACTGCAGATTGAACATCCCTTTCAACGGAAACACACCAAGAAAGGTCACAACAGTAGGAGCTTTTATTTCCTTAAAATTTGGCATTAACTTCACAATAAAAATATTAGGCAGCCAAGGGAAAAAAGATAGCTATCGTGAGCAAGCAGCACAGGAATGAGATGGAATTTTAACAGTCCTGCCCAAACTAGCTGCACAAGCTACAATTTTAATATCAAGCTAAATCAGAATCAAGCAGCCACACTGGGTAACACACATTGTTGTGTCATTCAGAAACAATCAGGGGCTATTGCATTTTAATGCAAAACTGTCGCTCACTTTGTACTACTAATGACATGAAATTCACAATTCAAAAAGTCTCAAAGCAACATAAAAAATTCATAGGTAAAAATAAATCTTAGATTTCATATCTCTTACAATATCAAAAATATATATCTTATTGATAATATTTCTTACTCATATCCCTAGGCAAATCATACAATAAAAACAGTAACAAAAGGAAAGTCATGAACAGTAGTAAATGATGTAATTTACCAGTTATTGTAAAATTTCTATATGTAGGTGTTTTAAATTTCTGAATGATATACATTAGTAATAGTGATACTGCTTTTCTTTTTTGGATTGGACTCAAGCTTTTTGTTTTTGTTTTAATTTGAAAGGCTGAGTAACCAGCAGGAAGAGTGGCAGGATATTTAACTGCTGGGGTTCACACCTATAATGACTGCAACGGCTAGGGCTGGACTGAAGTCAGCAGTTGTCTTTCCTCTGGGTGGAAGGGGAACAGGTTCTGGGCTGTTCTCCACTGTTTCTCAGGTATGTTAGCAGTGAGCTGAATATAAGCTCAGCCGCAGAGAACCCAGGATGGCACTGTATGCCAGATGTCTACATTACAGACTGCGGTTTAAGCTGCTACACCACAATGCTGACCCTGGGAACTTAAATTTAACCATTGTTATCAGATAAAAATTTAAATGATTGATAAATTTTCACCATTAAAAACATGTGAAATTATTTGTATCTACAGCTCTTATCAACATCAGTAAAACTTAAGTATATGAATAAGCTTCAACATTTTTATTTTCTATTTTCTGTATTAGCACTTTAAAAATGCTGTCCTGTATTCTCGATAAAAATAACCTCATATTTCAGTTTGAAAACAAACATTTTGACACTACTATAAACAATATATCAGACTCCAAATTACATATGTTCATTTTTCCAAAATGATCCCCCCTTCCTTCTGGTTTGCATGGATGGTGGAGAGAGGGAGGGGACAGAGTGTAGGGAACAGAGGTGGAAAGGAAGATAGAGAAAAATTGCAGAGAGAGAAATTGAGAGGGGGAAAATGAAGGGAGAGGCCAAGAATGAGGAAAAGATGGAAAAGGAGGGAGAAAGGAAAGGAGAGAGGTAGACAGAAGAAAAAGAGAGCCTGAGAGGGAAGGAGATGAGAGAGAGAGGTCGTGTTTTGACTATCTTCATGTAAGTCTCTTGATCAAATATGGTCTAGTTTCATTCTGTTCCTCTAGAGTGAATGAAAGAGACCATCATGCTCTCATGGCCAACACAAACTCGTGACATAATACATGAGCAATTGTACTCACCCATAGGTCAAATAAAAAAACAGGTAGATTAGATCCTAACATTTACAAGCTTTTATTTTCACTCTTGTCTATAAAAAATATTCAATCCTGTCAGATTTGAATCTCATTGAGAAGATTCTCACTTTGGTTTTACTCTTCCATTTTCTGGTCAATTCTTAAGCAAAGACTATTGCATGTTGATCAGCCTGCTTAAAATGCACACTGTTCATGGTATTCCCACAAAAGAATCTTATTTAGCAATAAGATACTGGGGAGGCACACACGCCTTGAGAATTTATATAAATAGTGAATTGACAACAATCAAATGACTTTTCACATTTTTCCTGGTCTGCAAAAGGACCATCATGACAAGGAAAACTATGACCTGTTGGTCTTTTAACTAATCTCTCCGGAGTGGAAATGAGAGGAAAACAAGGCAATTAGGATCTTTCCATTGCCTGTTCCCCCCACCCCCATGTGTCTGGGATACAAACATACAAGAGAACATGATCCAATTTCGTTTGTTTGCTAGCCCACTCTACAATACCATTTGAAAACCAACATGCATTCAGCCGAGTTTAAACACACTCGATCATCAGAGAGAAGCAACAAGAGACTCATGCAGGAAAAGCAATTATCCCAGTGGGAACACGTGGCTCCACACAGCTTGGGGGGCTGCCAGCTGAGAACACAGACAGCGAGTCACTGTATGGCAGCTGCATTTCCCTGCTATTTTCATTTCTCCTACTAAACTTCTCATTTCTTCCTCATGGCAATTTATAAATTGGTAGTTGGCTGTTTGCTGCTGCACATGCACACCTATGATAATTTGATTATAGGTTACATCAGGAAGAGCTGTATTGCTAATTGCAGGCAACTGGGAGCCACCCCACAGAGAGACAGAGAGGGGATGATTTTCCTAGCAAAGGTATAAATTAGTACCTTTCCATCTATGTAGTGTAGCTCACCAGAGGACTTATGCAAGAAGCCCAATCTAACAAGAAATAGCCAAAAAAAGAAACATGGCTTTCTTAAAGTGTATGTAATTTTTACTTGCTTAAGTGTGGCTTAAAATCAGTATAAAAATATGGACTTGGCATTTTCTCTGGGACACCCATTTTCCTGCATCAGGCAGAAACACGCAGCCCAAAGCAGTCAATAGAAACCACCCTATTAATTTATTGATTTCTAAACGAGGGCCAGACAAGTGCTGAGTGCTGATGAAATGGAGCGCAGATGAAACAGTGATGGCGTTCAGCAGATTCTTCTCATGTCTGCTACCTGAGTCAGTAAGATTAGAACCCAAAAGTGAGTCCAAGAAAGAGCTGGCAATATGGAGTGATGTGGGAGCAAAGCAGTCTTCTGTCTTCAAAAAGTAAGACAACTGCACAGTTTTTCACTGCCATCTACATAGGCAGATAACATTGCAGTATTTAAAATGCACATGAAAAATTAATTTAGCTCACAGCTATTAAGGTTAATGTATTAGTTCCTTCACAGGTCTCATGAAACAAAGTCCTGCTGTTTTAAAGGTAAAAACAAAGTCTTACGGCCAATTTTCACTTTCCCACAAAATCAGGTTTGCTTTTTATCACTTCATCCAACCATCTGGCTACAATTCTGAATTTACATACCATCCCAGCAAAGGCAACCTGACAGAAAAATCCATTGAGGCATTATGACTGCACTCTAGAAAAAAAGATAAAAAATGTCCATTGCTTTTGAGGGGAGAAAAGCTTATGTTCAAACTCTTGGCTCTTTTGAGTTATAAGGATACCAGCTGAAAATACTTTTCCAACAGTAAAACCCCTTTTCTTTCCAAGGGTTCTTAGATCTACTTCTCTGGAGTTTTGCACCAGTGTGAGAATTTCCCTGACTACGAAATGTCTTACTAAACTAATGCCTTTTCCAGAAACCATGCACAATTTGCTAGTGAATTTTAACTTTATCTTCATTCCAAAGACAACACATAACCATGGCCAGAAAAGATGAATCAATGGTGGGTATGTGAGGGATTTCTGGATTCAAAAGTTCAGAAGAACTGATTTTAGTTTACAGAAATGTATTGATTTTCAAATATTAAAAGGCAATAAAAGCACTTAGTACTATGAATGAAGATTCTATGCAAATACAGACATCTCTAAAATAGCTGCAAACTAGAGAAGTTCTAAACCCAGAGCTTCAAAGGAGAACAAACTGAGCTTGCAAGTGACAAGCTTAATTGATTAATCAGAAGCTTAGGCCCATCAGGCCAGGGTCACAGATCCAATATCCAGACAGCCAGCTGCTTCACCCTCTTATTGATCACAAGATCATATGTGAATATAGTTGCATATTTTGACATATTTGTGTCTCATTTCATAAGAGACATAGGATAGGAAAATAAATAGCTCAAGCATCCCCTCAAAAGCACACATCAAATAAAAGAAGACATGCAGGCTCGCTTATCTATTTGATAAATAGAATACAATTTTAGGAAAAAGTATGAGATAGAACTGAAAGGGTTTTTTTTAAAACTAATTATTCCCTTTTTTGAATTTCTCTCTTCATTTTTTTTTTGTTTTGTTTTGTACAAGGTTGGGGGAGAGTGGTGTTGGTGGTGGTGGTGGTGGTGGTGGTTGTGGTAGTCGTGTTGGTAGTGGTATTTGTTTGAAAGAGAGAGGAGTATCCCAAGACTCAGAATGGCCAGAACTGTGTCAGGCAGCCTGGAACTCTATCCCCTTATTTCCCAAGTGGGCAGCGGCACCCCAAGTACAGAAATCGTAACATGCTGTCTTCCAAAATGTGCATCACAAGAAGCTGGAAGCTTTCAAATATGGGATGAAGGCATCCCAAATAGTGCATTATCTGGTGAGCCAAATGCCAGCCCCTTAAAGTAATTTTCTAATGGGGTATATTAACCTCCAGATTTGCTCACATAAATTTCTCACTCTTTCAAGAGTGGCTAACTTGTGAACAAAAGATAAGTAAATGCATCCAAGCCACCTTTGTTTTATATAATAAATCTGCAAAACAAAATTAAAATAAAGCTCAGTCTAAAGAATATTTCAAACCTTACAGTGTTATTTTTGGGAGGGTATTCTCAGTCATAAATGGTTCAGTTCCAGAAGATGTAGAGCAAATAACAGTGATAGAATTAGGGGATACCAATAATTTGCTTTGCTGTCAACTGAAGTATAAGCCATAAAGTTAAAACTTTGAGTTGAAAATCAGAATTTATAAATCCTACATTGCTTTCACATAAACCAAAACAGAAATTCCAACATTAAAGGGTGGGAAAAAAGTGAAATCAAGGGGTGCTAGCAGAACAGACAATAGCTAGTAAAAAGCTTTAAGGACCAAGGAAAATTGATGGAGGATGCTTAATCTGATACGTCTGTCTTCTTTTCTATCTAGAATATGCCTTCTTTGAGGGCAAGGATATTGTCCTAATATCCTACACTTTCAATATTCAGCAGCAACTAAGTAAATTTTAAAAAAAATTCATAACCTGAGAGATCAGATGTACTCTAGATTTTATACTATTCATACTGCCCCATTAAAGACAAATTTTAAATCTGATCACTTTGTACCAAAATAATACACTTAAATTCTCAGATGCCTTTCTAGGTGTTGGTGATTACTTTGAAAAATTTACAAAAACCTAATGTCTCAAAAAATTGTCCCATGTATCAAATGCCTTTGCAGTTTTCTCAGCAAACACAAAAACTTCTTAAGTGAATCAGTGGTAGATATAATATGTTCACTGATATACTTGAACATGCTACAATTAATATGAAGTGTGATGTGCCTTTGATTTTTTAAAAATTAAAATATCTGTTCATTTATTTGACAGGCATAGCATCAGAGATGAACAGAGAATAAACAGTGAGAATAAAACAAACAGAGGACACTTGAATCTACTGATTCACTCCCCAGATGACAACCATGAGGTCTGTGCCACACCAAAGCCAGGAGCCTAGAACTCCATCAGGGTCTCCCATGTGTGAGACAAAGGCCCAAGCACCTGGACCATCTTCAGCTATCCTCACAGATCCATTAGCAGGAAGCTGGATAGAAAAGTGACGAGCTGGGACTCAAGCAGGCACTTTAATAACGGTGCTGCTGGTGTGCAGCTTAGTTCAGTGAAGCGCAATGCGAGCCTCTTAGGTCTTTAATTTTAAAACAGTCTTACAAGGTAGACGAATTTCCCTATTTTTTTTGAATGAAAAAACTAAGATTCAGAGAATGGAAATCACTCTCCATGGATTCAAAGTAAAGCTTCTATAGCAGACTTTCCTTGCACTGAATTTAAAACTACTGCTTTTGTTTTGATGGCTTCCTGTACCACACATTGCAAATCATTCATATTTTGTGAATTAAAAACAAATAGGTGCATTCAATAGACCAGATGGACAGTTAGACTGAGGGTCCTGCTATTATCACTATTAATTTTAAGCCTAAGAAATATGGATATCCAACCTAATCAGATTGTCAGCAAAAAAAAAAAAAAAAAAAAAAAAAAAAGCTATTCAAGTTTATACTCCAAAATGCACATGTTGTTGAAAGAAAACAATCAGGTAAGTATTCCACATTAGTTTATACACAGAAGAATATCTCTGCTCTTTCCATATAAACATGCACTGATTAATATGGCATGTTTAAATTTTATTTAGGATCTGCATAAATAACCCTAATAAATATGGTAAAAGCTGATATGATCTTTTATCATTACGGTTCCCAGGGCGCAGTGTGCTGGGAGAGAAGAATGACACTGTGATTTTGAAAAGGCAATGAGATCAGAAATAATTGATTTCTTACTAAAGTACACATTAGCCATTCAATGAGACAAATTTCCATTATTTTCAACTAGCATTATACAGACTGAATTCAACTGCTCTTGAAATGTTCCCATCCATGATGATGCTCTTGAAGTGACTTAAACATGAGCCTGTTCCTAATGTGATAGGCCTATATAGCTTTGTGATCACCTTGATTTGTAAGATTTAAGCAGAGAAAACCTGTGCCGTCTGGTAGTAATTTTGTTAATGCATACCAGATTATTTCACAAGTACATGATTTATCAAATTCTTCGGTTTTAAGGATATAAAAACTGAAGTGGTCAGATGTTACCAATAGCTATTTGGTTAAAGCAACTGGCTTTAAAACAAAAGAAATGCAGAATCAGCATTAGATTAAAGGAGACAACAGCCTCAACATGCAATATGGGATTTGGGAAAGAAACTTTAAATAAAAGTAATAATGTAGACAAGATGTAGAAATGAAGGTAGCCTCTCAGTCAAGTATAAACAATGAAAAGAAATCTCAACTCTTTAAAGTGTTTTAATAAAAAAAATAAAACTTGGAACCTTAAATTTTTTTCTTTAATTTCATTTTGAACACTGTCTTAAGGAAAAAAATCCCTATTTGATCAAGGGCAAGGCTGAGTGCACTCCGTTTTTTTCTTTTTTTGAAGATTACAATTCATTTTGCTTGATGTAAACAGAAAGAAACAAAATGTGGTCAGGGTCATCACGAGTAATCACAAAGATTACAAGCATTAGAATCTCAATGTTTTGAAAACAGAGAATTTACCACACAAGATTTTAATATCATGTGTTTTTCAAATTAAACTTAAGATTTGTAAGCATTGCTTTTAAGATAAATTTTGAAACTATACATTCAAAGAAACATTTCATCTGTGATTAATAGAGTAGTGAAAAGAAAATAAACTGGTTAAAACACTAGTCTTAAATCCACAAAAGATTATGTCTTTATTTAAGCAAACTGCTTCAACCTGTAATTAAACAAAGTGCTCACAGAGAGCAGTAGTGAAATTCCACCAGTCCTTGGCTAGGTGGAGAAATTTAATAACCCGATCAGATGTATCAAAGAGCCTGGAAATTCATGGGACTGACATGCATGGGGTGAGCATATAATGACAAGGAAAAAAATTAAAGGGTAAACAATATTTGCATATCTGTTTTCCATACTGGGATAACAAGTTTTAAGATTTTCTACTGCATGTTTACTTCTTTGAGCACGTGTGTTCTGTTTTGGAGTTATAATGCTTCTGCTTAGCATACTGCATTGGTAATTACTTTGAATTATGAGGAACAACTATGGCTCTTTTTGGCTGATTCCTTGAGTTTCTGAGACACTATGTGCTTTCTGGAGAGTCCATTCCAAATAAAGAACCATGGATGCTGACCAGCAGCGTGCATCCATCAAGCTTTGGCTCAGCAGATATCAAGAGCTGGCAGAAGTCCACATGGAAGGCCGCTCAGAAAGGTCTGTCCGGCACTCCTCTACATTGCCTAATGCTACTTTGAAACTAGCATTTCAGTGGAGCTAACTTTTGGAAAAGCATTTATAACTTTTTAGGAAACCTATCTGAAAAAAATAAAATTCAGAAGACTAGAATCATCTCAGGATACTTAATTGAATCCTGGCGACTAACTTTCAGCGACCAAAACAATGTCCATGATAGTTCAGATTTTTCATTTACATTAGGACTTCTATCTTTCAGAAAAACATTACAGCATTTAGAGGAAGATGGAAAACTGTGCATAACTTCCCACAGCCAGCAAAAAGTATGTGATGAACTAGATTTCAACTGATTATCTTTAGCCTCAAATGCTTTATCTCAGCATCTCAACACAAATGCAGCCTCTCTAAGGCACTTAAGGGCTTCCAAGGATTACAGCGTTATAATGAAATGTTTTAAAAGACAGGACAACAAAGGACTTACAGGAGGAAGGCATTGTAGTGCAGTGGGTATAGCCACCACTTGTAATGCCTGCTTCTCCTATGGGAATACACATTTGAGCCCACAGATACCCTGCGTGCTAGCCACAGGTAGGCACCAAGGAGGTTGGTAATGATGGCTCAATTTCTACCACTCACAGAACTGATCCAAAAGGACTTCCTGACTCTTGCCATCAGCCTGACCCATCCCTGATTGTTGTGGCTATTTGAGGATTGAACCAGAATATACTGCTTTTTACAAGGGCTTCATGTTTAATTCAAAACCATTGTTTTATTTAGGCATCTCTGATCTCTCACTTTGGCATGCTACTTCTATCAGTGTAGAATAAGCATTAACTGAATGAAAATCAAGACAGAAATATTAAAAATAAAACTTATTATGAGGTTTCAACCAGTATTTCTTAAAATACTTCCATTTGCTGTAGTTGAATCACATGATGGTCCTAATAAGTAGGAAGGAGGAGATATTAATATTTTCAATAAATGAAAGCCTGGATCAAGGATTGGTTATAGTACATTTCAAAAATGAGCTTCAGACTTGAATGCTTTCCCAAGATGGTCATAAATTAAGCTTAACATTTACGCTCCTGTAATTTATTTTTATTTTTGGAATGTGATTGTGAGATAACCTCAGATATTCAATCACTTAAGATGTATTCAGATGTGTTCTTAGCAACATACAGGAAGCACAGAATAATGAATCAAATTCTATACAAGGCCATATTTCTACTCGATGGCTAAATAGACAGAGAAAATCACTAAGCCCTGTATTTTTAAAATTGTATTCTTAAGCTAGCACGATACAATAAATTTTTAATTTATAATACAAAACAAGTGATAAGACTATACGAAATGAATCCAGTAACACAATTTATTTGTAGATTTTCAAGAACATACAAGTATTTAAGTATTGTTTCAGATGGGTTGGTTAGGTCTGATTTGTCATGGGAAATGTCAGCACAGGAAGAAATCTGCTTATGAAGGCCTGGCTCTTATTCATGACTCAACATCAATCCATTATGTGACACAACAAGTCTACATTCTCGACTTCCTTTCTATTAAAAAAAATGAGGATCTTGCCTATTCAGTTTCTCAGATCGGCTACATGTCAGATCTGTGAGTTGTGCAAGCCTCACAGTAACACATTTACTCCTACTGTTAACTTTTGCAGTACCTCCTGCTTTGAAGCCAAGGCAAACCCAAACTTTAGAAAAAAAAAAAAGAAATAGTGTAGATGATATCCCATTTCTATTTTAAAAGCACACAAGAAAATCAACATACTCTTCCATGGAAATATATTTAACAAAAGCAAATTTGTTTACAGTAGCAGCTTTTCAAGTACAGAGGCTCTAAAAGGCTTTAATTTAGCCAATATTTTCTCAAGATATATGTATTGACTTCCTATAAGAAAAACAGTTGGTCTGTGTGTGTCATTTGTTGACATATATACTACATAACATATTAACCAATATTCAAAATGAAGGATAATTCTTTGATAAAGGGAAAAGGAACAGATAGCAGGAAAAGAGATGTAGCATGGGTTTGCACCATGCAGAAGATCCTTGTGAAAGGAGCAGTTCTTTGTTTGAGATGTAAGAAATGAATCCAACAAGAGTGTACAGAAATCAGAATATGGCAGGCAGATACAACAGTACATGCAAAGACTTAAAAAATTACCGCCAGACTCTCCTAGCCAAGATCTTAAATGCACATCTAAACTATGAATAATAAAAAGGTAAAATGACAAACAAAATCTCATAGGAATCATGTTTATAATTGCACCATCATTTAAACTAATTTATGTGAGAGTTGTGATAGTGAGTTTATCACAGTCCTTTCAAAGAGTGCTCAGGCTTCAGAAATGTTTCTAGTTGCAGTGTCCAAACATGAAGAATGTAAGCTTAAAAATTTAAATAAATTTGTAAGCTAGTGGGAAGGTTCAGGTTGTTCCTCGGGAAAATAAACCAGTCTTTCTCATTCAGCATTTCTCATCTGAATCATAAAATTTCTCAATTCCCCAAACAATAACATGTAATAAGAAATGTCCTAGATGCATGGGAGAAAAGTTGATTCATTTCACACACTGCATGCCTAAGGGTATTAGGACTTAATTCTTGTGTGGTATCACCAATTGAGTACTGCATTGCACAATAAAAGCATAAAAACTATTTGAAACAATTTCCTTAATTTCAGTGTGTCATTCTAAATACTTACTAATAGTGTTCACCTAAACTGAATGATTACAGCTATTATGTGCGAAATGGAAATTCTTTCACAGCTGTAATTCAATGTTGCATCTCTTTTAACAAATCGTACAAATTTGTTTATTTGCGAATCTGGAACTTGAATGACACATCAACTATCTGAATTTCCTTTTTCAGATAGATACATGCAACTTTCAGAAATATGGACCAAGGACAATATGCAGTGTATCTCTATTTACAATGACATTTCACAGGATTCTCCTTACTGGGATTCTACAATGACACTATAAACTCACATAAGTATTAATTAGAGAATTCATTGCACAGCTTGAATCAGTGAAATGAACAGTGAATGTCTTACACACAACATGGTACACTTAAAATGTGTCAAAATCAGTGGTTTTTAAATGGCATAGTCTAAATTTTAATCTATTAGTCCAGCATTTCAATAATCAAATATGGAAGGTAAGTATGTTAGGAAAAAAATTATTAACACATTTCTTCAATATCACAAATGATATAATGAAATTATATTCACTTAACTTACATTTAAACTATGAGTAAAAATTTATTTTTAAAATACAACACATAATGTAAATTGACACTTCATTAAAAAATTGACAGGAAAAACCTATTTTGGGTTTTCCACACCAGTTTCCTTTGACCTTCACACAGCAGAACTACTTATTTACTTTTCAGTAGTACAAATTCAACTTCTCGGAGAAGGGGGGTTCTATGACATCAGCTGCAATAAGTATGTTGACTTCCTCTAGGGACAAGGTGGAGGATAGGAAGCAACAGACATCGAACAATGAAAGAAATTGGAACACCAGACGAAAGCACTAATCGAAGGAAGGCAGGAGGAGCAGATGGCTTGGGAAGGAGACATGTGGGAATTATGGGGAAAGGAAGCAATTGGCAACGAGTGGGCTGAATGCCAAATCTGTGAAGGGTCTGAAGACACTGGGGACTTGGATGGGATGTGAGTCAGCTGCCTTTGACCAAAATATCACACCAACAAGGGAAATCAAAGAAACCTACAAAGACAGACAGGAAACAGAAAAGGACCAGAAAAAGAACTGATGACATACCCCATCTGAACAATTCCTATTCTTTAGCATGGGAAGGAGAGATGATGGATAATTTTTTAATGCATTCATAAATTTTTCTCCTAGCTCAATTTTTGACTTTCATGACTTTAGTCAACTTGCATGTGAAATTATACAATCTTTTAAAATTTGTACTTATTTTTTATAAATGTTATTTGTCACTCATTATCATTCATACATAACCCTATTCATATAAGCCATAAAAGATTGGGATGACCTATCCTGTTTTCACTGAACTGACGGGATTTCTGGGACAAGATTTTATAGCACTCACACAACAAGAATATTGGAAAAAAAATTAAGGGGGCTAATCATCCTACCCAAGTTGAAAGCCTGAAAAAGAAAAAAAATCGACTAAATATGCTTGATTATTATGGTAAAACACAGTGATGATAGATAATTATTTCTACATATTTCAAAGAATGGTAGGATCTTGAGTCAAAAATACTGATTTACATTTGGACTATTGCATTGATGGAAATTAATAGAATACAAGAAAATCATTTCTGTAATCTGAACTATTTTTTTCAGTCAAGTAAAAAGCACCTATAGCCTATTTGTGGTATGTTATCTTGAGAATAGGTAGGGGGAAAAAATCAAGGCAATCTTGTCTCAAAATCTAATACAAGTCTTTCAAAACTGTGTATGTCATAAAGGCTCATATCATCTAAGAATTTTATACATGAAAAGATAAATGTCATTTAAGGTGTCCTGTTTAAGTGCTAAAATGGAATAATTCAGGATAAGTGATAAGGTTACTAAGAGCAAAATTATGGAATTTCAAACTAGATACTGAGCAGAGCTTGCTACTTCCAATATAGTACTAATATGTTAGTTTATTTTTCTATGTTTTATCAAAGCTATACAAAATTGTTAAAACATTGCAATAATATTTTCCTTAACTCAAATTCCTTCTCCTGATTTTTCTCATGGCTACTTACTTTTTTTCAGCAGTAACAATTGAAATGTTTACAGCTGATTTGGCGTGCAATGAAACCACAATTCATACAGTTAACTATAAGACATTTAGTTGACTCTTCACTCATTCACAATACTTAATATGAATCCCCATTTATAGAAATAGCAATGATCACATGTTAAGTCTCAATCTCATTACTTTAACACCTTTCTTGGTAAAATTCTAGCCTTAAGGATAAATTGTCTTTGTTTATCTGTCTATAGGATTTAATTGAATCACAACATTGTTATGTCTATTTTTTTTTTGTGCAGCTACTAAACTTAAAGTTTTATACTTCTTTCTTAAGTTATCGATTTCATTACTGTAGTTGATATGAACTGGAACTCTTGACTACACCAAGCCCAGTTTCAAAACCACCATAATCTTCATTCTGTGAACTAACCTCTCCAGATCTTTATAAGATTTTAGTTTTTCACACCAAAAAAGAGACACAGTCATCTGAAATTCAATTTACATTGATAACATATCAAATATTGTTAAGTTAACAAAAGTATGGCATCCATCACATATCAACACTTTCTACACCAGTCGATTTGAGAATGCAGAGTACAACAGAAAAAATGTTCAGTATTTATCTTGCAGCATTATTCTGAGTATTACATGGATCAATAAGTATATAAATCTTAGCACACTGAAAACGCTGCATCATGTGTTTTCTCTTGTCATCATCTCCTTTTTCTTCTTCCCTGGAACCTAAGTTAACAGGTTTAAATGTGTCCTAACAGAAAGACAGTCACTCAGTCATTGAATTGTCGAGCAAAGAGAATGTTGTATTACAAAGCATCTGAAAAGGAGCAAGTTCCTAAAACACAATAGCTATTATGATTACTCTATCAGTCAGCTTCACAATACTACAACAGAATATTTAATATAACTAACTTATACAGAGGAAAGGCTTATTTATCAGAGCCATGGTCCTTGCCAAGCTCAGTTACTGTGAAAAAATCACTGGGCAAAAAGCAGATGACCATGGTAGGAGCTCATGTGGGAGCGAGTGGCTACATACTGAAGAGTAGCAAAAAGAAAAAGGACAAGCAAGCCAAGCTTTTTCCTTTAGCAACAGCCCCTTGTAAGAGCTTCCATCCAAGGACAGGTCTCACATGGTTCAAGGTCCTCTCACAAATCCCACCTCACCAGTGTTTCACTACTTTGTAATAATGACTAAGCCTCCATTATCCATAAGGACCCTAACCATATTCAGACTTTATTAGCATTCTTGATGTTCATACAGTGACCCTTTGTAAAACCTAATACATTTGCTTGAAATTTTTACATGAAAAAAATAACACTATTTTCAAGACTGTATTTCAGACTTAAACAGAAGGGCTAAACACAAAGCATTAAACATTAACTTCCAACATTCAATAGGCATTTATGTGGCAGGTATTCATAAGTGACCAACGTTCCTGTAAATATTCATTACCCATAGCTTTCAGCTATCACACCTCATAAACAAATGCATGGACATATCATCATGTTTCACTACTATAATGGTATCCACTGTATTTCTCTTTTATCATATGTTAAGGTAAATTATGTACAGTTGTCTGTTAGTATCCCAGGGAGACTGGCTCTAGGACTCCGTGTTGATAGCAAAAATCCATGGTTGCTGAACTCCCACAACAAATATTGGAGTTTTTTCATATAATACATACATATACCCCTGGGGACCTGTAATCTTTCCTAAATTAGTTATAATATCCAAAGCCATGTAGGTTATATAAATAATGGTTATATTATGTTTCTTATGAAATAATAAGGATAGGGCCCAGTGTGGTAGCCTAGTGGCTAAAGACCTCACCTCATATGAGCTGTGATCCCATAAAGGTGTCACGGCCCAGTTTTCCATCCAGCTCCATGCTTGTGGCCTGGGGGAGCAGTTGAGGACAGCCCAGGGCCTTGGGTCCCTGTAACCACATGGGAGACCTGGAGGAGGCTCTGGCTCCTGGCTTTCGATCAGTTCGGCTCTGACCGTTGTGGCTACTTGGGGGGGTCAATCATCAGACAGAAGACCTTCTTCTCTGTCTCTCCTCTCTGTATATCTGACTTTACAATAAAGATTAAACAAATCTTTAAAAAAAAAAGAAATAATGAGGATAAAAAAATGTACATGACAGAGGCAATATTTTTTTTTCTCAAAACCTTCAGTCTATTGGTTAAATCAATGGATATGGGCCTTACAGATAGGAGAGATGAATGCAGTTGATTCTGTTATACTAGTTATCAACTAGATAATATTAAATATTTTATTATCTTAGCCTATGAAAACATTTGTCCTTATAAGTATCAAATGACTAAGTTTTAGTACTAATCTCTCCTCCACCAAAAAAAAAAAAAAAAACCACAACACTATTTCTATTTCTTTGCATACAACTCAAAGAGATGTTCATTTTAGAAACACAATAGAAAATATGAAAAAGTGACAACTAGGCAAATTGTGACTCAAGTAACTGTGCTGATCTTCTCACAGATAACAAAATAATCCATGTAGTGAGCCTTTTACCAGCAGTTAGGATGCACACTCCGCATAGAATGCTGGCTTCTGGCTTTGGCTCCCTCCTAATACAAATCCAGCGGTTGTCCTCTGACAGCTGAAACAACTGGGCTCCTGTGACTCATGTGGGAAATCTGGTCTTAGGGTAAGCCGGGATCTGGGAGCCTAGCCAGTAAGAGAGAATTCCTCTGTCCCTGACTCTCTGCTACTCAAACACATAAATTAATGTTAAAAATAATCCAAGCCAACAAACATAAAATGACTGTCAAGCTTTCAAAGGAATTTAATATTACAATGTTTTGGCATCTATAACTGTTTCTTTTTCTTTGCTATGTACTATTCATTCCATTGAGAAATCTGAAATTATGTTAAAAATTTTCTAGGAAACTGTTATTAAATCTACATATATGTTTTACTCAACTACATGTACATGTTTTACTCAACAACATCCTGCACTTTAACGTCTCTGTGAATAATTCAGTCCTTATTAAGATCCAGGTAAATAGTTTTGATGTATATGCTAATCCATGCTTATTTTTGTTTATTCAAAGGCAACTCCAGGTTTGAATTTGACATTATTTCATATAGTTTTTAATTCCATTGCTAATATTATCTTTACCTACTCTCAGAACTTAAAAATAATCTCTCCAAAATGCAGTAAGATAAAGGAAATAAATCAGTGTTCTAGTACATATGATTGCTGCTGTGGATCACAAGGAATCCTGCGGTTCCCCGAATCATCAATATGAGAGAATTTCCTTTACTAATGACAGCTATTACTAAGTCTCAAAAACAAAATACAAAGCAATTAAACTTACTGTCACAGTTAAACTACTTGCATGTCCAACTGTAGATATTTTTTTAAAGTCTAGAAAAACACAGAATATTAAAATAAAGTATTTAAGGCCTCTTTCAGCTATTCTAAGAAATACATACCAAAAGAATTCTAAACAATTCTCTTCTTGTAGAAGAATCAGAAAATGCCATATATTCCTGGTTTATAATCATCATGGATCTAAAATTTGGATCATCATCCAAGCCAGAGTAAAAAGAAATGACTTTAGACTACCGAAAATACAGGTGCAGCTGCACTTCAATTGCATATTTCCCTGTTTTATAGGGTGTGTCTTTGTTCTCACAGCTGGGAGAAGTGTACTTCAAATTTCCAACAAAGAAACTCACCACATTAAAGAACCCTAAAAATTCTTATGAGCAAAACTGTAACAATCACTGTGTAATTTTCAAGGGCCTTTCATAACCATACTATGTGTTTTAATCTCCTGCTCATCTGTACTCAACACATTTTGCAAAGTGAATTAACAACAGAAATGAAAACAATCATTTTAATATAAAGCTTAGGAAAGAAGACTCACATAAATACTTTAACAGCCAACATTTCCTAAGAATTTGCTTTCAGTTTGTGACAAAAGACACTGGAAATCATGTCATGCAGTCTACATATGTTCTATGTTTTTATTTTAATTATTCAATTTTAGGTTTGCCTCAAGAAAGAATATAAAACAAAAACAATTATGATCTACACAGGAACTGTGATTTTGAACCCAAACTTGTGATGTTTAATCTATTCATTTCCTCAATATGCTTTTTATCTCTAGCATTGCGTCAGTTCAACAGTCAAGTTGTACAGAAAATACACAGATGGTTTGAGACACAGTAACAGTTTCAGAAGTTACATCTTCCAGCATATGGAACAACACCATGGACCACTGGTAGGGCAGCATTTAAACCATTTAAAAACTATTTATACATGAGCATCTTGGCATAATTTCATGACCATAAATTATTGCAACTTTGAATGACTTGATCCTTGATTGGAAATAGTTCCAAGATTGAACCTAAGCTAATGAGTGGGGTAGAGGAATAAACATCCCTCTGCATCATAAAAGTAAATGAAGATTTGATAATTAACTGAATGTATTGGCACAAATCAGAAACTCTTCTCCAACTCAATAAATGCCATAATAGTACGCTTGAAGGATTTCTTAAGTGTGATATTTCTATAGCACTTTTATGCTTGGGATGTCACAGAAATTAACATACACACAGTTTACAACCATAATTTTTAAATTAACACATCTCAAAATATCTACTATTGAAACTGAATCCCTATACTGTAAAAGCAGGTCCCAGACTCATGTATGTCTTTTAGTCCAAAATGTACTTGTTTTATGAAAAGGGATTCAGTGACTTAAGGGGTGGCTCCTGACCATTATAAATTCCCTAAAGAGCATTGCATTATAGACCAATCAGAGGATACTTACACGCTTCAGTGACCATCCGGGAACTTGAACATTAGCTGGTCGTACTCCTCTCAGACTTGATTTTAATCTTTAAAAACCATCACCCTAATTCCTCAGAGAGCCTGGGAAATAAGCCTTAGCTGCCCAGGTCCCAGCTCTGCGTTTTACAATACATATCTACTTTATTCTACCACCCTGATGTCAGTGATTGACTTTCTGTATGTCAGGTGAGTGGACCACATTCGGGGGTCTTACAACAAAACTGCCTACTAGGTTGTGTGTTGTTTGGCAAAACTACATGAGCTATGTCATGAAAAAGAATAATCTATACACTGTGTCCAGCTTCAGTCTTTCCAGTCTACTTTGCAGTTGGTCAGGAAATTTTAACTTCCAGAGCTCCAATGACAAGGCACTTGTCAAAATCACTTGCAATTTGTCACTGATCAGTTAAATCTAGCGGTCCAATGTCAATCTCCACATCACTTGATCTGCTGGCTGCAATCCACTCAGTCACTGTCACCTCCTTAAAAGTCTTGATTTGGTTTTCTTCTTTTCTCTGAAATCTCCTACGTTTCTGGTGCTCTTTTGGCATCTTCTCCCTGTGCTTATAGTTGTGGATCTCTTTCCTTTCCACCAGCACCCACCCCCTTGATCAGCTATGTCTGCTGAACTTAAACAGCATATGTGCACGAACAACCCCCACACACATTAGGACGCGTTATGTTGTTCTGTAATTAATAAAATTCCAATGACATTATAGAGCAAAGCTTTTCATTTGGCGCAGATGTTTGACCTACGAATTAAGATATGTTTGAGTATCTGTTCTGGTTCTGGCTTGTATTCCAGCTTCCCGCTAACATAAACCTGGGAGGCAGTTTTGGTAGTTCAAGGATTTGGGCTTCTGCCACTCAACAGGAGAAACATAGACCGAGTTTCCTGATTCCGAAATCTGCCCTGACCTAGCCCCAGCCATTGTAAGATTTGGGCAGCAAACCAACAGATGGGGCCTTTCTCTCTTTCTCTCTGCTTCTCAAATTAGAAAAGTGAACACTAAAATTTACTATTTTTTCATCCTACACATCTGTCATGGGAAGACAGAAGCGTGGAACAGAATGTCCCCTGCATATAATTCCTGGGCTTGAGTTGTCAGTGCCCTCTGTGCGGTGGTGCAAGAGCGTGCGCGCGCGCGCACACACACACATGCGCGCGCACACACACAACTTTACTTATAGTGAATAGAAAGTTCCGCCATACTAGAATTTCATTTTCATGTTGTTCTGTCTGAGTCCCTGAAGTTGCAATAGTCATTCAGATCTGTGTGAAGCTAGGGAGCAGAGTCCCTCCTCCACCCAGACAGAGGGGAGGGCTCCACAGTGATGAGGATGTCTACCACAACAGAATTGTTCCTCTAGCCTCAACTTCAACTTGGAAATTCTGATTCATTCATCCAACTGCTTATTTGACATTTACATGTAATTAAGTATTTCCAAATGTTCATGTCTAAATCTGAGCTTCTGATACAAATGGACCTAAAAATGTTCATAGAAGCATGGAATTAAACTATAAGTTTTGCTGCACATTAAAAAGAATCCTAATCTTTATTGCTCACAATTTTTAAACATGTATTTTTATTTGTTTATTAATGTATTTATTTATTCAAAATACAAAGTTACAGACATGGAGAGACAGGGAGAGTCAGAAAGAGAGAGAAACATATCTTCTATCAGCTACTAGTGCACTCATCAAACGGACACAAAAGTCAGAGCTGGACTAATCTAAAGCCAGGAGCCAGGGGATTCTTCCACGTCTCCCACGCTGACACAGGGGCCCAAGCACTTGGGCTGCCTTCCACAGTTTTCTGAGGTGCATTAGCAGGGTGCTGGATCACAAACAGAAGAGCCGGGACTTAAACAAGCACCGATATGGAATGCTAGTGCTGCACATGGTGGCTTTAGCAGCTCTGCCACACTGTTTTCTCTCATAGATTTTAAAAACACTCTTTATATGAATGCATTTCATACCCTTTTTGCACCCAAATAAAATGTATACACTTTGCTTTCATTTCCCAAAAATAATGTGGAGTACCTTTGTGCTTTACACCTTAAATATGCTTAAATCAGTGGCAGCTCAGCTGACCGTATCATTATTTTTCACTTACTCACGTCAATCAGTTAATGTAATCCTCAACTCTTTCTTACAAGCTACACAAAATCCATCAGCAAAGTTGGTTGGTTGTTGCTACGCTGTGTTTTCAGAATCAAATGACTTCTGAATACCTCCACTCCTAATCTCCGTTTATTTCTTGCCTCAATCACCAGGAAAGTTTCTAACTGGTCACCCTTTTGCAAATACGATCCTTCACATGTTTCTACAGACAACTGAGTTTTGTGATGAGAAAGTTAACTGAGTTTTTTCTCTGTAGACAGAGGAAAAAGCCAAGTTATTTACAGTGTCTGCAAGGCCCTACTGAGGGTGGGTTACTTGCTTCCTGCCAACCTGGTGACATCTCCTACAACTCTCTCCTTGGGTCACATCGGTCAACCAACATTGATTCTTCTTTTAAAGATGTGTTAAGAAAGACCCTAAGAACTTTAGGGTCTTTGAAGTAGTATGTCTATTATATTTGAATTGTTATATCTGTCTCTATCATTTGTTTAGTACAGCTTACTTTTTCAAATTTTTCAGGCATGCAGTCTCTAATCAGCCTATTCAACACTTCAGTCCAAAATGCTTTCTATTGTTTGTTGTGCCTTTTAACCACTTAGTTTTCTATAGGACATTAAGTTAAATATACTTTGTGTGAATATACATGCATAGATTACAGAATCCTCACTTGTTTTTCTTAGTCCTGAATTTTCTGGGCTCAAAAATTTCTTGTATGTTCAGGAAAGACATGAAGGAACTCAAGAATAATAAGAATTTCAATGTGCTTTGATCATTGGGGTAAGAAAGTGAGAATTACAGATAATGGGTATTAAATTGTCCAGATTAAGTGAAGACAAAATAATAATATTTTAATTGTCATAAACACAAAAAAAATGTTATCAATAATAAGAGAAGCAACTGTTACCACACAATCTCCAATCCCTGTGTTTTGACTTGATTTGCTAAAACTACTGTTTCCACATTGAGTTTGAATTTCCAAGTGAGTTTTCAGCACGTTTAAAAGTAGAGCAGGGTCAACCAAATCGCTAGAATTATAAAAATGCTTTGAGAAACTCACTTTGTGGATTCCTATCAGTGCAGGATAAGTGCTTAATTTTCTTTCAGGATTCTAAAATCAGGCCTACTGCAGTCATCTTTAGTTTTGATACTATTCAAATTTTATGTGATCATGTTAACTACCTGTTTACAAATAATATAAGCATGCATTAGATTTAAGCTGTCTCTGTCATGATTGTGTTTTTCTACAAATCCAGCATCGTATATTGGGAACCTTTGAATCCCAATGAATTGATAGGAGTGTGTACAAACCAAACACACAAAAGAGAATATTGCATAACCACAGAATCAATGAAAGCTTGATGACTGAGGTGCTTTAATGAAAACTTCACAAGACAGAACAAGCCAGCAAGTCACATGGAACCACTGCTGTCAAGAAGAAAATGCCTTCTGACATAAAAATACAGATCACATAATTGTCTACTTATATCAGAGCAGGAATTTGAGATTCAATATTCTAGTCACACGATGAGATAAATTTATCACTAACCATCATTCAAGATGAGACTTCAGAAGCAATTTTGAACTCAATAGAACAGACAAGCAATTTACAGAAAAGAAAGAGACAAAAATAGTGGAGTGACTTAGCAGGCTTTCTGGAAATATACCAGAAAGCCAATTTTTTTCATAAACAATTATTTTCTGTAACATATGGGTATGCTATGAGTGCCAAGTTAAGTCATACATAAAAGTGTTAACTCTAAGACATTAAAAGAGTATTTTTTCAAACTGGTATTTAAACATTATGCATTTTCTCCCCATATTTTCATGTCAGCACAGGGGTAAATGACAATGTTTATTCTAAAGAAAGAACTGAAATGATGGCCAATTCAAAGCTGTCGTTAAAACAATCAACTTTTTTCCCTCTTTTTCTTTCATAAAGATACATGGTTAGAGCTAAGGTATTCCCTGCTCTTGGCAGCAGTTACTCACAGTTATTCTTTCATCCTTGTCATCCAGGGGAAAGCCATCTTTCTTCCATGAGATAGTAGGCTCAGGATGGCCTCTCGGAGGCTGGCATTCCATGACCGCGGGCTCTCCTACTGCTACCATGACATCAGAAGGGTTTTGTCTGAAGTCATCGCGTAGTACTGCAGAAACAAGATTAAACTGTTAGACCCGATAGAAATACTCACCCAGTTCTTATCTCTAAACTTCAGCAAAAGAGACATTTATTTATTATAATAAAATACTAACACTTCTTGCTTAAAAACAGCTTTGAAAACATATATCTGAAAAAAAAAAAAAAAGGGCCCGGCGGCATGGCCTAGCGGCTAAAGTCCTCGCCTTGAAAGTCCCGGGATCCCATATGGGCGCCGGTTCTAACCCCGGCAGCTCCACTTCCCATCCAGCTCCCTGCTTGTGGCCTGGGAAAGCAGTCGAGGATGGCCCAATGCATTGGGACCCTGCACCCGCGTGGGAGACCCGGAAGAGGTTCCTGGTTCCCGGCATCTGATCGGCGCGCATCGGCCCGTTGCGGCTCACTTGGGGAGTGAAACATCGGACGGAAGATCTTCCTCTCTGTCTCTCCTCCTCTGTGTATATCTGGCTGTAATAAAATGAATAAAATCTTTAAAAAAAAAAAAAAAGAAAACATATATCTGCTCACAGACATCTATAATTTAATAAAGATTTGTCTTTTAACATATATGAGGGATAATTCAATGTTCTTGGAACAGCGGGCAAGCCTGTGCTTGGTGCTCACACAGTCAGCATTTGGTTAATTTTTAACTTGCATTCATTCTCTCCTTGATGTCTGTATTTTTCTAGCCCATTAGCCAGTGAATGCAACTGATTCTGTTTTTAACTTACATGACGCATCAGGATAATTCTTCCTGTAACTGAAAGAATTATGTGAACGCAGAAACAACACCACTAAAATAAATAGTAATTTCAGATAAATTTTAATTAAGGAATAAGCAATTTACACATATTTCCTTGTAATACTACATAATAATTTAAATGTTCTCAAAATTATTCAAACTTGATATAAATTTGCAAAGTGATCATATTCAAAATCATGTTCTGTGGTTTATCTCTTAATATGGACTTAGAAAATTATTAGACAATGCATCCATGATAACAACAGCAAACTTTATATGTTGTCAGTTATTGGATTTGGGGTTATCATTTCATCCTTAGCCCTATTTAAAAATACAGGAGATTATTAACTCCTTTTGCATTATTGACCCTATATTTTAGAGAATACATAATACACTATCACAATCACAATTGGACATTTGTAATACTAATAAATAGTACAATATAATCATCATTACAGACTTTATAACTAGTGAAATAAAACAGATAATCAATTATATAATCCAAAATAGATCATAGACCAGAAATATATGAAAATCAATGTCCCCTAACTTATTTTACATCACTTGTCTTATTTCATATCTTTACTGTTTAACAGACATTTAATCTTGAATACATTATCACCTGTTTCCCTATTTACAAAACAATATCAGAGACACACAATTCAGTGCAAAGCCTGATAAGCAGTTACCTTTCCTCCAACCTTTTTCCTTGATTATTTGTGTAATAAATATGGATCATTTTAGTAATCTAAAATCATCCCTAGAATGTTTATTTGTAAGTTAAATGTACAAACCCTAAGTGATAAACATTATTTATTTTAAAATACCACAGTACTAAATATTTCACATCATTTTTTCCTAGAATACATCTCTCTGTATTTAAAATCCATTTGCAAATGGATGATGTATTATAAGGTTAAAAAATTATTTCAAACAATCACACAGTTTCAATATTTCAAGCAGGATTGGAGGCTCACAAAAACTGTATTTCCTATATGCAATTCTTCCCATTTTCTTCCTTTGTGACCAAATTTGTATGTAGACACACCTGAGTAAATCATAGCACACATTCAAGACCCTGCTCTTTAATCCGCATATTATGACAACTGGGAATCCAAATATTTTTAACACTTGGGCATGGCTGCACAAAACTGTTCTAATTTTAACTTTCATACTGTAAAACATTAATACTAATGCTTAGACACAGAGGCATATCTTGCTGAATTGAAAATTTCAGCTAATTCCTGCATAATGAAAGCAAGAGTGTGAGGATTATCATACTTTTAACTTACTATTATTACTGCATGCTAAGAGTATATCACAAATAAGATGCAAAATTAACAAACAAAGCAAATGAATTGACCTTTACCAATACAAGTGATTTTTGTGGTCTATTACCCTGTGATAACAACTCTGAAAAGTTTTAATTCCATTGAATCATCCAAAAGAAAAATACTTTTCAAATAAAGTAAATAATTACTACAAATCTTTATGTAGTAAGTTTAAAACCAATTTGGCAATACTCTATCTAGGAAAACTGGAAAGTGATAGTACGTATTCTAAAACTATCAAAAATACAAGCCAGACAAAGCAAGGAGGTTTTCCCATTTATTATGATATTGGGGCTTTTACAGTGTGTAATGAAAAGCTAACAAAATGTAATCCATTAAAGATTGTTGCTTTGATATTACTCATATAATTATGCTTGCTGGACCTGGAAGAAGTTTCTGGCTCCTGGCTTCGGATCAGCACAGCTCTGGCCATTGCAGTCACTTGGAGAGTGAGTCAGCAGATGGAAGATCTTCCTCTCTGTCTCTCCTCTCCATATACCTGACTTTGCAATAAAAACAAATACATCTTTAAAAAAAAGATGAAGCAGGGAAACTGGGACATGAAATGGTACGTAGACAGCATGCCGGCACAGAAGATTAAGGATTATTTTGATATAAAACTATGGAGGCCTCTATATAGATTAAAAACTCTTCAAGAGCATTTAAAGCACAAACTCCCTACATGGCAGGAGATCTTGAATTTCAAATGTATTCACCATTTCAGAGCAGAAATATCTTTGACAGCATATAAGCCTTCTCAGAAACAGAGGCAACCATGCCCCAGGAACCTTTGTGCCTAGATTGTGTTACTTGCTAGAAAGAGGCCAGGAGCAATAACCCCTTCTGCCTTCTATTGTCTATTGCAGAGCACACTGCTTTTTCCTTTTTTTTTTTTTTTTTTTTTTTTTACAGCCATGTCACCATTCACTGTACAACGCAATACTCTTTTCCTTTCCACTCCTTCCTATTTCCCACAAATCCACTCCACTGTTGCAGAAGTCTTGACTCATACATGGTGCATTCTAGTATTGCTCGAACATTCCTAAAATTCATTTTGCTTCCTCGGTCATCTGGTGAACATCTGGGAACTCAATTTTCCAGCTTCATGAATCATAGAATCTCAGCATAGTTCAGAGCTTGAAAGATGTGTGGTCCAAAATTCTGCTTCAGAAATTAATATATTAAGGCTCCTCACAGGGACAAGAACATGTCATATAAACAACAATGATAAAGCTAATGTGAACAATATAATAATAATGTTCACAATGGCTGATGCCTATTGAACATTTATTATATAAGGATCTAGGATCAACTCAGTGAATCCTGTAACAAGCCTGTGATAAAGTAAACTTGTTAGTTTCAGCTTATGAATGAAGAACTTGAAAGGACTTAGCTAGAGCACAGATCTCCAGCCCATAAGGACCCCTCTGTACTAGGATGTTCAATCTGATCCAAAGAAGTCCTCACAATCCTACATTACAATTAATAGTTCAAATTATTTTTATTCAAAGAGAGCTCAACAAAAAATTTCCTTCTCACAATCACATGCACATTCTTTGCATATATTTTGTATTCTTGTATTTTCTCAAGTTTTTCCACGTTTGGAAGCAATCACGTCACAATTTCAGGAACACCCTGATAATCAGAATTCACCATTCATAATGCCCATGACACGTTACTTCTGTTCCATGATTCTTTTTTTACATCAATCACAAAATAACTGAATAAGCCATCCAGTAAACAAAGTGTTAGTTAAACACATATTTTTTTAATTAAAATAAGGTATCTGAGATAATCACATGATAATAACCTTCCTGGAATCTATTTCATTTTTCTTAAAAGACTACTTGGGAAAGCAGTTGAAGAGAGCCCAAAACTTTGGGTTCTTGGCTCCTGGCTTTGGATAGGCACAGCTCCAACCGTTGCAGTCACTTGGAGGGTATGAAACATCAGATAGAAGATCTTCCTCTCCGTCTCTCCTCCTCTCTGTATATCTTACTTTCCAATAAAAATAAATAAATCTTTTTTAAAGATTATCTTATTAAATGAAATTTTGTGACAAACAAACTCTTGACAAAATGGAAAAGAACAATGAAACCTTTAAAAAAGTAGAGGATATCAAGGACTAAAATAATTGAAGAAATACATTTCCAATGACAACTATGAATTCTCAGTAGTAGGATACCACTGCAAAAATGCCATTTTTAATTGTTTTCAACTTTACTAATCATTTAGCCGGCTTTAATTTTGAGAAGAGATTATATAACTCATTTACAATACTTCCAATTCTCCATCTGGAAGGTGACTTACATGTTGACACAATAAACATCACTTAGTTTCAAAATAACTATAGCTTTTTTTCACTTAAAATATGTGTATTGTGAACACACTGTGCCTGACAGTGATGTTACAACTCTCATATGTTCCTTGTAACATGGCAACAACTATCTCAGAATATTTTTATATATACTTTTTTTGGGCAAAGGGTAGTACCTCAAGATTTCATTCCAAGTTTTTCTGAATGAAGAGATACATTCTTAGAAATAAATAAGAAAAAATATCATAAAACTTCTATAGCTATTTTCATTACTACTTTCCAACTAACAGCATCATCCAAACAAATGAAGAGTCATCTGGAGTCTAAAACTCCATAACATTTCTTAAAATAACTAAATAATTCCAAGTTCCAAAAGATATTCCAACCAAATGATGAATATAAAGGAATATAATCCACTAAATGGGAAAACTAAAGTTATATAATGTAAAATAATATCCCACGAAGTATTACCTATCTTAATCATCACTGTTTAACAGTAAGAATTTTTTTGCTAATGTATTCAGCCATAAAAATTAAGATTTATTATTGCTTAAACAAATATTGAGTACATCTGCAGATATCTTTAATAATTAAAAATCCTCTATCAGCATTTTGATATAGCACGCAACTTCATTTTTTTCCACAGAGTTATTTGTTTTGAAATCAGAGGGGATGACACAGAGGGAAAAAAAGTCTTCTGCTCACTGCCTCACTTTCCAGATGGATGCAGTGGCCAGCGTTGGCCCAGCCTGAAGCCAGAAGCCAGGTGCATCCCGGTCTCCAATGTAAGTGTCAGGGGTCCAAACATTATGACCTGTAATGCTGCTTTTTTCAGGCCAGCAGAAGGGAGCTGGATCAGCAGTGGAGCAGCTGAGATTTACAGTGCTGCCTACAGAGGACACCATTTTTGCAGGAGGCAGCTTTTCTCACAATGCCACAATTCCAGCCAACAACTTCATTTTAAGTCTGAAATTATGCTTTGCATTAAAAAGAAATGTTATGCAGGTAGAAGCACTCACTATTGGAGCTTTTAAAGATTTCAGAATCCTCCCCTTCATCCTAACCGAAGAAAGCAGATTTTGTTTTCAAAAACCATACATTTGAAAAAGTTCTGTTGCACAGATGGATGTCAAATATCTCTTGCTACCCTAATAAAAAATGGGTGCAACTCACTAAGCATGAGAAACCACTATCAGAATGAGAGGTATTAGTACCAACTTGTATTTTCAGATAATGCATGATGGAGGGGCAGATTAATTTAAATGCAATTGGATGTTTCTCTGTATTGCTAGGCTGCAATAACATGACCATCTAGTCCCTGGCTTTCTAGTAGTTAAAATTGCTTCCAGATTGAGGCCAGTGTAAATCATATTCCCATTTTGCTTCTGCAAATTATGCACACCATAATGGTAGCCCCTGTATCACAAAAGGGACGATCCCTAAGGTTTATTTCCCTGACACCGAATCATCAAGACAAAGAGAAGGTCAATATCATATCCTAGATTTAAGTTAACATTTATAATGTATCCAAAAGAAAAGTGTATGCTAACAAAGACTGATATTTACATAGCTAATATTTGGGAGAGCTGAAAATCTGGGAAATCATCACAAGACAACTTCAAACACCAATGCAAACATGTCACTAACTTACTATACTTTTATATCTTACACAGTGTACATTAATAATGCAGTATATTTGTTAGTGACATTTACTTATTATTTATGGTAATGCAGAGTATTTATTAGTGAAATTAGTAGCATTCTTACAACTTTATTTCATACTGCATTTGTCAATTTGTTTGAGTCAGAAAACAAAAGTCAGCAAATTCAGACTTACTACACATATTGTCTTCTGAAATTCACACTTCATATACTCTTCTGAAATTTCTTTAGGTATATTCACAAAGACTCCATTATTTCCACACAAAACAGAGAGTTTTACACTATCTTGATAGGGTTATTATGAAAACTAATTATTTAATGTTTATACAAGACTTACCATTTTTATGGCACATTACATCTGCAAAGAAGTATTGCTATTAGTCACTAGGTAAGGAATTGCCAAATTTCTCAGCTGCCAGTACAAATGGAAAGAAGGACAAAGAATGCCATTGACAAGAATTTCTAAGTGCCAGAGCAAAAGTCACACTCAGGAGTAGCCTGGCAGGGTTTAAAAAAAACATGGACAAATGTGGGTATCAGATCTGGGGAACACTGACAAGGGACAAACAGGCATATATTCTTTCTCTTCTAAAATCCGACATTCTACACAATGCCCTGTACTGAGAGCATGTCCTCTGTATCTATTTCTTGGTTGTTTCTATCAGCTCCATGAGAGCAAAGGATTTATCTTTATTAATTCTATAATTCCTAATGCCCAGACATGGCTTAAGACGTTCTAGGCATCCTGGAGATGTGTCTGGGACCTGTACTATGGTCTAGGTGTAGGACAGGAAAGTGTGACTCAATGAGATGTTATCATTAAATGTAAAACAGTGGCTAGACCAAAACTATTTAAATGTACACACAAATTATAACTGGGAACTACAAAGCAAGTTTATTTTGGTGCAAAAGCTTTGTGAAATTAGTGCATATCTTTTTTATAACATGTATTTCTATGAACTTTTTGGACATTTCATATATGCATGGGTTCAAAAAATTTTGCATCAAAACAAAATTGTCTTTTTAATTCTGGTTTATTACACTAAGCTATGGAACTATGATCTTTCTACATTTTACTTGTTGAATGTTATTGTTACTGGTAAATTAAACACGTGAATATAGAGTGGATTAAAATTATGTCTTTGTAAAAAGTAATGAAGAGAGGGAAGAGAGGAGGGGAGGAAGAAAGATTTGTAGGGAGGAGAGTGAGGGAAATGTGACTGTCTTCTTGGAACTGTATTACAGAAAGCATAAAATCTGTTCTATACATAATGATACAAAGTTTAAATACATGATAAAGAATATATAACCATATCTTTTAATTCTATTTTCCAGAAACTTTCTAAGGGACTCTTGTACTACTGTAAGTCTGACACATGCAATGAAGTAACGGATAGGATGCTGTGTGAAGGGTTAACAAAGAACCTAATTTAGACTGGAAGTGTGGGAGCGCTGAGGAAGTAACAGTGAATAAAGTGAAAAGTGAGACTGGGCTAACTTTATCCTATTGGAGTACAAGCAGAGGAAATGATTCTGACAGTCTTGTATTCTAAAGGAATTTCCAAAGACTCAGACCCTGGGCAGTAGTACTAATCAACAGCAACCTGACACAATCCTGGCAGGGAAGAAGGAGCTAGACTCGGTGTACAAAGCAGCATGAAAAGGGCCAATTTTCATTTTAATTCTCATGGGAGGCTACTGGAGTATTCAGCAAAATAATAATTTAATGGAATGATTGCACTGATAAATGTTTATGGTCAATGGTCTGTAAGGAGACAAGAGAGGGAGTAGGAATGGGAGTGAGGACACCAATTAGATGGCTACTGCAATAATTACATGATAATGGATTTCTACTATTATCAGGAGACCTGACTGGATGCAGTGTGGTCAGATGAGTGGTACACTGTGGAGAGAGAAATCTCAATGAAGCTTGGGACTGAGGAAATACAGAAACATGGCTACCACTGACACCAAGGTTTCAGACGGGAGCAACTGGATTTGTCATTTTCAGGCTCAAACCAAATGAAACAATTCTCTCACAAGGAAAAAAAAAACCTTATATTTAAAAAGGGGAAAAAAGGCATGGTATGGAGATTACAATCCAAAAATAAAACAGTTTCATTAATTAAACAATATTATACTTTCAATTCTACCTCTTAGTATTTAAACCCGACTTGATTTTGACCTATTTAGACTTTTACAACACAATGTTATTAATCTCAATTGCTAACCGATAATATCAAATGGAAAATCGCAATTTGGTTTGATTGACATCACATATATTTCACTGGAAAATCCAAAACTGATACATTCTGATTTGACAGATGAGCAGGTATGTATATATGCATGTGCGATTTTATATGTGTATGACTATACCTACATGTAGAATATATGAATCATTAATGGTTGATGTGATGTCACACACCCTTTGCAAAAAAATGACAGCTAAAATGTTACTCAGTTATTTTGCTTGCACAATCAAAACATCAAGGAATATTTCCCAGGGCTACCATAAAATAAACTTCAATTAAGAGATAAGAGAATTAATCACGTATTACAGGACATTGAAATCAACATGTAAGGATAAAACAACAGCATCCTAAATCTAATCACACAATTAGAATTAACGGTAAGATAATATTTTTCCTGAAACTTGCAATTTCTTACAAGCATATGTATAATTCAACAGGCATAGGCCCAATTCCTGATTCTCAAGAACTTTATTTATGACTATCTCTATTAGCCTAATAAAAGGTATGAAGTGTTGTGTTCACTGATAGCATCGAATAAGACAGAAACACGGTTACTGCTTTTAGGGACATGTCTCAAGATTGCCTCACTCTTGTTCCCTCTCTCTTCTGTCTCCACTCTGTGATGTTAATGTATGTGTCACTGAACGCTTTGTTCAACTGCAACAGTAAGAATAAATGTAATAGGCCAAACTGATCAAGGGACACTCTTCCACATCCCTAACTTAGGCTTCCACGCAGGTGGTTCCAAGTGTAGCAGTCTTTGCGAAAAGTCTTGGAAATCACTGGTGAGAAGCAGTAGCAACAACTTAACCTGAACAGTAGTTCATCTTCACCCGATTCAGCATCATTTCTTGGCTGAATACACAAATCCATTAATGTTCACAGCTGACATACAGAAGACACTGTCATCATCTTATGACAGATATGTAAAGCAAGCAGAAGAGGTTCAATTATTTTCTTTAGCTGCCATGGAAGTACATTGTGAATAGAGTGTATGCTATACATGCAAATGTGGACCTGTTTTATGCTGCCTGCTACAGCCTGGATTTCTAGCATTAACCTCTGCTGGTCTTCAAGGAAAAAAAAAAGCAGGGGGATGGGAAGCTGGAGCCAAGTTTGTCTCCTTAGCTGTTTATAACCAACACCACTTTTAGACTACTTCAAAACACACCCAGATGAGGAAACACTGTTACTTTGAACTGACCTGTGGAAGAACGATAGTCCCACTATTTAAACAACAATATAAAACAGCCTACAGTACTAGAGCCTTCAACAACTCAGATATTTATCACTGAAGTACAACCATTCTGCTGCCACTCCCACCTCCAAGTGAAAATGGGCACAAAAAGCCAGGAGTGAAAGAACTGAAACTGTAGTATGAGCTATTGGATACAAAGACAATTCCATCTAATCACAGCTGTTATGGTTTATTTTCATAAATGTTAAATTTTTTAAAGATTGATTTATTTATCTGAAAGGCAGAGTTACAGAGAGACAGGGAGAGACAGGGAAAGCAAGAGCAATATTGAGAAAGAGGGTGAGAGAGCAAGAGAGAATTTTCCATTCGCTGCTTGACTTGCCAAACGTAACAGCCAGGGTTGGGCCAAGCCATAGCCAATAGCCATGAGTCTCCTTTGTAGGTGTGCAGGAGCCCAAGCGTGTGGCAGGAGCCCAAGCGTGTGGACGCTCTCTGCTGCTTTCCAAGACCATTAATGGAGAACTTGACTGCAAGTATAGCAGTCAGGACACAAACTGCAACCACAAGCATTAGGTGGCATCTCAGGCAAAGGCTTTTCATCTGCTCCACACGCCAGCCTCCAAAACCAGTGTTTTGAAGTGTCTGCACAGTTGAGATTGTTTTCTAATTACAATTTTCACTGGGAAATAAAAACAGTTGTAAAAAAATCACAGTTACTGCGTAACCCAAGCTACCATAACATAGCTGAACAATAATACTAAAAGGAGTCTTCATATTTTATTTTGGGAGCAGGGGAACGAGTATTTAAGGGCAAAGGTCTCAAGAGAAAAACCCTTACATTTAAAATGATCTCATTAAAACCTCCTTAGTAATCAGAAAGGACCAGAGGAAAGAGCTATTGCCTTAGCAAAAAAAAAAAAAAAAAAAAAAAAAAAAAAAAAAAAAAAAAAGAACGAAAGACCAAAAGAAAAAATTCTTTTCTCCAATGTATCTCTATGCCTCATAATTAAAGTTGCCAATTATAAAATTCTACTCCCAAACCCAAAGGGATATTTCAATGGTAGGGAAAAACAAAGCCTAGATAAAACACAAAAAACATTCAAATACACAAGGCCTTTTTAATTGGTAAAAAAAAAATTAAGATTTATTTATTTTTACTGTAAAGTCAGATATACAGAGAAAAGGAGAAACAGAGAGCAAGATCTTCTGTCCGAGGATTCACTTCCCAAGTGACTGCAATGGCCAGAGCGGCACCGACCTGATGCCAGGAGCCAGGAAACTCCTCTAGGTCTCCCATGTGGGTGCAGGGTCCCAAGGCTTTGGGCCATCCTTGACTGCTTTTCGAGGCCACAAGCTGTGAGCTAGATGGGAAGGGGAGCTGCTTGGATTAGAATCAGAGTCCATATGGGATCCTGGCATGTTCAAGGCAAGGACTTCAGTCATTAGGCCACCGCGCCAGACCCAATTGGTGACAATTTGCTCTAAATCATAAATAGTATTCGTGAATCTAATAACTTCCATATTTGTTAACTCCTAATATCTTACCCTATCACAGGCCATCTGAACTTCAGAAAAATAATGCCAAATATCTTAAAGGATTTTCAATGTATGAGGAATATAACAAATACACAATGTTCCATCTCATGAGGTGTCTTCCCTAATAAACTGGAACCTCCCTCCAGTGAGTTCATTCAGCACTTAGCTCTTTGGTAGAGAGAGTTTAGGATCCCCTTATACTGAATCATGCTAACAATTTCTGACTTAAAATACCAGGGACTAAATTCGTACAGAAGTACATCTTATAAGTCCTACTAAAGAAGTAATCTTTAAAAATAACAGTATCTTAGGTAATACACAGATTACTTCTCTACACTAGATCTCAAAATGAAGAAAACTTATTTGGCATAATAAGATGAAAGTAAATAATGTACAATTAAAATAAAATCTTGAAGCATTAGTCACTCCTCAATTTTGTTTGGGTGTGTGTCTTTCTAAAAAACATATCAGATACTGGAAGATCTTTACAACAGAGGGAACTTCCATACTCCAAAATGAGTTTTATTATTGCGTTGTAGTGAGTTTTTGATGTGCAAAACGTTTGCCATCGGGAATGAAAGTTACTAATTTTGTGTTGGAGAGAGAAAGCCAGCCTACAAGGTGATAGTTACAAACTATTCATTTCCCTGCTATCCCTATCTTTTTTAAAGATTCATATTTTTTATTGGAAATGGAGACTTACAGAGAAGGAGTGACAGAAAAATCTTTCTCTGGGTCCTTCTCTATGTGATCGCAATGACCTGAACTGAACTCATCCAAAGCCAGGAGACAGGAGCCCCTTCTGGGTATCTAACATTGTTGTAGAATCACAAGGCTTTGGGTCACCCTCCTTGGGCTCCCCAAGCCACAAGCGGGGAGCTGGATGTGGGGAGGCAACTAGATATGAACCAGCGCTCATATTGGATCCTGATGCTTGAACAGGGTGAATGGGCCAAATGAGCCTTTGCACTGGTTCCAGAAACAAACTTCCATGATAAGATGCACGACTACCAGTATACCCAAGGAAGACACTGCTGATGAACAGATGAGGGTCATGAATATTTTGTGATGAAAAAAAACATGTTGAAGACCATCCTCATCCACACTGGAATTTGCAAAAGCTCCAAAGCTTTAGCTATCCACCAAGCTCATCAGCATGAGTCTCAAGTAAAGTTAGTGGAGGTTTTTGTATTAAACACCAAATCAACCTAATTGAAAAGATTCATGACAAGACACTAGGGTAATGAACATGACCTTATAAAAGTGACTGATAGGGCCCGGCGGCATGGCCTAGTGCCTGAAGTCCTCACCTTGAACGCCCCGAGATCTCATATGGGCACCAAGTCTAATCCTGGCAGCTCCACTTCCCATCCAGCTCCCTGCTTGTGGCCTGGGAGGGCAGTCGAGGACGGCCCAGAGCACTGGGACCCTGCACCCGCATGGGAGACCTGGAAGAGGTTCCTGGTTCCTGGCTTTGGATTGGCGTAGCACCGGCCTGTTGCGCTCACTTGGGGAGTGAAACATCGGACGGAAGATCTTCCTCTCTGTCTCTCCTCCTCTCTGTATATCTGACTTTGTAATAAAAATAAATAAATCTTTAAAAAAAAAAGTGACCTGATAGAAAAAAAGGACTGTAAACAAGTGGCTGGGTGCCTGTGGTTGTGTGGAAGGACTAGAGCAGAGTCTCAAGCCAAGAATTTCCTGGAAGACTATATCCAATGCAAGAAATTAATCAACAAAAGTTGGTGCTCAAAAAAAAAAATCTACATTTAAAACGAAAACAAAAACAAAAACTGTGGTCTCAATTGTTCCCAGATAAGTTCTCACTCTTAAAATCATAAATTTTGAATTAAAATGAAAATTAACTGACTCTGTCTAGCGTATCCGATGACCTGTAAGCAACCAGATTTGACGCCTGTCTGTCCTTCAGGTTATTTTATACCGTCCATTTTCTCTGTGAATTCCAATTTCCATTCCAACTCCCACGGAACTTTCACATGATAAGCATTTCTACTTGGAAAGTTTCTTGCCCATGAAATGAGGTCTGCGGTCTCTATCTGCTCTGCTGATTTTACACCTCTGAAAGGACCTCATGCAAATTTTTGGTGGACTAAGTAGTGTAGGTTATACTTCTAATACTGAAAGAAGTGCACATCTGAAAAATTCAAGATGGGAAACAGCAAAGGAATTTTCAGGCAAATCAGATTTTGGGAAAGGTATCTCTGGGAACTTAGAATCTGAAAAATGTAAACGTATCATCCCTATACATATTGGACATCTGCACCACTCTGGTCAAGTTCACTGTGTTAAAGAGGATGCACACTGAGACAGTCTAGCTACCAGCTGTCAAAAACTCAGCAGTTCATCAAACTATAGTTGCAACTAGGAATTAATAAGCTCATGTAAAGCGTTATGAATAAGCAGAAATGAACAGGTTTGTGCAAAGTTCTGGTTAATTTTAATAAATTTGAGCTGGAGGGTACATGTGTGGTATTCATAATTATAAAATCTAAAGGAAAATAATCCAAACCAAATGTAATGATTATCTTTATTGCGTTCCACAAATTATCTAAGGCTCAATACATCAAACTGCAGTGTTTAATGGTCAATGGTGAAAACAGAAATCAAACAAGCAAAACCTCAGTCCGCAGGTTGACAGGAGCCAAATGTTTTCTCTAGAGGTTAAGAATGCCGCTTCTAATGAGGAACAACAAATGGTTTTTAAGACCAAGTTGGCTGTCCAGTTTTTGGAAATACCCTACAAGTGAGTTAAAGAACTATAAAAACCATTAACAACTTCAGAAAACTAAAACAAATAAAATAAAAACACAAAGAAACCTCTGAGCTTTTCTGCAATGCTGGCAAGTTTTGGGCGGCTTGTCTTCTTTAACAGACCCCAGTTGGAACAGTAACATTTCTTGTAAATTAAACAAATGTATAAGGTTTTGTTTTTCCTCAAGTAGCAGCTGCAACTTCTACGTTCTTAGTTATTTTTTCAATCTTTTTTATTTTCTAAGTGCTGAAAGGTTTCTCTATTCCTACTGCGGTTAGGAGTTTATAAGTAGTCAATAAAAATCTGATTGTCATAAAACTTATGTCTGTGTTTTAAATACATTGATAAACCTGTTTCCTAATATCTATCTGGTCTTTTCACATTTATATAAGACAAGTTGCCTCACAACATCAGGATTTCTCTAAATAACAGCTGAAATAAAAATGAACAAAATGTGGTTAGTGCTATTATCAAATGTTAAAACACACATTTCATCAACTATTAAGCGGGAAAAGCAGAAAAAAAAATGGTTAATATGGAGCATAACATTCTTAGCTGCACTTATTGATAGTTACAAAACAAGGTATACTTGGTGTTCCTGAAAAAAAAAAATCATTCTTATGAGGCCTGGCACAGTAGCCTAGTGGCTAAAGTACTAGTCTTGCATACGCTGGTTCTAATCCCTGTGGACCCTCTTCCCATCCAGCTCCCTTGTGGCCTGGGAAAGCAATCAAGGATGGCTAACAGCCTTGGGCCTTTGCACCAGCATGGAAGACCCAGAAGAAGCTCCTGGCCTTGGATCGGCTCCGCTTTGGCCATTGTGGCCACTTGGGGAGTGAATCAGTGGCCAGTGGACTGAAGATCTTCCTCTGTGTCTCTGCTCCTCTCCATATCTCTGACGTTCTAATAAAAATAAATCTTAAAAAAATAATTTCTTATGGTATCATTTATACAACTCAAACTATCTCCTGGGGATGCAATGATTTGAATTTTAAAAATTCAAAGAAAATATGATTCTAAGTTAATTTAGGGTTTCTAAAGGAAATATATATCAAGTGTTGCTTTCACTAAAAACTCAATGTAACTGAAATTCATATTAATTGTGAAAATAGAAAATAAGCTGTTAATGCTAATATATTACCTTTCCCTATTTAAAATAATTAGATTTTTTTTTCTAAGTATAAATACGTTTTCTTGACTTTTCAAAACATGTATCGCTAGGGGAGTAACTAAAAGGCTCAATTTACATGCATGATTAATTTTAATTGACAGTGACCTATGATTTAATAGAGAAGAGGGTCAATATTTATAGACATCATGGGACAATCCCATGACTTTAACGAGCAAAAAGCTGAGTCACAGAAAGAACTCTTTATGAGCTTAAGAAATGACAAAACACGTGAGTCCCCTTTGACCTAAATGCTAAAATCCAGGAAATAATAAATTAAAACACATTGTTGTTTTTACTTTCAATCATATTTCCACTTGGTAGTTGTTCTGTTTTCAATTTTCTGTTACTAAAAGTTCATATAGATATATAGTGACCTGGGATCATTTCATTTAATGTAATAATGTCACTAAACAAATGAGGCAGCAGTATTTCTTAAGCTAATTTTTCCTTTGGTGTTTACATAGAACTAGAGTGTAAAAGTGTGCATAACACACTCGTTTGTCACTTTTAAAAACTAAAAGAACCATATTAAATATAATCATAAATCAGCTGTTTCTACTTTTTACGATTCAAAGAATAACATCTTAAGATTTACTAAATTAACTGTTTTTACTAATAGCCATGCTGTTTAATCATTTAGATATTGATGACAATGTTTCTCTTCTTAGCACTACGAAAATCAAGGGGGAAGTATTTTAAAACAGTAAGATAAATAAATTTAGAAGTATAAAGAGTAAGTTATACAATGTCCTAGGATTTGATATTACATACATGCTGAAAAAAGTAACTAAATATCAAAGATGACAGAATGCACAACAGACCTCATACTGATACAAGAAATGTGTTTTAATGTGATTCGGTACAAGTAATTGACACTTACCACCTTAATTAATTGATTAATGACATACTTTGAAAGAAATATGTTACCATATTTCTAAAAGAGATCAGAATTGATTAAATGTCAAGATTGTCATTAAAATATCCTATCTTGCACCTTATGGGCATATTAAATTGGAATAACAATAAAGAGAGAGGCCTTGGGGCAAGCCACTTTTTTAGGATCCCTGCACACCATATCAGCATGCCTAAATGTGAATGTAGCTTACAAATAATGAAGGCCATGGGAGGCCACCGTGATGCCTTAACCAACTGGGTCCCAGCCAACCATTTGGTAGACCTGGATAGAGATCTCTACCCAGCTGAAATCATCTGTGGAATGAACCAAGAAATGAGATTGATGGTCCTTGATTCTCTCTTACCCTACAACTCAAACAAATATAAAAGAAAACAAATTTCAAATAAAAAAAAAACAGAATAAAAACTAAACAAATGAGTATTTATCACTAAGCCCTTATAAATTCCAAAGGTGTTTTTAGCATTTTAATCTATGAACACCGCCTCTACCTTGAGAAACATAAGCTATTTAATACCTTATTTCTTTCTCATTAAAAAGAAATGAATAAATTAACCTTCCAATTACAACCAAGACTGGAATATACTTTGGAGAAACTGATTTTTTTGTTAACCATTTGTGGTTACATATTTAATGTTCTATTATTCATGCCTACAAAATACTTCATCAATGAATCGCTGTTCTCTTCATCCCCAAGTTCTACCAGCTCTAATCTCCTAACTTCTAATTTATCCATATTTTATATAATTCACCAAATGTTTGAGTTCCAACAATGAGGTAGTCCTTGAAAAGCCAAGCCTCCATCTTGATTATGCCAACGTGGAAAGCCCCATGTGACTTTACCACATGGAACTCCCCATTCAACTTCCACACAATGCACTGCAGGTTCTCCAACTCCTACTCAATTTCTCACCAATTATCTCTTCGCCCTTCCTTTGCCTTAGCATCCAAGTCTGGCAGTCAGTACATAAAGTGGTCAAAGTTCACAGAAGAGTGTCAGAAACTCACTCATGTGCAATAACTGTTTTACAAGATGATTATGTGTTAAAAGATTAATCTTAGTTAAAAGGAAGGCTGCAAGTCAAAGCTGCCTTGTTATATATTTCCAATAGACAACTGTGCTTCACCTGTAGGGCAAAGGCAATTTTTAAATGGCTTTTAAGTTTCATTCATTAGGGGATTTTCATGTGTTGTAATGCTTTATGCTTTGGACAGAGAGAGAGAGAGAGAAAGGAAAGACCTGCATTCTGTGTTTCTGTTGTATGTTTACAGTTTTAAATTATAACATGTTCTAGTACAAAAGAATTTAGAGATATTTTTAGCCCAAAGACTCTTTCCCTCTTAGTTTAATTTAATCTGAAGAAAGATAAAGATAGCGACAAAGAGATTTTTTCATCTCCTAATTCATTCCCCAAACTCAGGAAACATCTAAGAATGGATCAACTTCAAGCCCAGAGTCAGGAACACAGTCCGGGTCACTGATGTAGATGTTAGGGACACAACTACTTGAGCTATCACCTGCTGCCTCCAAGGGTTTGCAGTATCAAGGAACTGACATCGAGAGCACAGCCAGGGCTTGAACTCAAGCACTCTGATAGAGAATGCCTGCCTCTAAAGAAGACACCTGCTTTTCCAAAACCAGACCTTAACCTTTTTCATTCCAGAGATGGAAAAACTGAGTTCAGTGAGACTGAGTAATTGGTTAAGCACTGCAAATGCCTTATGAAAGACCACTGACTTTCAAATAAATTATCATTACTGATGGACAACTTGAACTATCTCCAAAGATAACAAAGAGATTTTAACTTTTTCATTATTAAAAAAAAATGTTTTAGATGGAATTAAGACTATTTCTGAAGCAGCTCCAAGCAGGGTTTTAATGGGAAATCCTTCTAAACCACAAAATTTAATCAAGATTGGTCCAATAGAGAGGGCACTTATTTCATAGTTTTCCCCTTAGATCAGCCCAGAAACGCGTAAGAAAATTACATTCAAGCAGTTAGTAAAATCACTGTATTAAGCATTAGCCACAGGAGGAAATTAGCTATACCTTTTTTTCCTATAACATCCACTTAAACCTGATGGTACAGATGGTAGTTTACTTTGAGCTTTGAACAGCTTTCTAGCATAGCATCTCCATTGTCAGGCTCATGAATCTGGGTTGACGACAATGTCATTTCATTCTCTACCTGTCACACAGATGCAAGTTCTCTACTAATAAAAATAATAGCTGCTTCTGTCATTATGACAGGGTTTAAAAGTGACAGTTCTCTAAACTGACTTCCTTTTTTAAGGGAAAAAAGTTAAAAAAAATTGATCATTTGGGCAATTTTTAAAGTGAAATAATATGTCAGAAAGATAAAGCTGTAATTTGGATTCAAATCAGACAGCAATAAATCACTGCACATGTTGATTACGTTTTGTGTTTTTTAGCCTGTTTTTTTTTACTCTTGTTACCAAATTCTTGTCATTTTAATTTTTATTTATCTGTTTGAAAGGCGACCGAAATAACTCCCCTTCATAGACTCACTCACTAAATGTCCACAGTGACCAAGGCTGGCTGGCCCAGCGCCAACACCCACAACAATGGATGGGTGACAGGAAACTGATCCCTTGGGCTTTCACTGCTGCCTCCCCAGGTCTGCAGCAGCCGGAAGCTGGAGTCAGAAGACAGAACTGGGAATTGAAACCAGGCATCTTAACCAGCTTCTCCAGCACTAAAGTGAAACACCTGTTCCTGTTACTGCATTACACACACACACGCACACACCACCACCACCACCACCACCACCACCACCACCACCCTTACTCATGGATTTCCCTATGGTTATTTCAGTTCTTTAAGCACTACATATTCTGATGATGGTAAGACACAACTGGTGCTTGCCTCAAGTTCTGCAAGGAAGCCAGCTGACTATTACTTCAGGTGTTTCCAGCCAGTTTTGATCATATTTGGAAGATGACACATGCTTATGTTTACAGATTGCTTTATTTTTAAGCCAAACTTCAGAGGGTTGATAAAAATGGTTATTTAAAATTTTTAATTAAAAAAAACATTAAATTTATTAGAAGTAAATTGCTCTTCCTAAAATACTTTTCATCAACAACTATCTTAATCAAAAATATGATTTTTTAAAACTTAGAAAAAGCACTGTATGGTCTCTTTACCAAGGGAAAAGGTTAAGAGAAAAACTGTAAAAGGCCAGAGAAAATAAATAATATTATTTGATTACTACATTTGCACAGGAATAGCACACTAATGAGGTGATATTACTAAATGTTATATGGCGTTAGGGAAATATACAAGAAAGTCAAGGGGATCCAGTCTCATTTTATCCTGCACTTTAACAGAGGACAAAGCTAAACAGATGGCACTCAGGATTTCTCAATGAATTCAGCATCTGTGTGTACATGTTGCATAAATGCCAATTAAAATGTGTCCAAGTAATTTTACATCCCTTGAGTATAGAAAGTAAGCCAATCTTGCTGGCTGAGGATCAAGGTTAAGCTTAATCATCTGCTGAACTTGCATTAAGTTCCTCTCAAATTGTACAGAAATTCCCAGTGAAATAATAAAAACAGAACTCCTATTGACTTGTATTTATTTACATTCATAACTCATTTCTAAAGCCTTGGGCTAGATCTCAAAGAGAAAAAAGTAACTACTTGTATGACTTGGCCAAGTATACTTTTGACCACATTTCCAACAAATACTTCTTTGATTAAAATGCCTGCTGGAATACATTTTCTTAACCTCCTCCCTGCAACTTCCCAGTTGAGATAATTTTGTTTAAAAATCATGCTTTGCAAATGATCTTGTACAAAAGAAAAAAGGCATGTAGCAGAAGAGCAATCATTTAACAAGGAAGGAACAGAGCATCTGCCTCATCGTGAAAGGCAGCCATGAAATTACTGTAACAGGAAAAGGGGTTTCCCTGACAAGTTGTTTTATGCAATGTATTGCATTTGTACCACACACCCCAGGCTCAGTTCATCTGTTTTGCCTTAACCTGTTTTACTACTTTACACCTGGCATTTTAAAATGTAAATCATTCAATACTCACACACTCACTCTAATGTGTAAGTTCTCTCTTGTTAGTAACATAAAAAAATGCATGGTGAAGGAAATATAACACTGCCATTAAATTTAATACTAATTTAAAAATAAATTCATAAATTTTCAAGATAAAAATGCTACCTTGGTAACAAAAAACTTCAAAATATGTGACATTAAGTAGCAGTTCAAGATAAATGTCATCTGCTTGCAAAAATAAACTCATTTATATTTGGAAAATATACACTCTAGTTTTCTTTTGAAAAATTCTAAGTTGTCATATTAAAATACTTAAGAGTGGACTGGCATCTTAACAGCTGCACCAAATGCCCATCAATGTAAATATTTTTAGTACAATAATGAATAATGAATTTAGTACCATAATTCTTCATTGTAGGACTACAATATTGATCTCCCTTGCCTAGTTCAAATGCTACCTCCATTTCTGATCCAGCTTCCTGCTACTTTTTGCTCTGGGAGATCACAGATGTTGGCTTATATATTTGGGTTCCCCTCTCTCACATGGGAATCTTGGATAGAGTATTGGTTTCCTGACTTCAGCTTGCCCCAGGACCAGCTAAAAGAGAAGGAAGGCCTGTCTAAATCTCTATCTCTCCCTCTACGTCTTTTTATTTTTTCAGATTTATTTATTTTTATTGGAAAGTCAGATCTACAGAGAAACAGAGGAAAAGATCTTGCATCTCCTGGTTCATTTTACAAGTGGTTGCAGCAGCCCGAGCTGAATTGATCCAAATCCAGGAGACTCTTCCAGGTTTACCATGCAGGTGCATGGTTCCCAGAGTTCTGGGCCATCCTCGACTGCTTTTGTAGTCCACAAGCAGAGAGCTGGATGGGGAGTGGAACAGCCAGGATACTAATCAGCGTCCATGTGGGATCCTGGCCTATCCAAGGCAACGACTTTAGCTACCAGGCTATCATGCCGAGCCCTTTACCTCTACTTCTATGTCCCCTGCTCTCCAGTTTTCCAGTTAAATGAAAATAATAAAATGAAAATAAGTAAAGAAATACAATTTATGTTAACTTTTTTGACTGCGCTAACTGTATTTCATCTTTTAAAAATATTATTTATTTATTTACTTTATTTGAAAGGCAGAGAGGTAGCATGGGCAGGTGGAACCACCTACTTCCTCCATGAGTACTTTTTCAGGAAGCTGAAACTAGAATCAGGGCTGGGTCGGAATCCAGGTACTTAGACTTAGTGTGGGTATCCCAATCACACCAAAAACTATTTTTTAAAGATAATTTGAAAGGTGTTACTGACGTGTTTCTAAACTGAAATCCATAGGGTAGAGGTGACTTATCTAGTGGCTAAGACAGTGTCCCATTGCTAGTGCTTGCCTCCAATTCCTGCTAATTTAGACGCTGGAAGAAGAGATGATGGCTCAAGTGACTGGGTTCCTACCACCCACACATACAGCTCAGCACTTTCCACAGGAGATGGGAGCCTATGGGTGAGAAGTCTCAAAATTAAGGTCTCTGGTAATACATTTTGCAAAAGACAAATGTAATTTATGCTTATAGTATTGTAAATTTGTATAAATAACACGTATGTCTGAATAATACAGATATATAAAGAAAACACACAGCAGTAGTCTCAGTAGTGAGATTTTTGCATGATTTAATCTGTCTCCTTTGTACATGTCTAAATTTCTGTTTAATAAAAAATGTATACTAAACACCATGTGACTTTCATAATCAAGTATTACATAATTTAAAGATTGTTTCATGTGACTCAAAGTTAGACAGCTGAAATGCCGTGTTTGGTGCAAACATGCTTCCAGTAGCTCACAGAAAAATGGAAACAAGGTATTTTGGTTAAAAATGCAGGACTGTGCACATGTGTAGTATGCTTTGCGTTAAGGACTTCATCTCCTTTGTCCTTGGTTAAGAATCTTCAGTTTTACAAATGAAGAAACTGACAATAGAGGTGGTTAAGTCACTTTTTTGTTTTTATGGAAGAAGCAGGGCCACAACCTATTTTTGATCTCAAAATCCAGATTTTGAATACCTAGCTCTGTTGAAACCCTAGTGCAGGAAATAGGTTACATAGTAGATGTTCCCAAAGTACTTTGTGAAAGTAACACACAGTAACAACCAAATCAAACTTAGCACTTGCTCATTGACAATTTGGTGCAAGGCATATGTTTTTTCTAAAATGAACATGATTGGTTCTTGAATATTACACATTGTGCCAAAATTTGGCTAAGAATTTATTATTTAAGTACATTTATCTCATTAATTTTAACCAAAATCAAGAGTTAGAAATCTATTACTATCCAGATTTATTGCTGAGAAAACAGAGACACAGAGATCCAAAAATCAAATACGAACTACACCAGTTGAATTCTAAAATTGGTGTTATGCATTAAATCAGTAGTCACCACGAAGGGAATATATTCCAAAGGAATGCAATACTGTAAACTATCCTGGTAAACATCAATTTACATGAAAGTAAAACAAAAGACAATAAGTTCAAATTGTGTTATCTGTTCAACAAACACTTAAATACAATAATCATTAGTATCAATATTTTCCTGAGTGTATTTACTCTGTATATAGTGTTCTTTCATATGCAACTTTCTGAAGCCATATATTAAATCAATATCCACTGGGAATTTGATAATATTCTTTAAAGTATATCATAAAACTTAAATCATGCCTGTAATTTTGATTACTTGAGAAGTGGACGTTTTCCAATTTTTTCCAGACTCTTACATTTGACAGATCTGCCATTTCTGATTGGTGTGATATATATTTTTGAAGAAAGGCATTATATGCACACACACATTGTACAGGATGCCAATAAGTACCCATAATAAAACAAAGCTGATTAACTAGTAAGCCATCCAATATAATTTTATCTTTTAGCCAGATTAGTCTAATAGGAATTTTTCCACTAAATTATCCAGATGATCACAACCTTGAACAATTACATCCAACTAGCTCATATGAGTAACTACTGGGGTGGAAAATTGCAACAACTATGAAGGCACAGATGTTCATTTTCAAGTCAAAAATTTTGTCCAACATAATCAGAGGAAAAGTTTCATTTCACACTGAATTCTATTATATAATACAACTTTTATTAATAAACATATCTCTTAAGTATTCATAGAAAAACATGTAAGATTATTAAACTACAAGAAGACTGGTAAGACTTTCAAGGCTTTCAGAAAAGGATTACAGTTAAAATTTTGCAATAGTTCTTCAAGCAACAATCAACAATCTAACAAATCCTTTGTGCCCAGTGTCACAGTTACAGAAAAACAGGCAATGGCAGTTACATTTACTTATGCACAATGATCCTTCTTCTGTTTACTGAGAAAAAATTTATCACAGCTTTAATGTATTCCTAAATATTCTTAAAAATGCCTTACTTTCGTTGGCGTTTTATCACAGTGCTTCACTAGGTTTCAATTTTCTGGTCCCACTTTTAATCTATTGTTTACAGCAGAGTTACTGTCTGGGAGTCATGTTTGGCTTTCGATTGTGAGGTGCTTTCCTTCTCAGTAATTATCATTTACCCAGTTTCAGCTGAGGTTTAAGGCAGATGTCTCCAGGATCAGCCTCAGTAGAAGAAGCCTATATATCTTTTTTCTTGGAATTGAGGGATAGACAAAGAACACAGAGCAAGGCACACAGTACTGACAGAAGGCTTCTGCTTAGGCCAATTCCAGTCTTTGTCATTTATACCAGCTCTATAGGATCAGAATTTTTATATATTTAGCATTATATCTCTGATCATTCTAATGGGATCTTTACCCCTGCCTAATCTATGGATGCCAAGAATTTTTTTCCCATAGCATATAGTGCTGAGAAAATAGTAAGCACCCAATAAATATTGTTGGATGAATAAATGAACATTCAATCCCCATCAAACACCTCACTGTGCAAATTTGTACTTTAATTGATAATACACAGAATCAGCCTTTAGTTACCTTTATTATGATTTTATAAACAAAACATACACCTTTAGTTATTGTTGGCAAAACACACCCACCTTGCAATGCAGATATTTTTCTGTGCAAGTTAATTTATACATGAGAAAACACAAATCTGGATAGCATCATGATTTAGAACAGAAACTAACAGAATCAAACATGCTCATGAGAAACTTTGCTCTGCCCTTATTTAGCATACAGTTTTAGAAAATTTGCTAAAGTGATTACACTTCAATTACCTCACATACAAAAGTTAGTAACAAGATAGGATTAGTAAAAAGCTCTATCAAAGAATTGCAGTGAGGACTAAATTACTTATTACAATATGACTCACTTAAAACAATCTACAGCATTCTGAATAATAGCTAGCTATTTTAGCTTCTGGAGTTAATTGTAATGCAGCTGCACATTCACCTTAGCAAATGTTTATGAGTAATATTTCTGGAACAATTAATGTTATTATTAATCCCACTGAGAGTTTGTTTAGATGTATGACAATATTTATTTATTTGTTCAGAAATGCAAAAAGAGGAAGAGACAGAGACAGATTTTTTTTTAATTTTATTATTTTATTTATTTATTTTTTTGCGGGGCAGGAGCTGGGTGGAGGTGGGGGAGAGAAAAAGGGGAAAGGGAGGAGGGAAGGGAGGCTGGAAGGAGAAGAGAGAGAGAGAGAGAGCCGTTGGAGAGGTGAGGAGAAAAACGGGAAGCCAGAGACACATTTCTTATCCACTGGTTCACTCCCCAAAAGTCCTAAAAGACAAGGTTGGCCAGGCTCAAAGTAAACCAGGAACTGACCTGAGCAATCCAGGACAATGGCAGAGATCCAACTTCTTGAGCCATCACATAGTGCCTCCCAGGGTGTGTAGGAAACTGGAGAGGAGCCAAGACTGAAACCGAAAGACTCCAAGATGGGAACCAGGCATCCCACGCAGCAGCTTAACTGTTGCACTATATGTCAACCCAACGTTGGTTTGATTGATATGAATAGCAAGCAACTGATAAAATAACAGGCATAAAGCATAGTCTCTTTCCTGACTATTAAGCTGAGTTCAGAACTTCTTACCAGGTACTAACACTACTATAATATGGACAAACTGAAAATAGTTATCTTTGACTACTAATTTTTTTAAAGATTTAATTTATTTTTATTGGAAACTAGATATACAGAGAGGAGAGAGCTAGAGAAATATCTTCCATCGCTGATTCACTCCCCAAGTGGCCACAATGGCTGGAGTTGAGCCATTCCAAAGCCAGGAGACTGGAGCCCCTTCTGGGTCTCCCATAGAGGTGCAGGGTACCAAGACTTTGGGCCATCCTCAAGTGCTCTCCCAGACCACAGGCAGGGAGCTGGATTGGAAGCAGGGCTTCCAGGATTAGAATGGGTGCACATATGGGATCCCATAGAGTTCAAGGAGAGGACTTTAGCGGCTAGGCTACCATGCTGGGCCCAGCTACAAATTAAAGCAACATCAACAACACTATATGCAATCTACTCTGATTAATTATAGTCACAAATATTGTATATGAAAAAGTAAATGGTAGCACCAATTTGATAATTTATTTTTAAAAATAAGAATTAAAACACATGATGAGACAGAAGTGGTGAAGACCAAAAAAGGCATACATCCTCGCAAAAACTTCCCCCAGACATTGATAAAAAAAAATATATTTTTTTTTCTTATTACTATAATTGCTGAAATTGATAGATATAATTCAAGGTGTTATATTTGTCTATGGCCAAAAATAAAGTAGATCCTTTGTCAACAAACAAAGTACGCCAAGAGAATGAATCAATGCTGGAGTGCATACTTAATCATTTAACTGAATTTACACATATATAATAGTATGTGTGTAAAAAAACAATGAGCTAGGTTTGGAGCAGGCACTTTGGCAAAATGGGTTTAGCCACTACTTGGTGCTTGGAAGTGATCACTCTCTGCTTCAAATTCAGCTTCCTACTAATGCATGTTTGCAGGCAATAGCTCAAAGGAATTGCCTCCCTATCACACACATGGACTAACATACTATTCCTATTTCCTGGTTTGATCCTGAAACAGCCCTAGTCCTTGCAGACACCTGGCAGTGGAATGAGCAGACAGAAAATCAACCTCCCTCTTCTACTCCCTCTGCCTCCTCCACTGCTGCTCTGCATTCAAATAAATAAAAATAAACTTTCAAAAATGTGATTTACTTTCTTGAATTTTTTCATATTTGTTAATGATTTATTAAGTCCAGATTTTGTGCCATACTGAAATAAGATACAATTTCCAAAATGCAAAGCATCTTAGCAGCTAAAAAATGATAACAGATTGTGCAAAAAATTCTGGCCTTAATCAAAACCTATTTGTCCTAATCAGAAAGCCTATTTTCAGCATAGGTACTGTTTGATCAATATGCAGAAATTATTACTATTAAGCCAATGGTTCTTTTCATCATTGTACATTTTGGATAAATTTCCTTCTCTAAAATTTCATGTGCTGGAAGCTAGGTCCAGAGTGGGGCAGTATGGAAGCAGTGAATCTTGGAAGATTTGGAGATTCCTGGAAAGTGATTGGGACTGGGGGCTTCCCCTTCACAAAAGGATTACTGTTGCATCTTAAGAGAGCATTTAAAATGGAACACAAAGCTGGCCCCTCCTCAAACTCTTCTTTTTCTCCTCTTGGGTAATGCCTTCACAGTCTGACATCAGCACAATGCACTTTGGTCTCTCTAGCTATCATAAGCAGGAACCAAGTAAACCTCCTTTCTCCTTGGATTACTCAGCGTGAGATACTGTGTTAGAGAACACAAGGGAACTAAGAAAGCTTCTGATTGCATATTATCCTGCTCCCGTGATGTGACCCCTGGCTATGTTGGAGCTTCCCCTAGCTTGCTTAACTAAGTAACTCCACCTTATAAGGAATTCAGTAGTTTCTTCTCTGGAAAAAGAATAAATGGTAAAAGCAACTTTCGCTGCTTCTTTTTTATTTTTTAAATGTAAGAGTAAACCAGGAAGACACTAAAGTCCATTTCTAAAATCTGCCTTTTTAACAGCTCTACTTCCTAATAGCCCAACATATCACAAAATTTTCTCCTAAAACAAACACTTTCTCTTCAATTACGATTTCACAGATCAATCATTGCTACATATTCCTCTCCGTAAATACCAGCTATGGATTCCTTACAAGAATATTCAAAGCATACAATAAAACACAAGTACCTAAGATCTTCCTGAGGTGAAGCTATGGGTGTAGCTCAAAATAATTTTCTACGTGTTACTAATCTAATCTACATTCTTTTCCCCTGATTTTTGTGCTCAAAGTTGAAATTACTCCCCTAATCCGTTTAAGTGGTTTTTACCCTCTCCTACACACTGAAATCCACCAAGATGATAGAAAAACTCAGATGTCAGAGTCCCACACCCAGAGATTCATAAATAACCAGATGAAATACAAAGCAGCAATCCAGGGTTTCAAAAATCAATTCCCTGGACTAGGACACTCCTAGAATTTCTGCAGAAATAGATTTTTGTAATTAAATGCTTTAATTAAATTTGTTATGTGTTTATATAAAATATGACAACATTAATATTCAGCATGTATCTCATAAAGTATTAAATACCCAGAACATATAACGAGCTCAAGAAACTCAACAGCTATAAAATAAACAATCCAGTTAAGAAATGGGCAAAGCACATGAACAGGCATGGTCATTTTTCAAATTATGAAATACAAATGGCCAATAAATAAGATAAAACGCTCAGAATCACTAGCTATTGGGAAATGCAACTAAAAACCACAATGATGCTTCACCTCATGTTAGTTGGAATCAAAAAAATATATACCCTAACTCACCATTAATGGGTATGTAAACTAGTACAACCATTATATAATACTGTATGGAGATGTCTCAATAATCTAAAAACAGTTCTAACATATGTCCCAGACATCCAATTCCTGGAAATTTTGCCAAAGGAAATGAAATCAATATTTGAAATAGTTATTTGCATATAATGTTTACAGCAGCTAAATTTATAATCAAGATGCATAATCAACCTAGATGTCCAGTAATTGGCTACCTGACAAAGAAAATGTGGTACTTAAACATAAAAGAATACTACTAAGCCACAAAACAACTAAATCTCCCTTTTGCAACAAAAAAACGAGACCATTATGCTTAGTATAAGCCAGCTTAAAAATCAAGGTTTGTTATGTTTGTTAATCTTGTTTTTTGTTTTGTTTTGTTTGTTTTTACTGAAATTGCCTCCCTTCTCCTACATACTTGTCTCACATAGTTTCTAGTCAGACAAATCTCCTTTCAAATTTTGTGAATTAGTAGAAGATAAATACGGCAATCATTCTTCACTTATGACTATCTTCCCTCTCGGTCTGGCTTGAGAGTAACCTGATTCCAATTATCTCTGTCATTTCTCTCCCAGCATTGTCCACATCTGTCCGCCTTGGGTTTTCAGCGCAGCAGAACAAAGGAATTGTAAATATTTATTCTCTGCATACTTGGATCACTGTAGTCTTTCTTTGACAGCTACAATGAGCAACTTTTCTAATCACGGTTATTTCACGTATCTTCCTTCTTAATTCACCACAGATCACAACAGGCAGTACACTATTAATCTTCAGCATATCAAAATCAGTATTTTTGTTTTGAAGTGTCAATTGAAAAAACTGGTTTTCAATAGTAATTCTACAATCCAACCAATGCACGTTAATTAAGCAGTAGAGAAAAACTGAACAAATTTCTTATTGTATTTTTAATTGTTAAAGGCTTTATAAGTTTGATGCTAATATAACAGAAAAGTAAAAATATCATTGCCATTTGTATCAAGTATGTACTTTAAAAAGTTGATGGAAAATGGAATTTAAAAATGTTTATTTTAGTGCCAAAATCTTTAAAGCTCATGCATACTTTTTCATTAAAATGTTAACTGAACATGAATATCATGGAAAAAATACACAGATTTGAAAAACATCACACTAATATAGTACCTAAGTCCATTTTCCCAGATACTTTGAGGTGGCCTCATTCTGTATATTACAATTGAATTTAATCCTCAGTAGAGGATTAAGACTCAGATATTATCATTTTGTACCATTTCATAAAAATGGCATGGAAGTTTTAAACAAATTAAATATCTCATTCACACAAACCAATATTTGAACTAGGTATCTATAACTCCAGGGCTGGAGGTCCTCAACTGGTGATTTTTAAAATTCATTTCAAATCACAATCACCCAGACTGTTTTGCCAACTGCTGAAATCCATCCAACTCATCCTCAAATCTTTGACTCACTTACTGTCATGTAGAAGCGAAGAATCTATCTGCAGGTAAACTCCCAGGTAATACCGACACTGTAGCCAAGATCACACTTCGAAAATATTGGCCTAAATTTTTAATTACAGGCACATGATTGATTAGATAAGTAACCTGTAGGAAAACTAAGTATTTGTGTGTAGGCTTACACGAATATTTCAAGATTACTACAATATGACTCTTAACATTGCTAAAATATTTATGTGACTCAGGACTTAAAACCAAACCACTGTAACATAATCAAATCAGAGTACTATTTATTTCATTGGAGTAGGTCAGACTTTTTTGTAAGCTATGCTAATTTTTGGAAGCAAGACATTACTGATTTATGAAAGGGGATGAATTCTCTCAAGTTACATAACAATCACGACTATTTCTACTCTAATAGGGTTTATTTTCTGTCTGTTGATTCCCATTACTTAAGTAAAATTCTTACTTAAAATACATAATCATTATTTCTACGGATGTTCGCCTCATACACTCATATACACCAATCCCAGAACAAATTAAAGAATCAGAATTCAGTCACTTTCATGACCCAGTACTTCCAGTAGATAAATAAATAAAAACAACAAACTTGCCGTGTCAAAAAGCAGCTCCTCAATTTGAGCCCAATTATATTGCTCATTTTCTAGAAGGCAATGAAGATATTCCATGCCTCTGAGAATAATCCCATCATTCACAAAATTTGAAATAATTCTAAATTATCTAATAACTTGCCTTATCTTAGTGGTGTTTTATTGCTTGGGCTTTGGTAAAAAGAAGAAAAAAAAACAGTTGCCACATGTAGATTTTTTTTTAACTTTTGATTTGTAATTCAAAAATATTAGGGCTTCTTATTCAAACTTGGAGAACTGACAAAACTAAAGAAATCTCAGATATATAAAATGCCAAAATTATTTCAGAAATTAGAAAACTGTCATTGCTAAAGCATTCTATAAATATGTTATTCTATAAATATATCACAGTAAGAATCAGACAAGATTGCACACTATAAAACTTTAATGATGTCATAAACTAGTCACATTTAAGAGAGTAGTTGCTTCTACAACTTAGAGGAAAAGAATTCTGAATGAATCTATTTCACTCATCTTTTATGGGCTAAGCTGAACATGAAGATACGAAACATCAGTATTGTCATCCAAAATCATAAACCTCCTTATTAAGTCTGAATAAAGTGCTGAAATGTATTTCTAATACGTGTTGACTGATCCTGGCAATTCCAGAGAAACAGACCACACATAACTAAAATTCAACAAGTCATCACTGGTTTTTATTTCTCAGGGAACAGAATGAATAAGAGCCAGATTGTCACTTATAATGAGAAAAAGAAGAGAAAAATAAAGATAAGATATTCATATTATAGAAAACATTCTTATCTCAAAAGCATTAATGTTGAACTGACTTGAGTTTTTGACTAAAATTTACAATTGAAATTCGGGTTCCAATAGAAGAAAATCTTTTAATGAGTAAAACTGGGGACCTTTCCATAATCTCTCAACACATTGGAATAAAGCAGAAATAGATTCACTGTAACAGTTAATGAGTGGCTTCATTAAGGTGCATGGATTCTTTTTTCACAAATTAATAAATAATGCCTTGAAATTGTGGATGATATCTACCAATAGATGGCTTCAGTGATCTCCAATCTTCTTCTTTCTTTATCTTAACATTTGGGAAACCAAAAATTATCTATCTCTGTGTCTTCTAAACTCTTCATGCTTTGCTGTATTCAATGAAATCTGCCAATATACACATTATAAACAGAATAAATATAATTTTATGCAATATTTTAAATAATTTTCTGAGTTAAACAACTTCATGACATAGAGTTGTCCACATGTTGCTTCATGGCAGTTCTTAAAATGTTGAAATTTTTAAGTGTTTCAGACTTTAGATTAAGGCGACTCAACCTCGGTCAGCAATGTCCCTGGTGATTTTGGTCCCTTGATCACTCTGTACCCCTTCAGCATTTGCTTGTCCACTTGGGATAAAAGATAGCTGCTATAATTTTAGGGTTCAGGTGGAAATAATACCAAGGGACAGAGCTGTGAGAGAAATGTGATCTCAGTCTCTTGAAGAGGCACCCCATATTTCGTCTCCTATGTCATTGGTAAGAAAGAAGCCAAACATCACTTTAGAAAAGCAGCTGTCATCAAGCACACAGACTAGCACAAAGAGGGAACTACAAACAACTCAGCGGATGTGGATGGTCTTTCCCTAAATCCTTTTTTTTTTTTTAACAGTATGTTTTATTTAACCAAACATATCGAGACCATTATCATTTTGACATAATAAATTTAAAGATCATTGTTAAAACATGTTATATTGTCTTTGTATTCTGGTTTTGAAATCTGGTGCATGTTTTATTCACCCAGCACATTTCAATTTTGATTGGCCACATTTCAAATGCTTCATCACTATATTGGATAGCCCAGGGTTAAGTCCAGGCCTTCTGGGACCAATGCTGTGGCATTTCAAGTAAAGCCTCTGCCTAAGGTGCTGGCCTCTCACATGAGCACCAGTTTGAGTCCTGGCTCCTGGACCAGTTCCAGTCATTAAAGAGTGAACCACTTGATGGAATATCTCTCTGCTTCTCTCTCTCTCTTTTCTATTTCTCTGTAATTCTGATTTTCAACTAAATACTAAGTAATTCTTAAAACAAACAAAGGTCATAGAGGCCTGTTTTTACTTCCTAATGTCTTTGTGGAGGACAGACAGACAGACCAGATCAAAAGAAGTCTTCCAGTGGTGACAAAGAGGATGATTGGCAGGAACACAGCCACAAGGCCTGACTGCTTATTTCTGCTTGTTGTTGTTGTTGCTGCCAGTACCATTTCTCAGCTGCCATTTCTTCCTTTTGCTTTGCTTCATTATGAGTACAGAATTTAAAAAATATTATACTATTAATTGTTTGTATGGTATTTACCTTGCCTTTTACATCAACAGAGAAATTCACATCAATTTTCAAAGTGATTAAATTATAAAGAGGAGCAAAGAAAAAGAGCCCTTTGCTTCAAACAAAACCAAATCACGAAATATTCACTTTCTCAATTGAAATTCTTACATTGACACTTATACCTTTGAGAAAGACACCAATTTTAAAATCAATACACAGAAACTACATATTCTGAAAATAACACAGTTTATGCCTGAAGGCTGTTCAGTGATATACCCGGGTTTAATACCTCTGATTGTGCATTCTGTTATGGTATTATTTCTCTTAAATAAGACTGAAATTATTATGAGCTTTGCGCTCCTAAAAATCTGCCTTAGCTTCTACTGATGTGTCAATCTTTTTTATGTGTGCTGTTAAGCATGTCAGTTGCATCTCCATCCATCTTCCCACTCTGAAATGAATGGTTTAAGAGTAGGAGCTGTACCTTTCTTACAAAACTGTGATTGGGATCAGAAATGCATATATAAAACTGCTATGTAGCAATGTTCTGTGTAATTATTATAATCATCGATATGCAGTGTTCTCTGGTGGCTGCTAGTAAACAGCAAGTATCTACCGTTACATCTGCTCCTGCCAGCTTGTCTCTAGGATATGACATGAGCTAAGCTCAAAATGAGCTGAGCCATCCCTGATTACTGTCCAGAATACTCATTCAGTTGCAGGTGTTTTCCAGCTATCCACTGTGATGTTCTATTGCTTCAGGCTGTGCTACAGGGCACCCTCATAGAGTTTCATCTGCCTGCCATGTGCTCAACTCCCTTCCAGCCCTGGGGAGTTGACTTTCATGTACAGTGGTTTCAACTTCTCAGGATTGCCTGAGTCCTGGGACCTCATTGTGGGATACCATGCCCTACCATCTGGTGTGAAGCACGGAAGTTAGAGATGCTGATAGAATTTGTCTCGTAATTGAATGTGGTGATGGTAGGTGTCATTTCCATAAACAAGACTAGACAGCACAATGGCTTCATAGACTTTAATTTTGGTTTGGAATGTGTTTCTTTGTTTTTATCATCCTGTCATTCCTGCAAATGTAATGGGTTTTAAAATATGATTTATTACTTGACCTACTAATGTGTCATTATTAGATAGTGAGCTGCTGAAGTAGCAGAATTCAGTAATAAGCAATTTCACAACTAATTATGCAGCTATGGGTCACGTACACAGAAATGCTGCAAGAGTTGGGTGGACGATAGCAAGGAGAAAGCTATCAAGGGCTACAGGAATGAACAGCCTGTTTAAAAAAGAAAAGTATATTACTGTCAGGGGCATCATTGAGGCACCAATTACAACAATGACATAGAAAGGGAACATCACCTGGGACAAATCCTGTAATTACATCATTTCCCACCTCTCAAAATCAAACAGCAATGAAAATGAATCAGAATCTATATTAGTTGTGTCTACAATACCTTGAGCATTTACAATATGCTTGTCTTATGTATCATCACAATGAAACCTTAAAATAATATGGGGGAGATAATAATATCAATGTTTTCCATAATAAATGAGAGTGTTAAAATTGTTGTTAACTTGTTAATTAACAGCTAGTAACCCATGGAGTTGGGATATACACACAAGCTCAGTTTATTCCAAAGAGCTCATGTTAATTCAATGTTCATTAACAGTGAATACATAACAGCATCTCCTGGAGGATTAAAAACAGTAGATGCTCTTACTTGTCACATTCACTAGTTTAGTGACTTATGTGGTTTCTTACATTTTTTGAAAGTTATTCTACATGTAATTCTGATGCACACTTTTAATTGGAACCTTACCCTTTCAAGAATACTCATTAAATGTCACCTACACTGATGAGGAGTAGGAGGATAGAAATTTGTTAAATGTAGAGTCTGACTGTGGGCATAATATCTACCAATCCTTTTTTCTTCCTGCAGAGAGCTGGCAAGGCAAAGCTGTTCTCCCTGCACTGCATGACAAAAGCATTAACAATAGCAGCTAGAGAAGTTCGTAGATACTTAGGGATAAGGTGATTTAGATGACGCTCAATATGTTGATGCTGAAAATGCACACACTTCAGGACTAGCAGAGAATGAGAAAGTAGATTGTGGAGAAATAGTATCCGGCCCTTTTTAAGATCTCAGGTGTTCAATCTAATCCATCTATATTGTGGCCACTGATATTCAGAAACAATACTATTTTTGATTAACACAATTTTCTATGAGCAAAATTTGCAGATCACTAAAACATTTTCATCAAGAAAATATTGAAATATTCAAAACTACTTAAATATTCAGTATATTAACTATAGGATTACTTCTCGACTAAAAAATAGGAGAATCAGATTAGCTAGCTTCAGTCACTTATCAAAATTAAGATTTTTTTGTCAAATTGTCTTCATACAACCAAAGACCTATATTCTAATTTTAAATGCACAAAAATAAAGCAAATAAAAAATAGAACAGGTCATTGGATAGTTTATTACCTTACAGCACAAATCACAGAACACTGCTGAACGGGGTAGAATCTTAGCTCTTGCCTGTCCTAACAGCACCATCCAGGGCAGATACTTAACCTCTCCTTCCTCAATTTGCAAACCAACAAAATGGAAAAATGATCGTCATCCTCACTTCATTGTAGTATTGTCAAGAAAAGTATGTAAAACAGATCGGTGCTTAATGCATAGTGAGCATTACCTATATGTTCACTATTAACAAGGTTATTTTGGTTTTTACCAGGTGACCAGCCAGTATTTTGTTTGTTTTTATGATTCAATTCCATAGGCCCTGGGATTTCCAACACCTCCTCCCCAAATTCCGACTCCCCCTCCACTGCTTTTAATTTAAGGGAATGTACAGTAACTGTGTAATAGATTATCATATCCAGATGTGAAGATACAATGTAGTATGCATCTCTCCTTTTGAATCAAGAATGGACTCCCAATGAAACTGTTAAATATATCTTTACAATAGCATGCTGGACTCTGCCATTGTCTGCAATGTCAGGATACACCTAAGTAGCAGAATGTCGGACTTATAACTGCTTATGAAGGATTGTACTATTGTAATAACAATGTTATTTCAATATTTTTAAATCCAGGGACTGGTGCGGCAGTCTAGTGGCTAAAGTCCTTGCTTTGCATGCACTGGGATCCCCATATGGGTACTGGTTCTAATCGCGGTGGCCCTGCTTCCCATCCAGCTTCTTTCTCGTGGCCTAGGAAAGCAGTTGAGGATGGCCCAATGCTTTGAGACTCTGCACACGCACAGCAGACCCAGAAGAAACTCTGGTTCCAGCTTTGGATGAGCACAGCTCTGATAAATGAAGTCACATGGAGAGTAAATCATCAGACAGAAGATCTTCCTCTCTGTCTCTCCTCTTCCCAGTATATCTAACTTTCCAATAAAAATGAAATAAATCTTTAAAAGAATAAACCAGTGTGTAATAGATGTACACAGAATTGCAGAGTTGCATGCTAGTCTTATTTTGCAATATAAGTAGGAAAGGGCAATCCTTCAATACTTTGCAAAGCCAATCACAAGGCATGGAAATAACCAGGATACACTGAGTGCTAAATGGAGCAGAACAGTAAATCTGCAACAATGACATCCTCTCCCAGTGATAACAACTAAATAGATATTTTAGGGGAAAAAGGACATCGAATGACTCACATTCAGTATTCCTCAGAAACATATTTTGTAAACAGACTATATTACTTATTAGATATAACATATTGCTTTTACTGAAAATTATTTAAGTTATGCCACATGCTCACACCACTGAAGTATCATTCATATTTTGTTTTCAGAAAGATTTTGTAACCTGTAAAAGACACCATTTCTTTGGGATGCCTTTAGTCTAGGTCTCCCACATAGGTGGCAGAGAATCCACTGTATCTGCATAATGATGTGCCACTTCTACACACACTAGCAGGAATCCAGCATCAGCATCAGAAGTAGAACTGAGGCTCAGGCACTCCAATACGGGATGCAGGCATCCCAAATGACATATTAACCACCACAACAAAAGTCAGCCCAGATCCTTTTTTTCAAAGGAGAAACACAGGAACGTAAAAGTTATAATTATTTGTGAAACTGTAAGAGGAATTCAGAGTGTAGTACCATAACCCTGAAATAATAATAATAATAAAAAGAAAAGCAAGAAAAGCCAACCTACAGCTTCCCGCTTCCAAGACAGATTTAAAAGCGCTTGCTATGCAGAAAATGTTTTCTAAATCTGGAGTGTGTATTTAGCCTGAGAGTGAAGTCACATGCATCCAACTTTGGAATGCTTGGGTCCAGTTCTTGGCTCCAGTAACTGACTCCTACTTCTTGGCAATGCAGACCCATGTCTAGTAACTGGATTCTGGCCACCCTTGTGGGAGACCTGAATTGAGTTCCTAACTCCTGGCTGTCATCCCAACGCAGCTCTGGCCAAGGTGGTAAGTTGGGAGGAGACCAGCAGATAGCAGCTCCATCTCTGTAAGTGTCTTGACTTATCAGATGAATAAATAAGGACTTAAAGTCTGTATTTTCATAATTCAGAGAAGATTTTCAACTCATGTAAGAAGACATATTATCAATGAGAGAACCAGGAAACACACTAAGACCTCAAGCAGCCAGGGAAAGGATCCAGGGTCATAGGAGATATCTCCCAAACAGCGCGCATGCGCGCGCGCGCGCGCGCGCACACACACACACACACACACACACACACACACACAGAGTTTAAAAAGAAATTCCGCAAAAAACGTCAACTCCTTAATGAGGTTAAGCTTAATGTGAACTTCAAATTCACGAGATAGACTTCAACACAATTGCCCAGGTTGAAATAACAGGTCCACCTACCTCATGGTAATAATGTGTTGTTTAGGAAGTTACCCAATCTCTTTATTTTTGTTTTATTATAAAACATGGATTACAATAAAAGTAGTTGTCTCATGTGGAGATTATAAAGAATAAATGAAACAATTTAGGTACAGTGTTTCAGATGAGACTTTCCACAAAGCAGATATGCATCATATGTTGCCATTACAATTATTAGGATGAATTAAACAAAACAGTAAATATCTATTTTCTACAATTCTCTGATTCTAGGAGAGCCATTCCCTTAAATCACAAATGGCTATAAAGTTTAATTGAGAGACAGCACTTCATAAAACATCAATGAGAATTGATGACCATACACACACACACACACACACACACACACACACACACATTAGAAACTACCACCAAACAGAAAATATGGAGATTCTTAAGCCAATAAGAGCCAAATAGTTATCTTCATTTCAGGATTTCATAGGTGTCTTAAACTCATTATATATCAATTCAACTTCACCTTCTTTTATTCACCCCCATCCTTCCTTTTCTCCTAATACAATTCTGTCACATCCTGCTCCTCCACCAAGCTGCTTCAATTTTCCATCAAACTCTGTTCATTTTAATTCTAGCCCAGCTCTCAATTCTGTTTTGGTGAAACTCCTCCAACCTTTCTGCTGAGTGACTTAAAGCAACAAGTTCACTGTGTCTCCCAATGTTCACCTCTTCAAAGTCTCCTTCAATTTGAGTCTGCTGCCTACATGACTTTTTGAAAATGTCACTGCCTTGGTTACAACTACAAATGGCTTTCCATTCACTTCAGAATGCTCATCTCTCCAATGCAACTGCTTTTCATTTCAAGCATCCCTTTTGCCTAGTGAGCTTTGATGTAGCCTTTGTAACTTTATTATCAGTTCCTCTTTTTCTTTTAAGATTTATTTATTTTTATTACAAAGTCAAATATATAGAGAGGAGGAGAAACAAAGAGGAAGATCTTCCGTGTGACCAATGATTCACTCCCCAAGTGAGCGCAATGGCCAGGGCTGTGCCGATCTGAAGCCAGGACCCAGGAACCTCCTCAAGGATTCCCACATGGGTTCAGGGTCCCAAAGCATTGGGCCATCCTCAACTGCTTTCCCAGGCCACAAGCAGGGAGCTGGATGGGAAGTGGAGCTGCTGGGATTAGACTTGGTGCCCATATGGGATCCCAGAGCGATCAAGGTGAGGAGTTTAGCAGCTAGGCCACGCCGGGCCCTACCAGTTCCTCTTAAAGCCATCCTAGAATTTCAGAAATCTGGGACAGGTGTTCCTTCTGTATACCCAACAACCCTAATGTCTCATTGCTGCATTTATACCTAATTCTCTCACCCTGCATGTTTAAATGAATTTCATAAAAGACAAAAATGTTTCAGAATTAAGCAACACTGTCACTGTTTATGGACAAATTGCTGACTTTCACTCCACGCCCCCACCCCTCAATCTATAGTTTGGCTTTCCACAGTTTCATTTATCCATGTTCAAATGTAATATGGAAACACAAATTGGGGAATGCTAGATATAAGCAATTCAACCATTTTAAGTCGTGCACAATTCTGCCTCCCATCTAAGAGGCAAATCGTCATTTCTCTCCAACAGCTCATGCTGTATATGCTAATAAACCATCAGTAAAGCCAGAATTCACAAATTTACTATTGCTTCATGACAATGCTTACACTCAACTGACACTCATTTTATTTAATAGTGACCCCCCAAATGTAAGAACAGTGTACTGACCATTTGTATATGACAAAGAGAAGCCACAGAGTGCTTCTTTTAAGTGAAAACTTACAATATATCAAGTTGGAGACGGAAAAAGTGGCCGACCTGCGAGGACAGGCATAGAAAGGGAAGCGCTGAAAGTGAGACAGGGTGCAGCTGGAGAGAGATCTGCGGACCAAAGAACCACAGGAAGGAGTGCCAGAAGCTCCCTGGACATCAAGCATCCAAGAAGAAACACATAACTAGGAAGAAATCCAGAGAAGGAATGCAGGAAACACAAAAACCCAGTTAAAACGTGGTGAGTCATCCCGGGAAAGGGGCGCATCAGCTGGAAGCCCAGAGGACCCAGGGCGGCTGGAGACAGCAGGACGGTTGCCTTTTGCGAAGGCCCCTACCAGCAGCAGCGACTGCTCCCCTCCTGGCGGAACTTCCAGCAACCAAAGCTGTGAGACTGCTTGGCGCTCTAAGCAACACGGGCCCCTAGAGGTACCTGGCTTAGCAGCTTTGTTGTGGAGTGGGCACCTGTGACTCCGGGATGCACAGGAACCCAGAGAGGTGGAGTGCGCCAGGGGTGAAAAAGAAAAAATTTTCGGGCTTTTTGCTCCCTGAGAGAACCATACTGAGACTGACCCTGCTCAGTGCCCCCTCTCCCCCGGAATTCTCCCAGTCTGAAGCTGTGCGAGAACTGAACACTCCAACTTGTGTGGGAGCCGGGGCGAAGGGCTCCTATGGGGCGCCCCGAGTGGTGCATCGCAGGAGACTTGCGCAGCTTGGCTTTCTCTACCGTCTTGGGGGCGTTGCCCCACTGAGGACTTCCTCCTCCGTGTGGGCCTCTGCTGCTGGAGCCTTGGGATCCCCGGCCCCGGGCTGTGTTGGAGAGTTCCGCGGGCCTCAGCACCAGTCTGCTGTCCGGAATTCCCGCTCGGGAGTGCTGCTCCAGAATTCCCTCTCAGGTGCTGCTCTGCTGAGAGGGGCGGTGCTGCCTCCAGCTACCACAAGCAGACTCTTCTGGGCGGGGCTCCTGCTGGAAGAACCAGTCTCACCAATTCCATTGAGTCGGCTCTGGTTTGGCTTCTCCCGCTGGACCCTGAGAGAGGCTACTTTCTCAATTGCAGTTTCTCAACCATGGAAGCAGAGTCCTGGGGGGCGCAGGGCTGTGGGGAGCACGCAGCCGTGCCCCTTCTGGCTTGCTCTTCTGCCCAGGGCTTGGGGTTGTGCCGGGTGTTGCCCGGCCTCTGCAGCTCAGGCTACACCCAGCGGTAAGAGCCAGTGGATGCTCTAGAAGCCATTCCACTGTTCAGAGCTGGTGTGGGGACTTCTGAGCCCCAGTCCACGGCCCCGCTGCGGTTCCCTCTGCACTTTCTTGGAGCTACTGAGGAGTGGGGAGGCGCTTCAGGGGACTGAGGGCAACGGCTGTAGATAAACAAGTCAGATGCTAAAGTCCCAAAACAACAGGAGGCAAAACACAATGAGGAGAAGTATCAGAAAAAGCAATGACCCAGAAGAAAGATCAAGCACTCCCTCCCAATACAACCAAAAACTAATCTCAATATCTGAGATGCAAGATGAAGATATAGAGGAAATACCAGATAAGGTCTTTAAGAAACTAGTGATGAAATTCATCAGAGACAGTGAGAAGCGTTGGGAAGAATCCAAGGTATTTGAAAACCGTGTCACTGCAGAAATAAACCAAGTCAAAAAGGGAATCCTCGATATAGAGCACAAAATTGAAAGCCTAACCAACAGAATGAACACAGCAGAGGACAGAATATCAGAACATGGAAGATAATCAGAATGAAAGGAAGCAGCTCATCAAGCAGTTGGAGACAAATCTAGAGAAAGCCAATAGGACCATACAGGAAATGAAAGACAACCTCAAAAAATCAAATATTAGAATAATAGGCCCTTGGGCCCGGCGGCGTGGCCTAGAGGCTAAAGTCCTCGCCTTGAAAGCCCCGGGATCCCATATGGGCGCCGGTTCTAATCCCGGAAGCTCCACTTCCCATCCAGCTCCCTGCTTGTGGCCTGGGAAAGCAGTTGAGGACGGCCCAATGCATTGGGACACTGCACCCACGTGGGAAACCCGGAAGAGGTTCCAGGTTCCCGGCTTCGGATCGGCGCGCATCAGCCCGTTGCAGCTCACTTGGGGAGTGAATCATCGGACGGAAGATCTTCCTCTCTGTCTCTCCTCTGTATATATCTGGCTGTAATAAAATGAATAAATCTTTAAAAAAAAAAAAAGAATAATAGGCCCTCCCGAAGGAGTGGAAAAGGAGACAGGCTTGCAACGGGTGCTCAATGAGATAATACAGGAGAACTTCCAGAACACTGGAAATATAAATCCAGCACAAATCCAGGAAGGACAAAGGACCCCCAGTAGATATGATCCAAACAGATCGTCACCCAGACATGTGGTCCTCAAGCTACCCTCAAGTGAACATAAGGAAACTATTCTAAGACAAGTAAGAAAAAAGGATAAGATTACTTTCAGAGGAAGGAAAATCAGAATCACAGCCGACCTATCAGAAGAAACGCTTCAAGCAAGGAGAGAATGGGGTAAAACCTATCAAATCCTGAAACAAAACAACTGCCAACCAAGAATAATGTACCCAGCAAAGCTCTCATTTGTATTTGAGAATGAAATCAAATACTTCAACAGTAAAGAGAAACTCGAAGAATACATCAACACGAAACCAGCTCTGGAAAATCTCCTCAGGAAGGTGCTAAACCCAGAAAGAAAAAATGAAAACCAAAATCAAAGATGGCAAATGGGAAGACCTCCCCACTGAAACCCATACAAGGAAAGTCAACCAGTCAGAAACTCTAATAGTCGCAAATACACACTTGCACACTTACACACACTCACGGCAGCCCAAAATCAATTTCTCTCAATATTATCTCTAAACACAAATGGCCTAAACTCACCAATCAAAAGGCATAGATTAACGGAATGGATCATCAAACAGCACCGAACAATCTGTTGCCTACAAGAGACACATCTAACCAGAAAAGCCTGTAAGAAATTTAAAGTGAAGGGATGGAAAAAGACATTTCATGCCAATGGACGAGAAAATAAGGCTGGAGTAGCTGTTCTAATCTCAGATGACCTAGACTTCAAGCTGACAGACATCAAAAAGGACAGAGAAGGACATTATATAATGGTGAAGGGTCTGATCCATCAGGAAGTAATTACAATCGTGAACATATATGCACCTAATTCCAATGCACCTAGCTACGTGAAGCAATTACTTACAGACTTAAGGGGAGACATAGATACACACACAATAATAGTGGGCGATCTTAACACTCCGCTAACAACTATAGACAGATCAACAAAACAAAAACTCAACAAAGAAACAACAGAGCTCATACAAACATAACAATTGGACTTAGTAGACATCTATAGAACTTTTTATCCTAAGACCACAGATTATACATTTTTTTCAGCAGTGCATGGCACCTTCTCCAGGATCGACCACATGATAGGACACAAAGCAAATCTAAATAACTTCAAAAAGATAGGAATCATACCACCCTCTCAGACCACCATGGAATGAAATTGGAAATCAGCAATTCAAAAAGCCCAAGGAAATACAGAAACTCTTGGAGGTTGAACAATATGCTATTGAATGAACAATGGGTCAGGGAAGAAATTAAAGATGAGATCAAAACATTTATGGAAACCAATGAAAACCCTGACACAACATTCCAAAATTTGTGGGACACTGCCAAAGCAGTGCTACGGGGTAAATTTATCGCAATTGGAGCTCATGTCAAGACCCAAGAGAGGCGCCAAATACAGGAACTAAACACACACCTCCAGGAATTGGAAAAGCAGCAGCAGATGAGCCCCACACACAACAGGAAACAAGAAATCATCAAAACAAGGGAGGAAATCAACCAGATAGAAATAAAAAAAAAAAACCATACACAAAATCAATGAATCAAAAAGCTGGTTTTTTGAAAAGATAAACAAAATAGACACCCCGCTGGCCCGACTGACAAAGAAAAAACAAGAGAAAACAAGAATTAACAGCATCAAAGATGAAAAAGGCAACATAACAACAGACATTACAACCATTAAGAACATAATTAGAAATTACTACAAAGCACTGTACTCCAACAAATCAGAAGACCACCAAGAAATGGAAAAGTTCTTAGACTCACACAACCTGCCAAAACTTAGCCCAGAGGCAACAAATGACCTGAACAAACCCATAACTGAAGCAGAGATTGAATCAGTGATTAAAGACCTCCCAACAAAGAAAAGCCCAGGCCCAGATGGCTTCACTACAGAATTCTACAAAACATTCCAAACAGAACTAACCCCAATCCTCTACAAACTCTTCAAAACAATAGAAAAGGAAGCAACCCTTCCAAACTCATTCTATGAAGCCAACATTACCTTAATCCCAAAACCGGGCAGAGATCCTACAGAGAAAGAAAACTACAGATCTATCTCTCTGATGAACATTGATGCTAAGATACTCAACAAAATCCTAGCCAAAAGAATTCAAAAAATCATCCGACAGATCATTCATCCGGATCAAGTAGGATTCATCCCTGGAATGCAGGGATGGTTCAACATTCGGAAATCCATAAATGTGATACACCACATCCAAAAACTGAAAAACAAGAATCACATGATAGTATCAATAGATGCAGAAAAAGCTTTCGACAAAATCCAGCACAACTTCCTGCTAAAGACCCTAACCAAGGTAGGCATAGATGGAAAAATTCACAATATAATCAAAGCAATATATGAAAAACCCAACGCTAGCATCATACTGAATGGAGAAAAACTAGAACCCTTCCCACTGAAATCTGGAACAAGACAGGGATGTCTGCTTTCTCCACTACTATTCAACATAGTTCTAGAGGTACTCTCTGAGGCCATAAGACAAGAAAAAGAAATCAAAGGAATCCAAATGGGACATGAAGAAGTCAAGCTCTCACTATATGCAGATGACATGATTTTTTATATGGAAGAGCCAAAAGGCTCAACACAGAGACTACTAGAACTTATACGAGAGTTTGGAAGAGTGGCAGGGTACAAAATTAATGAACAAAAATCAACAGCCATAGTGTATGCTAATAGCCCCAAGTTGGAAAAAGATCTAACCAACAAGATACCATTCAAAATAACAGAGAAAACTATGAAGTATCTGGGAATAAACCTAACCAAAAATGTAGGAGACCTATTTGAGGAAAACTACAAATACTGAAAAAAGAAATTGAACAAGATCTAGAAAGATGGAGTAACATCCCATGCTCCTGGATAGGTAAAATCAATATCATTAAAATGTCTGTATTGCCAAAAGCAATATATACATTCAACGCAATTCCAATCAAATTGCCCAAAACATTCTTCATGGAACTGGAAACAATGATCCAAAGGTTCATCTGGAAACACAAAAAACCACGAATAGCTACAACCATCCTGAAGAACAGGAAGTTAGCAGGGGGAATCACAGTCCCGGATCTCTGGACATACTACAGGGCAGTGGTTATCAAAACAGCCTGGTACTGGCACAAAGATAGAGAGGAAGATCAGTGGAGCAGAATAGAAACACCAGAAGGGAACCCACACAGATACAGTCAAATAATCTTTGATAAAAGGACAAACAATAATCCAGGCAAATGGGAAGGTCTCTTCAATAAATGCTGTTGGGACAACTGGTTGATAGCCTGTAGAAACAAAAAGATAGACCCACATCTCTCACCATATACTAAGATCAAATCTAAATGGATAAAAGATCTAAACCTGCATCCAGAAACCTTCAAACTTTTGGAAGAAAATGTTGGAAACACACTGCAACACTTAGGGGTAGGCCCTCACTTCCTAAAAAAGACTCCAAAAGCAGTAGAAATCGAGACCAAAATAAACAATTGGGACCTCATCAAACTAAGAAGCTTCTGCACAGCAAAGGAAACAATCAACAAAGTAAAAAAGCAACCCACAGAATGGGAGAAGATCTTCGCGCACGACATAGGTGATAGAGGACTAATGTCCAGAGTATACAAAGAATTACAAAACAGCCAAAACACCAAAATAAACAAGCCACTCAAGAAATGGGCACGGAAAATGGGCAGACATTTCACAAAGGAACAATCCCAAATGGCAAATAAACATATGAAAAAATGCTCAAGCTCCCTGGCAATAAGGGAAATTCAAATTAAAACATCAATGAGATACCACCTAACACCAGTAAGGGTGGCCCACATGAATAAAAGCACCAACAACACTTGCTGGCGAGGTTGCGGGGAAAAAGGAACCCTACTCCACTGCTGGTGGGGCTGCAGATTGGTACAGCCTCTATGGCAATCAGTATGGAGAAAATTCAAACAACTCAAAATCGACATACCGTATGACCCAGCTATAGCACTCCTAGGAATATATCCAGGATACTTGTTTTATGAGAAACCAACATGCACTCCTATGTTCATAGCAGCACAATCAGTAATTGCAAAAGCATGGAAACAGCCAAAATGCCCATTAGTAGAGGATTGGATAAGAAAGCTCTGGTTCATCTACTCCATGGAATACTACTCAGCTATTAAAAAAAACAAAATGCAGTTCTTTCTGGCCAAATGGAAACCATAATGCTAAGGGAAATGAACCAATCCCAAAAGGTTAGATACCACATGTTTGCCTTAATTTAACATGATATGATGTTAAGCATATCATGTTATGTTATGGATATTATGTCATTTGTAGTATATAAACTAAAATTGAACTGTGAATGGGGGGTCACAGAAAGTGGTTAAGAAATCGCATTTATTTTTAACATGTTGACTGCTCAATATCATGTCAATTAAATCCATAATGATGTTAATTGTTGCAGATGGTATATTAGTGCTTTTATTTGACCGGGAAGATACTCTGCTGACTCTGCCCTCAGACCAGAGAGGGTCTTCCCAATAAGTAGTTGGACTTGTCTGGACTATGGGATGTTGGACTCTATGCTTGGCAAATTCTTGCAGGGAGGGAATTTCAACTAAACTTGAACTATGGTTATGCAGCGGGGTGGAGGAACCCACCATGGGGGGAGGGTGGGGGGAGAATCCCAGATTCTATGTAATTACAACACAATGTAATTAATGAATAAATTTAATTAAAAATAAATAAATAAAATAAAATATATCAAGTTATTTTGAGACAGATATTTGTTCATTTTTACCACAGCATATTATTATAATTGCTCTATTTTATTATTAGTTATTAATCATGTACTTGTCTAATATTTTACTTGCTTAGTTTATAACTTAGGCTTTATTCCAGGTTTGCATATGCACATTTATGAAAAATATTTACTTCATATATGGAGTTTGCTATTATTATCAGCTCCAGGTACCCACTGAGGGTCTTAGAATGCATTCTGCATTGATAAAGGAAAGATGAGTGTAAATGCAAAGCAAGTGTCACAGGCCTTGACTCTTTGAGAGTTCACATCCCACAGGACTGACATAGTTACTGGTGCCCATCACAGATGGAACTGAACAGTGTCACCTTTTACAGCTGAACTTCACATGCTGGCTGCTTCTGGGACAGGGTTACCTAAATGAAAAACTGAGTACGTCCCCAAAGTACATTTAATGAAAGAACTACAAACCACTTCTCCAAAAGTAGAGGCATGTTTTAAGAATGGAAGGGTACTGATGATTACAGTAACTAATCTAGGTATAATTGTTTGATCCTAAATGTAAATGAAACATTCTTTAAATATCTCCAAAGACTATCAATATGACAAATTACAGTCACAGACGTTGAAAATACTGTTAATGGTATATACTGAAAACCTCTAGGCCAGGAGTTGGGTGCCCTAGCATTTTGAGTGGCAGTTAGGACACCTGCATCCCATAGCAGAGTACCTGAGTTCAAATGCTGCTTGGATTACAATTTCCCATTAATACTCACTCTGTCTGTAATTACTCTCTTTGTAAGTAAATCTGACTTCCCAATTTAAAAATAATATATAGATCTTTAAGAAAATAGAACAGCAACAGCAGGCTAGTAATATTTAACCAAGTATTAGAGTTTCTGTTTTTCTTTTCCTCTAGAAGCCTTAAATAACTCATCAAACACAACTGTTGAGAAGCATCTGCTATGCTCCTCACATCACACATGCAATGTAGAATGATTAAACACGGTTTTAGAGAATATGCTAAAAGTATAATGAATATAGAAAAATGTAAGATTTTTATATATAGCATGTAGTTTGTTGTTTCAGGAACTACTACAGTCAATTTATTTTCTTTTTCTCAGAATAGCTGCAATTAAGTGTTTTTTCTTCTGGAAAATATACTGTTGTAAAAAAATATATATATATATATACATATATATATACTGTTGCACTAAAAATAATTTCTGAATACCTAATAGGCATTATGTATGCTATTTTCACTTAAATGTCAAATAAACATGTTAGGGCAGATGAAGTAACACAATTCCTAGGTAGTATGGATAGATGCTATCAAAAATGTTCATTGACTCAGACTTTATTTACTCTGCCATTTACTTACCAAAGCCCCAAGCTTAATGGTTCTGTTTATAAAAACAACATCAGGCAAAGAACAAACATATATGAACTCATTTTTCACTTGTGCATGCTTGCATGCACACACATCTTTTTATTATCAGCATGCTCCCAAATTAAAATTGTTACCACATGCTAAGTAAACTTTTTCAGATGTTCGACAGAGGAGATCAAAAGTGGTTTCATCATATATTTTTAGATCTCTGACTAGGCAAACATATAGAAAAACAGATATGTCAAAACATCAAGTAACCCAAAGGTCCAGCAATTTGAAAATTTTCAGTTTAATGAAACTTTCTTGGAGAGTGTTGCAGTGTACTCCCATATTTTCCTAACTGATGTCTTAAAGGTAAGCGACTCATGAGAATTCACTTAGAAGTAGCTGGAAGAAGAAGTTCCACTTTCAAGGCACATAAAAAAATCACAACACAAAGTACAGGGAAAATGGGCATGTTCCATTTGAAGTCAGAGAAAATCAAATGGATTTATTTTATGCTGGAGTTGTGTTGACACGCTAGTTTAGCAGGCTGGGCCAGTAGAAATGTGCTGTTTCTGGTACAAAAGAATAGTGTACCAGCTGTCATTAACAGTTCTCATTTGTCCTTATAATTGAGCATAATTTGTTTCTTTTTCTATTAAAGTGCGTTACTTACTTTTAATTATTGATTTATTCATTTACTGAAAAGCCGGAGTGACAGAAAGAAGAAAAGAGAAATAAAGAAATCTTCCATCCACTGATAAACTCTTCAAATGCTATGTAGGTAGAGATGGGCCAGGTTAAAACCAGAAGTCATAACTTCTACCCTCACCTCCATGTGGGACATCACTAATCATTTGCTGCTTTGCTGGCGTAAGAGCTGAGGCCTGTCTTGTAGCACAGTGCGTTATGCTGCCATCCTCCCCCATGAGCTCCGGATCAAGTCCCTTATAGTTGACTTTGTTTTACTTCTGAGCCAATTTCCTGCTAATGCACCTGGAAACCAGTGGAAGATAGTCCAAAACTTAATCCCCTGGCATGCAAGTGGCAGACCAGAATGCAGCTTTGATTATTTTGGCCTGGCACAGTCCCAGTCATTGTAGCTATTTGGGGAGTGAACCATAAGATGAAATTTCTCTCTCACGTACTTAGACATATAAGTGCTTTTGCTCTCATCTGATCCTCCCTGCCTCTATCAAGGCTATATGAAATAATGCATGAATATAATGAATACTGATTAATTCAATGTTTTCTGGCCTGCCACACTGTGAATGTCACATCATTTCCTGTCAGAAAACACACAGTACATTATTTTACTCTGTTGAAAAAAAAATTACAGCATTCGTTAAAGTAAGACAAGGTATCACTGATTCTAGAAAATTACATTAGTCAGGGTGAAGGTTTGTGTTAAGATTAGGTTTAGGGAACAAAAAATTACTGATACAAAAGTATTCCAAAAAGAAGTTATGGATTCTTCCAATCCATTTGGGTGTAGGGTTGAGTCTGTTAGTTAACATTCCAGTTAATGTGTTTATGTCCCACATCAGAGTGCCTGGGTTTGATTCCTGGCTGGGGTGCTTGATTCCAACACCTTACTATTGCAGACACTGGGATCCCTCAAGTAATTGGGTCCCTCTCACCCATGAGAAACTCCTGGCTCTCAGCTTTTGCCTAGTCCAATCCTGGCCAGCCATTGCTGTCATTTGAGGACTGAACCAGTGGATGGGAATGTGACCCTTCACTCTCTCTGCTTCTTAAAATTGTCTTCAAATTCATTGTTTGTTACCATAGCAATAATTACAGATGGAATAAATTACCATTTAAAGTTGCTATTGTTTTCCATGAAAATTTGCTCATCGCATACCCTATTATAAAACAGTTGTCTAATATCCAAAATTAAAACATATGAGTCCACTTTTAAAACTTACATCTATGATTGTATATGTTATGTAACATATTTAAATAGTATAAGATTCCAATGGTAGCTTTTCAAAACAATTTCAACTTTTCTATCCAAATTTTGTGACAAAAATGAATACCCTCATACATGCTTTACTCACAGATATTAGAATAAAAATACATAATCGCTACCAATAAGTTACATAAAATGTGAATGTAAAACAAGTGGATAACTGAAGATAACTAGATAGCAAATCTAAAAGTAACTCAAGACTTACACATTCTTCTAAGTCCTTGGCTTACAGAATCAACAGTTTACATATTTCATGTCCATTAAATAATTATCCAATTACAACCAAGAATGAAATTGTGTTGAAAATGAAATGGCTACAGAAATTTAAGAACGAGGATATCCCAGGAACTGTGCTGCTGCATTTACACATATGAATTACATGAGTTGACAAAAACAGGAAAAGGAAATCTTTCCTGAGGGCTAGAGATGATTTTTTCAGTGTTTGATGTCACTGTAGCACAGAGTGTAATAACTTTGTATCATGATTATATTAAGACACATTTAAAATGTAATTTTTTTCTTTTTTAAAAAAAGGACTTATTTTTAATGGAATGTGTGAGATACACAGAGAGGAGGCGAGACAGAAAGATCTTCTGTCTGATGATTCACTCCCCAGGTGGCCGCAACAGCTGGAGCTGAGCCAATCTGAAGCCAGGAGCCAGGAGCCTCTTCTGGGTCTCCCACAAAGGTGCAGGATACCAAGGCTTTAGGCCATCCTCAACTGCCTTCCCAGGCCACAAGCAGGGAGCTGGAAAGGAAGCAGGGCTATCAGGATTAGTACCTGAGCCCATATGGGATTCTAGAGCAAGGCAAGGACTTTGGCTGCTAGGCCACCACATAGGACCCAAAAGGTAATTTTTTCATGTTGATATTTTCCTCTACAGAGGTCTTAAAAATGACAAATCCAATAAACAGATGGCTTTTTTGCCAGTTATTATTTCCATTATTTTGCAACTCAGATCAGATGATTCAAAATGATAAAAAGGTTACATTAGGAAGAGACTCTCATGAGAAACAGACTTATTATACTAAGCAGTAAGTGCTACAGTCAGCTGGAATAAAGAGAATTTCATTATTAGAGAACTTCTCTACCTGACTTCCTACATAAACATGTTACCCATATTAGACCAATTATTTTCTACTAAAATTGTCTGATTTACAGAATTTTCCCAGAGTGTCACAGCACAGTAACTTGTAATAGTACTTGAACGATCACAGAAACAAAGAGTTCAAGACATAATTACCCAGGGAAAAGAATAAGCACAATTAGACATCAAGATCTGCAATACCCAAAGAAGCATATTGCTAAGTTTTTCTAATCACTGGGACAATATAGAACTGATGTGGAACATTCCTAATCACAGGAAGATAACGCAGAATTGAAATCATCACTTTAATAAATTACAACAAAAATACTGCAAATATGTAAGAAAAATATATCTGCTGGGCTCAATAGGTCCATAAAACTATCTGATACAACAACAAAGCAAAACAGATAATATTTCAGAGATACATAACAATATAATTTTTATTGAGTCAAGCTAATTGATTTCAATTTACCAAACTTGCAAGTTTCCTATTATAGAATCTTCTATAGGAAGAATACCCCTGAAGGAACAGTGGCATTATCACCACTACTCAATGCATTATCAACAATGAAGCTTTTATTTCAGTCATTTGGTGAAGTTCTTTCAAATGTATCCTTTCCATTTGAAGTTTTCACTATATGTAGGGAACTCGTGTGCTTGTCCTTATTTTATAGATTTTAAAAACTGTGTATGCATTCAATTCTGTTGCCTGTGCTAATGCTACAACATACATTAGGAGAACTTACCCCAAATTCTCAGGACGAAAGGCTATGGTCCTTTTTCAACAATAAAATTTAAAAATCCATAATACAGAAAGTAAAAAAATGAAAATCATTTACAAAAAACATAAGACACCAATAAATCTTATAAATGATGTCAGATTAGACAAAAAAGAAGTGGTCTAAGGTACTCATTCTCTGTTCACAACAGTTCTTCCTGTTAATTAAGTGATCTTTTAATATTTTATACATGATTATTTAAAGCTAATGGTTCAGGGTTTTTTATTTTTTAAATTTTTTTTATTAATTATTTTGCATTATGTGACAGTTTTTTATACATGATTTTTAAAGGCTACTATATTGGGACTTCTTTCTGAGCTATTTCTATGAAACAAATTCATGGTAAGGGCAACTCATTCTTGTGTTAGCTAAGAAAAAGTTACTATTAGCAGGATACAAATGAAAATACTGAAATAGATCAGCCAATAAACAAAATTATGGGTTAGGAAATAGTAAGAAGAAGTACAACTTATTTTACAAAACATAGTTGGAGCTTGATTTCAAAAGATCTGAAACTGTACGAAGCACAACCTTTCCATTAAAAAAAAAAAAAAAAACATATGCATCTTATGACCATGTGTCATTAGTGCTATAAACTGTGGCATCTTGAAGAGCACACCAAATAATTCTATTTCAAAGCTCATGATTTTCAGGTCTCACTGATGCTAACAAAGAAATCCCACACATGAAAACCTGAACTACTATTTCATAAATAACAGCAATGGAAATCTCTCAAAGCCAATGATTATATTCAAACTTGAATAAAATTTTAGAGTATTTGGAAAATCTTTGTTTATTTTCCAGAATTTCTACTATCAACATTGTTGTAAATCTGAGAGCTAACAAAAATAGAATATTAAAGAAAACAATTTTCAAACATATGAGTTATCATTCTTAAATGACAAATGACATTTAGCTACTCTTGTTTCTCCAGCATTTTAGCTTAGGTTTCCTTCTTCATCTAAAGCATCTTCTGTGTATACAACATAATTAAGGAAAACCACAACAGTTGTTTTTTGCCAGTGGGAATGTTTCAAACAGTACTACTTCAAAGGAGCTCCCTTACCACCCCCCTCCACTTCTTTTGGCAAAGGAATCTTTTATTAAACCCACTGCACCTCTTAATCATTTTTGTTCCACTCTGAAAAAAAGACTGCTGAGGGGAAATAGAGTTCTGGGGAAAACATTAGTTTTCTTTGACAAATGGTCTGGGATTTAGCAATTGGATGGGAAATTGAGTATCTGTTCCTTGAGTCAACTCATTGGCACAAGTGAGAAAAAAAAGCACTTGAGGTTTAAAAAGACCAAAAAAAAAAAAAACCTTTTCCTCTGGACATATTCCATTGGCTTGTGGCACAACGGCTGTACATCTATTGGCAGTTCCAGTGTCTATTGGTAGGGTTTGTCCACTTAAAACTTTTCCTTTCAGTGCTTCATGAGTTTAAGAGCTCCTCAAAGATTCAATTTCAAAATTCTCTTTTACTCACAAGAGCCCCTTCTGCTTGTTCTTTTCTACAGCTTCCTGTTTTCCTTGTTTTTTTAAATGACCCGTCCAAGTATCCATTGACTTCTGGAACTTTTACAGGATTCAAAATGATTCATTTGATCTTCAAATGCTTGGAAAGAGTCAGCGTTGTCCCTATACTCCTCCTACCTCTTGAAAATCTGTCAGTCCAATTAAATTCTCATTCATGCACTACTAGAGCTTTCTGTGGGAAAGTTTCTACTGAGTTAAGAAAAACTTAGAATCCGCTAACTTCATTTTTTTTTGCAAGTCTTCATACATTGAAAGGTTGGGAAACATTTGTCAGAAATTATCTTATGACTATTTTGATCTCCTTCCTTCTTCTGTTTCTTGACAATGCAAAGCATTAAAAATGTAAAATTATTACTTTCTTTCTAAAGTTTACATTCAGAATTACTTACATATAAAGATTTATCAGTTAATAAAGATTAAATGATTAAATATTATCTAATCTACCTTTAGTACATAATACATTTTTTTCTCGTTCTAAACTTGCTCGTAGAATTTCAATTAATACAACTTAATTCTTTCTATACTCATAATAGTATTTTGGGGTTTAAGAATAAAATAATTTTAGTGACATTCATCACAAAAACATTTTTTTTCCAGGAAAATTTTTTGGTGAAAAATTTGTTAGTTGAATGACAATATTTAAACTTCCACCACATCATTCAATATCATCACATCTTAAATTCAGGTTTTTTTTTCCATTTGTAAGGCGGATACACATAAACACAGAGAGAGGAGGAAGAGAGGGGAGAGACTGAGAGAGAAATCTCCTATCTTTTGGTTTAATGTTCAAGTGCTTGCCACAGCCAGGAATGGGCCAAGCTAAAGCTCGGAGCTGGAAAATCAATCTGGGTATCAACTGGTTGACATGATCCCAACAACCTGAGACAACACATGCTGTTTCACAAAGTTGGCATTGGAAGGAAGCTGGAATGGAGAGTTAGAGCCAGGGATTAAATCTATACATTCAGCCAAAACTCATAATATTGTTAACCTAGAGCTTAAGATACTTATACATTGAAATATAGCCCACACACAACATGTTTTGAATGATAACTCAGTATACTTTGCTGCAAGTTTGAGAATAAAGTCCATAGTAGGAAGTATAACATAAGTTCAGTTTGGCCCACAAACCTATGTACCGAAATTAAAATTATTATATAGTTTGGTGGTGTAATGCTCACAAAAATCCCATTGAAATGACTGACTAGGCATTTTTAAATTTTCTTTCCCTAATGTTGGAGTTATTTGTAATCTATCCTTTTTTTGTGACCAAAAATGGCACCCAATTCAAACTTACGGTACCAAAGTTTCTGGAGTACCTAAATTGTTAACTGAATGTGTGGGCAAACAACTGGCATAAGAGGTAGTAAATATAGTTCAGGCTGAAAATAAGGGTTATGAGAAAAAGGACAAAGTATGTACTGCTTAGTAGTAGTACAGTATGCTTGAAAAAGTAGGAAGTATTAGCACAAATGGGTCGTTAGTTTCAAGAGAAGACACTGTGGATAGATAGAAATTGGAACAGATGAGCTAGCACTAATGAGACACATTAAGGAGTTCAAGCTTTTCATTGCAAGAGTTACAAAGCCACCACAGTGTTTCACTCTGCTTGTCTTCACAGGGAACATGATGAAATGAGCCTTACAGGAAGATTATTTATCCAATAACTTCCGGAAATCCATTTCAATGCTATTGATGTTGATGTGCAATGAAAAACTTATACCAGCCCAAAACATGCGAGCATGTTTAAACATTCTGTACTAAAACATAGGGATTTTGTATTAGAAATCTCAGTATTATTTTATAATTAGTTGTGTATATGTGCATGTATATACTAAGATGATTTTTTGCATATGTTAGTTTTACTGATTTAAATGGTGTTCATTGCCAATTTTTTCACTTATTAACTAAAAATGATATTTTTATTTGAGAGAAGGACATGGAAAGAGAGACAGAGTAATAGAGATAGGATGATTAGAATGGAAGGGGGACCAAGAAGCGAAGCTCCCATCTGTTGGTTAACTCCCCAAACACCTTTAACTCGTAGGACTGAGTTAGCCTTATTTTGGGAGCTAGAAGTTGAACCCAGGTCTCCAACATGGGCAGCATGGTCCCCATCACTTGAGTTATCATCTATTGTCTCCCTTGGTCTGCACTAGCAGGAAGAGGAGTGAGGAAAGGAGGCAGCACTGAATCCAGGCATTCTAATAGGAGACACAGATGTCTGAACAGCTATGTCCAAGGTTTGCACAACAATCACAAACTTCTACAATGTTTTATTTACACACATTTTCCTCATAGTCATTCAGTGATTTGCATCTTCTAAACAGGCATGTAATATTCTATTGTACTTTCTTGGGCAGGGTTGTAGCATAGCAAAATAGCAATGTTGGCTTCCCTTACACATGCTGGTACTAGTTTCTATGGCTTCTCTTCCCAATCAGTTGCCGGCTAATAATGTGTCTGGGAAAGCAGCAGCAGAGGACCCAATTCTTTAGACCTCTGCACAAACAAGGGAAACTCAGATGAAGTTCAATAATCCTATTTTCAGCCTGGCCCAACTCTGCCCATTGTAGATATTTGGGAGCAAAACAGGGGACAGAAGACCGAGTTGTGTCTGTTTTATCTTGCTCTATTTGCTTCTCTGTCTCTCTCTCTCTTCCTCTTTCTCTTTCTCTCTCTAACTCTGGCTTTCAAATAAATAACAAGTGTATTCTTTTAAAAATCATTAATCAGGAAGTGAATAGGCATATTGCGCTTCTTTCCCTGTTTTTCCTAGAGCGATTTATAATGGAGGAATATACAAAAAATGCTAGGATCAAGATTTCTGGAATTTAAAAGAGAAAAAGGAAATTGCACTCATTATGGTTATTATTTTTATTTTTAACTGTATATATTTCATAAGTTAAGCAATTTCGCAGAAACACCAAGCAACATTTTCCCCGTCTTTGGATTTTTGGTCCTTTGTATAACCCAAGGTATTTCTCAAAGACACTAAAAAGCACTATATGAAGAGAAATAAAATGAAATTGGCTTTCAAAGTTAGAGCAATTTCCGTCCAACAGACAAAATGATGCCTTGCTACATTTTGCCTTTTTATTGGAAAACACTGCCACATTTCATTGAAGAAAAAATCCCATCAGTTTCAAAACTTGATTTCAGGGCCCGGCGGTGTGGCCTAGAGGCTGGGGTCCTCGCCCTGAACGCCCCGGGATCCCCTATGGGCGCCGGTTCTAATCCCAGCTGCTCCACTTCCCATCCAGCTCCCTGCTTGTGGCCTGGGAAAGCAGTCCAGGACGGCCCAATGCATTGGGACCCTGCACCCGCGTGGGAGACCTGGAAGAGGTTCCAGGTTCCCGGCTTCGGATTGGCGCGCACCGGCCGTTGCGGCTCACTTGGGGAGTGAAACATCGGATGGAAGATCTTCCTCTCTGTCTCTCCTCCTCTCTGTATATCCGGCTTTCCAATAATAATAAATCTTTAAAAAAAAACTTGATTTCATAGTTGTTAATCATGAATTAAAGGGACAGTATTACAAGTGATAAGAAACACTATAGCAACAGAAAAAATGAAGTTACCCCATAGCTTTATTATATTCCTGATGGAATCTAAAACAGTAATGAAGAGTTTGCAGCATACATACCAAAGCTTATGAAAACATATGGTTATATCTTACTAAACTTTAATTTAAATACTTACATGCATTCACTGTATGTGTGCATTTGTGTGGGTGTACAATTGTGCACATGTGTGTGTATGAAGGCTAAAACTCTGATAGGCTTAAACTAGGAAAAGAAGAGGGGTAAACAGAAGTGGGCACTAGATCTCTGGTATAGCATGGTACAAAACAAAGATAGCTGTATTTTGATTAGTATTAACATTCAAGAAACAGTTCTTAAAAACCTCATTAAACACTTAACAAGATTTTTCATTCTGTTTCTCTGTCACACAACAGTAACAAAACAGCAGTAAATAATCATGTCTTCATTATGTAGAAAATAAAACTCGTCCTTTTTTCACCATAAGACTTTTCTGAGAGGTAAGCAACCTTAGGCAAAAATATAATTATAAAATTTGTTACACAAAATAACCTATTTATAGGTTATTATATGGTTCTCTACTAGACACAGAAAAACAGCATTCCTTTTATTGATTTGTAACTGGGTTCAAAACATCCAAAATCATTGTAATGTGCAATTTTAAGTATTATACATACCTAAAGCTAACATCACTGAAATAATAATGAATAAAAAGGAAGCACAAGATTTTTCAGCTAAATCTTAATAATAGCCAAACCAGAGAGATGCAAAATGCCATAGATTCAACGACTTAAAACATATTGGATTTTAAAACCATGATTTAAAGAAATGGGTCTCGTAATTCAGCACTCAGGTTACAAGCAACTGTCCCAGGTTGGAGTAAGATGCGGAAAACTTTGGACCTAAAAATGTAGACATATGGTCTTGATTGCCTTTCGCAGTTATGTTAAGAGTTCAGTGTAAAGAAAAGCGTTCCAAACGCCAGCTTGCAAACTCAGTTTTTATGTGAAACTCTAATAAAACAGCAGCAGATGTTTTTATGTTATTAATTTGTTTGGGACATTTTTGGCCTGTTCATTCCAAATCAACTGCTATCCTCTGTTCAACAACTGCAGTATTCATTCCTTTTTTACAGAGGGGAAAAAGAGATGGGAAGCTTTTCTTTTGGAAAAGATATTGTATCAATTTATTGGATGCATTCCAAAGTAAATGAGGGCAATTCTGCATTTTTTTTGTATTCACTATGAAATTGATAAAAGGTGTTCTTAATTTTTGGGCCAAGTGGTAAAGCAAAAGTAAGTATTATATGATTGGTGAGTAAATACACAGCATTTTTATTTTAAGCAATCATGAAGTCTTAGAATATTTGGCTTCTAAATCTGCTCCTACTACTGTAGATTTCTCAACAGATTTATTCTTCTTCTGTTTTACAAGGGGAAAAGACTATCAGCTCCTAGTATTTTTACATTATCAGTCAATTCCTTGACATTTGTAATCTATTTCTGTTGCTCTAAAGATCTTGAATCACTGAATGTTAGATCCAAATAAACTTATTGTGCTAAAATAACAAATATGCTTTACCTATTAAAGTCAAAGAAACAACATCCTTAACAAATTTTTTTCTAGTTGCAATGAGTTCCTCCCCAGCCCCTCCCCCCCCCCCCCCCCCAAATAAAGGCAATACTGGAAGGGAACCAAAGAGCCAGTTGATCCCAGGGCAACTAAATGTGTTCTCTCCTTACCGGTTTTCCTCTGGAATGGGAGTTTACTTTATATGGAATTTGGCTCTCTACCTGATAACAACACCAATTCATTTTTAAGGAGCATTCTCAGTCCATATAGCTTATTAATATGGTTCAAGATTACACAGAAATCCTTAATGGGACTCAAATGGAAGCCCTTAAAGCCTATTACTCTATGAAATTACGCAGTCTGCTGGCTAACGTGCCAAAGTGATCTGGATTTCAGTTTTGTTTCTAAAACAAATGCAATAATGTATCATTAACAAATTCAATAAAAGTTGGTTCAAGTTCAAAAAGTCTACACATTCTAGTGTAATTAGAGACAAGAAAGTTTTAAAGCCCTAATGGAATTTTCTATAATTCTCTTTTTAATTGGAAAACATTTACTACTTGGAACTGTTTCCATGATACAAGGGCCAACCAACAAAAAGCAGTGTCCCTTATGAGACTCTCTGCATGCAACTCCTGTGATCTTCCAACACGGGTTGCTGCTCGTCCAGACCTAAAGAAATGGCTAAGTCCTACAATATCTCTCAATTACCTTGAGAATGGAACCTGTGTTCTGGTTTGATGAGCACTTTTGTGATCTGGTTTCTCTCCTGCTCACCTCTCTACCCATTTCTTGACCTCATTTGACATTCTACATTCCAGGCAGACTGAACTAATTACACTTTCCTAACTCAGTTACTATTCCTTTAGTCAACAATTCACTGCTGGCTATTACTTCCTACATCCCAACTTTTTAACTCCTATGTATTTTTATCAATCTTAAATTAGATATTTCTTCCACTGATCAATTTCACCTAACTCCTTTCTTCCCACAGCATCCACCTCATCTTTATTGTCTCTTTAACTCAAGGTGAGGGAAATCTCATGTGTAAGTGATCACGGAGAACACAACTCTGCTCTGCCACAGTACCATGCCTTGCTCTTGCCAGTGTCATTCAAGCGCCTTCACAGTAGGAATTATTTAACATTACCATGAAATCTTTCCTATCAAGGTCAGTCCCCGAAATTCAGGACTCCTTTGATAAATGCACTTGGAATTGAATCATCTTAATAGCACTATGATTCCATCACAAACTGTCTTCTGCGAAGGCTGTAAATCTCAATCAAGAATGTTTTTTTTTCTAATGTATCCCAAACTAAGTATCCACTTTGAGTCCTCAGCCAACCTTCCTACTGAATCATATTTCCCTCATTCTCTTTCTAGGCTCAAAATTCTCCAGATCCCCAATGGTGGAGTAAAAGCCAAATCATGGCACAGCACACCATCTACCTCATTAGCTCATCCCATTATCTATCTCTTTTTATATCTCTAACTAACACAGCCCCGGTCACACTGGAGTCCTGGGTATTCCTTAAATGTCTCAGACATGCAGTTTCATTCATTCTTTTGCAGGTATAAATGCCTCAGCCTTCTTACTCAAATCCTCTGGATTTGTATTCAGATGGTATCAGACTGTGAGCCTTATCCCTTTAGTAGAACCGCTTGTGCAGTTTCCCATCTCCTCTCCTCGCTTTATTTTTCTCCTTCATCATCTAACAAACCACACACTTTACTTATTATACCATCTACCGTATGTCCCACCCGTGCACTATAAATTCCACAAAAGCACAGATTTGAATCTGTTTTGTTCTTTGGACGTTTATCACCCCAGCTTGTAGAAGAATGTCTGCCAAAAGAAGATACTAAATTAGTTTTTAATTGGATAGTATATGTCAAATGTAGTTATACTATATTTTTATATCTAAACAAGGTATCTAGGCTGAAATAAACTCCTGACCATAACCATTGTTTAAATGCATTAATGGAATCAATTACATTATAGACCTTAAAAATGACAAGAATACAATTTAACAGTTTATTTTCTGAGACTCAAATAGCCTTGTTGTTGTTTTAGCTTTTGAAAGAAGATAAGTTGGTTTACTCTCCAAATTCCCACAATGGCCAGGGAATTCAGTCCAGATCACCCACATCGGTGGTAAGAAAGTAACTGCTTGAGCCATTCTTCCTAGAGTCTTAGCAGGAATCAGCAGTGCAGAGACAGAGACCAGAAACAAACGAACTTTTGATGGGATGCAATTGGTTTCTTACAAGTTAGACTAAACACCTGCCCCGACTTCTAAAATATTTTGAACTTACTTCTGCAGGTTTACAAAAAGTGATAAAATAATTAAAGTGTAGTATTTGCTTTTCATGTTAGAAAATTACCAACTATTTCAGATGTAAATATTTTAAGGGATTCTTAAACAAAACCAAAACTCATGAACAGACATTTTATCAGTTATGTCTTATGATCTAATCTTTGGTTAAGCTAAACCACAGATTTATAAATATTCAAGTTATAATTGAGAAAATGGTTGTATACTAAAAATTATCCAGTGAAAAATAAAGGTCAAAATTCACATTGTGCCTGAGCTTAAAACTCCTATTTATGAAATACTAATGAAGCTGAAAGTAATTGTTTAATTCTGGCAGGTTTTATAAGAAAAACTACACATACAAAAATAAATGAGTGTTTACTCACTTCTCTCACTTAAAATTATGTTGTTTTTATACTAAAACTTTAATATTGTTATTTCCAATCTAAAAAAAAGATAATACTCAGAATCCCTATAATAAGCTAAAACCTAGCTTCTTAAAAAATTATTTAATTTTATTAGAAATGCAGATATACAGGTAGAAGGAGAAACAGAGGGGAAGATCTTCCTTCTGCTGGCTCACTCCCCAAGTGGCCACAATGGCTGGTTCTGAGCTGATCCAAAGCCAGGAGCTTCTTCCAGGTCTCCTACACAGGTGTGGCATCCCAAGGCTTTGGCCCATCCTTAACTGCTTTCCCAGGCCACAAGCAGGGAACTAGATAGGGAGTGGAGCAGGAGGGACACAAACAAGCACCCATATGGGACCCCAGTGCATGCAAGGTGAGGATTTTAGCCACTAGGCTGTCGTGCCGGGATTGCTGAAATCTATTTTTATAAAGCAAGTTAAAAACAAAGTTCTATCATGCCACATACACTTGTGTTTTTATTCACACTATTACAAACATATTAGATCAGAAGTCTAAGCACAGACCATCGGATATTAAAATGCCTTGGAAACTATACTCCAACATCTTTCTTGTAGAACATATGACTCATGACAACCAGTTCTCACTTTCTTTTCCTATTAAAAGCTATCACTGACTTAAAGTTCACAACAGGCACAGTTTACTCAAGTTTTAGCTCTAAGCTTTGACGTCTTATCAATTAAAGGGGTTTTGATCTAGACCTTTGGATTGACAGTAGAAATATTCAATCATTCCCTCATTCAAATAAATGTGCCCACTTCTCCCAAAGTTTAAGCTCCTTAGCTTACCCAGTTCTTCACTATGGTATAGCTTAGTTTTTTCTTGGTAATTTGTAAGTAGCAGCATTTGCAGCAAATAATTAAAACAAGGTACTGGGTGCTTTAGTTATTTCACTGCTGATTAAGATTATTTATTATTTAGGAGATAGAGAAAAATATAGAATCAATGTTGTGTTTCAACTTTGATTCTGAAGCCAGAAATACTCTAAATCAACACTGACCAAGAGTGACATGAGTTATACACATATTTTGAATTTTTTTTCAGTTAACACATAAGTACCAATGTTGTTATTTTGCTATCTAGTCAACAACAGTTTTCAAATATTTTATTTATCAAATTCATAGAGATAGATATATATTTAAATTATTTTATCCTCTTTGAAGTCCTACATTGTACAGCACATGCTGATCCATACTGTTCACATTGCAAGTGTCAAAGAAACACGTAATTTGGTGGCTAACTCGTTTAGAGACAGTTATAGACAAAAAAGGTGAAAACTATTCTCATTTTTTTCCTAACTAATTTATTTGAAATGAAGACAAGAACAACACATGTAGTTGAGAAGCAGGAAATGTAGGGTCCTTGTTCGGCACAGTGCTGAAGATGCTGCTTCTGCTTCTCACACAGTGTCAGGCCTTGAGCGCTGCTCTGCTTCTCATTCACGATTCCTACTGTTGAGCACTCTGAGAGGCAGGAAGTGCTCGCTTTTCTGCCACCCTGACAGATCTGGATGGGCTTCAGGCTCCTGGCTTGAGTTTGGCCCAGCCCTGCCTGTTGCAGACATTCGGGTAGTAAATCAGAAATATTTCACTACCTTTCAAACAAATAAGAAAAAAACTGAAAAAAAAAAATTTGTTTTAAAGAAAGAGAGATCACAGGCCAATCCATTAATGAACAAAAAAAATCCATAGCAAAATTTTGGCAAATGGAATGTAGGCACTGTCTATTTAAAAACACAAGGTAGTGTATCAAATTGTCATATTCCAGAAAATTTAAGGTTGTTTTAACATTTAGAAAATATATATGTTTATTTATTACATCAATAGATTAAATGAAGGAAACTGATGATCTATCCAATGTGGTTCAGGAACTTATTCCCTAAAATTCAAAGCTCATTCATGGAAAGAGAAAAAATATAGGGATTTTTTAAAATCACAGCAGAAATTTTGAAGCAGCACCTTCATAAATCGAGAATACAGGACATCTTAGGATTACATTATTCTATGAGCCTACAACTAAAGTTAGCAAAGGTCATGAGGAAGAATTCCAATTACACTGGTTCTTTCAGTCATGGTTCTCAGCACTGTGGTGCCCACTGGGCAACCTTAGTCCTAGCCACTCTGGGTTGTCATTTTTACAAGATTTTTTTTTAAACTTGTCCTAGAGTCTAGATACTTCAGTGTTGGAAGGCATTTGCCTCCTGTGGTTCAATTAATATGTAGATAGCTAAAGCTGTGTAGGACTCTGAACTTACACCACTTCAAAGTTAATGTCTGCAACCAGAAGAGCCGAGTAAAAAGATGGAGTCAACATCCTCCTGTGGGTATTTTCCCCTATCTGTAACCCCTTATTTAAGCATGGTGTAAATGAATCAGCGGCAGCAGGTGTTAGGCCCAGGTAGGTGGAGAGAGTATCCAGGTTCTCATAGAATAATGGCCATCCCTAGAAAGGTCAGACTCTGGCATTCACGTTGTATCCTACATATTAGTGCTTGGGAGACCAGACCAGCATTCTGAAAGTGTGTGGAGCTTGACTAAAGTCCAGTCATCACAGGCTCTGTGGGTTCCTCCATTCATCCACTACCCTCTGTGTACTGATTGCTGGTGGTGAAGTTCTTTAGTTCCCTCAGCTGACAGAAACAGCCAACGACAAGTTTGTGGAGGTCACATTCCTTCCACCATCTTAACTGGCCAGAATACTAAGGATTGGAATCAGGTAGGGGTTGATTTCATGAGCACTGGTTGGCCATGTTCATATCTGCATGTCCAGTGGTACTAGGTAAAGTCAGTGATTTGAAAGCTGGTACAATGATGGATACTGCCTCATACCCACAAGGACTTCTGAGATTGTACTAACTGACATGGAAAGTGACTGAATCCAACCTTTGCAAGGGTGTTGATCATTTGGGTTTTTGCTTTCAAGAAGTGCCTATTCAACTTCCCCTCCCACTTTTCTTTTGGGTTATTTGTATTTTTCTTTGGTGAGGCAAAAATATATGTCTAACACATTAATACATTCTAGATGCTAATCTGTTATCACAAGCTTGGTCTGATTTTGGATTTTCACTTCTATCAAACACTTCATTTGGTGTAGATATTCCAATACCAATTGTCTTCATTACTACAGTCACCCAACACATGTTTTTTTTAAGATTTAATTATTTTTATTGGAAAGGCAGAAATACAGAGAGAAGGAGAGAAACAGAGGAAGATCTTCCATCTGATGGTTCACTCCGCAAGCGGTAGCAACAGCTAGAGCTGCGCCAATCCGAGCCAGGAACCAAGAGCTTCTTCCGGGTCTCCCACGCGGGTGCAGGGTCCCAAGGCTTTGGTCCATCCTTGACTGCTTTCCCAGGCCTCAGGTAGAGGGCTGGATGAGAAGCGGAGCTGCCGGAATATGAACCGGCACCCATATAGGATCCCAGGTGTGCAAGGTGAGGACTTGAACCACTATGCTATTGCGCCAGGCCCACATGTGTTTATTTTGATAAGGAACAGCCTCCTGTGTAATTCTTACTAGTAGATCTATTTTTGTTTTTTTCTGCTTTTGGTTTTGTTTCTTGTCTTCACATAAAAATTAATTTAGATTAGTTTTTCAAACTTTATGCCATCCTGACACACCAATTTTTTTGAGATGCTTATTAGAATTGAAAGAAAAGAAATAAAATATTTAACCCAAATTAATGGAGGAAAACAATTCCCAGCTTAGATTCATCATAGTATATATATATATATATATATATATATATATACACACACACACACATATACATATATATATATATTTAAAAGACAATGACAGAGAAAAAGAAAGAGTAAAGAAAGGAGGAGAGAGATTCTAAGAATGTACCACCCCCCTCTTAGTCGGTAATTTCCCAAATGCCACAATAGTCAGCTTTGAGCCGGCCAAAGCCAGTTCCAGGGACTCAATCTGACTCTCTACAGGGATGGCAGAATCCTAAGTGTTTCAGCCATCACCCACTCCCTCCAAGGCGCACATTAGCAGGTACTGCTGGAATGGGGAGTACAGCAGGGACCTGAGCCCAGGTATTCTGCTATGATAAATACTAACTTAATGCTGAACAAAACACACTCCCCCAGTGTAACATTTTGTTGCTTAATGGTTGGATTTTTACAGCTTTTTGATTCAGTTCATTCATCCATAGTTACAAGCAGGTATTTATGATGAACACAGGTTGCTGGAACAGAATTGAAAGACTACAATATACAAAAACCATAAAGTGATCTGATTTGAAATCTAGAGACGTCATATTTAGCACATCCTCAGATATTTCTCTATCTTTTATCAGGTTGAGTTCATAACATATTATTTCCATTCATGGATTATCTGTCAAATAGAAGCAAATTCTCTCAGAACAGAGGACAATTTGCTTCAATAAAGCTCTCCAGCACTTACATTCTGCACTATTGTACTTGAAGCTTTTTTGGTTTCTCTACAGGATAAAGGGACTGAATTATGTACTTTATGTTTAGTCATCTATACTCACAAATACTCCCATCAACTGAATGCTATTTCATTTATTTTATAGCTGCAGAAACTGCTTTCGCGATGTTGGGAAACTCACACAAAGACAAACAGCTAGGAGACAGCAGGACCTGGATTCAAGCCCAAGTTTTCTAACTTTAAAGTAAGACCGAATGTTTGTTAAATGTATTAAAAATGGTAATAAAATTCAGATTTGGAAGGGATCAGTGTGAACACAGTGTAAGTAACTGAAGATGTATGATATGAGATGAGATTTTATTTACTTAAATCATTCATTGTCGATAGGTCAAGTCTACACCAGAATTTGTGTTCCCCACTCTGGAATCATTCCATTCAGCTGTGGCTAGATCTATGCATAGCTTCTCTTGCCAAGAGTTTCAGCTAGCCCAAGGAGCTTCACATACTGGTCTGGAACTATATTAAAACTGCTACAAATAACTGCTGAACAGACTTACTCATATCATTTAAACCAGAAGCTCAGTGGCAACATGCCATTATAATGTCTTTCTGATTTGGGAGCTGTAGCGTTTAGTGTAGTATCCATTCCCTTTCAGCATGTGCAAAACAAATCTCTAGGTTTCAGACACCAGCTTACAAACTATACCCGAATTGTTTTAAATAAACTGTCCAGAGATTGATACTAATAACACACATATTCTTCCCCCACTTCCTATAATAGTGCACGATGAGCATTTGAATTGGGCCCAAAGAGGTTGCAAAAAATATATAATTTGATTGAATGCCACAAAATGCAATGCCATTCCACAAAGTTTTTCAGACATCTGTGACTAATGCCAATACCTCAGAAACTACATCCCTGTTCCCCACCACAGAGGCAGATTCTGAAGCAAAGTTTTAAGTATGGTCACCTGTCAGGGGGATGGGACCTCAAACTCTCATCTGAAAAGATTCAATACAGGGTTGTTTTAGGGCACAAAGATCTCACCAATGACAAGAGGCTCCACTTGGGCCTCTCAGGACAGAGTACTGAAGATTTTCTTACTTGTCCTGCCTGAAGGAGAGAAAGCTGATGAATAATCATAAATAAAACTCTATGAGGAGAATCCACAAAAATGTCTGGCAGTGGTCCAGGGCTAGTTCTCCAAATGCTAATTTCCAGTATCCTCGGGCCACCTACAAGCACAGCCTAAGCATGGGTACAGAAACATGGAAAGGGATTTATAGAAGGGACTCCCTGTCATGCACAGAATCAGTGAATACAAAGTGAAGCAGGTGGTACACCAGGCATAATGCATGAAATACGGCATCCTTACACTGCATCAGGGGAGAAACCATTGCTGGTTGTCTTCCAACATGTTCCTGAAGAAATGGGATATTCCTAACGAAGTCTGATAAACAAAGATTCTACTGGGTTCACAAGAAAACACGATATGGAAGAGAAGACACAATGCTCAGAGTAAGAGAAGAGGGAGTTAGCTTTTTGATTATAATCTGATTGGTGAGTTCCACACAGACTCTTTACAGCAAAAAATGCTGGATTTTATACACTGCAAAAGACCATGTGCATACCATGTATTATACATTCCACATTACATGTCACAGTCTAGAAAAATACAATTGCTTCATGAAAAACTAAAACTTCCAAGAGTTAAAGATTGTTTCTGGGGAAGAGTTTTGCCCACTGGCTGAGACACTCCATGGGACATTCGCATCCCATATGAGAGTGTTGGAATTTGAATCCCAGCTCCATTCAGGATTCCAGCTTCTACCCAGGTACACCCTGCAAGTCCTGTGAGACAGCAGTGATGCGTTATGTCATCGAGTCCCTATCACCCATGTCAGAGGCTCAGGCTGAGCTCAGACTCCCACTTCAGTTGAGTCGTCCTGAGGAATGAGCCAGCCAGTGGCAGATCAGTTTCTTTTTCTCTCTTGTTTGTTTCTCTTTTTTTCTTGCTTGCTTGCTTTTTAAAGGTTTATTTATTTATTTGAAAGATGTACAGAGAAAAGGCATGAGAGAGAAAGAGACCTTCCTCCCATCAGCCAGTTACCCCTCAAATGTCCCCAACAGCTGGGATTGCGTCTGGCCAAGCCAGGAACTACAAGCTCCACCTGGGTCTCTCACAGGAGTAGCAGTAACCCAAACGTTTGAGTCATCTCTGCTGCTTTTACCAAGCCAAGTAAAAATGGGGAGGTGAGAAAGAAGTGAACCAGTCAGGATATGAGCTGAAGAAAGGGCGTGAGAAAGAGAGAGAGAGAGAGAGAGAGAGAGAGAGAGAGAGAGAGAGAGAGAGAGAGAGAGAGAGAGAGTGTGTGTGTGTGTGTGTGTGTGTATGGGGGGCGGTATCAGCTATGATACAATGCTATTCCTAATAAATTAACATAAAAATAGGGTCTAGTATGGTACTCAGCTGGGTAAGTCACTACCTGTGGTGAATCCAATCAAGTTTGCTGCCAATGGCCTAGGAAGGCAGCAGAGGGTGACCCAAATGCTTGGGTTCCTGCCAGACAAATTAAAGACTTGATGAAGCTCCTGTTTTTGGCCTGCTACAGTCCTGGCAGAGCTGTGGTCTTTGTGGGAATGAACCAGTAGATGGAAGCGTGCTCTCTCTCTCTCTCCCTCTCTCTCTCTCTGTAAGATTTGCCTGTCAAACGAAAAAAGCATAAAAAAACCTTTTCAAAATTCATTTCTGCCTGACTCTTTCTCATTCAGTTTACTGTCAATCCAAAATTAAAGGAGGAACTGAAGAAAAGGAGAAGAGCTTTGTTTATGTATTTAGAAACATACAATATCTTCCAATGAGTAAAATTACATGCAAACTGAGAGGAATACACTTCTTGCACAATAGTACATGTGTTAACAATGACATATCTAATTCTGCCAGCTCTGCTTTTAGACCAGAGATGGTCTCCCCAAGAAACTGTTGAATTTATCTGGACAATAAGATGCTGGATTCTATGCATGGTACATGTTTGCAATGAAAGATACATGACTGGATTTGAACTGTAATACTGCAATAAGGTGGAGTAATCCACCATGGGGGGAGGGCACGGGGAGGGGTTGGGGGAACCTCAGAGCCTATGAAACATTGTCATAAAATGAGATGCAATAATAAAAAAAAAACCAATGACATATCTATCTAGCCTTTCCCAATCCTAGGAAAAAATTATGTCAATTTTCCTTCAGACTGCCTTCCTATTCTGTCACACGAATTATTTCATGAAACATGAATCCAAATGTTCTGTTCTTTTTCAATTTCCTTTCACCACAAATTCCAGAGTGCTGCACTTCATAGCTTTTCAGTAACAATTTGGTCTTTTCATTCTAATAGCAAAAACGAAATACTGCTGTTTTTAATCAAGTTGCTTTTGACATGTCTTCAGTAATGAAGATTCAGACTTTAATGATAAAAAGAAATGTTAAAAATAATTATATATATTTTTTTGCTGATGTTCACTACTACATTCTCCCATTAGTTTCTACTATGTTTTTGCTCCTTTTTAACTTTAGATAATAAGATAGACATAGAAAATACCATATATTTTGAACATTTTTCATCAGGCCAGCCAATGTTTACAACAAAATGAAGTATCTAATAATTTAAGAAAGCATACTGTTTTGTAGGCCACACATCTAAGATCTAAGAAGAAAAGTAAGGAATATAGAGAGAATACAAGACAAATACATTTATGAAGTAATTCAAAAAAGGCCAAAAAGAAAAACTTCACTAATTTGTCAGTAATATATAAAAATCATGCATATATAATTAAGTGGCAGAAAGTTCCTTGCTCCTTTAATGCATCAGGAATCACAAATATGTCCAAGGAAGTAGCATATACGGACATCTGAGGTCTGGCCATTCCAGCCTCAGCTTGTACCCTTTACTTTGCAATCCCTTCCTGACTCCAGACTAGTAAGCATCTACCCAGCATACTCTTGGCCCAGTGTGGTCACCTGCCTAAGACAATCTCATCCTTTTATCAGTTACGTGTTTTTTCTCCTTGACTACTGCACTTAATGTAGATTCCTAGCAGTATTCTAAGAGTATTGCTTTCTTCCTCATATATTTTGTGATAATTTGCATTTGCATTTAAAGGCAGAACTCATGTGGCTATAATATGAAAAATGAATAGCAGTTCATTTCTATTAAGAACTTTGGACGAACAATCTACTCAGTTATAATTTGTGGACACTAAAGAGAGTCAGACATGACTTGGTGAATTCCCGGAAGCTGTAGTATAATTGCTTCTCAAGGGTATGAGCTGGGAATTGCTTTTTATCTCTTTTTTTCCTAGAACAATATCTGGCATAATATAGGAACATCACAGCAACAAAGAAAATTCTGCAGAATTAAACAAATCAATGAGCATGATGTTAGAGTTCCCAGATTTTTGTATTAATTGGTGCCAAGAGTTAACAAACCAAAGTATAGATAGACATAGAGATGTGTGTTTGTGTGTGTGTGTATACATAATATATAATATGAATGGTAAATGCTTTCTTTCTTCAAATCTCTTTTGTAAAAGTCCCTTTGTTGAAATGTGTCAGCAGAACAGGTGCTATGGAATCAAATTAACCATCCACTGATTCAAGTCTGATTTGAGTCCTGCTTATCCCATGTTTCCTATCCAGTTTCCCGCTAATGTGAATGAGAGGCAATATATAATGTATCTGATATATATTTTATATAATGTACGCAATATATAATGTACGTACTTCGTCCACTGCGGACACATATGGGAGACCAAGATGGAGTTCTTGACTCCTAACTTCTGCCTGGGCACTAGCCTCAACTGCTGTAGGCATTAGACAAGTGAACCAAAGGATTTCAGATTCATATTCATTCTCTCTCTCTCTCTCTCTCTCTCTTTTCTATGGATATTTGGGGACTGAACCAGAAAAGAGAATATTCCCTGTCTCACCCAGTCTTCCTATCTCCCTGTTTCTTTGTCACTTTCTTTTCAAACAAATAAAGATCTCAGTCTCTCTTCCTCTCTGTATTGCAAGTGAAATGAATATTTAAAAAAGAGGTTAGGATAAATTTATAGTTCATAATTTTCACAATATTCAAAGCTGAATATAATACTTTACTGTCTTAAAAAATAGAGGTGTAAAACGTAGGACTGCATTGGCTGGAAACCAGAAGTGGGCACTGGAGTCAGAAACTGAAGCAGGCGCTCAGTTACGAGACTGAAGCATCTTGCCCCATATCCTTACCACTAATCATATGGACTGATTCGAGATGGATGAACTTAGCACAGTCATTTAGACCCTATAAAAGGCAGCAACACTTACTCCTTATTTAACATGATCATATTAACCCTCATATTTTGGACTAATTAATAGAACCAAAATTAGCAAATAACTGTCATTACAAGTGCAGATTAACATCTTTTAAGATAGTTAAAGTAACAGTACTTATTATTTTGCTCAACAGGTATAAACTTCCAATTTGTCATTTATCTCCCTTTATCTCTGCTTCTGTATGAACTGCCTGATACTTTTGTTCCATTTTGAAATTGGAATTTTCTTAGTTCACAAGCTGTTCATTTCACCTCACTTTTTAAAGTCTTGTCTCAAAGTATTTTCCTTAATTAACTGCTTTTCCGGTAAAGCCCTTTTCAGTCCCACTGAAGACTATCCTTCAAGAAGACATGAGGTTTTTGAAACACACAGAGAACAAACAAGGTTCAATTCACTGTCTTTGAATACAGGTAAATATTTTATAGTTTAAAACCATCAGAATCCCATAATTTCCATCCACATTTGCACAAAGACTGGTAAAAACTTTAAAACTGCAAGTCTAATAGTAAGGGCTGGAGAATGTAATGAAAGTCAAACCAATTTTATGTCAGCAGAAAATATGCCTTGCAGCAAAATGGTCTCCAGCCAAATGATGTTACTCATTAAGTGATCCCTGAATTAGAATAGCTGGAGTCAAAAATGAAGAGTACAGAAGCAAAACATGTAGAACTGGGAAGCTGATGACAAGCTGACCAAAATCTTCCAAAGGAAAAGAATTAGAAATCTCCAAGTCCCAACAGAAATCTATGCTAAGACATCCAAAAGTCTATCTCTTTGAAGAGACAGTATTCACAAATGCTGACACCATCCGTCTTCAGAGAGTAGGACAGAAGCAACACACATTCATAAACTGTTGAATTTTTGTTCTCTCCCTTATATCATATCATCAGGAGAAGACAGACTGAGTACATGCACCTATAGAAAATGTCATTTTCCTATACAAATTTCAGTGTCCCTGCCTGACAAAATGCATTACCTATTTCAAATTTAAGAGACTGCAGCTTGGTGCAAATCTGATTTGGGTATCCCTGTAATGTGAGACTCTCTCTGGGACAATCATCTCGAAGAAAAAGTGCTGATACTGCTCAATCTCAGGGCTATAATTAAATCTGTCACATCCCAGGGATTTTATTAAATAAAAGGAATGATTCCTCTACTAAGATTTTGCAACATTTGAAATATACACAAATATCACTATGCTGTGGGTCCCATTGGAATGACACATTTTGTATTCAAAGAAAAATGCCTCCCATCTCAGATATCCAAAATCGTCTACATCAGCACACCGACATCCCTGTTTGCTGCATGGCCATGTAGCACTAACATTTTCTATCTTCCAGGATAAGTCCTAAGTCAGCTGGAATTCATTAAGGAAGTTGTTCCAGCCAAATTAAATTTAGCAGAAACGCATCAGCTGACATAAAGGAACTCGGCGTCAGTAATGGATTCACAAAACACTAGCTGGTTTTTAAACATTACTCCTTTAATCTCATGTAATCCTTCAATGAATATACAAAGCACATTATATTCTGTAGAATAATTCATGTGCACTAGCACATTATTGCTTAAATGAACTTTTTGTTTATTGAACCATTACAGAATAATCTTTCTCAAAAATGGGTTTAACTCTGTAATTTGCCTCATTCTGAAGTCATAACTTGCCAAGATTTTGAAATGAAAGCAATAGTTGTTCTGTTTTGTTTTGTTTTGTTATCCAAGGAAAAACCTGAGGTTGGTAAGAGATAATTAAGAAATGAGCATGCATTACTATATAACATGAGAGATAGTTGTCTAAGAGGTACTTGTTCCATCCAAGACTACTTTTAAAAAAACCCCACTGAATCGGTTAAAATGTTTCTGTGGATATACAGGATAAAAGTTTTCAGAGGGTGAACCATGGCTCAACCATAGCAGTTCATCATTTGCAGTCAGCAAATTTGCATACTCTCCTCTCATACAACTCATATATTCATGCATAATATGCTCTCCTGCTTAATTGTCCTTATCACATTTTCAGACTTTGGGGTCTCAGCTGGTGTAACTGTATGGAAAATATGTAGCTGATGAAATTTCAAACTTGGTGGTTACCCTCTTTCTCTGGGCAACAATATTTCACTTTGCATTTTAATTTGTGGGTCTGTAAATGCGTTTGTACATATATATTTAAATTTTACTCATTGTATAAAAACAACAAGGACATGAAAAATTAAATGTTGGCACAAATAATGAAAATAGACTACAAAATACAATTATGAATTTAAATTAGGTACAGAGAAAGATTTTTAACTTCAACTGAATACTTCACTATATGTGTTTTAATTTGGATCAGAAAATAATAAAAGAACATAAATAAGATTTAGGGAAATTATTTCCAAGTGCTAAACAGTAAGTTATAATTAGAAATTATATTTTAGACTTTCTGAAATGATTCTTGTCTTGCTTATTAATTTCCTTGGGTATAGAGAAAGTCTGTTACTTTGATACCACCATATTCTAAGAATTTAGGAAGTTACAAATCACAGCTTGTCATATATCTCAAATTAAAAAAAGATGCCTAAATCCCCCAAAAGCTTGAGACTAATTCAAGTTCAGAAAGAAGGTGACTATCAAAATCAATAATGTTGATCATAGTTGTCTCTTGGTATATGGTAGACTGAGCCCAAACACCAGGGGATATCTGCCAGTGTTCAAATCCTTTCTATGAAATGCCATAGTATTTTCATAATACCTGTGCACAGTTCATCCTATATAAACCAAGCCATCCCTAGAATTTAAATTAACCTAATGTAATAGAAACACTACATAAAAATGATTAAAACATATTGTTTGGGGATCAATAATACTAAATCTACTGTCAAGTTTTAGAAGAGATACCATTCTTCCTGAATATTTTGCTCCCACAATGGGTTAAATACATTGATGAATATGAAGGGTCTACTGTAACTCACAACTTTTTATGTGGTGTCGTGTCTTCCAGATGTGTAGCAGGGTCCCCTGAAAAGCAGGAGCTTGTGTCACTTATGTGTGTGTGCTTGTGTGTATAGGCATGCGTGTATTTGTGTGTTTGTATGTGTGTTTGTGTATTGCACTTATGAATCTGGATTTATCTGTGTATATGCTTTGTGTTCATATCTATCACAAGATTCAAGTACTGGCTCACAAGATTTGGGGGATGATCAAAACTCCACCCTCAGGTGATTTTAATCTGTACGGTAAAAGTTTCAAAAGCAGGTAAGCTTATCTGGTAGCGAACTATAATATTAATTTTCTTTATTCTTCTCAGAATGAAATTTATCTTCTACAAGTTGGTTTTCAATGATGTTGCATTTTTCAGTTCCATGTTATGCATATTTTGTCTTCCAGCATGTAGTTTTATCTTCTCTAAAAGGCCAATTTTGAAACAATCTCTAGACAATTTCCAGTAGGGCAAAAGGTGGTCAGTGGAACAGATTGCACTGCTAGAACACATTAATTTATTACTATAGTCTTCATTTGAAATTGTGTGCTTAATGACCTAGGAAAATGTTGCATGTATCCAAGCATGAGAACAATAATTTACTGGCAGGCAAGCTTCCCTTTACCAGACTAGCCCTAAAATACATGATTCTAATTTACAAATGGGCACAAAATGATAAGTGTGTGAATTTAATTGGAATTAAATGCATTTTTGATTTGGCATCCCACAACACTACCTCGTGATTTTTATTGGAGAAGTATGTAAAAATCATGGGGTCTGGTAACTTTAAAAAGGTCTTCGTTTTTTCTACTCCAGGTGCCTCATTTTCAGGACGAAAGTTGCTTTCTTGACAAAGGTAAAACAGACTGTCAGGCAAAGAATCATGTCAGAAATTGTGCTGCTTTCTGTTCTAATATAAAAGGTGGCTTCCCATTGGGGAGTGTTCTGGATTCAAGATTACATTAACTCAGGAACAAACAGTCGTGCAATATGGAAGTTTATTATCTAAACAACTGTAGGAAAAGAACTTCCAAATATTCTGATAATGAAAATGTTATAATGAAAACAGTGTAGAATATTCTCAGGGAGTGGCTGAACAGATGAAATTGCAGCATTAAGCAAAGCTCCAATATTAAAGAGCACAGTGGTTTGCCACCAGGTGTAGTATAAGGCATCACATTCATGGACAGACACTAATATTCTAACATTGCTAACAGGGTAATGAAAATATAATTTTTAGCTTTCATCAATAATATTCTGCATGACAGATTTTAAATACATTGTCTTTTTAAAAAAAAAAGTAGAGTATTAGAGTATTACTCCAAAAAAGTAGAGTATTAGAATTGATCCTCATTAAATATTTTACAGAGGCTTTAATCATTTTATTTAAATACTAGGAACTTTTAACACTGATAATTTCAAGAAGTAAATGTCATTCTTCAGATATCTGTAAAAGTGAAAAGATTAAAGTCATACTGATTATATTTCACTGATTTGTTTTCCTTATCCACTAGTGGCATCCTGTACAATTTAATGGGACAAGAACTCAAAATTAACTCTGCAGTTTTTGTTGTACACACATTTCCCTTTAGCCCATTTATCTGTCTTCAACACATCTGTATTGAAGGCAACAAAAAGCAGAGGGTATGCTTACATGCCCTGGCCCCACTTCCAACACTAGACTAGAGCTGTGATGACATGAGTATGGCCATGTCATCAAGATCTAGTGATTGTCAGCTCTGTTTCCCCAAGTGGCCCTCAGATTTGTGCCTGCTGTCTTTCATGAGAAAGACCATAAAGCTCCTTCTTGAGATAAGTAGAGGATTGTGGATAAGAGAAGTTTTCACTGGCCCTTAGAGGAATTCCTAGCTAGAAATGGGTTGTGTGAGTTGCTTCTACCATAAAATAAAGGCAAGCTTGCACAAAGATTTTTCACAATGGCAATATACTAATATTAGTTAGCATTATTGGAAAGTTTGAAAATCTGTCCTGTTTTTCACAGCTCCTGAAACACAGAAAATGAAGATATTGCATAGGTTGAATAAATGCAAAGTAATAGATAGACATTACACACTCGTACCACGAAATTTACACAGTTGTGGTGCAGCTGTATACAATAATCATAACACAGATTCAAGTGTGGAAGTATTGTATCAGCATCTAGTTTCCATTAAAATTCTAAAATATAAAATCCATTCATGGTGACTCAAGTCTAAGACCTACTCAAGCTTCCAGTTCTGACTTTCTATAGATCTCATCTGCCTCTTGGCCTTTGTTAAAAAAAAAAAAAAAAAAAAAAAAAAAAAAAACTCTTAAAAGTTTGCTCTTACATTTATCAACATCACAGTACAGTAGAACTCAAGGCCATGGCCAGCAGACTACGCTATCAATACTGACTCGGCTGACATTGTCAATCATATTACTTCATCACTTGAATACTGATGCACTTTGGCTGCCCTTACTGAAAGATTCCTTGGAGACCATGAGCCATAATTTCACATTAAGAGACGGAGGAGGCCAAGTGGAATGACTCATTAGGTCATTCTGATCATTAGTAGGGGCAACAGGAATAGAATCTAATTCTCATGATTTTTTAGCAAATCGTTTCCAGGATATCTATGTAGAAACACATTCAGAACATAACTGGAATATGCTCTAATGAAATCCAAACTCTTTCAATTTGCATTAATAACCCCTGATCCTAATTTGACAGACATAATCACAGACTACCTGCTTCCCAGGTACAAGGGAAAATTTGAATATCAACATTAACTAATTCTGCAGCTCTAGAAACACAAATAGCAATGCTGACCTGTCTTAAAATTACATCAAAAGTTCTCCCACAGGTAGGATAGACACACCCTGAAATTTTTTTGTTTGTTTCACTGGATATGTATTTATTTTAAGACTTTTTGGAAAGGTAATACAGAAAGAGAGACAGAGGAAGAAGAAGAGGAGGAGGAAGAAAAATGATTTTGTTCTTTCTACAAATGTCAGAAACAACCAGAGGGAGGTCAAAGCCAATATTAGATGGGAACATAATTCCTATCTCCCACATGGCTGGCAACAGCCCAATTACTTCAGCCATCATCTGCTGCCTTCTGAGGTCCATACCAGAAGGAAGTTGAAATCAGGGATCTGAGCCAGGAACTGAACCAAGGCATTCTGGTACTGGATACAGCCTCTTAACTGCTAAGCTAATCACCCACTCATATTATTGAGTTCTGAATGTAGACTGCACATTACGAAGAAAAAAATAAATGCAATTATCTCTAGTATGTCTCAGTGTTTCCTTTCACCTTTCTTAGATAGCTGATAAAATACACACCACAGTCAATTGTGCACAATCCAGTGAAGACAGTCGACTGTCCTGCCCATCACAAAATGACTATGAAGAAGTATTCTATATGTGACTAACTCACCACTCACAATTGCTCATCACAAGTTTGTGATATGTGTGTGATGTGAGAGTGGGAAGGGAGTCTAATACAGAAAACAAGTGTGGTAAAATAGTTGTTATTGTTAAGGCTTAGGAGTAGTGACAGAATTAATTATACTTTTTTCCTATATTTGCAGTTGTTTCAAATTTCCAAAAGAGAAAGAAAAATAAATTTCTCATTTATCCATCACACCCTTCTATTCATTTAAAAAATATTATTTTCCTCCATTCATTATCAAAGAGATGATGATTCAGTGTTAGGTACAGCTTGTGTCTGATCCCACTAGCTGATCTTTCTCCAGGCTTTTTCTCCTCACTGTTTTTAAAGTACTTCGTGCGATTCATCCTTTGTTCTTTTGTGTAAACACAGATATTTATACAGGTGCCTATGTTCCACCTTTCAAGCAGATCACAGCCAAAATTGCTGAGCCACATGGACCTCAAGGTTTATTTTACTCCTCTTTTTCCTTTACTGAGAAAGTTAGTCTCATGACTGCATGAAATCTGTCACTTGATGCTTGATTGTAACATTTTTTCTTTTCTTCATTTATTCATCAAATAGTTTTTGAGTATCAATAAATACTAACATTCTGCACAGATCCAAGTACACAAAAAGAGGATACAGTATCTGTTTGGACTACACAAAACTAGGTTGCAAGTAACAAGAGTGGTTCATCAGTATTCTGGAAGAAGAGAATAGGGACTTGTTATCTACACAGATGAACTGGAAAGACAGGTAAGAAGTGTGCCTTGGATGAAGCATTTTTATTAAGGAAGGAAGTTTCTTTTTAAATAATATCATGGGAGGCAGCAATGTAGGTAAATAGTACAACCCAAGGAGATGCACTAAATAAAGAAACAAGGTGGAATATTTGTGCAGCCAAACACAGTTCAGTTTTATTACTGCAAAAAGTGGAAGGTAAAGGAAGACTACAAAGGAGGCCATTGATTTAACAGGGGCAAGATAAGAGAAGACCTGCCATCACATGGTAAGGATCTTGGACTTTATTCCGTAGGTAATTAGAAACCAAAAGTTTAAACAAGTAAGTGATGTGGTCAGATTTCCATTCTAGATAGATCACAGTGGACACTCTGCAGGGTTGATTTCAAAGGACTAGCAGTCAAGGCATCTCTCCACTAATCCAGATGAGAGATCATAAGGGATTCATGTGGAGCACTGCAAAATAAGAATGAAGGTCCTATAAAATCAGTTATTCCATTAGTCAGTGTTTAATATTTAATTAAATGTAGAGAATAGGAGAAAATACAGTAATGGAAAAGTTAAATATTAGTCCCAATTATTTAGCTTAGTTGACCAAACAGATTGTTGCAGTAACAACTGGTATTGAGAATACTGAATTAAAGCCAGGTTTCATTGCACAGATGAATTTATTCTGGGTTACTTACTTAGGATTCCAGTGTGAGATAAATGAAGTACTGTGTAAAGCACATTGCCCTGAGTTCGGCAAATGGAAAAGACTCCATACATGCTACTATGACTTAGGGAATTATGATCAATAAAGCAGAGATGATAGGAAACATCTGGGGAGAAATATTCAGAACCTTCAAACAAAGGTCTGAAAGGCAACAGAAATTGAAAACTCAGCAGCATATTTGGCACTGCTGTGATTCCTTCTTTACAAGCTGAGCCAAGAGGAGGTTGCAGAGTGAAAAAATGAACAGTTAACTAATGATAACAACAAAACTGTAAGTACAGTTCAGCCCTTCAGCAAACAACAGCTTTGGGATAAACTGAGGAAAGAGACATTAGCTCATATAATAAAACCAAAAATGATAACTAAAGTACAAAATAGAAAATTTGGACTGGAAAAGTATCCTCATGTACTAGAAATGGGAGAACAAAAGTGAGCTAATTAAGAAGAGTTACAATGTATTGATGGTGACTGAAAACACATTATAGTAGTTTGCAGAGAATGGAATGTTAACTAGAAATAACTAGATATCTAAAATTCTGCAAATATTCTAATAGTAGTTGAAAAGGTGAAAGAGAGAGAGAGAGAATACAGTGAGAGTGTGTATGCAAGAGAGATCCAGGAATGGATTTTGCACCAGGTAATTCCTTTTGATGAAAAAGATGGGTACATGTACGAAGTTAGCAGGAAACAAGAGAATGAACAGGAATAAAAGATTAACCTGTCAAAGTTAACTTGTCAAATTAACTTGTAAAAGTTCCTTTACGCGTGAGTGATGGCAGACTCCGTGATCACACCTAGCTTAGTCCATCACCAACCCAACTATTGAGCAAACCAGTGAAACTAGTATTTCCACAGGGTTTGGCCCACACATCCCCCTCAGAATCTACCCCCCGCCCCCGGAAATGGTTCTCTCCCGTGCCAGACTGGGTTGAAGGCCAGTCAGGAAAGGCCACTGCTCCTACTAGCACAGGAGGTGAACTGAATGAGGCTGGCTCATGGACCCACTGGTACGCGTGAAATCTGGCATTGGGAGAGGTTCTGATGGAGGAGCCTGGCAAACTCCTCTGGCATGACACAGTCCCTGCAGGTAAGTGCAAGAAGCATGATAGGGAACAGCCCAGAATTGGCCATGGAAAGTTACCCACTGACATACATTTGACACAGGTTAGGGACAGACTAAGCTGAGTCAGTTCAAATCACCCACCGACGAATCCGAGCACCACAACAGAGTGTGGGTTGAGCCAGGTTCAGTCACAGCACCCAACAGCACATGTCAGAACCAGGGAGGGAGGGGGCGGAGCAGGCAGGGGGAATGTGGAAGGCTCCCATACTGGACAGCCACTCCCTTTGGGGAACCTGGTTTGGGATGGGGGCAGACCAGGCCAGGCAGATACAATACCTGGGGGCCTCATGTGAACTAGATTAGGGAGAAGCAAGGTTGGGCTGACTGTTCTGACTAGTGCAAGCAGAAATTGGAGTGAGTGAGGGATGGTTGGGGTTTGCCGTGGCATCAGCTGGCAGAGACTGGCACTGGAGGCTAAATCTGTCAAGTTTAATCCTAGAACCACCTGGATAGTGCATAATCTGGGAGTGGGAGTGGCCTAGAAGAGAAATAGTGGGCTCCTCCCTCTTGGGTTACCACTCCCACTGGAGAGCATGAAAACCAGGACAGGGGAAGGGGCGGCTAGACAGAAAGGCACCCAACCAGCATGTGTGTGGGCTAGATAGTGGAATTAGTTAGGTTGAACTAGGTTTCAATGCCCAATGACAATATGAGAGCTGAATGGGATGTGGGACAGACTGGACTAGTCTGTTGTCATACTGGCACGCACAGGAACCACGCAGGGGGCGGGCCTGGTGGGGGTTATTGTGGGTCGCTCTGACTAGGTTGCAGCTCCCACCGGTTTATGTGAGGGTGAGTGCGCTGGGCAGAATCAGGCTGGACTGCAACACCCATTGGTTCCAGTGGAAGACAGGGCTGGAAACAGAACTGACCGAGCAATTGCAATCACCAGCTGATTGGGTCGATGAACTCAGCTGGGCCCTGTACTTGACAAGTACACACAAGAATTTGGTCTGGATTCACCTCAGATGAAGTTTCTTTGGGGAATCGCCCCAATCGAACTGCTGGACTCAGAACCCTAACCATGCAAAAACAGAGGACAGACCAAATCAATCAACTACCCCAGTCATATGTTGGCAGTGAAAGACAGGGCAAATGGAGACTCTAAGATGGACTATGTCAATCAGTGGATTCTTCAGCGACCGCATTGTGCTTAGAATGGTGAGAGTGGCAGCAATTCAGAACTGTTGAATTACCAAAACCACTTGAGCAAGACCCTCAGAGCATGCCCCACATCAGGGACCTGGGGTGGGTGACAGACTGGGCTTGATCTCCTCCTTTATCCAAGATACAGGGGAAAAAAAAGATGAGGAAATAATAGTCTTACCCACTTTCCTATAGCCCTTGAACCTTTGTGCTCTAATTAACTATGTAAATATTATCAAAAATAAAAAAAAACTTGATGGAATGATGAGCAGAGCAAACACAAAAGGGAACATAGGTGTCCAAGTCATCTTCCACATTCAGATCATAACCACTAATTTGTAATGATTTCTTCACCAGGCTGTTAGGCAAATTAATGATAAAAAATCATTAGTAAGGGAAGATATTATTAGCATAGCACTTAAGATGTTGCTTTGATACCACATTAGATATCAGCGTGCCTGGAGTGCAGGCTATCCATCCAATTGAGTACATCCAGGAGGCAAAAGGTGCTGGTTCCAATAGTTGGACCCCTGCCACACAAATCAGAGACCCAGAATGACCTCCAGCCTGTCACCTGTGGCCTGTTCCAGCTGTGCGTGCATTGCAGGAGGAAACCACTGGAGAGGAATACACTCTGACCCTCTCACACTCCTGTTCAGGCTCACTGTATTTATGTGTTTCTCAAATAAAAGATTTTTTAAATTATCTCTATCATGGAGACAAACTAACTTTTGGGAAAACTAAAAGCAAGTTTCGAAAGGTAAATATTACTGAATTGACTCACGATCTTCCTTTTCTAGCCTGGCATGACTATCTGGGGGCTGTCAGACTAGGTGAACTTAGGTGCTGGCCTTATTTTTCCACCAAAGTAAAAACTCTTTCAAATTAGTGTGCTCGATTTTTGAAACTATGCCTTAAAAGTTTTAAACTCTGAATCAAAATTCCAAAAGATTAGAATCACTTTAAAGTAACCATGGGGGGCCCAGCGTGGTAGCCTAGCTGGTAAAGTCCTCACCTTGAACATGCGGGGATCCCATATGGGCCCCAGTTGTAACCTTGGCAGCCCTGCTTCCCATGCAGCTCCCTGCTTGAGCCCTGGGAAAGCAGTGGAGGATGGTCCAAAGCCTTGGGACCCTGCACCTGCATAGGAGACCTGGAGGAAGTTCCTGGCTCCTGGCTATAGATCGGCACAATTCTGTTCATTGTGGTCACTTGGGGAGTGCATCACCAGAAGGAAGATCTTCCTCTCTGTCTCTCCTCCTCTCTGTATATCTGACTTTGTAATAAAAATAAATAAAGCTTAAAAAAAAAGTAACCATGGATAAGCTTTCTTTCTTTCCTATTAATAAAATAAATGACTATTTTTACAAAAACACTGAATTCTTGGCTTAGATTGTGGGAAATATCACTAAGTTCCTTTATCACCAAATACATGATATTTGTTCACTTTACATAAGTTTTTAAACTTTATTAAAAAACAGGTAAAACAAATTGCACACAATTTTTAAAGCCTACCGTAAAAAAAAAATTGTTCTCAACAATCATTTAAAAACAATACATTACATTTGTTGTACTACTGAGAATTTTCGCTTTTCAGATGGGCTATTGTAGCAGAATGAAGCCAAAAGATGAATCAATGGCTATTCTATATTAAACAGATGTTTTTGTCATCTAGTCTTTTCATTACTCACAGAACAGAAGGCTCCATTAGAATCACCCCCTCAAGTTCCACATTCTAAGGAATTGAAATACTTTTTCATTTGTGAGTAATGTCATCACGAATTATGTACTTAATAATATCCTCCAATTGTTGTCTGATTTTGCTTTCCAGAAGGAACAAAGGGCAATCAATAGAAAAGTAAATTGCCCCAAGAAAACACCAAGATAAGCATTTACTAGTAAAGACATAGAAAAGAGCTCAGAAATGAGATTTATAACTTGGCAAGCAAGACACCTGAACATGACATTTTTAAAAGGCCATGATTCAGTACCCGGGGTTTATAAACAACATTATTAATGCCACCAAATGAAAAGAATGGAGATGCTGCTATGAAACAGTGGCCTATATTCTTCACATTGCAATTCTCTCTGCTAAATTTCCTACAGGAGTGCTTAGGATTGCCTAACAAGGCAGTCATTTCTAGTGAAAAACCTACCAGGAAATGATACACCCATAGTTTTATGCAGACACTATGTCTAAAAATTATATCAACTCAGAAATTATAAATTGCCACATTTAGCCAGCAGGGAAATGCATGTTTCAGTGCATTACTAACTGTTGTATTAATCTTGTAAATCTCAATGTAGTAAGACAGCCAAATTAAACATTTTTAGAGTCATAGTCATATCCAGATTTTGAACTAAAATTATTTCTACATTAGAAAAGCAAAAGTCAAATTAATTACACTCTTAGGGCTGACATTTTGCATACTACATCTTAATTTTTTTGAAGCACTTAAATTTAGGCACATTTTAAATTCTTCTACCTGTTTTTATAATGCAATTGGATAATTACAAGTTGGTTAAGACTAAATTTATTGACCAGATATTGGCCATATGGAATTCCAGTAAGATCAAAAGATAAAATATGTAATCAACCAATGCTACTTAATCCAATTTATCCTTGTTATTCTGTCACATAGAGACAAAATATGTTTTATGGCAGACATTTGAGAGTCAATACTTCGAAATACCTTTACTTCCTTTTTTGAACTACATATGAGGTAATTTTTTTAAAATTACCTCACAATGAATCTTAGTATTGATATACCTTTAGAAAACATAAAAAGTACTCACATTAAGTAACTTCAATTCAAAAATGATAAAGCAAATAATTCATAATTAAGTCTAAATAAAAACGTGGTTTATAGTGGTAAACGAAAAATAAAAAACAACAAAAAGTTATGATCATTTGATGAACTAAGCTCTAACAGGGGTGACTTGACATGTTCAACAGTGAAGAAAACCATAAGCTTCCTCCAAACTTTGTTTACAAAAAACAAAATTTTCTTGTTGTGTCAGAATCATCTGACAGCAGGAATTTTGAAAAACACTGCTCAAATCTAATAACATGTAAATGAGAGAGAGTATAAACATCTGGGTTTCACAAAAAGAGGTTATCATGGAATACACCCAGCTTTCCTTTAATTTTTTATGTGCTTATTGGAAAAACAAATAGATACTGATAGACAGAAATCCTTCATTCAGGAGTTCAGTCCCCAAATGCCGAAACAACCCCATACATCTTTCTATTTATGTAAGAATAAAATCATTGCATTATAGGACCTGGACCTAAGCATGTTATAAATATTTGTTTCCAAAAACGTGAAATTAGAACATATATTATCCAAAATTATAAATAAATTGACATACGTGATCATAATTGACATAAAACAAATAATTAAAAGAAAAATACGTTTATTGCAACTCTTCACAACTTAAGGTTACTTCATCATGGATTCATATGTATCTTTCAGTGTAGAAACTGCACTAGTTGGCAGGCACTAGGTATTACGGCTAAGTAGCTGCTTCGGACGTGCATGACAGAGCTTTGTTCAAACCCCAGCCCCTGTGCTTCCTATGGAGCACTCTGCAAATTCAGACCCTGGAAGGTAGCAGGTGATGGTTAAAGCACTCAAGGTCATGCCACACACCTGGAAAACTCAGACCGCATTACAATCTCCTGATTTCATCTTGGCCCACTTTTGTGTGTTGGAACAATTTGCACAGTAAACAAGTTGATAGAAGATATTTTTCTATATAAACAGATTTATATATGCTATATTTTTCTTGCAAATAGGAAAGAAGATAAAAATTTAAAGAAGATAATGTTATTCCTAGCTAGAAATTTATTAGTGTAAGTAAAAATCCACAAATTATCACGAATATCCTTAAAAATGGTAAGCTGTCAAACAATGTAAATATTTGTTGAATACTGATTCTCCTTAATACAGAATAATAGGTAACAGAAAATTAGCTTCCTAGTATTGCATAAAATATTTTCATCTACTATATCAGTATCTAACAATATTTAATAATGGGGTAGTAACGTGAAATATAAAATGCAAATATGAATTTCATGCTATCCTGAATGTGCTACTAAAAGCACTTAGATAAGAAAGGCATGTACAATGGAAAACAAAGAGAAAACTATTATGTTTCATGATATGCTTACTTGACAACCTGAAAAATCAGCTGAGAATCTTTGGTAATATATAACACACTACTCAAAATAAATAATTCAAACATTTTCTTCTTCCATAGCCTATCAATTAAAATGTAAACAATTAATTCATTGTAGTCATGAAACTTAACAGTGTACAAAAATAAAAAATTTCAAAACTGTGAGGACCACCATGAAGCAACAAGCATCATGTGTACGTATGCACAGACAAAAATATGCATGTTTTAAATATCAATTACCAAGTAAAGAGGCAGGAAAGCAGGCACTATTTCAAATTATAGATATGAATTTTTACTTCAACCTATTAATAGTAATAGCCAGCTAATTCCCCAAATTTATAAATACAACGTAACATCTGTATCTTTTTACTTTAACTGAAAACAATACTAAAACTTCCAGAAACACTAAGCTTTAAAGTAATGGATACATTTACACTTGTTTAGAAGACCACTGTAATTATAAATTTAGCAAACACACTGGGTTTAATTAGCATTGCTTAAAATTTATTTCAGACTGAAAATAATTTACAAGTTAACTTTTCTATGCTTCCTTTTAAATGATTTGCTAAATGGTCACAACAGCTGAAACTACAAAAAAGAAAAAGTTGTCCACTATCATTACGAAAGGTTATCTTGACAATGGTGACAATCTCTGTGTACTTAAGGATCAATGTTTGACCAACAATCTTGTCCTAGTCTCTCCCTTGTGAACTATTACTGTTAGCAAAGCCTATCATTATTTTCTTTCCTTCTTCTTGAACACCGTCTTGAGACAAGAAGATTCTTAACCTATTCCCCATATCATACTCCCTATCATGAATACTTTCATCACCTCCTTGACTTCAATAAATCTAGCTTCAAGCATTTAGGATGGACTGGTGGCATGTTCTTCAACTACTTTTAACAAGGACTTTGTGATAAACGAGTTTACAAAACTGTATCCAAATATCCTAGGAGATCTTTCTGTTGGTGCATATTTTTTTTTCTCAATCAGTGGAGAAAAAATGACCAATACCTATTTATCTAAATCACCAGATTTTCTACATGGTAATAAAGAATCAAAAACCCAAATTGACTGTGCTGCATTACAGTTGGATCAACATTCAAAAGTGTTACCACTATCATTTTTATCACTCTATGTTAATTAAAAAGTATATTGTCATTATATTTATTACTTACATATGTCATCCATGGCTTTCCCTGTTCACCCCACCCCGCTGGTTTCTTTGATCCATCAACTAGGACTGGGTTTGCAATTTTTTGTTTTGTTTTTTAGTACCACATGCGGGTAACATAAATGGTGCATTATAGTAAGTATTTAAATAAATATTTTTGGAAAAAAAGGAAACAAGTAGTTGTCTATTGACCCAAACTATTTTACAGTCTTAATAAAGCCCTTTCATTAGGAAGTAATGTGTCTCTATTCTAAGAAAGGGCTTTTAGATACTGTAACTGGATCCAACTAAAACTTCATTTGTATAGACTGAAAACCTTAAACTCAACAATATGTAGGCAAATAAAATTATGGCTTTTTTTCCTCCCTGAACCACTATACCCCATTCCTCAGATCATAACCATTGGTTAAAAAAAAAAAAAAAGCACAAATGCTACTTCCTCTGGAACCTCTCAAGGCATCTGCAGTTAAAATGGTTCTGAATGAATCACCCCATGAATCATCAGTTTACATTTATAAAGATAACAGAGAACAAATGATAACAAAAAATGCATTGGCTAAATGATGAATATGCTATCAGAAACCACACTGGATATCAATGAAATGTCAGGAAGGCAATACGGAACTATGTCGTACCTGTCAAAAGTTATTTCCAAAATAAATGGATCTTACGCAGCATGGCCAATGCTTTCATTTTGGCTGTCTTAATGATCAAAGCAAATCATTGCATGATGGATTCAGCTGTTTCAATCATAATCAAGGTCAAAAAGAATGGATTAGATGTTCAGCTGTCCTGATCACCCCAAAGGAAATAGATATGGTCTCAGTGTTAAAAAAAAAAAATACTATGATTTGGTAATACAAGCAAGTGACTAAAATGTTCCCTTATATGGAACAAACAGTACATAACTGACAGTCCACTCCCCAGATTCAACATCTATTAAATTATGTGAATCTGATTTCATAGCTGGGACAATAGTAATGAAAGAAGGATATTTTAAAAGATAACAAATGTTTACTGAAGCTTCAGTAGGCACTATGTGTTGGTTTAAGTACTTCAGATTTTCTTTCACTCATTCCTCACTACAATCCTCTGAGATGAGCTACATTATTAACTGCATTTTAAAGATGAGGTCACATTTGCAGTATGTCATACACTTAATAATTGTACAAAGTGCCATTACTAATAATTAGCTCCTGCATCTGTCAAACCTCAATACTAATGAATATATATTATTATGTCATGAAATTAAAATTAATATTAAACCACAAATTAACAGAAAATCAACTTCTACTTTATATAATGCAAAATAACAAGAGCTATCTTTTTTTTTTTTTAAAGATTTATTCATTTTATTACAGCCAGATATACAGAGAGGAGGAGAGACAGAGAGGAAGATCTTCCATCCGATGATTCACTCCCCAAGTGAGCCGCAACGGGCCGATCCGATGCCGGGAACCTGGAACCTCTTCCGGGTCTCCCACGCGGGTGCAGTGTCCCAATGCATTGGGCCGTCCTGGACTGCTTTCCCAGGCCACAAGCAGGGAGCTGGATGGGAAGTGGACTGCCGGGATTAGAACCGGCGCCCATATGGGATCCCAGGGCTTTCAAGGCAAGGACTTTAGCCGCTAGGCCATGCCGTCGGGCCCAAGAGCTATCTTTTTTAAAGATTATTTTTATTTGACAGGAAGATTTACAGTGACAAAAGGAGAAAGAGAGAGATTCTCTCTGTTGGTTCACTCCCCAAATGGCCACAATGGCCAGAGCTTAACTGATGTGAAACCAGAAGCCAGAACACTCTTCCCAATCTCCCACATGGCTGCAGTGGACCAAGGACTTTCACAGACTACAAACAAGGAGCTGGATTGGAAATGGAGCATCAGACTCAAAGAGGTGCCAATATGGGATACAGCACTGCAGGAAGAGTATTAGCTTGATAAGCCAACCATCCTACCTTAGAAAAACTTTTAATTTTAAGAAATACTTTGTCATAAGCGAATTATGGGAGCCACACTGTGGCACAGGGGATAAAGCTGCTACCTGTGATACCGGCATCCCTTATGGACACCTGCTGCTCAAATTCCTATCCAGTTCCCTGATGATGTGCTTGGGAAAGCAGTGGAAGATTATTTACCTGTTTGGTCTCCTACATTCTCACAGAAGCTCTTGGATTCTAGCTGCAGGCAGGCCTAGTTCTGGCGATTGAAACCATTTTTAGAGTGAATCAATAGTTGCAATATCTTTCCTTCTTGCTTTCTCTGTGCCTTTCCCTTTTTATACTTCTATAACACTGCTTTTTCAAATAAGTAAATCTTTAAGTTAAAAATGCATTATAAGTTGCAGTTCATTATAATGTCAATAAAGCAATATTATAAACTAACTATAAACAAATAACAGCAAATTTCAAAGTATGCACTGAGCATGTGTAAGTCAGAAGGGAAATCTGGTGCTCATTCATTTTGTCAGCAGGCTTTCCTACTGCTGGACAGTCTGGGATTAGAGTAGGTTCAGTCAAATTTTGGAGCTGGGTCCATCAGGAAACAAAACTCCTCCCCTTCTTTGATCAGAGTAAGGGCAAGGTCTCTACAGTACTCTGGCCAAGCATAATCAGCTAAGCAGTTACAATGCCTAGAATTACTGAGAGCTGCTGTGACCCAGTTACCTAATTTTGACCATTTCAATAGAGTGCAAGTAAACAGAGGAACTAATTTATGCCATTGGCATAGAGATGGCCTATCTAACAATGTCACAAAAGCCAGAGTCATATAGGAAAAAGAAATCAAAAAAATTAATTATGTAGGCTCAATTTTTATACCGCAACAACCACAACAAAAAATACATAAATAAAAAGAAAATAATAAATATGAAAATATGTTCATTTTTAAGCATATTATGGAAAACAGCCAAGCTCCCCAATAAAGAACTCATACAAATCAGTAAGAAAATTACTGACAGCAGAATCTTACAAAAATAAACAAGTTGCTCACAGACATACACAAAGAATATAAACGGTTTCCAAGCACATTTATTCATACTTCAAACTGTACAAAAAAGAGAACATAAATTAAACATACAGTGATAACTAGAAAAAAGTTTTATTTGTTTTATGCTGTTAAAAAAGCTTTTAGAAAAATAGGAACCATGTTTCCTTGGTAGTGGAACAATAATTTCTAACTGCTGGGAAGCAAAATTTGGCAATCTCTAAAAAAAAAAAAAAATCCCCAGGCACGTACATTTTTAATACAGCATTTATCTTGAATGTAATTATGCACATGTACAATGACATGTTTGCCATGTTAAAGGAACTCACAACTATACAAATGTATATTAAGGAACTGGCTGAAGTACATGATAGTCATGGAACTGAATACTAGCATTCTAAAATGAAGAATGATAAAGTTCCATATGTGTCAATATCAGATTATAATAGGCTGCTATTTGTATGATAAGCATGCATTTGCTTTAATATATTGAAGACTCTCTAGAAGGATTCATCAAATGGCTAATAGATGTTTGAAAAATTGCTCAGGCTTCCTAGTTCCACCTAAATCCAGTGAGATTGATCTACACTCAGAACTCTACTAACAACCCCTGCTGGGAGTTGGGAGAAAGCTACCCTTCTTCACTGCAGGGCGGAGAGTGTAGGATAGTACAACCACTATGGAAATCAGCATGGAAAGTGCTAAGAGAACTGAAAACTGACCTGCTGTATGACCCAGCTCTCCCACTTACGGGACTAAATTCAAAGGAAATGAAGTCTGCATATAAGAAAGGGATCTGAAATTCTATATTTACAGCAGTACAATCTACAATAACAAAGACATGGAAACAACCCAAATGCCCATCCAAAGAGGAGTGGCTAAAGAAAATGTGGTACATCTACTTCATGGATTGCCACTCAATCATTAAAAAAAATGAAATAATACCAATTGCAACAAAATGATCCCAAGTAGAGACCATTATGCTCAGTGAAGTAAGTCGATCCCAAAATGACAAATATCATATATTCTCTCTGATATAAGACAACCTTCATGCAAATACAAGATTAATAGCCCTTGCAATGCAGTTTGTGCTACATCTCAGAGGATTTGATATTATTGTGGGTTTTTTTATTTTTATTCATTCCAAATGTTTTTTTTCTTATTAATTATCTTATTGACTCATAGGTCACACAGTAGCATAGTTTGCTTCAAGAAGGGTTTTTTTTTCCCCTATTTCTTCAGAGACACATTGGTCATCCAGTAGCATGTTATTTTAACTTCAGGTTGTTGTAAATGTCCTATTTTTTTCTTCCTTTTTTTGATTTGTTTTATGGCTCTTCATTTAAAGGAATGTATAGTAACTGTGTAATAGAGACTATGTTAGTCAGATGTGAGGATACAATGCAGTATACATCTCTATGTCCAAATAAAAGATAGACTCCCAATGAAACTGTTGGATATATCTTAACAACAAAATGCTGGACTCTTTGCGATTGTCCATACCCACAATGTCAAGATACATTCAAACAGCAGAATGATGGATTTATGACTGCTTATGAAGGACTATACTACCGTAATTAGATAGGAAAAAATATGTGTGGGGGCATAGGAAGGAGGAGAAGTGAAATCCTAGAGCCTATGGAACTGTATAATCAAATAATAAACTAAAAGAAAGAATATTAATAGAAAAACTAGTAATCCTGGGGGGTTTCCAGTGGTGTATAATTAGATAGTAGGTACATTTTTACTAAATATCCTATTTAGTCTTCTTAAAAACCAAACTATGTATATGTTTGATATTTTACAAATAATAATCTGGTTTTTGAACTCTCAAATCAACTGGGGAGTGAACAAGGAGATGAAAGATCTCTCACCCTCTATACCTTTCAAATAAACTAAACCATTTTTTATAAACATATATATTTTGGTGAAAATAATTATTTAAATCTATGTAGCTGTATTTGTTATACATATTCTTCATGAACTTCATCAAGTTTCCTCAGATGACTCCTGAATTTCAAATTACATATTTGTACAGAAAACAGCAATTTATAATCACCTGAGCCAAACAAGTACTAAGTGAGCATTTCTCAGAGAAAGTTTCCTTTTCTAAATAATTTTTAAGAACAGATATATCATAATCTGGAAACAAATGACTCAATATAAAATGCTAAGATAATTATCACTCCCTTTAGTAGAGTTGTGGCAAAAAAAATTACAGAAAACAAAGTTTAGGAACAATTCCTTTGTGGGAAACAATATGTAAGTAGTTGAGACTTGTATGAGCAGCTAAAATGCAATAAGTTGAATGAAAGCATATTGTGTAAATTTAACAAGAGTTGAAAATTTTAAAATAATACATTTTATTATATGAAACAATTTTATGTACTTCACAGATACAATTCAAAAATCTATTAATACTTCAGTCTCTCCATCTCCCCTTTTATTCTTCGTGGGGTTTTTTTTGCCAAAATATAGATTTTAGTTTACATTATACTCACAGGCTTATTGCTGCACAAAACAAAGCATTCAACAACCAAAATGCACAACTTGTTCAGCCAGAATTTAGACAAAGGCTATAAATAATAATCCATGATTTGAAAGTTTGATCCCAAATGTGTTTCTCTAAGATTTGGGCTATTGAACTCATGCTTAGATTACCTGGGAATCAGCAATTACAGAGCTTACCAACCCACGTGTTAAACGAGTAAGCTGCACCAAGGGAGCATGTGTGAACTTTACCAAATCACTTTACACTAATACCAGTGTTTGGGGAAATACATTGTGATCATTCTTTTTAGATACAGACAATGATTTAAATTCAGTGTTTGTGTACCTTTTATGTTGCTTAGAGGCAGTCTGATTTTAAAATTCCCTTTCTCCCCCACTAAGCGAATGTGAAGGAAATGAGGATTTGACCTGCTTTCCTGAGGAACTCAAAGTGGATTTAGTTAGGATTCAGTTATACTCAGGCATTCTCCTTTCCGGTCTTCACCTCTTAAGAGATTTGCTTCTGTTTTTGAACTCAGTGAGAAATTTTTTGACCTTTAGATGCCTGCAATTATTTTTTTTAACCTTCTTTTTCTGGATTATCCAACTGTTTAATATATTCCCACGGAGTCTCTTGGCCTTTCAAAGTGTACAGGACCTATCAGAAAAGAAGTTTGTGATGCACCATAATTTTAAAGGAGCAACAAAAGGTCAGAGGACCCGAGCACAGAGATGACAGGATGGTTCACTAGTAAATCAATACCAGGCTTTGTGTTGACCGTGGGCAAAGATTTATGAGCAAAGGGCAAATCATTTAACGGGTTCAAGGAAACCCTCTGCTTGAGCACAATCATCCACCCAGCTCTTAAACCTCCCCTGAATATCCACTTGTTCCTCACAGTAAGTGGAGCCAATCGCAAGCTTAGAGTCAGACAGTAATATTTAACATATTTCATATGCTACATTTACTCTGTGTTTTTAAGTAATTCAGAAGATAATATACTCAAAACAATAGAGAAGCTAAGATGACCATATGGTTTAATAATTAGCAAATAAAACTTGCACTTGGGAATGGGTCACAGCTTGAAATCCCTCCAAAACAAGCTTTGGAAGGTGGAAGGATTATGGCTAAGTATATTAATGGTATTTGAAAACACTTGTCTACATTCAGTTGACTTCGTTAAAAAGAAAAGATCATTTTATCAAGAAGCAGTTATAGCAGAAAAGATGGAAGAAAACATATTGGTCAAACTTTGATGTGATTAGAATTTCTGTCCCTAACATTAAAATGAGTCCTTCTTGTTTACATATGTGGTTGTGCTAATAATTCAATCACTAACTACACAAGCCTATGTTAAAATAAGAAAAATATTTGCTTTACTATGTAATTTACACATTGTGAATTTAGCTTAGCGGAAAAATCCAGACATCATTAATGATTTTTAACTTTGGATTATACCTCAAAATGCTTACATTTTAGACATTAAGTGACATTAAAAGTCATTTTGCCTTTTTCATTTTCTTTTCCTTTGAGGCTACTATCAAATCTTTTTCAATGTAGCTCACATTTTTATGGCACATTTCTATTATATTTTAGGTGAATAAATTATGTGATATATGCACATATCTATACAAGTATAAATAGACACACATATAATAAAATGAAAAAAGCTTTATTGGAAAGGAAATGACAAAATCAGAAAAAAAATATTTTCAGGAAGGATACAGCACTAAAAACGGGACCACTCTAAATGTTACATAAGCAAGCGCTCCCTTTGAATGGCACAGGTTCAAGAACAGGTCACTAGGAGCTCAGCATAATGCCCACACTGTCTGGGCAGCCCCGAGGGGAAAGTGATTGCATGTCTACCTGTTTTAATCCCTCAGTAGCACAGGCAGTTGCTCTGGTGAGCTGCAATAAGCTGCCTTTCCAGATAAGGTAATACGAGCGATTATGAAGAAAAGCTTTAAAATCCACACAGTAAATCATTCAAAAAACAATGTGTTCAGAATTGAGAGGTGAGTAAATTATTTTTCAGTACTGTTGCAAAGGGCCCTTGCTGGCTGCTTTGTAAAGGTGGACCTTGAAGCCTCTGAAACAATAGGATCTGGTTTTGCTTTTTATATATCATCGACCAGACACTTGAATTAGTCCCAAAGATTGCTTTTGTTTTACCCAGTCCTTTACAAGCAGGCTTCTTCCAGCCACTAAATACCAGGGAGATGTTAAGAAAGATATAAATGTAAAAGCCTGTGATCTCTTTTGTACTTATAAACAAAACTACATCCTGAAGCTGTCCTTTAGTTAAGTCACCCCATGGTCAGAAGTAGTCAGGTTCCAAGAGTAATTTCCTTCATCACAGCTAGAGAAATGTAACAGCCAGCTCTTGCTGAAACGTGGACATAAACACCAAATTTTACTCAAAATACCTTAAAATTTACAAATCATCAAGTATGTTTTATTTTATGATTTGATATAAGGTGTGGTTATGGAAATGCAAGAAAACGCAATCCTCCCTATACCTCCGAGTGCCCACTTGGAGATATTTCTGAGAGTCCTATCCTCCTACTAGTTTTGGCCATCATGCCATTTTCATCAATAATCATCACATATTTCCATACAATCTCTTTTCTAGGAAAAATTTTTAAAACACATAAAACAGTTACTTCATAATTAAAATTTTTGAAGATGTAATAATAGATTCCACCACTATGAGTTCGTTTTAAGGATACTAACTTACAACATTGGTGTTTTTCTTTGTTCAACTGGTCCATATAGACAAGTTTACACTATGTTTCTAGTAAAGTTAAATATCATCTAGTGACTTCTGACATTATGCTGTGATTACCTTAAAATGGAAACATTCATTTAAAGTATATAAGTGGTATACTTTTAAAGAACCTTTCTGTGGTTTTCCAAAAGCATTCCAAAGAGGTTACTTACACTGCTTTGAAACTGGTTTGAGTTATGGGAAGGCCATAGCCTCAGACCAGCAGCTGAGACAGCAAAGGAGATGAAAGTTTTTAGCTTTGAGATCCAAGGGGAAACACAGCTGCTACAGCTGGTCTGCTCAAATCTCAACACTTAGTACAATGATCGAGAAGGCGATAATGCTGTGTCTCGGCTTGAAAAGTGCATTAATGAAAACAATCCTTAAATAGAACAGGGAAATCAATTAATCAAATCTAGGCTCCAGGCTGCAAAATGAAACTTGTATTTTTTTTTTTTAACAAGGCCAGAGAAGGGGAAATCCTCTTAGATTCTTTAAGATATCCACTCCTGTGACACTACCTTTAGGAAAAGAAATCATACAGAGGAAGGAATAAAACTTCTTCAGAAACCAAGTTTACCTTGGACAGGTACTGCTAATGACTTTCCAATTACTGAAATAAAGAACGGGAATTTGGTAAATGTGTATCTTCATCATAGGTGCCAGAATTATCACAGGCCATAGTTTCTTTCTTTTAGTAGTTCTTCTGCACAGAATACCTGCAAAACTGTTAGGGCTCAGAGACCCCTGTGCCAGCACATAAAGTACCTGAAGCTGCATCTCCCAGCTGTTGTCAAAGAACAACAAATAGGTCTCTAAGAATCTGTCAGGACGCTACTACAAAACTTAATGGGGCACTTTCCCAACACAATTATAAATACCAGAAAAATGTAGGACTCCCCTTTTCAACTAATAATGCCTTCCTTCCAAAGGACTTCAAAGTTCTAAACAGCTATTATCTTATTAACCTTAACAACCCAGTCAAGCAGGTAAGAGGGTTTATACCTATGATTATACTTATTTTCAAGATAAGGGCCCTGACTTGTTAAAGGCATGTAACTTCGTCAAGGCCACACAGCTTGTTAAAGGGGAAAATAAATAAAGCCAGTTCACCTTAGTCCAGAAACTACACCACTCATTTGCAGTGAGTTCTGCTATCAAGTAAGGGAAAAAGTTCAGATAATTAAATGTATTTTTATAGCAGGATAATATTTAAGATAAATCTAACAAGGCATTATAAGCATTATTATGTAGTAAATCATCCTTTGGGCAATTTCTTTTGCATTTATTCCTGCCAAAAGGTAAAACAACACCAATCTGCATTCTGAATGCTAAAAGCACTATTAATTTTTGGAAAACAATATGCAATACCACAGAAGATACAGGGAAACTTAGTGGTTTTACCATTTCTCCAGAACCAATGAAATGTGCTTGTTTAGAATGGCCTACAAAGTGTTTTTAAAAAGCCAAAGGAGAGACTCTTGTATTATAATTCTTCAATTCACAGATAACAGTACAATTTTTAGAGTTAAATCACAGGTTGAAAATGAAGTATCTCTGTTCAATCAATAAATCATTGAACTAAGTTTATTCTGGTTCTTGAAAATGAAAAGGGCTTTTATAGACCAGAGAGTAAAATTGTAGATTGGTCTATTATACAAATGAACATCAAAAAGGTATGTGGAAATGAAAATTAAAGGGTATTTATGTTGATGTAAATGTTTTAGAAAAGGGATTTTACAAACTTCATGGAAAACTGCTACTATGAAAAAAAAAAACAAATACATTTCAAAAATTTTTGCACCAAAGTGAATCTGTTTTAATTCCATTTTTTCCACAGACTTTTGAATTATATTTGTAGAGAAGGTCAGGAAATCCTTGTGTTAGTGCCTTTTTTTTGTCACACAGATCGTAAGTATTAAAGACATCAAGTTGGTTTCTGGGGACACATCTGTCCATGGAGAAAGTGTCTTGCGCGGCTGGGCAGACATGCTCCATAGTGGGTAGTGGGGGAAGTGAATGCAGAGCACGACTCAGAGATGCTGAGAGAGAAGGACTGGTTATCCTGGTAGAGACCTTGGCTTTCAAACAAAGTAGACAGAAAAACTCCCAAGAGAAGCACACTTGAATATACTTTACAAAGAGCATTCCAGTTGCCTTGAGGAGACAACAAGGCTTGGGAGCTCAGCTGACTGTGAGCCAGGCAGAGGCCCACTGAGGGATGATTACACAGTCCAGGAAAAAGGAGGGGAGATGGTCTTCCACAGTAACTGCAGTAGGAAAACAGAAAAGAAACTGGGTATACACGGGAGGTAGAAATGACAAGATTTGCTGATGAGTTGCATGCGGCATCTGAAAAGTAGGGTTTAGGATGGCTTCATGGCACTTAGGTTGAGCAACCTGAAGAAAGACTTTGTGATTTTTTGATCTGGGAAAGCCTGTAAGTGAAGCAGTCTTTTGATTTGCTTTAGACATAGTAAGCAAAGGTGTCTGTTAGAACTTCCAGTGGACATGTTGGCTGACCAGGTCAGTGCAACAATCGTGTGACATTATAGAGATTTGAGGGATCCTAACTAATCTCCTTCATTCGCTTGTAACAAAACAGAAATATTCCCATAAATAAATGTTCAATAAAGAACTTTGGCAGGAACCACATTCTACTGAATTGCCAAATCTCTCTCACATTATTCCACCACAATATAACTAACTATACATGAAAAAATGGGCATATCTTTAAAAAAATTTTAAGGGTAGATCACACACATTTTTGACTTAAAAAAAAAAATTCCTTGAATTCAATGCCCTTTCAAGAGCCTCTTTTTGAAGCTATAAAATTAATGGAGTACCAATGAATACATAAAGTTAAAAATATCTAAGGCCTTTCTTTATACAATTTTTTTAAAGTTGCTTATCATGTTCCTTTTGTAGCTATTGGCAGGAGCAGGGAACCAAGATACAAGAATAAAATGACCTGACTGCAGTTTCAAAACACTCCTCCATGAGTATTACCTAACTTTTATTGTTTCCTTCATGGTTTCCAGATATGTTTTTCAGATAGAAGAGACTAAGATGAGACTAGTATAGGCTCTTTATGCACTTGTTTTCAATTTCTCTCTCTCTCTCTTTTTCTCTCTCACTCTCTCTCAGAGCATACACATACACAAATGGGTAATTGCAAAGACACTTCAAAAAGTACATGGAAAATGCACAATACACAAAAAATAAAAACAAATGCTTGCACCAACATAAACTCCCATGTCTCTGTATTTGTATGTGTCTCTGTAAGTCAGGAGGGATTCCTCTTTTAGAAGTGGCATAATGCTTTGGTTAAGCAGAAAATTGTATTTTCACAAATGAGGTAATGAGCATATTTATGAATATATAACATGTTTTTGAAGAAAAAAGAAATAATAGCACATAACATTTAACATTGATTTGTGTTCCAGCTGCTCTGTTTCTGATCACCTTCCCTGCTAATAGTGTTTTAAAACAGAAGAACATGTCTCATGATCTTGGGCCCCTGCCACCCAAGTTTGAAACCCTACAGAAGTCCCTGGCTCCAGGCTTCAGCCCAGCACAGCTCTAGGCAATTTTGTGAAATGAAATGAGGAGTGAACCAACAATTTGAACATGCTCTTGCTCTTGCTCTCTGTAACTTTGGTTTTCAGATAAATACATAAATGGTTTTTTAATTGATGAGTAATTTTTGATATTAATTTGAAACCAAGTAATTATACTGAGGGAGGAATGAAACAATCACATAAAAAATAATGATTACAGGGTCAAGAAAAAAGTAATCAGGAGAAATAGTTCATTTTATGTCAACATAAAAGTCGGAGATAGAGCATAGAGTACTGAAGTAAATATAAGGGCATCTCAAAAATTTTGGAGAAAATTAAAACTAAAGGGTGACAATTTGGGGAAAAATTAAAATTCATGCATTTTTTTCATAATATGCATTTCTATTCATTTTTGTAAAAGCTAAGATGCATAAATTACACAAAAATAATCATAAGCTCATAAGCACTCTCAAACATGATAACATATAAAACAAAATCACTCATGAATTGTAGGACAGTAAAACCCATGAGGAAGTCGTACAGGGAGAATGAACAGTCTCAAGTGATGAGCCACCTACAAGGTAAGATGACACAGAAATAATGGAGGCAGCATCAATACTAAAGCCAGAAGGTTACTTCCTGGACTGGATACTATTCAATACCATAAATTGTTATCTGTTAATCTCTCAATGTAAACCTTTGTTTTTTGTGTTCTTTATGAGTTGATACAGCCTAATCTAGGGTAATTTCTCAAAAGAATCTGAAATATAAACTGCAACTAGCAAGAATTTTGAGCTGTAAGAAACATCTCACTAAAGCATAACAATGTGTGTTACTCTTTAGTGGCCTTCTTTGTAATAAGGTTTAAACATTTTTTTACTATCAAATTGTCAAATTCTCTTTTATTTGAAAGGCAGAGAGATGGAGACATAGGCCAAGACACAAAGAACATCCATGCACCTGCTGGTTCACTCTCCCAAGTAAACCTGAGAGTTGGGGTTAGTCACACCAAAGCTAGATGCTATGAACTTAATCCAGGTGTTCCAAACAGGTGCCAAGGACCTAATTATGTGAGCCATAAGCTACTGCCTCCCAGGGTGCACATTAGCAGGAAGCTGGAATTCAAACAGCTAGGAATGAATCTTAAGCAGCATTGTTGTGCCAAAGCCTACCCTAAATAATTTTAAACATCTGTGACTCCATTGTAAAAACACGTGTCTGTTACTTTATGTGTGCATAGTGGCAGGAAAATGCAATTGTCTGTTCTATGAAAAAGAGGATTAAGAATGTACCAAAGTTCTTAAGACATCTGGATGAATCATGAACTTCATGAGCTCTTATTCTTCTCATTATAGGGTAGATGTAGAGATTAAATATCATACTCCATGCAGAATATAAAACACAGATCCTGTTACATAGAGAGCACTCAGCAATTGCTAGTTAGCTATTTCTTGTTTTCTGATTATCCATAAAATACTGCAAGTAATCCACAGAGATGAAGTCTAGGAATTTACTTGGGAATATGGAAATTGTAGGAGGACATTGTGACCCTAGAAGGTCAGGGAGCACAGGATTACAGTTGGTTGGATAATATTTGGAGGAGAACAACCAAACGGTTACCTTTTGTATACCTGATTGGATATCATTTGCATAATATACAAGACAAAAGGAGTTCCAAACAAAAGCATTGATGGTTTTGTTGATAAGTTCAATACTTCCTCCCTTATCCCTTATGACCCTCAGTGTATAAAGTCTGATGCCACTAATAAACTATGGCTTTTGACCATCAGTCAGGGTCCATGCGTGTTATTATTGGCTCCGCGCACCAAGTCCATCGCTGCGGGACAGCGACAGAAATCAACTTTACAAAATGAACATCAACATTATAAACCATTACTAAATAATCTTCACCAATATTACATATTAAAATATATAGAATGTTAATAGGAATATTTAAAATAAAGAAGCATAGAGGAAAAACGCAAGGCAGCCTTCTCTACTGAGATTTTCAATTCTTTAATTTTCTCCTATAATCCAAAATAATTTATAGATTGCCAAACAACATGTTGCTTTCCCGTATATAGGACAATTAAGATTTAGTGATTTTCTGTGGATATCACATTATAAACCTAATAAGGCAAACACATATCTATTACCAGAAATTTAAGACAATTTATAATTTAGAGTTCTATGGAAATGAAAAATAACTTCTAGTTATAATGGTTTCTATCAATCCCTAGCACCATTTTAGGATCGCATGTATGACTACAGGATATTTACAATTTATTAAACCAATTTAGTATGGGCTAAGTGGAATTACAAAGATGGGGAGGAGTACTTTAAATCTCTACAACTTATCTGGCTCCAATTAAGTCCAGAATTTTTATCACTGTAACAGGTTTATTTTTCTTTCACACAGTAATATCACACCTAGTGTTTGCAATGTGTTACAACTAAGATTAAATACACTTCCAGGGACAAAATTCTTTAACAGGAGACTAGAAATTTAGATAATACTAACAATCCAATAATCAAACTCGGGACAACAGTGGCCTGTATAATAATTCACTTGTATTGTAACTTTTCACCAGAAAAATGCTAGCTCACTGTTCAGCTCTTGGTCTTCAATGGCCTATCCTCTAAGATTTCAGTGATAAAAAGGAGATTCCTGTAAATGAGACAAGAGAATTTGGCAGGGTTTAAATCGCATCTGATTTTGGATAATTGGTGAAAGAATTTATATTTTGCTAAGAAAATTATAAGGAAACATTAAGAAACTTTAAAAAAGAAACTGTTGAGATTGGGTCACATATCAAGAATAGTTTTCTACTGGCAGTGGAGAAAACAGTTTCAAAGAGATGGAAGCTAGTTACACAATGACAAATGGTGGTGATGGAGTGTGAGATATTTGATCAATAGATTCTATTCATGGTGACCACTAAAAGGGTATAGGATAACTAATAGGTTAATAGACAGGAAATAAGATGATAATAAAATGATCTGGGCCAATTATACATATTAGATTACAAAAAAGAAATATTTGAAAAGATGACAAATTGAGTTTCAGACTTTTTTAAATGAGTATCTGATATTCATGTCAGATGACAGCAAAAATTTGAGAAATATGTATCTATTTTAGATATTACATGTTTATATATGGTGTGTGAACATACCTAATGCATTTTTTATTACATGCAGATATGTATATGTATTATTCATAATTTATTCTTATAGAATAAATTTTATACTGTATAATACACTATAGATTATGCATGTATTGTATAGCAGATAGTGCATGTTAATTATATGTAATATATGCAAGCATGTTATGAAGATAAATATAGTCATACAGACAAAATATATAATGTGAGCTCATCATCATGGTTACTTCTATTAGCCATCTTGACCAGCTTATGGTAGCCAAGCACTTGGTCAATTAACAGTAAAGACACTGCTATGAAAGTAATTTTCAGTAGTGTCTGACAATTAAAACAGTAGGCTTTGAGTAAATTTTTGTATTAAAAAAAAACCATAAACCTAATCCAATCAGCTAAAGACCTTGATATTGAAGGATGAGGTTACCCTGGGAAGACAGGCTTTGGTTCCAGATGTCCTTGGGACGAAGGCCATTCTTCTCTGGGTCTCTGATTTGTGCACATGCTTTGCACGCTTCAGACCTGCCTATCTTTGAAAGTCATATTATCAAGTGGGCCTATTCTTAAAATAAACCTCCCTCCTCTGAAAAGGTTTACGCACATGGGTTTCTTTTTTAAAAATATGGAAGTGTATATTATGAAAAATTGCACATAGTTCTCAAAAATTTTTATGCCTGAATAAATTTATCTTTTAATTCCAGTTTTGCCTTAAACTTTTCAAATATTTTTGCAGGTACTTGTGTGAGGCCACATGTGAATGAACGGACACATCTAAATATCCTCTAAATATCTAAACATATATTCATATAATGTATATTACTGTATTAATGCATTCATATGATATATGTGATATACATAATATGATATACACATTATTCATTTAATATGATATATAAAACATTAGTATCTATTGTAAGAATATTTATTTGCTACAAGTATATAAAACAGGCTTTCTTAGTCTTACAGGATTATAGATGATTTCTTACTTTCTTGTTCACTCATTCATTTTCAGAATGCATTTATAATTTATAATCAGAAGCAGGTAAGAAACCACTTTTCACAACAATAAAAGCCAGAAATTTGCATTCCAACTCCCAAACAACCCTTTCCGTGACTAATAAAGTTTCCTCACTGGCATACATGTCAGCAATTGTATCCAATTTTAATATAGAAATTGTCTAATAAAAGACAAAGACATTGAAAGATTCCTTTCACATATTTTATCTAATTCCTACAGTTCACCTACATGTTAAACATTTTAAAAAGGATATATCAAAAGGACATGGTTTTTGGCAGGGAACCAGTTTGCATTTCATATTCTGACAAAATGACATGGCCTATCTAAAAATTTTAACTGGAAATAATGGTCAGCCAAAGAACAGTCAATATGGGATTCCTACATCAACATGGCTGAGATTAGTCAACCCAACTAGTCCACTGGAAAAAAATGCCAACATATAAAAATGTGAATTATTTTGTCCTGTAGGCACAGACACCTGCTTTGAAGGAGGTCTCACTCAAGTCATTAATCCTCGTGCCACCATACATTTGAATCCTCATTGCCAGTGACTTCCCTGCACATCCAGCAGTAACCCACAAAAAGCTGGCTATATTATAGCCAAAGAAAGTCTGGTGTTTGGCAAACACATGTGACAAAAAAGCATTTTAGTTTGTTTATCGAGTGAGTTTCTTTCATGTGACTCTGCCTGCAAACACAAATCAGACCAGGTTTCTCCACCTGCAAAGTCCGAAAGAACTGGAATGATCAAGAATTCACCAAGGCCAGTGCACCAGCACCAACCCCTTGAGAAATACCAGGGCAAACAACGTTCCTTAGTAGACATGACAGGCACAAGCCTTCTGCACCACAAGACACTGTGGGCTCTTAAAGATTATTAAGTCACCGTTATTCAAATGAGAACAATCTTGAAAGCAATGCAGTGCAAGTTATCTCACCAATAAATGCTATAGATAGAACTGGACATTTTTTTTATTTAATTATTTATTATTTAACTTCATTAATTACATTGTATTATGTGACACAGTTACATAGATACTTGGGTTCTCCCACCCCTCCCCAAACCCTCCCACCATGGTGGATTCCTCCACCTTGTTGCATAACCACAGCTCAAGTTCAGTTGAGATTCCCCCATTGCAAGCGTATACCAAACACAGAACTGGACATTTTTAAACTTCTCTGCTCAGATTTATCAAGTGTTATTTTGGCTATAAGTAACATTAGTTTAAACTTAACTCGTTTTAAATTTAATTTTCATTTATTTGAAAAGGAGAGAAGGGGAAAAGACACAAGAATTCAATCCTCAAATGCCAGGAACTGCTAAACCTGGGACAGCTGAAGTCAGAACTCAATTTGGGTCTGCCACAGAGGTGGCAGGGTCTCAAACACTTGTGCCATTATCTGCAGTCTCCTGCAGTGGCACCTTGGTGGAAAGCTGATTCAAAGGAAGAGTGCAGAGCCGAACTCTGGCACTCCAATATGAGACCAAGGCGTGCCCATGTTTGAACCAAATGCTTGGCACTAAACTTTAACTCTTAAAAACTAGATCACAGATAACAACAGTATTGTAAGGAAGGAGTTTAAAAACTGTTTAACAAAAACATTTTTAAAAAGTTTGCTTTAACCAAACATTCGATATAAGCAAAGAACCAGAAGAGAAAGTCAAAGTGTCCTAAAAGCATACTCAGCAAACATAAAATGGTAAAACCACACATTTTTTTTTCCTTTTTATATACAAAGAGAAATAAAACTAGGAAACTTCATCAGGACCAAAAATTACTGTTGCATGTTGTTTTTATTATGCTAGGAAGAAAAAACATTTAAAAGTTCAGCATAGTTAATTCCAAGGAAATATTCCAAAATAATAATACATTACCAAAATTTTCCACTTGTTTAAGCTTCAGGGATAACAAATTACATTCTAAAAAGGTCTGTTTCCTAAGTAATCTACATAATGGTTATAATTCCTCTTTGGTTTTTAAAGGTAAAGAAAAAAAAACTGTTTTGAAGAGGAAATCTGGGTTGCTGTTTCTAGGACTCATTATAAATTTTCACAAGAAACACAAAAAGTTGAACTAAACTTTTGAAGTATATTTAACCTTCAGTAAATATCATACCCTAGCAAAAAGAATTATTAAAAAAAAAGTGTAAGAACATCCAGGGGAAAAGGCCAAGAACAAGCACATAAACAAAGAGAATAAACATGTCACCAGAAGAATATAGAAGCTATCTGAAGCCGATTAACTTTCCTATGCTTATTACAGGAATGTCATCTTGGGAGATAAAATACAGTATCATAAATTTAAAGGTTGCTGAGTTTTTCAAGGTAACCCAAACACTGTAAGGACATAGAATTAATTCTCCAAATGGTTAGTGTGCAACCAATAACAGTAAGAGTTCCTGTTATTTGAAATAGACTGTATCTACTTATTTGTCCTGACCTTAGGTATAGTCCAGCTTAATAAAAATAAACCATTTTATCCTATAATCTATAAAGGATAGACATTTGAAAATTATCTCTCTGGTTTTTCTAAGTCTAAAAAGCTGTTCCAAAGGCAATCTTTTAATATTTCATTAAAAATCCGTTCAAAAATATGCTGTTGAATTTTTCCAAAAATGATTATGCCATTAACTTCAAAAGGTCAATTACACTGAACTAGTCACCTTTTCTTATGTGTGTACCTTTTTAAAAAATCACTAATTACCCTGAGAGTTTGGCTTGGTGATTAAGAGACCAGTGTCCCATGACCAATGTCCCAGGGTCCAAGTTCCACATGTGGCTCCAGTCCTGCCTCTGGTTTCCTGCTAATGCAGACGTTGAGAGCAACGGGTGATGGCTCCAGTGATGGAATTCTTGCTCGACGTGTAGAAGACCTAGACTCAGTTCTCAGCGCTTGATTGAGTAAGCCCTAGCCCTGGGACATCTAGCAAGTGAACTAGGAAATGACGGGACTTAACCTTAATCTTTCTGGCTGTGAGAGTAATGAATTGCTTAAAAGTCATTAAATAATATAATAAATAATACTGGTGATAAATAATACTTATAGCATTTATTTACATGTTTCTCAAGATTGTAAATAATCATTTACTCATCAGACAATGCATGTGTAAAAATAAATGAAGGTAACTGAAGGTGATAATTACTGACAATATACACATATGTAAAAGACTACAGCTTCATTGGCTAGTTTCATTTCTCATATATTGAATATACATATTATATGATGAACTGTGTCTTTCAACTGCAGTATATTAATCAGCAAACTTAAAAATATCTGGTGATATAAAAAGTTATATTTCCATGTTTTAGACACTAAGCATAAGTTTTCATTAAAGAATTAGCATGCACTGGCTGCCAATTCTGTGTGTATTGCTATGAATTTGGGGCCTATTCTCAACAGGCCCAAAAGAGTGAGATCTGAACATTCCAATTTTAGATGTGAAAAAACAATAGACTTAAATAGATGAAGGTGATGATCCGCAAGGTGTTATTTCTAGACCAGTGGTATAAACATCATACAGGAGCATATTAGAGATTCATTTTATTTTTATTGGAAAGTCAGATATACAGAGAGGAGGAGAAACACTCCTCAAGTGGCCGCAACAGCCAGAGCTATGCCAGGAGCCAGGAGCCTCTACCGGGTCTCACACACATGTGCAAGATTCCAGGCCAACTTGGACCCCATTTAGCACCTGCTAGATCAGTATCCTTCCAATTTTAGTATATGTGCTGCCAAAGCGAGCACAACCTGCTTGGTCAGAATCTCAGAGTATGTGGTTTATGGTAATCTTGCTTTATCAAGGCTTGCAGATGATAGTGATGACTTACCAAAGGGATGAGTTGATTGGTCCAACGTTACATGTCAAATAGTTAATGAAATTACAGTAAAACAGGTTGGTCTTTCACTTTTATAGCCCATATTTAAGCTAGTGCCCTATATGGTATTATGGTCTTTAATGAAAAGTCACTCTTAAGTTTTTGTTTCTTTCTAAACTTGGGAACCGATGGTATGAGAATGTACTGAACATAACAGAAACTTTTATGTTGGAAAATCTTACAATGCCTCAAGGTCATCATACTGATGAATGTTTGACTGTCATGTAGAATATAGGAAGTGTTCGTGATATCTTGTCAAAACTTGAGATTGAAATATCAGATGCTTTCATCTCCCAGCTCTTTATATGGCCACCCTAACTTTCAACCCCATATTCCTCAGGCTACAAATAGTTCTTCTACTGTTAAAAAGGGTGGAGAGTTTTAAATATTAGTACTCTGATAAGAAGGCATTATTTAAAATTTGCAAGCAAAAAACAAAAAAGAAAAAATCAGGAATATTCATTCTCTCAAGGTTCACAACAGAGGAAACTAGAAAAAAAAAAAAAAAGTAACAGGCCCCAGACATCTAATTCGTCTCTCACCCACGTAATTCATCATTCCAGAAGCCTACTTTCCATGGACCAAAAGCTGACTGCTGATGATGAACTATGCTGTCACAGATCTGCCCTAACAATGTGAATACCTCATGCCAGCCAGTATCTCAACAACACCTATTATGTAGGAGGCCAGAATGACAGCAGGTGACTGTCCAACAAAGAAATACTCACACATATGACTAACTCCAGAAGTCAGGTTTCCTGTAACCTAAACAGAAATGAAGGCCACGTCAAAGATTGACCATTGCTGCCTCAGGACATAATTCATGAATTACTTTGAAAATCCCAAACTTCCGTTTTCCTCTTCTTAAAAAAAATCAATCATTCATGCTGCAACTGTCCACAGAGCTCATATACTATGACTTGCTGGGTTCTGCGTGGATCATAAGAAGGCAATGAAATCTGAAAGAGACTCTGTATTTTCACAAGACAAAGAATAAAGTAGCACTATTTTGGTGTGTTCATAGTGGAGTTGGAAAGAAGTACTACCATACAAGCTAAGGTATACTTGGGAGTAGAGCCCTGCTAATGAATTAAATATAAGAAAACTTAATGTCCAACTATCTATAATGATAAGACTCAGGATAAGATCAAGGGAATGTGAGGAAATGATTATTACACAGCAGGAAATCAGAAAATCAGAAATCTAAAGTGTTGAAGGGATCATTTGACATTTAGATCTCCAAGGATGATGACAGACATTAGGAAAAAAAACTCAGTTTTGAAGTTATTAAAGGAGTTGGAGTTTTTCAGAATATCATAGCAAGCAGCAAAGGGATTAGAAGGTAAACTCTGTTTAAATTAACTTCAAAGAAATAGATTTTAAAAGGAGACGGAAAGAAAATAGTTTTGCTTCTTCATGGGATTTTGATTGAAAAAAAAAAGTTGGAGAACCACTGCTTTGAAAAAAAAAAACAGTCGCTAGTTATCGTAGCATAATTGTTTGACCATTTTCTGGGAGTATACATTTAACTTACAGGTTATGACACCAGGGTCCCGCAGTGGAGCAGCCGGGTTCAATGCCTCATGGTGATCCCTGCTAATACACATCTTCTGAAGTAAGAGGGCTAGCACAAGAGATTTGGTTCCTGTCACCGATATGTGAGACCTAGATTGTATTGAAGACTTCTGACCAAGCCATATGTGGAATAAACCAGCAGATGGGAGAGCTCTCTCGCTCGCTCGCTCTCTCTCCACAAACCTCCCCTGACAACTACATACCTTCCTCATTTGGTCTCTCTGGCTCTCAAACAATTTAAAAATAGATTTATCCCTTGGTGCAAAAAAGCATTCATTTTATTCTTCAGTACAAATGAACTCTACCAGGGAATCAGGCAGATGAACAAACAATAACCATAAAAACATGACACAAAATGAGCTTAGAACAGAGATTCCTCAATGTGAGTAACTAGCCTCACCACAGACTGACATGGCTGGAATGAAGTACTGGGCAACCAGCCCTGACTTATTTTCCTTGCCCAGATCCCAAACTGTTCATATGCCAAATGGACTGGCTTGAACTCAACCAGAGGTAGTTTTCAGCCCGTGCCAGACCCTTCCAGAACATTTGATATGTGCTCTTTGACTGTACTGCTCACAATTTCCTCACTTTAGTAAATGCTTTCCACTATTGAAAGGAAGTTCTTTGCCTCTGCTCCAGGCTACTGCTCTAGCTATGGAGCTCTGCTCGAAGATTTTTTTCAGGCATCTTGGACAATTAATAGGAGCTGCCTGGACCAAATAAACTGTTTGGACCTCATCTTCCCATTTAAACGTTCCTTACTCTCAGTAAGGATCTGAGTTTCCGTTCAGTTAATATATATAATCTGCTGCTTCATTATCATATTTATGAAAATGAATTTCCTATAGAAATTTCTTGCCTAAAACTCACTGATTTTCCTTCTCAAATTTCTTTCTACCTTCTCAAATTTCTACATGAGCAAATGTGTTAGCATGTCATTCACATGTTATATGTTCTCACTCAGAAACTCTATTCTGTGCATCTCACTTATCTTAGAAAACTAGCATCTGTTCTCATAGCTCCAAAGAACAGCTAATGTCATTATTTGGGACCACATTTATTCCCACTCCTCATTTCAACTCTTCACTGAAAGTGACATAATTGACTGTTTCTACTTCTACCACTGCTTTCCCAGCCTCTGATTCCTATTTTGCATAATAGCCTATCAACCTATCCCAGTTATGATACATCCCACATATTTAAGCACAATTTTCTTATCCAAAACATTTCTTCCCGTGTATTGCATACTCAGTTATAAAAGGTTAAGAGAGTTCTTATAAAGTTTTAACTCCTTGCTGTTGTAAAGTCTTTTTTCTAACAGAGCTATCCTGAATCCTAGAATGCTACCACACCCTGAAAATAGCAAATGCTTTGGGTATTATGTAATATTACCCACAAAACAAACATAATACATTCCCCTAACTCATCCTTCAGGATATACTTCAAAAGCTACTTCTTCAAAAGAACTTTCTTTGATCTTCTTTTTCACCATTACAAAGAACTGCCTATCTAATTAAGTTACTAAATTTTACATAGGCCAAGTATAAACGATTGTTCAAATGGGTCCTTTCTAATAACATGATGGAAACAACACAGATGCCTGTTTGTTTTTTTTTTTTTTAACACAGATGCCTGTTGAAAGAGGAATGGATAAAGAAACTGTGGTTCATTTCTTCCATCGAATACTACAGAGCCATTGAAAAGAATGAAATTCTATGATCTGAAACGAAATGATCCCAACAGGAGACTATTATGTTCAATTAAATAAGCCAGTCACAATAGGACAAATATCGTATGTTGTCTCTGATACAAAGCAACCTTCATGCAAAATACAACACAATTTTTATAGATAAATTGTATAATGGAGACAAGCATATGGAGAAGTAAAAACATTGCAGTATGTATCTCTGAATAAAAAAGAGAACTTCCAATGAAACTGTTAAATATATGTGGACAATTTGATATCTACAATACCATGATGCATTTAAATAGCAGAATGTGAGACTTGTTACTGTTACTAAAGGACTATACTAGTATAATAACATGGGAGGAAATAGTGGGAGGGGGAAAAAGTGGGAGGAGTTATTGGGAGAGGGAGGGAGAAAGCCCTATACCTAGAAAATTGAATCATTGAAAATAATAATGAGTAAAAAAGTTAAAATTTTTAAAAACCTAATTTATAACATAAAGTTTTAAAACATGGTCCCAGTTTCTTTCCTGTTCCTAATATGCTATAAAAATAAAACATAAATCTCTCAACAACAACCGTGAGCATCGCTTGGGCAGATGATGGTTCTCTCAGATTGACAAAGTGTCATTTACTACTCTAATTCTGATACACCCTTCCTTTAAATTCTCCTCCACGCTTCCTCTTATCCAGCCCGCTGAGAAACACTGACTGACAAATGTCAAGGACAAATGGTGTACTCTAAAGACAAGTAATGAAATTTAAGTTAATGCTGTCCCTATGTGATACTATTTTCAGAATCAGTAACTGACCTGCTTTGCAACCTGTTAATGTCAATAAGTACCCTTAATGACAATGGAAAGTACTTACTGAAGGCTTACTCTGAGTCAAGAAATGTTCTGAAGATCATTATTTATTTATTTATTTCAACAAAGCTATAGGATAGTCTCCAGAACTCTCTACAAGTCAAATGAGAAAACAGAGGCAAAATGTTTAGATTCTAGTATGATGTACAATCCATAATAGTCTCAACATCTGGTCTGTTTGGAGATATGAGGATATTTAACATTCACAGAGATCATATATTTTGTATAGTCACATGTTTTTACTTCAAATTTTCAGAATTTTTTGGACTTACTGTCAGAAACAGTAGTCATTCAAGAAATATGCAAACTATGTTTAAGGAAATCGTGTGAACCCAGAACACAAGCCAGCAGTAAAGCCAGCAAGGCAGTCATTGCAGAGGGGCTAATTGTCAATTTTAGTCTTGGTGAGCATGCTTGGAGTTGGGATCAAGTAATCTCCTCAGCAATGAGCCAACAGTTCCTCCCAGTAAGTGCAAGAGTAAGTCCCAAAATTGCCCTCGTTTTATGATTTCTTCATTTCAGGGGATTCTTTGACTCTGAAGTTTCAAATGCTTGGTTTCAGTCCACCATTTCTTTCTATTAAACTTCAGCTGCTTTCAGTTAGTAGGCTAGGGAATTATGCCAAAATATACCCAACAAATGCAGTCACCATTTCACTGCATGGTATTTCTTCTCCAACCACCAGGAGCTGAAAGAATGAGGTACAGGAGGTTCTTTCTGCCGTCAAGATCATTTCTGGCTAATGTCAGACAGACAAAGGTCTCTTATGGGAGAGTATGAAAGAATTCACGGTATGATGCTTTTGCTGAGAATGAAATAAGGTTTTATGCTATGCAATTAAAGTGTGTAGGTACAGCAATCTACGGCTTATACATTTTAAGAGAATACTGGCAGCCTAAGAGGGACAACATCTTTCAGCCCTCCATGTTGCTGTACGGTATGTTAACTTATGTAGCTCACAAACTCATGGTACTCATGGTACTCTTTCCATCTTATTAGCAATGTAATTAGATTTCCTCTTTCCTCATGAGGAGGAAATGTCAATTTATTATGTTCTGAACTACAAGAATTAAATCCATCTCTTCTGAAGAATAAGCAAAGAAAACAAATAAACAGTTGGCACACTGGCTTATGGAGGATACCATTTACCTTCCCCTGAACCCTTCTTTGCCTTGGGTGATCAATTACTGGAATCATGCCAGCTCTCAGCCAAAAGAAGGAATTCTGGCATTCACAATATTTTATTAAAGTGAAAATAAATTAATTGCCTAATGTGGGTAATGTAATTTGAATGAAATAAGCCATAAAGTGACAAAGCACATCATTCAAGAGGTCTGCACATGAGGAATCTCTCTGCATCTCACTAATTTTAATACATTCTCCAACAAAGCACACATGAAAATATTTTCCATGAATAACAAGAGGGACTAAAAAATGCTTCACATTTTACAAGGCAATGCATAATGTTGGAAAGTTGATTAATTCCCTAATTACTAAGTTAAAGCTAAATTAAGATTGAAATTCATTTTTTAAATTGGTTGAGGTAAATAGATGCTTTCTAAGTTAGAAGTAGTCATTTAGCATGCAAGGGGAATGCACAAAACAAACTTACATCAATATGAACTTTTTAAAAAGTAAATGGACATGTTATTTTGTAGATTTTTTTTTCCTGTTGGTTTTAAATAACCTCTGTAATTTAATCCTCCCAATCAATGCACACACTCAAAAGCTCTCTTCCCCATTACAGGAGAAAACATGAGAAAAAGACTAGTGACATAAAAAAGAGTTCACCATCATACAATGTGGCTTAAGATGTATATTACTGCTAATCTTAAAAAATACTGGCTTCTGCTTTGCCTTGTCTGCAAATTTTAACATTTCAATGCTGATTTTAGGAATGAAAAACACTATCTTTACTAAACCAGACTTCCAATGTTTTAGAGTACTTTTATCCATTTTAGTGTATGACTATCATTTATATTTTACTGGTGATCCTACAACAGGTTTGCTGGAACCTATTTAGATTAAGATATGTGTCTACACATGTTATTTATTAACTTTAACTGGATTCATCAAACACAGCTCCCATTTTTGGTAGTACCTAGGAGGTAAATAAATAATGAGAATAAACTTTATCAAGTAAATAACAACAGTTTACTACTCAAGTCACAATAAATACCACAGCAAACATTTCTGTGGTGAAAATTTGTATATTATTCTGAATTTGAACAAACTTGGATTTTCAACAATTGTTAAGTGCATTATAATACCAAAGTAGCAAAATATTTTCTGACCAAGCATGTTGTTATTCACTTGATATTTTTTTTTTAAGTCACACAAAAACTTAATTGCTTGGTGAACCATCTTTTTTTTACTACACATATCACATATAGTATTGTATAGCACACTGGTTTATATGTGCTAACTCAATAGAATTACACTTTGCTAACTCAGTACAAGATTGCTTTTCTTGACAAGTCAACATTATAGCACAAAATAGGTTAAGTTTATATTCAACTACGGGTTGTGATTTCACACTGACCCAACAAACTCAAACTATTTCACACTTTGAAAACATATCTATCATCCTTTTCTTTCTTTCATGTGAACACTGTACATTCATTGTAATTATCACTGTACTTAAATTTAGAAACGAGAAAGGGAATAAAAAATATATGAAAAACTATTATGGATGGATAGAAAGATTTGACACCAACAAGAAAAAACAGTCAGAAATGATGTCAGGCTCATTGCTAACAATTGGTTTGTATGTGCTTGTGGAGAAGAAAAGATTTCCTGTAATATTTCCTGCAGATATTTCTTGGAAAGGTGACCATTATCAACCTACCATAAAGAAACCTGCCTTGTGTCTGTTGACCAAATTTATGAACTGTAGAAACTGCTTTCCATCCCTGCTCTCCTATGCCATTTCCTTGATCACAGCAATATATTTTAAAAAAGAATGATATAATATAGAGTACCAGTCAGACTTCCAAATTTGCAGTGATGTATTATATGGCATGAACTCACCCAGCAGTCTAGATAACTAGAACAAAACACATTTGGGGAGCTAAGAACTCTTACTATTGTTCAATAAGTATTCATCCACATCTTCTCAATCGTATAGTGAAGGATAGAGATAACACCTTAACATAAAAGGTTTTAAAATGGAGTTATCAAGTGATAGATCCTAAAGCGCTTTGTCCATATTGTATTTAACACTTATGAATAGAGGAGCAGGAGAGAGATAACAGGAGACAAAAAAAAAACACTGTCTATGACTATGGGAAATCTTCTTTGATGCCACACCTGCCGTGATACTACAGGTAGCATCAATTTACACAGGAGAATATTGCACTGTAATGGCTTTTTGTGCTTCAGTTACTACTAACTAAAACTGTGATTAGAGTAAGAAGACAAAATGGTCCACTGGGTTTACCATTTTTACTTGAAAGATTTGGTATGCCATTAATTTTGACAAATTGGGACATTATTTTCACTGAAGTTTCTATTTATCCTTAAGAACAATTCAATACCTCATTAAGAAAATCCCCTTATCCCTTAACTGGGATGTTTCCAGGAGTGGCTGCTTTACCACACACCTAAGCAATCAGTTCCATTCCTGGGCATTCTTTTCTTGAGATTATTATTCCATGAAGCCACCTTGTCCGGAAACTGGAAAATTGCCTTCTTCATTTATATTACCTTGGAAGTATTTGTAGTGTCGTGATTATATCTTTCTTCATTCCCTGGGGATAGGAACAAAATGCTAGCAGTCTAAGAATACAGGAAATTGAAATTTTGTCACCTGCAGAGGACTAAAAATGTGCTGGATTTTTTTCCCTTCTATGTTAAGAAAGGATCTCTTGTGCGTGAAGGAAAATTACCTTCTCTTTAGTAAGACACATCTGGAAATATTCTTAACGATAAGTCTTGCAGAATGAGTAGGAAAGCTGATACCAATGTTCTTGTGATTTATTACAAGAATGCAGTTGAGTCTTTAAGGGATGTTTTCTTTTACTCAGCTTTTTGCTTGGGAATCATGATGCAACTGATAGCAAGAAACAGAAATTTGCTTCACTGAAGAGCTTCATTTTGCTCCGGATGTCTACTCATTGCATCAAAATGAAGTTGAAACCAAATAACCCAGTGGGCTCTTCAGACTTCCAGAAATGCCTTCTAGCTGTTTTAAAAAGCCAAGTCAGGATACAAATTTTATGCAAGTGGCTCACAATAGAACTCTTATTTCGCTATTCATCAAACCCTCTCCAGAAGATTTCACTGCCATCTCCTAAGATCTCATACTGTGCAGGCAGAAAATGTGACTACAGTGTAGTAACCCAATTTGCCTTAGAATTGAGACTAATAGCTGAACCTCTCTGCCTATTCTTGTCTTAAAGGCTTGTTAGAGTCTCGATGGGGAGGAAAGTTTCCCTGCTGATAGAGTTGTAGCAAATCAAAAATGAATCATGAGTACAAAGAAAGATTATTTTGTTCAGTGAGACATTTCTTACTCCCTTACTCAGGCGACAGCATTTCTGGCTAATTACCCAATTACCACTGATATAATAAGATATGTGGAGAGAATTAAGTGCATGAGAAATGGGGAATACAGGGAGTCAGCAGAACTCTATAATATTCTAAGTATCCGTATTTAATTAAAGTACTAGAAGGAACAAAGCATAGAAGAATAAGATAAACATTGCAGCTTACTAGTAATAAGATGATGTGCCAAATAATATCAAACTCCAGAGGTCTGAAACACCAAAAAAAAAAAAAGTCAAGTCCTGAGTGAGTTGGAACTGAAACAGAAAAAAATAGCAACAAGAACAACAAAAGCAAAGATCTGAAAAGGTAATAATATTATCCAACTCCAATTATCTAAACAGAAATGAGTAAATTTGATGTGTGGTTCAAAATTCTGTTTTTCTTTAAATAATGGACTTATTTTTGTATATATGCAATCATTTACCACCTCCCTTAAAACAGTGTAATGAAAACTGTAATTCATAACTTAAGGCACTATCTAAAGCTGGCAATAAAACTATAATTGATTTTGATTGTTAAAATCCTCACACTCAAGTTTCAGGACAAAATAAACATTAGAAAATTAAGACTTATGTAACACTGAAGCAGGAAAGGAATTATCCACTCAAGCACAAGATAAAAAGGGGGAAAAGATGCTTGGCACATCACAGCTGTCTTCCATTACATATAATTACCCATTCTCAGCCTGAGCTAGGGAACAAAAGCTCAGAAAGAACAATGGGTGTGTAGATGTCAAAAGGCAATACTTCCCCTCAACTAGGTAGCCTTTTATTCAGTTAAAGGAAAGTATATATTCTATCTGGTAAAAAGCACCCTTCATGCAAAACACATAATAAATAGATATATAGGTAAACATTTTTATACCTAGATTCTCACAAACGGTATAATGGAAGCTAGCAAAACAGCAAATGAAGGTTTGCTGCAATATGCTTCTCTACTCCTGAAAAAAGATGGACTCCCAATGAAAACTCTTTAAATATGCCTTGACAATGTGATACTAGATTTTCTACCATTGCTTAAACTACAATGCCATGATACATTTAAATAGCAGAATGTTGGGCTTGCGACTATGGCCAAAGGACTATACTAGTTTGTAATATGAGGGAAAACTATCTTATTCAAATGGCATAAACTTTACTTATCAGAGTTATAATGTGAATATTTTCAAAGTTAAAAATGTGAATTCGTCTTCCGCATTAATTGTTAGATCACTCAGTAATAACATACAACTAACATGTAATTTATGGCGACAGTTTCTTCACTAATCTACTATTTTTATATGATAAGAGTTTTACACAAATATTTGTGTGACAAAATATTATCAGCTTTATATCCACAACTGATTAGTTTTAAGCAAGAAAGTTGCTGGCTTATGTAGAATAACACCAAACAATGTAATGTAGACTAATGTGCACATATAGTTCACAACCACTTTGGCATCGTTTAAAACACGAAGATGCTTCCTGTAGTCATCTTCAAAGATTTATTTATTATTTTGGAAGAGAGAGACAGGGAAAGAAAGAGAAATCTTGCATTTACTGTTCACTCCCAAAGGTCATAGAGTCAAGGGCTCTGGCAAGACAAAGCTGGAAGATGCCTCTTCCTGGGACTCTCTCGGGTGGCAGGGACCATGTACTTGAGCCATTCATTATGCTGTGCCTCCTAGGTCATTTGCAGAAAGCTGATCAGAAACAGTCACTGGCACTCAGAGCAGACCCTCTCACAAGGATGTGTATGTACTGAGCAGCTGTTTAACCCACTGTATCACAATGCCTTTCTTCTTTATATGGCTGTTCAAAATAAGTTGATACAACAGAAACTATAAAGAAAAGCACGCATAAAACACAAGCCATAGATTTAAAACAAAGAATAATTCTCTTTTTAAGAAGCAGTTTGTCTTTCACTTGTATTCTCAATTGCACTCATGTTTTCCATCTCCATCATACTTGTTTACCCTCCTGGCTTCTGTTGCACTTACCAAGGGACAAGGAAAGCCCCACTCCATTTTCCTGCCAGGGGCAGATCACTGTGATGAAGGAAATAAGGAGGAAGTTCAAAAGCTGCTAATATCAGGCATTGCTCCAATGCACAAAGGTTTCTTGGGGCTGGTTTTGTGCCATATCAGGTAAGGCTAACACCTGTACTACCAGTATCCCATTTGAGTGCAAATTAGAGACCCAGATGCTCCACTTCCTATCCATCAATCAATGGACTGGGAAAATAGCAGAGGGGGGCAATTTTTGGGCCCCGGTAGCCACATGAGAGACCTAAGAGAAACTCCTGAGTCCTGTTTGGTCTGGTTCAACCGTGGCTGCTACAGACATCGGGGGAGTAAACTAGAACATAGAAGACCAGGCTTGTTTTCTCACTCACTCACTCACTCACTCACTCTTTGTTAACAGTGTATTTCAAATCGAGTAAAATAAGTTTTAAAAATAAGATTTATTTCAAAGTCCCAGTCTCAGTTTTTATTTTTAGCTCTACACGTGTGTTTGTTGTGTCACTACTTGTGACCAAGATATGGCTCCTGTGGAATCCATCATCACATTCCTACATAACAATGTCATCAGAGGAACAGAACAGGAAGAATTGATCCCCCTACAGGAATGCCCTAGGGGGGGTTAGAAATGGATAGGCGTAATTGGGCTTTCTCCAGTGCTGCCTTACAGCAAGGCAATCTATCCCAGTAGTACTACAGTAAATTGTCTTTATAAATGTCTGGAGTTGTAGCTGAATTGTGGGGATAAAAGGATTGTCAAAATTGCTGAGTCAATTGGGATCCATCATTTGCACTGAGGACAAGCCTTCTCAGGTAACTTCAAGATATTGTTAGCAGGTGAAACCACTGAGAAGAAAAATGGAGCACAACCAAGAGCATCTACCACTATTAAAACCAGTACTCCATTTAGTTAGCTACATGAGCTCAAGGAAGTTTGTTTTTCTGTCTAAAAATTTGACCATACCCATAAAAAGTGAATAAAAACTGAAGCACATGCTTCATATGCTGATGTTAGTGGTTACGTAAGATGTGCAGCTTAATGAGGACAGTTCAAAAAAATTTTGAAAGTGGAATTAAGAGTTGGGTTTATGGGAATAGCACAATGGTAAAGAGTTAAGCTGCTGCTTGCAATGCTTGTATTCCAAAAGGACATTAGTTGCAGTCCTGCCTGCTCCACTTCCGATCCAGTTCCCTGCTAAGGTATCTGGGAAACAGTGGAAGATGGCCCAAGTGCTTGGGCCCCTGATATCCTTCTGGGAGACCTGGGTGAAGCTCTGGGCTCCTCGCTTTGGATTGGACCAGTCCTGGGTTTTGCGGCCTTTTGTGCAGTGAAGTAGCTATTCTCACCATAAACCTGTCCCCATCCTCTCTCTGTTGTTCTGAATTTCAAGTAAAATAATCACGAGTCTTCTAAAAGTCACCGAAAAAAAGTCTATTATGAAAAATATTTTGCATGGATTTGAAATTTTTGCACACCAGATTTAAAAATTACTTTTCTACAATTTCCTTGTACTCCTGGGATAATGAAAACCCTTTGCCAATGACACTCTTCGCCAGCTGCTGTTGCGCTATCAAAACTATGAGATACTGCACTGCCTACAGGATGGAAATCTACTTACTGTCTCCTTTTCTAACAACAACCATCTACAAGAAAAACAAAAGGCATTTGAAAATTTTGATGCCAATGTGAATTCGCATGTGCTTGCTGTGAGAGGGCAGAAGGACAACGCCTGAGACTGCCATAACACCTGTGCTACTTTTGGTGAGCCAATGATTAGGATTTCTTTTTTCATTTGAGTTTCATTTTCACTGTGCACCTTTAAACACACTGACTGTACACCTTTAATTGTATTTCAGGGGTGGTTAGACAGAATGGCACCCAACAACATGTGTGTCGTCTGGATAGTGGAGCTGGTTGGGTTGAACTAGGCTTCAATACCCACTGACATGTATGAGAGCTGAATGGAATGTGGGACAGACTGGACTAGTCTATTGTACATACAGGCAAGCATGGGAACCAGGGCAGAGGGTGGGCCTGTTAGGGGTTATTGTGGGTCGCTCTGACTAGGTTGCAGCTCCCACTGGTTTATGTGAGGGCCAAGTGTGTGCTGGGCAGAATCAGGCTGGACTGCAACACCCATTGGTTCCAGTGGAAGACAGGGATGGAAACAGAACTGACCCAACAACTGCAACCACCAGCATGTGCATAAGCTGATTGGAGTGACGGACGGTGCTGGACCCTGTACTGGCAAGCACACACAAGAATCATATCTGGGATCACCTTAGATGAAGTTTCTTTGGGGATCTCCCAAATCAAACTGCTGGACTCAGAACCCCAACCATGAAGAGAAGTGCAGGTTCCATGGTCTGCCATGGAGCGAAGTGCCAGAGCCGAGCCTCCTCAGAGGCTCAGATGGAGCAGTGGACAGCACAATCAGCGACAAACTGGGCAAACAGAAATTCTAAGGTGGACTATATGAATCAGTGGATTCTGCAGCAACTTCATCGTGCTTGGAAAGCTGGTACTTTTTAATGGAGCCAACTACACAAAATTTTGACAGTGACATATTGTTACCCAGGCATTTCTGTATCCATTGCCTGACTGTGGAATTGATCTACAGGCCACTATAATATCATGTTCCTGATGCTTTGTTGTATTAAAAACAGGACAAGAATGAAAGAAAAGCATCTCCTTTTGCTTTAACTTCATGACCCATCAATTTTAGACACAGGAGGTTTGCTTTGTCATTTGCTACGGTGCCAAGAATATAAGACTTTAAATTCGGTCTAGGTCTCCCTGGACCATATTTTATTGCAACGATTTTATAAGATGTGAGTATGAATTACCAAATATCTCCTTGCTTTACTCCCCTCCCCCCTAGCATGGGGAATTTTCTGGATTCTAACAAATCTCCATCCTATGACTCCTTGTTCTAACCACTCCCTCAGCTTCATCTCTCCCCAGCCCCCACAGACCTGACTGATGTTGCTACAAGTAGACGCACTCCTAAGGTGCAGGAACAACCTTCCCAAAACTGCCTGCAGACTTTGATAGGGAAGTGATTCCCAACTACGTGTCTGGCTTGATAAATCTGGTCTGGACTTTCCAACCTTGCTCTTGTTGCAACTTCCTCTGCTGAAACCTGAATCTAGTCTGAAGTCCTAGAGGACTGCAAAATGGACAAAGAAATTTCTTTTACTGTTATGAGGTTTCTGACCTTCCATTTGATGTTTGACAGTTGGGAAGGATTATTTTCTTTCCTTAACAACCAATGACTGCCTTTGAAACTCCAGCATTATATTAAGCAAGCGCCCTGAACAACAAGTTCTGCTTAGGTAAATATGTAAAATTAAGTAAAACATTTGAGGATAGAGGTGGGGAGCCTTTGGGCATTTAATAGCAGGACAGTTTCTAAGTTGCAGAAGTTACATTTGCAGTAAGTTCTCCAAGCAAATCAGGGTATTTGTTCTTCCAAAATCTTATTTCTTTAGCCCAGTAAAAGTTTCCCAATTTCCCATGATAACCTTCTTTCAGAAAATTCTACAGACATTTAAAATCTACAGAAGTGAGGAAACTTTTTAAAGAATGTATAACTTTAGAAGTTACACATCTTCAGTTGAAATTCACTTTTAAATTAAGACAAGATAATAGAGAAAAATCAATTCATATTTCTCATCACTAAAGGAAACCTAGATACGTTTTTGTTGAAGAGCAAGAAACAGCATACTTTAAATAAGACCTATCTAATAATCTTTTTCTTTCTTTTCTTTGGTGAAATAAATATTAAGACTATCACTCTTCTATTACATTATATTAAAATTTAAAATTTGTTTCCCCTTCTAAAATGAGTCAAAAGGGAAACGGTGAAAGCTCAACTTCTCTATAATTAAAAAGCTATGTTTTAAGTCCCTAAATCAGGCAAACTTTCTCCTCCCTGGATGGTACCCCTCCTTCAGCTCTCCAGGGAAAATCAGGTAGCTCTGTCAGTTGAAGGGGGATTTATTGTGCCACTGTACTTAGCTCTCCCTCTGGAGATATCCAGTTTTGCCCTATCTCTTCTTTCAAAAAGAAAATAGATGAGCTGACTAAACTGTTAGATCTTACTTCTGGATTCTCCACAGATCTTTGTCCATGAATTGAAATCCTAGCTGCAACAGCACGAAAGACATGCAGTCCACTTTTTCTCCCAAGTGATAGCCTATGTGTTTCATTACTTGTCATATGTGTGGAACCAAGGAAATCTCTCCTTACATTTGAGTAATTTAAAAGCAGGAAACCTATTTGGAGAATACTGATATCAAATAGATGTTTCTAATATATGAGTTATATAAGGGGTCTGATGAAAAATTAGTCTATAAAATGTTTCATCAACAATCTGTTCTTACTCTGTATATTATTAAAAGTGATTAGAAAAGTTTCTAACAAACACACTTGGGGAAGAAAAACTGAAGGGGTAATAAGCACATTTTTGGATGGTCAGATGTTTTCACATGCCTTCAAAAGGCCAGACCTTATGCTGGGTAAATTATATACATCAATTGTCTCACTCAGGACTAATACAATCATTTTTATTTCAGTTCTACACGTGGAAAAATGAAGCTTTTGGAAATTTAAGAACTCATCTAAGGTATTACAGTTTGGATTCAAATGGAACTTTTTTTATGTGGCCCATAATCCATTTACCACATGATTCCTTGGTAAAATAGAGGAAATATTCCCTATGATATATAACATTTATTACTAGTGTTATACTGCTAGCAATAGGTGTTAGCAAAGTGTTTCCCAGCTTGCATTTGCAAAGGAATACACCAAAGAAAAGATGAGCTAAAATACTAAACTAAATTAGGTATTAAAAGATATTCAAGCACTATACCAAATGGCAGCAAGCAGTTTTCAGAAAAAGTTACTTACAGCTATTATAAATACACTTAGAAAGTACCTAGCATACAAAAGGTACCAACTACTTACAGGGTCAATGATTACTGAAATACATCCATCTTTCCTCATTTACATACAGTAATTTTTTAACTAAGGTCTGTAATGTCAAAGAAACTCAAGCATTGTCTTGCACAATTTGTACCATATATGTTTTGAAAAATATTTATTTATTTATATGAAAGGCAGCATTAAGTCAAGATCTTGTTCTTTCATTCACTGGTTCACTCTTAAATTTCTACAATAGCTAGATCTGGGGCAATGATATACAAGCTTCCTACGTGGTTGGGATAGGGAAGAAGTGTGTAGACCACCGTCCACTGTCTTCCAAGGTTCAGCAGTTGAATTAAGAATCAGCATAACTAGGCCTATAGCCAGCAATCCAAATATAGGATGCTGAGGCCGCACATAGTAGGTTATCCCACTGCATTAAAACACTAGCCCATAATTTCTATGTTGTTTAAAAGTGAACCTAGGGACTAGCATAGCAAGTTAAGTCACTGCTTGCAAAGCAAGTATCTCATATGGGCACTGCTTCATGTCCCAGCTGTTTCAATTCTGGCCCAGAGTCCTGATGACTTCCTGGGAAAGCAGCGGAAGATAATTCATGTAATTGGGTCTCTGCATACACTCAGGAGACCTAGAGGAAACTCCTGGCTCCTAGCTTCAGCCCAGCCTAGTTGTGCCAATGCAGCCATTCTTCTAACTCTGCCCTTCAAATAAATATATGCAGTCTTTAAAAAAAAGTCAACCTAAAACTAACATTGAAGTATTAAATAAAGAGATGAGGAGTTGGCATTGGGTACAGTGGGTAAGACACCCCCATGCATTGGGATGCCTGAATCACATATTTGAACTCTTTGAGTAGAAGTCCCTTTACCTCTGCTACCAATTCGGCTTTCTGCTAATGCACACCTCAGGACACTGCAGGTATGGAACAAATAATCGGGCCACTTCTACACAAGCAGATCTTTATTCGATTCTAGCTCCAGGATTCAGCCTGAGCCAGCACTGGCTGCTGCAGACACTTGAGAAACGAATTAGCACGAGGCAACCCTGTCTGTGTCTATTTCTGTCTCATTGCTTTTTAAATAAACAAAATGAACTATTTTTAATGCATTAAAACTATATTTTATGATATATAATACATATAAAATATTTATGTAATAATGAAAATAATGCTGAATACACATACATATTATCATTATAATCTAGTAACAATTAAAGAGTATAGGAGCAAGAAAACCTCTGAAAACCCCATGTCATAACCTGACAATATAGCATTTTCTAGTTTGCTTCTAGATATTTAATGAATGAAGAGTTATTTATTTGAAAGAACCAGAGACACAGAGGGAGAATCTTCTAGCCTCTGGTTCACTCCCCAGATAACACCAAATCGCCAAGAATGTCAGACTGAAGCAGGGGATAGGACTATCTCCTGTGTCCAGCATTTGGGCCATGCTTTCCCTTCAGGCACATTAACTGGGGGCTGGATGGGAGGTACAGCAACCAGGTTTTGTCAGCGCTCATATGGGAAATAGGCATGGCACACAGCAGCTTTACCTGCTATATCGCAATGCAGGCTCCTATAATTGCTTTATATTCAACACAAGATAAATCTTCAAAAATACTTCATCAGAAAAAAAATCTAGTTGTACAGCTTGTTGAAAAAAGTAAATAAGTCAAATAATTTATTTATTATCATTACCAACCATTACAAGTTATTCTGTCGTGTAACAAATTAAAATCTAAACTATACTCAATAAACAACAATAGTTGCTAGACCCTGTGTTGCTGAAGTAACAACTTGAGACAAATATTGTAGCTTAAATCCTAGTTACCGTGAAGTAAATGTGCTATGCAAATTAACCTCAGTTTCAAAGAATTCTATATCATAATCCAATTCCCTTCTGCTTAATTTTAAGATGATCAATAATAAATGTAATAACAATAAAATTTCAACATAAAGTTAGGAGGAATTTTAAAATCCAAGGTATATATAAAACAATCCATTGCTAATAGAAATTATTATGAAACTGCTGAAAAGCCATGGGTAAATGAGTAACACAGAAAAATTGGAAATGAAAACTTTGAAAGTTTTGAAAACTCAGTTGAGTCTTCAGTTTGCACATAAATGTTGCTGGCAGCAATTTGAGAGGTATTATGGAATGATTTATATTTTAAAATAAATGTATTATGAATGATTAGAAAGGAAGAAAAGGGTGATCACGAGAAATCAATGATGTTTCACTAAGAATAAGTCCTGCTTCCTTTCCAGTTTTCCAGACTGGTAGACCAAGACCATGTGATAGAAATCAAATGGCATAGACAAAGGCTGGCACAGAAAATCAGTAAGCTTACACTTGATCTTAGCCAAAAGGCCGAGAAGCGATGAAAATTAGTAAGCTTATGAGCAACGGGAAACTAAACAGAACTAAAATACAATGAACAAATAAGTCATAAAGACATGGGAGCTGTGACATCATGTAAATGACACATACAAAATGTTTACTTGGAAAAAATGAAACTTACTAGGGTAACTTGGATACACTGGTTACTAACATAAAGCTAGCAGAATAAAAAATGAAAATGCATGCACTCATAAGAGCTTATGGAAGCATTTGCAAAATGTCCCACCAGTCAAAAAACGACTGAAAGGAAGGGTATGTTACCAATTGAAAAACCATCAAAATTCAGGCCAAGAATTCTGGCAGCCTCTGAACATCACAACTTTCAGACAATTTGGTTTTAGGAAGACAAAACGTTACAGAGAGAATCATGAAAATCTGTCCCACATGGAGATTAAAGGAGGAATCAAAGTGAAAAACATCAAGCCCTTACCTGTCAAACGTTAGGAACACCACAAGAGCAAAAAGAAGAGTTATTAATAAATGCTTTACAGATACAATCTTTAAAACTTGAGCTGCACTTTTCTTTAGACACAATATTTTTTTACCTAAAGTCAATCACCATTTTTCAGAATAAAAGTCTATCAACATACTAACTACTCTAGTGCATTAGAACATGCACAATGAGGATTCTCCAGTAACTTCCTCATATTATAGGAACAATAAAATGACCAGAGAACACAAAATGTAATGAATGAAAAGGAAGGTTACTCAAAATTGAGATACTGATAAAAAAAATCAAAATTTTCAAGGAAAAAAAAGTGGTGTATTTTGAGAGTTCAAATCTATTATTTTCATCTTTGGAAAAATTTCACTAATTAGATTAGATGGCAACATGTAAATTTTATAATAAATGTGATTTAAAGAAAGTTATTTGGGAATAAAATTGAACATGAAATAGATCAAGTCAAAGATATACCTGCTATAGAATTAAGAGCTAGGGAAACTACATCAGAGTCCAAGCTGCTCCACTTCCAATCCATCTTCCTACTAGAGTGCCAGGGAAAGCATTTGAAAATGACCGTAGTACTTAGGTTCCTGCATCCCTTAAGGGAGACATGGATGTAGTTCTTGGCTTCAGTCCAGATGCTAGCACAGAAGGGGCAATGAACAAAAGTATGAGAGATCCTCTCCCCCTTGCACTTCTCTCTCTCTCCCACTTTGATTAGGCATATAGTGATAATAACAAATTCATCATCTTGCTTTCAAATATCTGTACAAAGATACAGGCTGTAGTATAATTTACACCATCAATGACTGTTGAGATTGCAAAACCATATAACACACTATAATTCCACATGCCAACACATTAAAAAGACATTAATGAGGGTTCGGCGCCATGGCCTACTGGTTAAAGTCCTCGCTTTGAACTCGCCAGGATCCCATATGGGCGCCAGTACTAATCCAGGCAGCCCCACTTCCCATCCAGCTCCCTGCTTGTGTCCTGGGAAACTAGTCGAGGATGGCCCAAAGCATCTGGACCCTGCACCCATGTGGGAGACCCAGAAGAGAGGAAGAGTTCCTGGCTCCTGGCTTCGGATTGGCACAGCATCGGCTGTTGCGGTCACTTGGGGAGTGGATCACTGGACGGAGGATCTTCCTCTCTGTCTCTCCTTCTCTCTGTATATCCGACTTTGCAATAAAAATAAATAAATCTTTAAAAAGGCATTAATGAACTCCACTAAGATTGCTTAATAAGCATTAGATAGTACCTGGTATTGCACAATCCATAGGTATGAATGCTATGAAACATGTGCAGTGTTATAGCTCAAATACATCTGCTCAAAATAAATATAATGGACACATGAAAACTATAGTAGTGATGAAATAGCTAAAATTGTATTGCTTTTTACAAATATCACTTGTAATTCATATGTTGTGACTCAACAATTGCATATATTGTATATTAACATCAAATAGGATATAGGCTCCTTCAAGGCAAGGATTTTCTGAATCCAAGGACATACAAAATGCTAATTCATTGTAGTTCTGAGTTTACAGATTAGATAAATAAAAATGACAAATACAAAAGCAATAAATATAGTTTATAATGTCATACTTGAAGTTAGGGGATACTTTGCTTTCTACATTTTTAAATATTATTAACACAAAAAAAGAAAAGAAAATACAAGCATAGTCACAATCCAAGACAAACAATATATTTCCAAACCTATCTTCCAGTTCAAGTTCAAGTCTCAGAGAAACTACAGTGTCAAAATACCACAGATTCAGGAAGATGCTAAAAGGTTATGAAATATCTAATTCTAAATTACTGCATAATGGACTCTGGTACTTGTATTTATTTGGGCTCCCAGTAACATGAACAAATTTTTCTTTATGACAAAACAGTTGCAAAGAAATATTATGCTAAATAGAACACATGGAGTTAAATGTTACCAATTAATGAATTGAATTTGAAAAACAACTTAGAAGGCAATAAAAAAACTAAAATGGGGCTCAATGGATCAAGCTGTATATCACCTTTAACAATTTAGGTGAAAACAACTCTTTCTTAACATTGTTAGCAGATGACAAAAACTGCAAGAGATACTTCAATTACCAAACAAAAACTTTAAAATTGTAATTGGTTACTGTGTGATGTTACCTTTCCTATGTGGAGAAAAATGGATTCCATATTTGCTTATGTGTGGCTGCTATAATATCTTGTTTTCTGCCTAATGGACACATTCTTTAATTCACTGTGTTCTACCCTAGTAGAGAAACAGCATGTGTTGCAAATGTCTTCTATATATTACTTTGGACTTAAAACAGTAAAAAGGAAAAAAAAAACTAAAGAATTTGGTGTGGATATTGATAAAACCTCCTCATATTACAGGGCAGGGTAGAAGACTTGAGAAATATTCTTTTCTCTACAAAAACAGCCCAAATTTTTAATGCCATGTAATTACTATATTAGTACGTGTGTGTGACAGGGACTCTGTGTGTCTGCACCTACATGGTGCCTACACACTGCCTGCATAAATACGATCATCTATTTATATTAAATCTCACGTACCTTTCCACCCATGCTTTGACTTACAAAGGAGGGTAGGCAAATATAAGCAAAACTGGAGTAGCATTTTTATCTTATAAAAATTCATGAACATCATTAGCACACACTTGCATTCATTTTAAGAAAGAACTAAATACCATCTGTGTGTGATAGTCTAATTAGGAGATTAGAACCATGAGTGCTTTGCCTGCTCATACTTTCAACCACATGCCCCCTTGACCACCGCACATACAAAAAAAATTAAATGAACAATAAAAACGTAGTCAGAACCATGCCTTTGGATTTAGCATCCACAACCAATGCTAACTAACCCCACCGAACTCAGCTGGCTATGCTCCTTGGGATTTGGCTCTTTCTTTTCCTCGACGCACCCCATTGCAAGCTTTAAGATAAACTTGGCATCATATGAAACAAGCTTTAATAAGTTCAAAAACAACATTTTAGAAGACTGCTATTACCAGCCTGTAATCAATGGTGGAAACTAAACTTTCTAGACTTGGTACTCACATCAGAACAATAAAATGATAACATTAAATGTTTCTGAAAGAAAATAAATGTGAACATTACTCTAGAGTGATATATAATACAAACATGACCCTGTATAATACATTAAAAGAAACCTGTATTATATATTCAAGTTTCACATTAATTTTAGGTTTACTAGCCATTGATAAACTGCGTTTATGCAGAAAAGTTAAGTTCCACCACATTTATTAGTTAGGATTGCTTTTTTATCTTAAATTCTAGTAATATTATTACACTAAAATCACATTAACCAATAAAGATTACACAATCTAACATTATATAAATTCTATCATTTCTAACAAGTCAGAAAGTTGGCATACACACTTTTTAATATACCAATAATTAAGTACATCTACAAGACTAGAAAATGGAATTTACTGCATAACTGAAAAGAAGTGTACAATATATAAATGAACAAGTTTTTCTCCTTAAGAGAAGAGGGTGGTAGGTAAATACAAACCCATTACATTTTTTTTTTAAAGATTCATTCATTTTATTACAGCCAGACATACACAGAGGAGGAGAGACAGAGAGGAAGATCCTCCGTCCGATGCCTCACTCCCCAAGTGAGCCACAACGGGCCGACGCGCACCGATCCAAAGCCGGGAACCTGGAACCTCTTCCGGGTCTCCCACAGGGGTGCAGTGTCCCAATGCATTGGGCCGTCCCCAACCGCTTTCCCAGGCCACAAGCAGGGAGCCGGATGGGAAGTGGAGCTGCCGGGACCAGAACCGGCGCCCATATGGGATCCCGGGGTCCCCAAGGCGAGGACCCCAGCCTCTAGGCCATGCCGCCGGGCCCAAACCCATTACATTTTGAAAAAGAACCTTTTAGTCCTTTCCACACAGCACAGGGGAACGTACGTACAAGGAAGTAAAAATGTGGTAGCATCATGATGATCATCACAGGTTCACTAACTTAAAAAAAAAAATCAGCCAAGCTACATAAATTGCTGCAAGTACACTGATAAAAATTGGTTTGTATTGAAAATAAACGCTGTTTCGAAAGAAATGCCAAATTAATGACACCACTACCAGGTTCTCACTTTTTCAACCAACATGGCTCCTTGAGAGCCAAGTCTTGATCAATTTCTCTATTTATATTCAAATCACAGAGCTCTTTAATAGGAATAACCACTCTGCTCAAGAGCCACTATTTATGTCTCGGTTTCATATGACAGATCCATATCCAGCTGGAAATAACTTAAGGCATTTTCAACCCAAACCAGCTATGTAACTAGGTCTCTTCAAGTAAAATTAGGTCTACACAGATTCCCCACATTCTGATCCAAAGAGAAAAAAGCCCCCATTTAAATATAGCTTACAAAATCCGGAATTATATGCTATTCTTTCAGTGGTCTGACTGCTAGTTCTTGACTGGTGTGTTCTCTGGGTTCTGCAGGCCATTTCTTATGCATATTGGCCGCTGCAACAATTTCATATTGTCAACAGATGCTGGGATGATGCTTATTCAGCTCAGAGTGCTTGCCAGAAGAGGCTCATTGCTTCAGGCTGCAGCAAATTAATCCCAGCAGAGATGAGCTTTATTTGTTTCTCTAATAGTGGGAAAAAATATTGATGAGAGGAGTCTGAGCTGTATGAAGGACAAAAGACTGCTGGAGATCTCACCAATTCATTTCCAACTCTCCAAGTTGCTGGGAGTGGAAGGGAGCAAGCCCCTCCTAGCCTTCACACCCCTTGGGGAATTCACCTCCTAGACTCCTCTTTCCACAACAAACATATTATTCTTTGTTCTCCCTCTGTTTGACGTGGAAAGAGTCAGCCTCATATTTGGAGGTATTTATATCTCACACTAACATATTTGAAGGAAATAATAAAAATGCCACTTAAAAAATCCAAACAGCAACAAATAAAAGCATTTTACCCCATGACCTAATTTTGAAAATTAATATCATTTTTAGACACTCTGCATCTTATATGAGTATATTGTTTTCCTGAATCTAATCATGATGAGTTAATATACCAACTGGAGCACAGATTTTCCAAATTGTTCTGTTTCTTCCTATGGAGAAGTCTTCTTCCTCAGGCACACAAACTCATAGATTTTATTAGTAAATCCTCACAGTAAAAGCAGACGCAAGGATGGAAAGAAAAATACTTTCCAGTAATTTAACTAGAAATTCTTTTTAAATTAGCTTGTGGGAATACAATAAGAGCACAGTTACTCCATTTTTAATAGGTTACCAGTTTAACATCATGCTTTTAATGGGCGTGATTTCAATAGATCAAGTGGAAACACAATAAGCACACAAAGAGTATGAATTTTAACTCTTCAATTAGCTAGATGAATGGTAATAAGTACCACATGGACCTTGGGGTAAATTTGTCATTATTTATGTATATTGAGTGTTGTTTGTCCATGCTCTTAAGAAATACTGGTTTATAGAAGATGTTAGACATATTTTCTCATCTTTGATTTCAGAGTTCCCAAATTCTGTTATAAAGGCAATTTTATACTTTAACTACCGTAGAAATAAGACTATCTAAGTCAAAGAGTCTTCTATGAGCACTAAACTGAACGCTCAATATCTTGAATCAGAAAGGTAAAAAGAGAGAGAGAGATGCAGAAATCAATAAATGAAGAAAGGGCACTCCAAAATCAGAAGTGGTAAACACTTCTTGACTTAAATGACAGACGAAGGATCACATATTTATCTGCTTTACAAAGGCCATGTGAACACACTGCACACTGCAAACCCTGTTGTGTACTATCTTCCCTTATGTTTCTCTTCTCATCTTCCAGATCACACCCTTTCTTATTTCAAAATACAACAAGCTGTTAGGAGCTGACATTTCGCACATATGGCCATCATGCCAAAATATCTGCCAAATGTTTCTTCTCTGTTGCATCTTTCTGTCACCCCAGGGAATGTGCACGCTCTCTTGTTACATTTCCCAAGTTCTACCATTGAACGGTCAAGGTATCATTCCCTCCACCTTCCCATCTCCCTCCAAGCATCCCTTCCGCTGACCCCATAAACTATGTATTTAATTCACTCATCTTTTTTGCCAAAGACTTGAGGAAACTATTTCTTGGTCTCTACTCAACAAGGTAAAATCTGTCATTCTCAACATTTATTGTTACCTGTCTTTCCTTCACAGTTTTAGCACTGAAACAAGCCAGGGTGTTTAATACTAACAGAATTTTTTTCCCTAATTTTGATGTTCAATATTTTAATCTTGTACTTCTGTTAGTTAAAAGGAGAAATGGGGGAAGGTAAAGGAAGAGCAGGAGTTGAAGGGGGAGAGAGGGGAGGAGGGAGATAAAGGAAGAAGAGGAGGAAGAACAGGGGGGAGAGGAAGAGGAGAAAAAGACGACGAAGACATAGGTACAATGGAATGTACCTGTCCTTGAAAAAATCAACACTTAACCACCACAGTTAGGTTCTCCTGGCAAAAACCACTGTTCTAATTATCCTTGCTTCTTTCCAACATATTTAAATTCAGTCCTATTTCAGCACATTTTCAATGATTTCCTAGTCAACGCTTTTAAAGCTCCATGGTAGGCCCAACGTAGTAGCCTAGTGACTGAAGCCCTCTCCTTGCATGTGATGGGATTTTATATGAGCCAGTTTGTGTCCTGTCTGATCATTTCCTATCTAGCTCCCTGCTTGTGGTCTAGGAAAGCAGTCGAGGACAGCCCAAAGTCTTAGGACCTTGCACCCGTTTGGGAGACCAGAAAGAACATCCAGGCTCCTAGCTTTGGATTGGCTCAGCTCTAGCTGTTCCAACTACTTGGAGAATGAACCAGCAGACAGATGATTTTTCTCTCTTCATCTCCTTCTCTCTGTATATCTGACTTTCCAATCAAAATGAAATTAATTTTAAAAATACATGGTAAGTTTCTGAAAGTTTACTCAAGGATGCCTGGCTCAAGGCTGATCAACATGGCCATATGGGCAATAAAGTAGTGGATAGAAGATTTCTCTGTGTGTACATCTTTCAAATAAATAAACAGAACTTTTCAAAAATAAAAGAAGACGTAGCAGGCCAGATAACATATGATAAATCCCTGGACTGAAAAAAAGTAACAAAAGGTAAAAGAACCAATAGGGGTGTGTTTGTGGGTGTGGGTGTGTGTGAGACAGAGAGAAAAAAGAGAAAATACAGTTTCTCTTATGTAACTTCCAATCATGATACTTTAGTACAAATGTTACAGCTCTGGGTCTGCCACTTAGGTCCCTCTGACATCACTTAATCTATGAAATGACTAAGATCATCTTTATACAGATCAAGGAACGTCATTAAAGATTCTGAGCATTCTCAAAAACAAGCTAACCTTCAAGTAAAAATTCTATAAATTCCATTTGCTTTTTGCAAGTGGTATCACTCTATTGGTAGGTGAAATAACAACACATGACATAGGAATGCATGCATGCCAGGAATTATTCTAAATGCTTTCCATCTATGACTAATGAAGTCTTCAGAACAACTTTATTAGGTAGATAATAAGGTTACCCATGTTAATAGATGGTAAAGTGAAAGACAGATTTACTCACATGTTCAAACTCAGACATCTGTATGAGGTAAAGACTGGATCTTGGTGCCAGCATTGCGACACAGTGGGTTAAGCCACCGACTGCAATGAAGCTCCACTTTCAAGCTAACTGTCCTCTACTTTACTTTTTAGAAAAATAATGATCATGTAAACTTCCATGTTTATATATTCTGAAGTATTACTGATAGCAAACTTGCATAGAGTGTAATCATTATTCACTTGGAATTTAACATCACTTGAGTATGAACAAGATTAAATTTTCTGATATGTCTTTTCATATTTTATAAACAACATGTTCCCCCTTCCTTTGAAAAGACAAATTAAAATCATGATCTCAAATATTTATCAGTTATGATTTCCTGCCATGAAGCGGAAGCGTCAGTCATTAGAATTGTAGAATTTTACTACCTGGCTATTGTAGGGAGGAAAAGAAACAAACAGTATGACAATAAGATGGTCATAACAGTATGCACACTATAAAGCTTTTTAACTACATTTCCTTTATCACCAATATATTCAGATTAATTTATGAAGATTATTTTGTGACACTTGCAAATTAGCTTTCCAGAGTAAAGGAACATGGCTTTCAAATAGCATTCACTTCATAAATTACTCATCATATATCCTTATATGTGAATCTCAAAAAGATACTGTGCTACAATATAAAAAACTATACTTAGGATAACCATGAGAATATATCAACAACTCTAAATGAAAACTGAATCAAAAGATAAGCCATTTTACTGTGAATTTCATAAAGGGAATTTTCCATGAAATCACTAAGGATGCTTCTATGTATGTATTTCTAAAAATATATCAAAATTATTATAACTAAAATACGCTGTTATAAGTCAAGACAGTTTTTATTTCAGAGGAAAAGGAAGAAGATAGTAAATAGAAGAATTCTGAATTACTGGCAATATTCCAGTGATTGTTCTGGCTGGTGGTTACATAAATGTGCTTATTTTATGATTATTTTGTAATATTTATTATTTACATACATATTTAATTGGTGCAAATTTCCACATGTAGATTTCAACAAAACTTTGCTGTATAGGACACCTATTAATAACTCATTTGGGATACTTATTTAACAATAATACTGTTATTTGTATTGAATAAACAAATTTGTAGGAATACAACGAAATTGAAAGAACTCGGAGTAAAGGAGAGAAGTGGGACATGAGAGAGAACATATGGATAATATCAGGAATGCTGTGAATTTTCGTCCGATAGTCTCTCTTTTTTTAAGATATATTTTTTATTTTTATTGGAAAGTCAGATATACACATAGGAGGGACAGAGAGGAATATCTTCCATCCTTTGATTTACTTCCCAACTAGCCACAACAGCCAGAGCTGCACTGATCCAAAGCCAGGCATCAGGAGGCTCCTCTGGGACTCCCATGCAGGGTCCCAAGGCTTTGGACTGTCCTCAACTGCTTTCCTAGTTCACAAGCAGGGAGCTTGATGGGAAGCGGGGCTGCTAGGATACGAACCATTCTCTATATGGGATCCTGGTTCATGCAAATCAAGAACTTTAGCCACTAGGCTACCTGCAGGGACCAGGCCAGAGAAATCTGCTCTGTTTGCAACTCATTTCTTTAAAAGGATTGTTGAAAATATGGAATGAAATCCATTAGTGGCCTTCAGAGAACAGTAACCCTCCAGTTCCTACAACATTCTATAAAGTTGCATGCAAACCCCAAAGAACAAATACTTTAACCTATTAAGGAGGGACAAGAGACACAAAATGTAAGGTTTCCCATAAATAACAACTGACCTAGTACTTGAAGTAGAAGCCATACTCAATTTCAGGGAACATACATTTCAGAAAATCAAAAGAACACAGAGATTTGAAGTGCTTTATATACACAGGCATACTTAGCAGCTAACCGTAGTATGTGTGTAGAAGACTGAAGACTGGCAAAAAGGGAAACTTGAACAGCTATGCTTCAACCCAATTGAGTGCTTTTGCTTGGCTTGTTTCTAGCCCAGAGGTAAAACTGAGATGGCAACCTCACCTGGCTGTGGCTAAAGACTGCAATAAATCAACCCTCCCCAGTACCTTGGTGTTTGCACGAAATCACTGACTACTGCCATCACAAGCTAGTTTCTGTCTCACATCACCACCAAGCTCTGCTTCCTCCCAAGCTTTCACTGAAATCGAGCCCGATAAAAGTAAAATCCAGAAAGTATTCATGATTTTCACCTTCATGCCTACAGAACTGGATCACGAGATTGCATTACATAAATATACTTAACTTCAAGTTAAACATTAGACACCACTGCTTAAAATGTTGACACCCATTCACAGGAATCTGGAGCTAAAGAAATTCTCTCCTATTATAAGTTCATTTTTCTGAGGATGTAGTTTAAGCCAGTTAGTTGTTTTTCAGCTATCAATCTGTGGAAAAGACACCTGCATTGCATGGCTTATCACAGCACTGTTCAGCATAATCAAGAAAAGGAAACAACTTACACCCATCAAGTGATGACTGGTAAAGAAAATATGGTGCACACATACAATAGAACACTATTCAGCAATAACAAAGAGCTAAAATGCTGTCATTTTTTACCACATAGGTTAAACTGAGTTCAATGAGTTAAAGGAACTAAGTCAAACCCATAAAAACAAGTACCGGATGGTTTCACTCACAGATTAAATTCTAATAAAATAATTCTACATAAATTAAGAATAGAATAGTGGCCACCAGAAGTTGAAGAAAGAAGGAAAGAGGGAAAGGTGGGAAATGGACTTTTTAAAACATTTTTGTTTACTTAAATTTTGATTAGCATTTAACAGACTCAATGTGATGCATGTACAGCTCTTTTTTAGCATATTTATTTTATTATTTATGTTACAGTTCCATGGGCTCTGAGATTTCACTCCCCTCCCCGCCCGCCAAATCCCCAACCTCCCACTGGTTTCCCCCATATCATTGCAATAGTATAGTCCTTCATAATCAGCCATAAGTCCATCATTCTGTAATTTACTCAACTGCATCCTGACATTGCAGATACGAACAATGGCAGAAAGTCCAGCATCAGATAGTCAAGATATTTTTAACAGTTTCAATGGAAGTCCATTTTGATTTGAAAGTAGAGATGCATACTGTATTGTATCTTCACATCTGGATGTGACAGTCTCTATTACAAAGTTACTATATATTCTCTTAAATAAAAAGTCATAAAACAAAACAAACAGGAAGAAAAAAATAGAAAACTAACAACAACATAAAGTTAAATAACATACTACTGAATGACCAGCATGTCACTGAAGAAATGAAAAAGAAAATAAAAAGCCTTCTTGAAGCAAATGATGCTACTGCGTTACCTTTGAGACAGTGAATAAATTAATAATATGCCCAGCAAAAGAAGAGTAAACAAACTGTGGTACATCTATTCCGTGTAATACTCTGCTAGTTCTGTCTTCAGACCAGAGAGAGTATACCTAAGAAGACGTTGAACTTGACTGGACAACAAGATGCTGGACTCTATGTTTGGTGTATGCTTGCAATGGGGGAATCTCAACTGAACTTGAGCTGTGGTTATGCAACAAGGTGGAGGAATCCACCATGGTGGGAGGGTTTGGGCAGGGGTGGGAGAACCCAAGTATCTATGTAACTGTGTCACATAATACAATGTAATTAATGAAGTTAAATAATAAAAAAAAAAAAGAAAGAAATTCTACCATTTGCAAACAAATGGCCCCAATTTGAGACCATTATGCTTAGTAAAATAAGTCAATCCAAAAAGGACAAATATCATACATTCTCTCTGAAATATAGCAACTTTGAGGCAAAATACAAGATCAATAGCCATTTCAAAACTATTTGTGCTACATCTCAGGGATTTTGATATTATTGTTTTTATTTTCATTCATTCAAAAAAGCTTTTGTCCTGTTAATCTCTTCCTTGACTCTAAGAAAAGTATTTTCTAATTTGTACCAAGATATGGTACTATAGGAATAAGAAGTACAGTTATTTATTTTGTGGTAACTATAGCCAATAATATTTGTAAGATTAGCTAGAAGAAAGCAGTTATGATGATGTATTCAGTATAAGATAACAACAAATTTTTGAGTACAGAGATATGCTTATCTTATTTGAACATTATGCAATGTATACATAATTGAAACAGCACTTGGTATCTCAAAAATAAATAGAATTTTAAGTCAGTTAAAAATGTAAAAATTATTTTTAAAATGTTTCCAACAAAATCAATGCCTTAGAAATTGTTTCTCCAGACAACATATATTTGAGTTATCATACTTTTCCATTCCCAAAATTAAAATAAAAGGAATTTTATGCTAACAATTTATCATTGGTGAGTCTTGAATTATAAACCTGAAATTTATGGATGTGAGGAATTTCATTATCTAGTCTGATCACAGAGGGATGGGATTTTTAAGTACAGTAGTTACAAGGAAAAAGCTGAAATTGCTGCCTTTTATGGTAATAAAATTATCAAATGATATGATTCTAAACTTTGATTTCAAATTTTCCTTTCTGTGCTCTAACATACATTTTTAGAATTTCAATCTAGTTTAAATTAAGTAACCACTTCAACCTTAAAATGAACACTGTCAGCAAACAAACATGATTATAGAAGACCTTCTCCTACCTTGAAACAGTAGTTCTTTACATGTCATAAAGCTCTGTGTTTGCTTTCTTGTCTGGACTTCAAAGAGCTGTATAAGCTTAGATCAATTTTGCAGAGCATATAGCATGATGAGAAACAAGACCTGGCTCTGTTTCAGGTCATGGTGAACCGACCTCTAAAAATACTAAAAACTGTATGAGTCTTATAAAATTTCTCCTCAGTAGCTATAAAATAGCTATCTATTACATCAAGATTGATTTAAGACCTGTGAGTCATTTGAAAAAGTAGCTGTTCAAACCTTGATGGTTCCTGTGTCATACTTTATATAACCAGATTGTAGACAATGGGTCCTCTAAAAAGTACAACAGTGCTGTCTTCCTTGAGACAAACGATGCATTCTGTACAAAGACACAGTCTCTTAAAGGCAATGTGTGAGCCTATATTTATAGATACCAGAAAGCACGTTTGTAAGAAAAATATATAACCTTGACAGAAGCTGCAACATCAAGAGTTCAATTGAAGCATTTACATGTGCTTATAAACTAACTCAATACAAAAATAAAGTGTCTTCATATTTTGATTAAATGTTGCTTTTATTTTCTTTGTCCTATATTCAAGAACTTTTTTATAAAATATGAGAGTTGGTTTATATTTCATAAATTTCAAAAAGAATTAAGGATGGGCCTGGAGAGCAGACTGTTTCATATATGCCAGAGCAACATATTAGGGCAACTCTTGGAATTAAAGGCATTCCTTCTTCCAAAATTAAATTAGGTTTCCAAGTTTACATGGAACCCTAAAATTAAACTAAATCCACTGACTTGACTTCTTTAGAGAGCCATGACCAGAGAGAAACGCACATGTGCATCAGAGTACATACACACAAACACGATTTTCATTAGGGGAGACAGTCTTGCAATGACTGATGCACACATGATGTTTCTCCCTAGTTAGGCAGAAATGTTAGAAGTCAGCAGTTTGGCGGGAATCGAGACTGCCATACATATTGCCAGTTGGACAGCTTTACAATCTGGGGTTTTGATTGCTGCTTGAGAACTGTGTGTTCATAACAGCAAAACACTCTTTGGTTTGAAGGCATGCACAAAATAACTGCAAGGAAAAAAGATGAGTGGTGAAAGTGGATGAGTAAAAAGGGATATATTTAGAAAGGCAAAAGCTTAAAGATTAACAAGTACAGTAACACATGTAAAAGAAATTAGCTCAGAAGAAACGTGACTTTTTAATAAATAAAAATACTGTTTTTTAAGTGAACGGTTCAAGTCATTATTCAGTGTTCTTGTCTTGCCTTCTGTCTCCTTGGCTCTCTCAATGCTGTCAAATGTATTCAGATGTCATTCTCTCAATGAGGATATCCAGACTACCTTAAACTTAACCGTTTCTATCTCCACTGCATTCTCAAGCTCCTGTACCTAGATCTACAAAAAAGGATCAACTTCTAACGTGCTATATACTTTACTTATTCCCACAACACTTAATTTCTCTCTCTAAAATATAAGATCTGTAAGGACAGGAATAGCCTACTAAAAACTGAATGCACAGTCCCATCAAGACTCCATATTGCAGCCCTAATTGTCCATGTGACAGTATTTGGATGTGAAGCCCTTAATGTGAAAATAGTTTCAGATAAGGTCCTAAACGGAGAGCCCAAGATGAAAGGATATTTTCCTGTTTACAGTCATATTCCAAGGATAGGTCACGTGAAGACAAAGTCGATAACAGAAGTATTTCCACAAACCTCAATATGATGCTATCCTCATGTCAGACTTCCAGGGATTTTTGGAGAGTGAATTCAAGTCCCACCTACTCTATTTCTGATAGAGCTCAGCTCAATGTCCAGTTCCAACCTCTTGTCAGTGTGGACCCTGACGGGCAGTGATAATGACTCATGTAGTCAGTTTGTTTCCATCCATGTGCAACACCTGGATTCCATTCCTGGCTTCTCATTTTAGGCTTTCTCCTGGCCTTAGCTGATGTTGGGATTTACAGAGTGGAACCATTGATGCTAGTGCCTTTTGCTTTTGCATCTTTCATCTGATTCTCAAATAAATGTGGGAGACCTGGAAGAAGCTCTTAGCTCCTGGCTTCAGAATGGACCAACAGAGGCTATTGTGATCATTTAGTAAGTGAACCAATGGAAAACAATGAAAACAAAGAAACTCTGTTGTTACTATTTTCCCTAATACAAAAAAAAAATTATGGCCCCACTTTAAATCACTTAAGCTAAATAGCTCTAATATTTTTGGTAGGTGGATCAGTAAAAAACATGCTAATGTCATAATTTAAAGTTTTCATTCCACTAAATGTTAATGCATAATGGACCAACTAGATATCTCATGCCAGTCCTAGTTTCTATATCCTTGATCTTTCTTACATATTGGTTTCCTTATAGTCTTGATTGCTCCTTAGATTTATATAAAATCAACTACCTAGTCATAGGAATTCCTTTCCCATACAACTCAGAAGTATCCCCAATCCCATCACCCTCCCTTCTATCCAGTCCCCAGAATCCTCTACCCTACTATGGAGCCACCCTTGGTCTTTGATGTTTTCCCCATCCAAATCACCTAGATTTCCCAACAGCGAGATCTGCCTCTGACATAAGCAATAACCTCCACCTTCAATCCCACTGTTGCTAACTGCCATCATACTGCGATAAGCATGACCCACTGGGAATTGTAGTTGTGTCACATCAAGTTAAAATACAGCATCTATTTGTCATGGACTCATTGCTAGATCTCATGTTAGGTTATTTACTCATATTAACCGCACGCTTTATACACAATTACCAGCTGAACAATTTATTAAACAGATTGAAGAATTAACCACCCTAAGTTTTAATGTGAACAAAAAAAAATCTCAAAATTTATTTTGCATTTTGGGAATATTAACTCTCCTTAATAAGGGAAGAATTTCCTCTGTTTTTCCCACGTATTAACTGAATCTTTTCAACAATAAAATAAGTTGACCTATTTAAAGTTATTATTTTAGGATACATTTTGGATCTGTTAATACAATCTTTCCTCCTGTAGAAACAAAAGACAAAAGATCATGGAACAGGAGACACACGAACACAAAAGGTTGCTGCCCCTTCACTGCTTATCAGTTGTGAACTTTGACATACTGGCTTTCTTCGGCTCTTCTATTCACAAAATGAGAAAGATCTATAGAATTTGTAATGTGATTTCTGGAACATTCAGAGTCAAAATTTTGCCAGAATGTTTCATCACTTGAATAAATCCAAATTTCTCTGCTTCTAAAAAAAAAGTGTATACATTTTATTTATTAATTCCAAAGATCAAATTAAAAGAATATATGATTAACTGGAGAGAATGGATAGGGATAAAAAGGAATCTACATTAACGAGACCTTAAACCAACACACTCAGAAATCATGATAAAACCACAAAAACAAAATTTAGTAAAAATGACAATATACTATGTTCATCAGTTTCTAAACATATTTGTACTTATGAACAACAAGAGAAAATGATCAGCTTATGAAAACAAGCACTGTAACAGAGGGAGAAGAGCAGATTCTACTATGAATTTCTTGCCTTAAAAATACCTGTCAACTACAGAAGAACAGCCACTTGGGGTCAATAAAAAACAGAAATAATACAGCAGGATCAAATTATCACTAAAATCCACCAAAATATCCCAAAATAAGAATCCTTGCTGTTCAGCTCATTGTGGCTGCCATATGTGCCCACAGGAATCCCAAAGACAAGAATAGAGGCTTTCAAAGCTTCTGATTACAACCCTGTTTTAGGCCCACCTCAGGCAGCCCAAAGATTCTCTTAATCAATTAGCTGAGGTTCCTGCTAAGCCAGGAAAGAATACTATAGGGAGAGCGGAGAGCACGCTGGACAAAGCTATCTGTTGCACTGGATGCGTTTTTCTCGTGCATATGTACACTGGCCATTGTTCCCTTCCTGAAGAGTCACATTAATCAATGTTCAGAGCGTGCATCTCTGAAATAGAGAACTGGCTGCTCATCATGATTTATTACAGAGCCCAACATGCATTTGACATGAAACAAGTTGGTAGTTTGGAAGCTGCCGCGGGAGGGGGAAAGGGAAGCACAGTTGGGAGTGTGAAGGGGTCTAATGCAGACACAAATCAGTTCCCTTTAGCAGTCAGAAAGAGCCTGCTCCTGACAATTAAGGTTACAAACACACAAGCTATCCTTGAAGACTAAAGGTATTATTTTGATAAGCAGAATTGGAGAAATACACAGATGCAACTTGAGAAGGAGTGAAGAAAAAGTTCAAGGCAATTAATCTTTCTCACTGTTTTTCAAGAGTTAAAACTTTTAAGTTGAAATGTTTTTAAAATATATTTTAAAAAAATTTTAAAGAAAATTTCTATACACGATCTCATTATGTAACATAAACCATAAAATCTAATATAAATTCACCAATAAATTTAAGATCAATTGGTTGCAATAATTGAATATCCTCTCGCCAGAAACAGGAGTACACTAAGTTGTAAAACAACATTTTTCTTGGGAGGAAACTCCTGGGTGTTTTGATAGAACTTGGCATTATCATCGCAAGTTGCTCAAGTCAACTCATTTGAACAGTTATCAATGGTTGTATTGTAGTGCTTGCTTTGATTCTAATCATTAACTAGTTTTGAAATAAAAGCCATTTCTAGAACTAATAATCATATATTTTGTTTGACAAGCTTCCGTGGACATTCCTGGCAAAAGGAGCGATGTTCCCTGAACTGGGATGCTCCTAAAAAAAAAAAAAAAAAAAAAAAAAAAACAACAACAAAAAAAACAGGAATCATGCATTCGTTACACACCAAGGAGGCAATCCTCAAAATTCCAAAGATTGAAAGAGCAAATGCTCAATTAATCTGCTTAGATAAAAGTAATTATTCATCAAGACTCACATTATCTTCAACTACTCAAGACCTCAGAACCTTCAGAGACTTAAGGCTACAAGAAACAGCTGCTTTTAGCCAATTATGTTCTGAGCTGTCAAGTTTCATAATGCTCAAATAATTCTTTCTCCCTATTAAAACTGGGAAAGCTATTTAAATACGTATGGTGGTCGTACCAGGAATTTTAGCTTGAGTCAAAGTAATAGAATATTTTCAAAGAGGATTGTGAGCCTTCTTTGCCTTATTCCCTTAGCTGTAAAATAGATTTTTATACATCTAGAAAAAAAAAAGAGAGTTGTTTTATAGAGTGCTCAACAAATGTTACTATTTCATTAAATTTTCAATAATGGTAAATTGAAGACAGGCATTTGGCCTCGTGGTTGAGATGCTGACTTCCCACATCACAGAACAAAGCTTCCATTCCCAATACCAACTCCTGTGTCCAGCTTCTTGCTCATGTGGACACCGGGAGGCAAGAGTAATTGAGTTTCTGCCACCCACACTGGGGACCTGGCTCAAGTTCCAAATTCCTGGTTAAGGCCCGATCCAGCTCTAGCCATTCTGGGTATGTAGGGAGTAAATCAAGAGAGGGACGTTCTCTCCATCTCCTTTTCCTCGCCTCTCCCTTGCTTTCTCCAACAAATAAAATAAATTGAAACATAGAGACAGATATATTATCATGCCATGAAAAATATTTTCCTTGCCAATGTCTTATATTTATCCACCTTCTGTTCATATAGGAAACAAGGTAGGGGAAACAAGAAAAAAGAATGCCTCGGGTGGTAAGTATAGCACTCATCCCAACAGTGAATGTACCTATACAAAACTGTTAGTTCACAATCAGGTGAAAGCAGAATAACAAAGAGGAGAGAAAACAACGCTGTAAGCTATACAGGTGTGCACAAACGTGCATGCATGTGTGCATATACGCTCCCACAGGCACTCTGGGTTCTGTTTTCCTTCTACAGCTATGTTTCTTAAGGAAACAATTTGAAATTATAATGAAAGTGAATAGTATATCATCCTGATTTTGTACCTCAACAGCCCAGACTGAGGAACAGACTCACCTGGGAAACTTTAAACATTTCAAAGCCCAGGCCACTCCTCAACACAATTCACAGACTCTAAGGGCAGAAACACAAGTAACAGTATTTTTTGAAGCCCCCAGGACATTCTAGTGTGCAGACAAGTCTGGGAACCATAATCGTATCAAAAGCATTTTCTGAATAGGTAGCATTAGAAGGAAGTCAGGACTTAAAATAACTCTTGTAAGTCTCCGTACATCAAGGGTAGTTAGCATATTTATCATTTTGTGGATGTATTCATCAGTTGATCCTGCAGAACCTCTAAAAATGTTCAATTAAAATGTGCAAATAATGAGACATCTCAATGAGAACTCTGGCGTTACAGTTCTGTAATTTTACAGTAGCTTGAATTGACAAAAACATTTTTTCATTATTTATTTATTTATTTTTATATGTGCATGTGTCTGAGTGTCAGACACAGAGGGAAATAGAGAGACACAGAGACAAGGAAAGAGAAGGAAACAGTGACAGAGAGAAATCTGCATTTGCTGATTCACTCCCAAATGCCTACAATAGTAGGGACTTGGCCACGTCAAAGCCAAGAACCTAAAATTTCATCTGGGTATCCCATGTGCACAGCAGTTACCCAAGTGAGACACAAGCCCCCACTTCCCAGAGTGTGCATTAGCGGAAAGTAACATTAGGGAACAAAGTTGGAAGACAAATCCAAACTTTCTCATATACGACATGGGCATCCCAAGAAGCACCTTACGCAGATATCAACTCTCTCTCCCAAAAGTTATTTTCAAAGGATTACCGTTGTTCCACATTAGTCTTAATCATCATGCACTATGATATATTTTATATCTATATAATTTTTAAATAGAATATAAAAGCCATAAATATTTATATCACTGATTGTCAGTAGAACTGTTAACTCCTAATACCACATACTCAATAAGAAGAAAACATTATGACCCTAGCTAATTTCAGAGACCTATATTGCTGATGGATATTTCTTCTGAGCTGGGACTGAAGAAAAAATGTGCAATATTTTTTATTTACATTTATAAAATGCTAATATGCTAGTTATACAGTAAACAGCTGAATTCATAGGTGACACACTCTAGTTAATAAAAGAAACACAAAAAACCATATTCCTTTTAGTATTTCTTTCCAAATGTAAGTATGCATATATTTGCATAAATACACTTTTTCACCTTTTTTTTAAAGTGTCCTCTGCCATCAGTTACTTTGCATACAGAAGAAAGAAGCCAAAGGCTGAAGAGGATATGGTTTAGCTGTCAGCAGAGAGACACCAGCAAGCCCAGAGACATCAGGATAGCATGCCCACCAAATCCAGACATGACCCATGAGATAATAGTACACTGTTTTCCTCTTTAACACATTGACTGATTTCCCAAAAGGTGTGCCAAGACTAGTACCTTTGTGCTTACTAAATTACAGCATCAATTACAGGCTTAATTTTAAAATACAAAGGAATATTTTAAGCTACACTGAACACAGAACAAAAATGCTACACTTGTATTTTGAGAGCAAAAGCAATTGGAGGCTGATGGGAGAGTGAATATGTCAGCACAATCTCTGAAAGTGGAAGCCTCAGCTCCCACAAAGCATCATGCAAGTGACATCATATACCTGGTGGTCATTAAAATTACAGTTTCTTTTCATTGTAAAGTGAGCAAGCCATAATGATTTGATTAGGCAATTTATGAAAGTAACTGTTATTAGACATGAGCTTTAAAATTAGCATAAAAAATTAGGTCTGTTCAATTCAGAAATCCCTAGATTGACACATGATGATGAACACTTATTATATTTCAGTTATAATTAGTTTATATATACTTGGTTGTGTATTACACAATATTTAGGACCTAGAAAAACAGAAAATACTAAGGACCTAGAAAAACTGAAAAAATTTACCTTTGTAACATAAATGTAATCAAATATAAATATTACATTGATACAAAGCAACATTAGAAAAAATTATTTCAAAAAATGTAGATTTCATTCTTGAAATCCAGCATTATTCTGTACTTTTATATATTAAAAGAATTTCAAATCGCACTATATGTTTACAGATTGTTTAATCCCTATTTCTCTAATTTCTTGCTAACATTACAAAACAGTGACTATTTCCTTAAAATTGACAGGCAATTGACACAGCCATTAAGTACCTCAGGGACTCCTGAATCCCACACTGAAGTGCCTGGGCTCTACTCTTGACACTAGTCCTGATCCTAGCTCCTGATAATGCACACCCCAGGAAACAGTGGGTGATGGCAGGAATGTTTGGCCCCCTGTTGCCACCATGGGAGAGCCTGATTCAGTTCTGATGTCTTGGCTTTGACCTAACCCTGTGCTGAATGTTGTAGCCATTTAAACAGTGAACCAGAGAATGCAGCTAGCTTGCATTCTCTCTCTGTATGAGTGCGTGTGTGTGTACATATATTTATTTTTCTGTGTGTATACATGTATGTATGTCTATATGGATACATGTGTATATGTGTACATAAATGTGTATGTATATTACATCCCTGTGTATATACACACTTACATTTTTATATGTATAAAAATATCAGCTCTGCTGTCTTTATGTTTCAAATAAGAGAAAATAGTCACATTGTTTGAAGAAGTGCACATCCTACTGAATAAGAGTGAACTCCAAGAATTTTAACTGTTGGATTTCAGACTATGAGATCCTGAATATAACTGCAAATTCTATTATGAAATGAAATTGATTTCAGCAACATTTTTGATATAATAGATGTTTTTTACACACCCTATAGCACTGAAGTTGCTTTCTAGGTACCAAAAAGAAAACTGTTTAGGCCCATAGACATATGGGGTTATTTCATTCTGTGTTTGACATAAAGAAATGTTACTTGTCCCCATGCAAATTCAAAGTTCAAACACAGCAAAACAGAAGGTTCATTTATACACAATTACACTTCTCTGAACAAAATCAATGTGTATATTAAAAAAGTAATTGTTAAATTAAACAAAAATAGTTGTAAATATAATTAGGTTATCAATGGAATTCTTAATAAGTGTAAGATTACTTCATGATATCTAATTCTTCAATATGTGAAAGTATGTGTGTCCATACATATAAAACAGAAAATCATTGCTAGGTACATAATTCTCAAAAAATTATATACATGCATAAATTTCTGGTTCATAATAATACTATGATAAACACTACGGGAAATCTTTATTATCCCAAGAATATGAATTAATAAAGTCAACCTGATGAAAGAACCTGCATGATGGTCTCAATGACAATACTGGCAGCCAACTTACATTTTCAGCAATACACACAGTGATATTTTGCAAAAAATTTATTGTTGGATATATTTCAATTGGTCCTATTTCTAGCTTCACAAGACAGAAGTTTGCAGATAACAAAGCATCCCATTCTTTTGCTTTGCTGATCTACTTTCTTTAAAAAAAAATCAATGCTATCGGAAATGTTTAGGTATGGAGACATTCAAACTATAATTTTTAATTGTTGGTGGTGATATGATTCCAAATGTCTTTTAAAAATATTCAGTAATGGAATACTATCACCAAATGGCAATATGAAATAAAACCACTAATTTTTCTTCAAAAAAAGTCATGTTCTATAGAGGAAATGGAAAAGAAAAGAAAATTTAAAGTATTAATTTGACTGAAGTTACCAAGGAATCTACAATAAATGATGAAATGGAATGCCTTTATTCACTTCTTCAGTCTCTTCCTTGTTACCCATCCATTGAGACATTAACAGCCACACTGCAGAAGGAAAAATTGCTTGTTCATTTATTGTAAGAATCGGTTTTTTTTCAGATAAGTAGCAATTTGCATCCCCATGAACAATACATGGCAATGTCTCATCTGGTCCAGTGCAGTATGCAATTTTGCACACAATGTCATGCTGACCTGAAGCAACTAAGATATACTGCTTGCATAAGAAATATAATGGGGAGGGGAAAATCACATTCATGGCTCCCTGCTCACAAGTTCATTATGCAATGACAATCAAGAGTACAGCAGATGCCACACCTGCAAATATTAAGAAGTTCATTAACCAATGAAAGGTCACCAGGGATTTTTATTCAGCCAACAAAAATAATAAAGTCCATTTTGATCAAAGGTAGCAAAAGTTTTACAGAACTCTTCAACATGTATGATGAAAAGAGATTTCATAGTGCATAGGACTATGCCCTAAAGAAGTTTACTTTAAAACATAGTAAATAAGAAAGAAAAGCCATATAAAGTATTAAAATGTACTAACTGTACATGATTTCTTACATCATGTAGCATTTTTAAAATAATGCTATGAATTTTAAAACGCCTTTTTAAATTGTCAGAAAGCTTTTAAAATTATTTTTGACTAAAATGATGAGGGAAATTTGACTACAATGGGAGTAATGTGCCATTCCTTACAAAAGTGATTTAAATCTGTGAAGAGAGAGGCCTGACAGGCATAAATTGGCTCCTGTCTTTTGATATTTAGAAGATACATTAGCTCTGCTTTCCTGACAGAACACAGTATTCCATAGGTAGATGAGACTCCATCAAACGTCTGCACTAATCACTTTTGTGATTGCTCCTCCCTCCATCATAGTGTCCACCTCCTCCATTGTTTTCTTTCTGTCATTTAGTACTAATGGGGAGGCGGGAGACAGGATTCTACAAAATGTAACTGTGTTTTGCAGTTTTCTCCAGGAAATTGCATTTACTGGATTTTTGTTTCTTGAAAATTATGTTTGTTTCTTGGGGTGAGCTCCAGGTCATCTCTAATACTCAAGCCCAGCTGGAAAGGCAAGGGAACTCACACTACCACTTCTAAGCTCTTGCAGACTTCCAACATTATATTGTAGTAAAATAATTTTTGGATCCATGAAATAAATAATTAGAGAATTTCATAAAAATCCCTTTGTTCCACATGGATGTGGGATTAACTATACGCATATACACTAATACATGATAAAGCAGAAATATATAATATGTAAATTTTGGAGCCAAAGAATATGCATAAACTTCATGTTAGATGGCAAGACTATCTTTTCCATACAATCATATCCATGGAGAATAAATTCTGTATTGACTTATTAAGCTAACGAGATAAAGGAGAGATTTTAAATGCTAACCTGATTTGTTTTTATTTTCACCTCTCTTGGTTGCTGTAAACAATGAATAATTTTAAGTACACCTCAAACTGCACAGTTGCATTTGTGCAACAATTTCCATTTTGTGCTTTAAGAGCACAACTTAATATTTCCATTGAAAGGGAATGTACTCAATATCTTAACACTCTAATATTTTTCTAATATTTCTCTAGAATTCCAAGCTAGAGGGTTTTATTTTCCTTAATTAGTATTATCTTACTCTTGGGTCAAAGTATAAGCAATTATAGCTAAGTTCTAAAAGATTATATAAAATCATGTATATGAAAAATTTGAAAAACTATTTCCATGGAGCCAAATGTGGGGGGCAGGGGATAAGAGGGGATGATGTTCTGCAAACATATAAGGAAAAACATATGAATCTGTTCTAATTAATGCTTGCCACATTCATTAATGCAATTCTCAGACAGACACATTCTTCTACAACTCCCAATGCCACACAGACAATATACCATAAATATTATGATTTTCAATTTGGCCAACAGAATGTGCTAGCTGCTAAACAATTAGATACTACCTCCATGTTCAGTCTATTTTATTTTGGGAATTCTCGTCCTGCAACACACAAGTACCCAACACCTGCCTTTCAGCTTAACTTCTAAACATGGCAATACTTATTTTCATTTTCATTTTTTAAGAAAATTATAAATGAGTAATTTTGGTTTAAAAAATAAAGCAATAAAAAGGTTTAAGGATTTCTTGTAAGTAAATTTTTAAAGATGTCATTTTTTGAATGATTAATTATCTTACGATGATCACATAATAAAAATATTAATTAGCAGAAATAAGGGCCACAACGTCTTGGTCCCAATTTGGGCTCCACTATTTGCTAATTAAGCAATTTGGGGTACATTAGTTAATCATTCTAAGGGTATTTTCCTGGCCTATAAAATGACAGCAACAATTTTTCCTAGAACAGTGTAACATGGGAAGCACTTCTAATAGTGCCTGACAGAAAATAATTAATATTACATCAAGGACAGTTCTTGTTACAATTATTGCTGTATTTCCATGTATACTTGCATATATAATTTATATCTCTATATACAGAGATATCACATAGTGTATGAACTACTTAGCTACTAAGTCCACTTATTAGAAATTGGTGTTCCATGATATCACTCCATAAATGTCAATATTGAATGTAATACATAATTCATCTGACAAATTTGAATGCACTATGAAAAATGTCCTTTATAAATATTCACTACAGCTAACCCTTCAGACAGTTATTACACTAACACCAGATTTCTTCTGGCACTTAAGATTCTGTATCTGACAAAATTGGAACTGATGAGAAAAAATTCCCAAAATATAAGCCTCATCCACTACCCAAACTACATGTCCATTGGGATTTGGGGCTGGATAAATAGGCTGCCAAAATAGCTCAGAATGTCATGCTTTCAGTATATGTTGAAGCTAATTGAAGTAACAGGGACAAACATCCAAAAGAACTCAAACCTAATGTGTGTATGTGTGTGTGTGTGTATAGAATCACACAAACATACAGAACCACAAATGTGCACACACACATACACGCACACAATCTTTATTGCTTTTCTTGAACAATTAATCAAAATAACGAAGAGCAGCAACTCATACATTAATTCATTTTTCTGAATATGGATATCTTTCTTCATTTAACAATCCTTTCACTCAATCAAAAAAGTAATAAAAGGATACTATGTAATACTACTGTCTGTGTATCACATTTTCTTTCAAATAATCCAATTTCATTCTTCTCAATTGAAAAATCAAATTCAATGGTATACATAATAAAATTGTATTTAACTGAGGTCATATTTCTAAATGGTTCTCTAACTTTCTTCTGCTCTGTTTAAAAGCCCTTGAAGCATCAGGATGCTATAGGAAGTGTGAGAGTTTCTGAGAGTTTCTATTTAAGCTGAAAATGTTAAACTACCAGAGACTTTTCTTTCTTCAACAATTGTCAATTGAACTGATTTCAGTACATTCTCCTAACTAGTCCTAAGAAGTTTTTATCAGGTAATCACTCCATAAACCATTAGGTTTTGCCTTCACGCTACAGTTCTACACACTTGCTTATTTAAACTTCACAGAGAAAAGTCTTTGGCACTGAAATGTTTCTGTTGACATCATACAAATTGATTGATAAGTATTCCTGATAAATACATACATATACTCATACAAATCCACATATTACTATATTCTAAGATATTCACTATAAACAATGTGCTACAATTAATACATAAACGCATCTTAATATTTATAAAAAAAGATCTTTAGAAGAAGTTAGAGTTCTCATTTTTGCTGAAGAGATTAACTGCTGGTGAAATATAACAACAATCAGATAATGAGTAAGTGGTGGTGGCTGGATTAGGATCTCAGGACATCTGACTGACTTCAAAGGTAGTGTTCTAGGTGGTCCAGCCTGGGCAAAATACCTCCAACTGCTCGACAGCGTATGAAAAGGTGATGGAACGGGTGCACCAGGCAGTACTGAGCAAACCTTAGCCCACAAGTAAAATTAGAAACCAGGATGGAGCACAAGACATGCCCAGCTAGGTTCTTGCACCAACTGGTCTGCATGAGCCACGGACGCTGAGCCACAGTGTCTAAGGCAGGGGTCGCGACAGGTGATGGGCTGTGCCAAGCTGAGTCAGAGCAACCACTGGCATGCTGAACACTGGATGGGAACAGGCCCGGTTGGAGAGCGAAGGGGAAACCCTAGCTTGGTGGAGGTTCCCACTAAGGGGCGCACAAGCTGGAACGGGGCTGCGTTCTGGTCAGGATACAGTTGTCTTCCTTGGCACAAGTGTGGACTGAGACAAGACGCACCTGGCCGGGACAGACTGCAACACCTTCTGCTGTTCTGGAGGACCAGGATAGATGTGGGACAGACCAGGCTAGGTCTCAACCCCAACTGAGCCATGTGTGAGCTATATGTGGGTATGGACGAGCTGTGGCTGGGCTGACATCCAACAGCAAGAACCAGAATGGGCTGAAGACCAGTTAAGAAAAGCCACTGTTCCTGCTAGGACAGGGTGTGAACTGAGTAGTGCTGGCTCATGGACCCACTCGCATGCACGAAATCTGGCACTTGGAGCGGTTCTGATGGAGGAGCCTGGGCAACTCCTCTGACAGAACACAGACCCTGCAGGTAAGCTCAAGAAGCATGGCAGGAAACAGCCCAGAAGAGGTCATGGAAAGTGTCCCACTGGCATACATTTGGCATGGGTCGGGGGCAGACCAGGCTGAATCAGTTCATATTATCCACTGGCAAATCCGAACACCAGAGCAGAGTGTGGGTCAAGCCAGGTTTGGTCGCGACAAAAGCAGTACACAACACGGAATGACAAGGTGAGGCTGCTTGTGCCAGATGTGACCGCAGCACCCAACCAGCACACGTGAGAATCAGGAAGGGAGGGGAAGAGCCGGGAGGGGAATAAGGGGTGGTTCCCTTGCTGGACAGCTACTCCCACTGGAGAGCGTGAGCTGGGATGGGGGCAGACCAGACTAGGCAGGGCTATAGCACCTGTGTGCCTCATGTGGACCAGATCAAGGAAAAACCAGTCTGGGCTGATTATTCCTGCTGGTGCAATCTACAATTGGAGTGGGTGAGGGTTGTTCAGGCTTAGCCGCAGCATCAGCTGGCAGAAGCTGGCACTGGGGGCTAGTTCTGTCAAGCTAAACCACAGAACCACTGGACAGTGCATAATCCAGGAGTGGGAGTGGCCTGGGAGGGAATTAGTGAGCTCCTCCCTCTTGGGTTACCACTCCCCATGGAAGGGCACAAAAACTAGGGCAGGGGCAGGGGCTGGGGTGGTTTGAGAGCCATCCAACAACATCCGTGAAGGCTGGATAGTTGAGCTGATTAGATGGAACAAGGTTTTAATACCCATTGACATGTATGAGAGCAAAAGGGGATTGGGACAGACTGGACTAGTCTGCCACACATATTGGCAAACCAGGGTAGGGGGCAGGCCTGGTGGGGGTTATTGTGGATCGTTCCGACTAGGCTGCAGCCCACATTGGTTTGTGTGAGGGCCAAGTATGTGATGGGCAGAACCAGGCTGGCCTGCGGCACCCATTGGTTCCAGTGGAAGACAGTTCTGAAAACAGAACCAACCCAGCAATTACAACCAACAGCTGATCGGGGCAATGGACTGTGCCGGGCCCTGTACTTGCTAGTACATATAAGAATCCGATCTGGGAACACCTTAGAGAAAGTTTCTTTGGGGATCCTCCCAATTGAGCTTCCGGACTCAGAACCCTAACCATCAAAAGATAGAGGACAGAACAAGTCAATCAACCACCTCAGCTATATGTTGGCAGTGAAAAACTGGGCAAACGGAGACTCTATGATGGACTACGTCAATCAGTGGATTCTCCAACGACCTCATCGTGCTTGGAGTGGTGAGAGTGGCAGCAATTCAGAATTGTTAAACTATCAAAACCACTTGAGCAAGACCCTCGGAGCATGCCCCACATCCGGGACCTGGGGTGGGTGGGAGACTGGGTGGGGCTTCTCCCTTAAAATCCCCTTTTACATCAGATATATTAAGGAAACAATATGGAACTAATTGTCTTGCCCATCTTCCTATAGCACTTGAACATTTTTACCCTAATTATGTCAAGTTTGTCAAACAGTAAATTAAAAAAAAGAATAAAGGAAGTGAAACAAAACTTTAAAAAAAAAAAAAAGCTGGTGTTCTAACCTCTGTGATAGATTGCCTTCTACAGACAGCAGCTTAACTGTCAAGCTGAAGTACAGTGGAGCAACTATTTCAATGTGCAGATCATCGCAATTCTAATCAAAGTCTAACAATTGAATAAATGCAGATCCTTTAGGTTTTTGTTTTAGTCTTCTATTACATATATAAACACACACATATATGATGACCTCGAACAGGAGTGCTCTTATTCCAGAATCTTTAGATCCTTCCTGCCATATTATGTTTTCTCTGAGACTCATTACAAACAGACCAGCTGTCCAACATCTCTCAGAAAACAGTTCCTATTTCACACGGAATCATTTGCCCCAAGCCCCTCTCTCCTGTCTTCCTTAAAAATCATATGTCACAGCTGCATTTCAACCAGGCTCTGGTTGTGCCTCATCTGTGAGCCATCTCTACGGACAACTAACATTTTGAAGTGCACACAAAATGGGACCACTGGTGCCTCACCGCTAATTAAAACCATCCTGACAGCCACTGACTTGGCCTTTATGATGCAGCTTACCCCATGTTTGCCCAGTTGAGTCAACATATCTGCACCTGTAGGTTGGCTCATGATGAATCAAATGCGAAAACTGAAGTGATCCTTGAAAAACAGAAGGTTTGGGCTCCTTCTGCCTACAATAAGCAACTCTCCTGGAGCAAATGTACAGCCAAGCCAATACTCAGAGCATAATAATTCTTTTTAACTGAAAAACATTAGCCATACTCATTCCTTATACCAGCTGTGGTCAAGTAGTGTGATATCAACAGCCTTTATGTACCCTGAAAAATCATGAAGATCCCAAAGTGCTTTTATTTGTGGTAATTATATCCAGTTTAACATGTTAAAACAGATAACATAAATACCACTTTCATCATGAATCACTGTTTTCCAGGGCAAGTAAATTGACTCACATGAATCATGTTGCTACACAGTTTTTACATATTTTTTTTAAATCCCTGGTTTCATAAGCAGATTACTGCTAAATTATTTTATATCCCTCTAAATTCAGCCTACTGCAGTGTCATGTTGAAATACATGAAGAACATTCAAACTCAAAAAAGCATCAAGGGCCCCAGGCAGTGGCCTAGTGGCTAAATCTTGCCTTGCACGCACCAGGATCCCATATGGGCTCCAATTCATTTCCCAGCTGCTCCACTTCCCATCCAGCTCCCTGCCTGTGGCCTGAGAAAGCAACAGAGGATGGCGTAAAGCCTTGAGACACTGTGCCTCCGTGGGAGATCAGAAGATTCTCCTGCCTTCTGGCTTCTGATCAGCTCGCCATTGCAGCCACTTGCGGAGTGAACCAACGGATGGCAACTCTTTCTCTCTGTTATCTCCTTCTCCCTGTAAATCTGCCTTTCTCATAAAAATAAATAAGTCATTGTAACAAAAAATCTAATTGAAAAATGGAATTGTATTTTACAAGATTTTCACATCAAATGGATTTTCTTTCATACTACACCAACATTGTAAATGATGGTTTGTGAAAGGTTGTTGGCAAAGAAACTAAAACATTGCAGATTTTTTGTAAACTGTTCTATTAAGTCCAATTCTTCATTTTTATCATTGAATTAATCTTAAATATTAATTTGAAAGGCTGAGGGACACAGGGACAGACAGACAGCGGGAGACAGGCAGGGATCTTCCTTTTTCTGGTTCATCCCCCAATGCCCTAAATAACTTAGGGTTGGGTTTTAGAGTCAGGAACTCCGTTTGGGTTCCACCTATACCAGCAGCCAGGATCTAAGTACTAGGACTACAGTTAGCTGCCTTCCCAGATGTATTAGCAGGAAGAGAAGTATCCAGGACTCGAGAAGGTACTCTGATATGACAAGCAGACAGCTCAAAAGGCAGTGTAATTCACTGAACCACAATGCCCACCCTTGAATGGATCTGTTACCCAAGCATGATTTTGACCTTGTGAATCTGCTGTGAAGATTCCTGGATCTAACCTTCAGAATCATTCATGCAAAAAAAAGTTTTACAAACTGTATTTGGTTATATAAAGACAAAGAATGAATCTATACAGCATATTAGTAAGGTTTAATATATAAAGAATTGCACGAGGAATCTTAAAGAATTTCTCAAGACTAGCTAGTTAATAATAGCATTGTGCAAATTAGGAACGAGGACAAAAAAAAAAAAAAAACACTTGATTTGTGATGCAGCTTTGCAAACCCAGCTTGAACTACATAGAGTCAACAGGAATATAAGCTCCATTTGCTGTCTTGGACATATGCCCTGCTACAGTTCGCAAACTATACAACTGCAGATGGTAGTCCTGGTTACACTGACAAACACAAGATGAGAATGCATACACATTAGGAAAAGTGCAGAAGGAAAAAGTTGCACTTATGAGCCAATACAGGCTGTGAGGATTCAAATGTTATTCTTAACTTTTATTCCTTCACTTCTGCAATATATTCATCACAAGTTTAACAGCTAAAAGTCCATCGTCAGTAGAAAATTATATCATAGCAGAATGCACTTATTTCATAAGATATGGATGATTAAGGGGACAAACAGGTACACAGAAAACATTACAAAAAAAGAAAGCTTATATTTTAAACCTAAATTTTTTAGGGGTACAAATGTTATTCAATTAAAATGAATTACAATAAAATTTTAAGCAAGCTCCTTATGTCATGAGGAAATAAAGTTTTATATCAGGCAAGCATTATGTGAGTAAATAAAACTATAAGAAAAGATTTCAAAATAACAAATACTATAAAAAGTAAAACAGTCAAAATATTATACTTTTAATTGTTTCTTAAAACTTGACAAAGTCAGTAATTTTTACTGGCTTGTATGAATTAACAACTGTGCCAGTGAAGAAAGATATTTATAGCTAGATTAATATTCAGCAAAAAATGAGTATTTGTTCTATTGCTCTTTTAATTACTACAACATGCTGTAAACATTTCCAGACTCAGAATCCACCCTTATTCAATTTATGTGTGTTTAGTTATAATGTAAATCTAATTTTTACCAGCATAACCTACTATCAAGAAAACTGGCTGTTTCCTATTCTATTTGGAGGCCAGAGAGCACATTTTCAAAACTAAGGAACTGCTAAATGTCAATGTGTTTCAGAAACTATGTGGTAAATATGCAATTTTACAAAACACAGGGTTCATATGTGATGACTCAGATGCACTGGAGATTATAAGTCTGAAGAGAGATTTAAAATGAATATATCAAAAGCATATTAGTAAAAAAATTGTGTATTGGGCACTAATTGTGGTTCTTTTTCCTATACCACTTTTTTGAGCTTGACAGACTTATATGCTGCGCAGATCTCTCCCTTTTGGAAAACGACAATATGGTGTCTCACAAATCATCTGATGCCCTTAGCCTTCCACTGGACTAGAATGCTACAGGGTTTGAAAAGTACACACTCTGAAAGTGTTGGTAATATTTTTTTTCGTCCCCAGATGGAAGTGATTCATGGGCTATATGGAGCATGAGAATAAACTTTGGTCTACTGCTTGCTAAATTAAAATCTTCTTAATAAAATTTTTGGTCAGTCTTCTGATACAGACACAAAGCAATCCTCTACTATAAAGTCAATTTTTAGAGTTTGCAAATGAGCATTGAAAACAATTATAGTAAACTAAAACTTAAACATTAAGCTAAAAACAACTTAAAAGTTTCTTTAATTACAAAAATGGCTTAAATGAAAGGCATGCAGGAGGTAAGACAGAAACAAAATGTTATTATGTTCCATACTTCTAGGAATGACAACTGAAGTGCACTTTAAACAGAAAAATGATGTTCAACATGAATATTTCTCTTTAGATAGAATGTGCTAATGCTTTGTAAAAGTCATGTGAACTCCCATTTAAACCACACGTTAGAAATAAAGAGCGCATCCTTCATTAAACAAGCAGACCCAAAATTTTTTAAAGATTTATTTATTTTATTGGAAACACAGGACAGTCAGATAAAGATACAAACAGAAAGATTCAGTGGTGTGTTCCCCAAAGTGGCTGCAATGGCAGGAACTGAGCTGATCTGAAGCCAGGAACCAGGAAACTCTTCCAGGTTCTCTGCATGAGTCTGCAAGGTCCCCAAAACTTAGGCTATCCTCTCCTGCTCCTCTCCTGCTCTCACAGGCTCTAAGCAGGAAACTTAATTGGAAGTAGAGCAGCCGGGACACCAACCAGTGCCCATATGGCATGTCAGTGGTTGAAGGGGGTAGATTACACATTGAGCAATCGCATTGGATCCAGACTTGACATTTTACATTAATTTTAAATCTATAATCAATATATATAAATATATTTTATTCTTTAAATATATACACATAAAATGTTGCTATTTATATAATATTTATTAGATATAAAATCATTATTATGCATACAGAAACTATGAGAGGTGTTCTCAAAATGAAAGGTTCTCAAGGTTTGAAACAATCAAAAGTGTTTTTGTTATTAAGGATTCTGAATCATACTAAAAAATAAAGCCCTTGTTAAATTTAAACTTAAAGATAGCATACATGTGTTTGTATGCATGTCAACACATACACACATACACACACACACACACACGGCCTTTATAAACATTGCATAAAATCATCAAGAGAATTTTGAGGGGTTTTTTTTTGCATTTCTGTAGCTTTTCTTTTACTTCCCATTTTAAAAGAATAAAATTTATTTATTAGTATTGGAAAGGAAGATTTACAAAGAGAAGGAGAAATGGAGAGGAGGTCTTCCACTCACTAGTTCACAGCCCGAATGACCACAAGGGCCAGAGCTCAGTTTATCAGAAACCAGGATCCAGTAGCCTCTTCAAGGTCTCTCAGGTGGGTGCAGGGTCCCAGGGCATTGGGCCAACTGCTACTGCTGTCCCAGGTCACAGGTAGGGAGCTGGATCAGAAGTAGCATGGTCAGGACGTGAACCAGTGCCCATATAGAACACCAGCGCTTGAAGTTGTAGGATTAACCTGTTGAGTCATAGCAGTGGTCTCTTTCTCTGCCATATTAAAAGAGAAAAAAAAAACCTGTTTAAATCATGTTTAGGTTTAACTAAAGGTTGGAAAGTGTAAGGAAGTACAGGAAGCATGCGAAGGTCTGACTCTCCTATACCAAATTGATTCAATGACTAGAAGGCACCAATGGCAATACAAAACGCCACCAGATAGCTGGGGAAAGAATGAGTCAGAATCACATATTAAGACCACTGAAGAATACTCTTGTAGAAGAAGACTATTAGGAAGTAAGCAGTGCGAAGAAGAGAGAAAAAGCAAATGGGAGGGAGGAAGTAGTAATACTTTCCATAGTGCTCCTCCCAAACTAACAACAATTACTTATACAATGCTTTGCTCGCATACTATAGTAAATACGCTAGTTTCTTCCCTGGGTCCATTTTTTTCCAATACACTAGAGATGATAGTTTTGAAAAGTGTTATTTAAATATGATGAAAGCAATGTTAAACTGATTGTTTTAAGAGCTAGAGGTTTCAGGTTCGGCAGCATGGCCTGGTGGCTAAGGTCCTCGCCTTGATCCCATATGGCCACTGGTTCTAACCCGGCAGCTCCACTTCCTCTATATCTCTCCTCCTCTCAGTATATCTGACTTTGTAATAAAAATAAAATAAATCTTTAAAAAAAAAAGAGCTAGGGGTTTCTTTCTATAGTCTCTGAACTCTCAGGAATGGAGCTCTCAGATCTCGGCTCAGAATTTAGAAATCGAAAGGTCTAAGGTGGGGTTCAGCAATCCAAGTGTCCACAAGCTATGCCAATGATTACAAAATGCACTGAACTTTGAGATCTACTGTTTTATACCTTAAGGAAATAGGTGTTGGGGCATAATTACCCCTGAGGAGAAAGTTCAAATAATTTTGTCACTACAATAAATAACACCAATTATTTAATAATATATAAATAAAAACAAGTTTGCAATCAGAAACCATGAAATCAAAGACATGAAGCAATTTAAAGGGAGAAAACAGATCACTGAATTGGAACCACAGTTTGGAAAACTACCAATTTCAGTCTGTGACAAAAAAATAGTTGGAATCACACACTTAGTTTTTAAATCTACTTTTCTAAAACACAGATATACAATTTTGTACCAGAATTGTTGGACAAAAGGACAAAAGCTTCAGCCACAAAATTAGGTGAACTGCTTAAGTCACAGCATTTACTTCTTGATAAACAAGGTCAGAACCCTCAAGCCTGATTCATTCCCATTGCATTGTGACTATTCCTGCTTCTTTTTACAGATATGCACTGCACTAATGATGTGGCTTGTGCAATAGATGGATGGGAGAAATGGACACAATGCCTAGTACAGTGCTGGAAACTGCTGATCCTGATCTTAGAAAACCGAGAAAGGGTGTCATGCACTAGTAGCTTGACCTTTAACCTGAACTTGCCCTTGGGGAATTCTGAGATGGTCCAAATCAACTGATATGGTCACTACAATAGAAGGCCCTGTCAAAATTTTTAGTCTTCCAAGAGAGTAATTGGAATCTGATATGACCTGTAAACCACATGAAACTACATTTTTAAATATATACCTAGAATCCAATACATTTCATCTCTTTTCAATTTAATGTTACACAATATGGTTCAAGCAGAGGCAGAAATATTCTATTTTTATTTCAATACTTGTTCAATGTGGTTTTCTTCAGTACAACACAGGAAAGAGCTTAAAAAGAGAAAATAGTTTCAAAATATGAATTTGAAATGCACATCTCATAATGTGAGGAAATAATTTTCCCTAAAAGCTTCATAATTGTGACGAATACAGAACACAGGGCAGAGGCTTCGCTTAACCAGTATGGAATTTAAAAAAAAAAAAAAAAACAGCTTGTAGAAGAGTTTAAGATCTTATCTTACAGTTTAAAAAAAAACTAAATTGAAGTTGAATATATTTAATTTCAAAATATAGAAAACATACACATATTTTTTCCCATTTGTTCCCTTACCATAAGATGAATTTTGTGCTGGACAGAAAAAGAAATTGGTTTTTTTTTAACACCAATATATGTTTTAAATTATAATAATAAGCAACATATCAGCTGCGAGGTGAGCCTACATTAAAAAAGACTGCTTCAGTTTACGGAAAATACCAGCTGTCTCCACTCTGTGAAGACAGATTACCACCTGCCCCGTTATCTTCCAAACATAATACAAGGTTCGTTGGCCATTTTAACCAGGATAACTGTACCCATATGTTCTTGAATTCTGAGATTTATGCTACCATTAAATTTCTCTAATGGATCATTGTAAATAGGAGCTTAGCATGGAAGATAGGCTTTTTCAGCAGTGTCTAAGCCTCTGTATTCTTAACTCCCTTCCTTGTCCTCAAAAATCTTTCACAAACGACAATATTGGTTATGATATCATCAATTTTAGCTCAACCAAAAACTATCCAAGTTTAAACAGAAACACAAAGTGATCTTGTTCAGGCTACATGCTGTAAGTTAGACTGATATTCCAAAAAAACACATACTGTTTTTAAAAACATGCACAAATAATTTGCCCTGAAAAGAGAAACATCAAATATTTAACACAAAAAAATGCTATCTACAGCTTGAAGAAAAAAAATATAGATTTGATTATGAGCACACAGAAATGCTGTATGGTGGCGACAGCTTTCTTGTCAACCCATTTTATTTTTACCAATGATTACAAAAAAGATACATAACTGAATGTATAAGATGGAAAATAGTACATGAAAAGCTGCATAGAACTGGCACAGAAATGACAGCTGAAAAACATTACTTATTAAAAATAAAAATGTACACCTACAATTATGCCTTTAGCCAGCAAATGAGTATAGTTAAATAACTGAATATTTCTCCAACAGAATAATGTACAACACTTTCAAAAAGCATTCATGTCCTTGACTAGTGAAATATGTACAAAACATACATAAAATATGGATGTTTAGATACTAAATTACGTGTAGGTCAATGTAAGACTACTCCACTACAGAAATCCAAACCAAAGTTGTAACACGATGATGTTTACACTAAGTGGCCTACTGGGGAACCGACCAACAAGGGAGCCATTTTGCTTGGCCTTTAGTTTTTACAACCTCAAGTTCACAGAAACTAATTCAAAAGAGTAATAACCTGTAACAATGAAAAAATAATTTATGAACCTGGAGCAAAAGGTATATTAAGATTGCACTGAGTAATCATTCAATATAAAGGTAAAATAATAATTTCAGTTATAATCTTTTCACTAACAATAGTTATGAATCTCAGTCTTCTTGGAAGAAAATATTGTAATGATATTGCATATGTGTTTTATCTAATATTGTTTAGTTCTAATGTATATAAGTGGAAGATTTTATTTCCTTCCAATTTGTAAAATGTTAGAACATCTGATTAACTTCTGAAATAAAAAGAATAGAAACAAGTAGAGACCAAAGGAACACATTACAAAAGCTTTCTTGATTTACAAAACTTTTCTTAAAGGAAAGTAGAAAACTATTGTTAATAGTTAAAGACAAGACTCTTTTATGTGTGCAAATGGGAAGTACATCCAACTAGGGTCATATTACCTTAGGCTAAAGACCAAGAATACATAACTGCCCCAGGTCTTGAGTTTTGCAGTAAGAACAACTGATTCATTGAGCACAAAGAATTGGTAGTCAAAGGAGGAGGACAAGAGTGTGATTTTCATCTTATCTGAGGACAAGGGCATATCCATCCAAAAGAGACAAATGACAGTAAGAAAATGGAATCTTCCAGAAATGTTATGTTTTTATTAATGTGTGGCCCCTTATTTTTTCACATCTAAATTTCATTTGCTGTAAGACTAAATGAGTACAAACAGCCATACACATACACAATTAATCTGCTATTGTTTTTTAAATCTGCTGAAAAATCACAAAAGATGCATGTTACACTGCAAAGAAAGTGGAAAACTAAATAGACTATGTAGAAACTTACCAAATATTTAATACCAGCAACTCAAAATAATAGAAAACTTAAAGTAATATATACTTTAAAAAAAAAAACACTAATTCACTTAAGTGTACACAGTCTGTTATACTTTAGCAGTTTGATGTTAGAATGACACTAAGAACCAGCTGAAAAAAAGTGTGCATATATAAGATAAATGCTACATCCAATCAAAATTAAATATTACCCCAAACTATTCAAAATCTCAATTAATGGCCAGAGACAAAGAGTTTGATTCAATGTCTTCTTAGATTCGAGTTGTTTGGTTTCTGAATGCTAGCCTTGCAAATACTATAGCTACTTTTAATTTTTTCATTTAAATTTAACTAAGCTTTGGGTAAAATGAAAAAAATAAATTCAGCCATTGAAAAATGCACTTAAAGCTAAGACATGTTGCAAGAACTTGGCATTTTAAAAATTGCAGATGTCACATTAATTATCTCTTATTCATAAAAGTACTTCCAAGATTAACACAGCAAAACTTACAAATCTTCTTGCTCCTTTTTCATTATTGGGTGTATAATAACATAAAATAGAAACAAAAACAGCAACAAACTGAGAGAACAGAAGGAACATGGAAAACACAATCCACCAGGACACTGATATTTCTTCATTGCATGCGGCATGATAAAGAAATGAAAGACAATCATCTGTTAGAACAAGACCAAAATTAGCCTTTGTTCTCTGGGCTCCTGGAGACAAAATGATCTAAAATACAAAACTGGCATCAGTTTAAACTCAAATTTACTCAAAATCTTAAAGGCACCATGCAGTAATTAGCACTTAGAAATTTCTAAAAATTTCTTGAACTTGAAAATGTGTATTTCAAATTTTAGGAAGCTAAGAAAAAGCAGCAGCAGCTCTAAAATTCCTCATGCATATTTCCAACTGAAATCGCAATGGGAAATATAGATTAGATTAACAGATCTTTATTGGATGAGTAATTCATCCTTATTTGGTACAACATATTTCTAGCTATCTCACATACTGACTGATGACTAATTTCTCCTATCATTTTATACATTTTATTCATATAAAACATCTAAAAACACTTTCTACAAAACTATGTGACACAGGATTCAATCACTAAAGTATAATTTATTTATATTTTTAAAACTAATCGTTGTGGTGTAGTATACTTAGCTTTCATTTCATAACCGTGCCAATTTGAGTCTGAGCTACACTACACGTGGTTCAGCTTCCTGCTAACGTATATGGGAACCAGCCAATCATGAAGCACGTACTTTAGAATACAGGGAAGCTAGAATGGAGGGTCCGGCTTCTAGCTCTGACTTATTCCAGCCCCAAGTTTTGAGGGATTTGGGTTGTTCAGTGAAGCAGCAGATGAAGATTCTGTGTGTGTGTGTGTGTGTGTGTGTGTGTGTGTGTTTCCTTGTCACTTTGCCTTTTAAAAGTTAAATATATTTTTCTATTGGAATATTGGTATTTGGGAACAAACCAAGTAGAAATAGATTCAGAGCATTCGTTTTCTACAATGATCTGATCTTAAATAAAATTTGGAATTAACCAACAAATGTTATTCATGTTAGTCTAACTTGCATAACAAGATTATGGATGCTTACACATATCACAGTACTTCAAAAAAGTCACTTAAATTTTTCAATATTGGTTAATTTGCCACAAAACTTTTGAAGTATTTTATATTTACTAATTCAAACACTATAATAAGTGACAATGTGTAAGATCTAATGAAACCGAAATTTTTGATGACTGTTGTGACCATGGTTCCAAGTATGCTACCATAACTGACTTACGATTTTCAAACTTGTCAAATAGTGCTGCCTAAAGGAATTATTACCCAGTTCAGCTGCTACAAACTGTAACCTATCTTCACCCACTTGAGTATTAAAGAAAAAGATTCAAATTATGAAATAAAAAGTGTTCATCATGAGTTCTTACATTATACTGTTAAATAGGCCCATTGAATACTGAGTAAGCCCAGAATAATCACATTTTTAAAATAAATGGCTATTATTTTTTACAAAAGTTAGAAGTGTCATATTATTTTATAAAAGAGCTCTTAGAAAAACAGAAAGGGCTTTTAATATGATTACAGAAGATTAAGCTAAACTTGTAGTCCATATTTTAGCTATTTGCCTATAATGCTATTTTAAATTCATTTAGTTTTCACCCAGAAATACAATCAAATTCATAAAATCTCAGTTTTTGTTATCATGCTTAAGCTATATTAAGCAAACAGAACTGATATACAAAGAAAAACTTAAAAGTTTCAGTGTCAAGAAGCTCCCAACCAACTAGAATCTGTAAACGTCCTCTACAAGAAACACCATTTTCGCTAAGATCATTTCTCCAGCACTGGATCCTTCCCTCCATTTTGAAGGATTTGTCTTTATTCCATTAACAAGCAAGCAAGGGAAAGACTGCATTTCTTCCAACCCCTGCTCAGCCTCCATTCACAAAATATCTTCTTTCTTTTTATGCTTCCCCACAGGAGTTTAGAGTCAGTCTCAGAATCTTACGTGACTCGTACATTTCATTAGGTACACATACCATCCTATTTCACTCAAAGCCTTCAAAACTTCTCAAGAGATGCTAACTTACATTGAGCGTAAGAGCACAAGCTTCCTTTAATGGTTAAGATGCAGCTCAGATGGGGCCAGGCACAGTAGCCTAGCAGCTGATGTCCACACCTTGAACCACCAGGATCCAAAATGGGCACGAGTTCAAATCCAGGCAGCCCCACTGCTCTTATCATCCAATTCCCCTGCTTGTGGCCTGAGAAAGCAGTCCAGGACGGCCCAAAACCTTGGGACCCTGCACCCACGTGGGAAACCCGGAAGAGGCTCCTGTCTTCGGGCTGACTCAGCTTCAGTCACTGCAGCCAGTTGGGGAGTGAACCATTGGACAGAAGACCTTCCTCTCTGCCTCTCCTTCTCATGTATATCTGCCTTTCCAATAATAAAAAAAAAAAATCTTAAAAAAAACAGACAGTATTCCCGAATCTCATCTCTGAGTGCCAGAATTCAAATCCCAGCTTTGCCTATTATTCCCACCTTTCAACTAATATGCATCCTGGGAGATACTGTTGGATTCAAGTAATTGGGGGCCTGCCACTACTTGGTAAACCTGGATTTAGTTCCAAGGGCCCAGATCTGTTACCCAAGCCATTGCGAAAATTTGGAAAGCAAATCAATGTATTTGAGTCGTTCTGTTTCTCTCTCTTTCCATATATAAATATGTTCATAATGAAGCTTTAAAATAAGTTAGATACTAAAGCATAATATTGTGATCATCAAAATCTATTAAATGAAGACATGGATGGAAAAAAACTTATTTAAATTTATAAAATAACTAAGTCTTTGTGTGATACAAAGATAAACCAATGAAAACATTCACATCCATACATGAGAAAAAAAATCAGAATGAAAATCACATTTTGCTGAGAGAAAAATACATAGATATTTTGTAATATCTATGGCCCAGATATTTTGTAATATCTATGGCCCAGATATTTTGTAATATCTATGGCCCAGAACTGAATGTTCAATGTGATGACAGAAAAGTATGAAAACAGACCATGATGCATGTAGAACAGGCTGGAAATGTTATTAACTCCTGGAAGCTTCTGACATAGAAATTATGGTAAATCTTGTTAAAGTTTGAGACTAAAATTAAGTAGAACTTTTAAAATATTCTTCAAAGATTCTAACAATCAAAGAGGAATCATGATTCCTTATTTGGCAATTCTGGGCTTTTGTTTCAACTCAGTTTGTAACAATCTTTCCTAACTCACTGTTTGTGCAGTGTTTTATTCTTTTTATGTGATTAATCATTTGGTCTGTGGCAAGGCAGCCAGAAGAAATGAAAGACTTGCTCAGTGAGACTCTAACTTGTTCAAACTTTCCAAGTAATTCTTTTAGTATGCAATTTCTAAGGAGTGTGGTACTTCAAAGCATTTATACAATGCAGAAATGATGACTTCTGACCAATTGGTGTATCCATCACCTAAACATTTATCATTTTTCTTACATGTGTCTATGCTATGAACACTGAAAATCCTCAGTAGCTACAGGGGTAATTCAAAAAGTCTGTAGAAGTTGGGATTAAAAGATAAATCAATCTGATGAAAAAAACCTTTCAATCCAAAGCACAGGATTGTCATAATTGGCATTTCCATGACTCTGAAGACGCTTCATATTTTGAGATGTGCAGTTATTGCCAATCATGGCTACCCTGTTGTGTTGTAAAACAGCAGAAGTTACACATCTAAGGCGCTTAATTCTTTCACCCCTTAACTATCAACCACTCCCAAACTTCCCAACCTGATGCTCTAGAGGTACTGAACTTTTAAGTCACCGCTACTGTCTTCCAAGAAAGTATTCCCATATATCTTACATACGTTTAAAAATTCTCATATACTATACAACAAAATCCATCATATAACATTCTGCTTATACTAATTCTTCACAGCTTTTTTTTAAACAGACATTTATTGTATTTATTTGAATACTGGAATAACAACCAACATCTATATATGATGTTCACATCTTAGGAAGCAGTTGTACCTGTTACACCACAACATTGATCCCCAACACAAGTTCGTTTAAACAATTCATTGTATCTTTTGGCATTTTCATGGCCAAAAACTGTGCCACCCTGAGTATATTGCAGAAGGTAAAGTTTCACATGTTTACAAATACTTTACTCATCTTGGTAAAAGGTCAAGGACAACACATTGTCTCCAAAACTGCCTAATCAAAATGAATTATTACTATCACCTTCAGATACATTTGTCTATGTTATTCACTTTTTCAATTTGTTCTTCACTTTTGTAGTGGCTGTTGCATGTAACCATCAGGAGCTTTTAGTCCATGATCTTAAATTGCCAAAATGAATCCACAGAAATGGAGAGGGAATCCCACACATCTCCTGGGTTAGATGGTACAAGAGTGAAATACAGGTCTTCCACACCACTGAAAGTGCCTGAAAGTAACCCATTTATATATATATACACATACATATACATATATACATATATATATACACACACAATGAAGAACAAACTGTTGGCACCATCTACATGAAAGATGGACTATAAGTTATTTAGAATCAAAGTAGATGAGTTTAAAAGAATAAAATAAAAACAAAACAGAACATAGCAAAAGAACAACCTCATTATCACAGGACAAAGGAAACAGCCTGTGTTCACAGTGAAAGGCCAAGGAAGGGCTCTGTTTTGCAGTTATTGACCCAGTGGATTTCCACATCAATGACAGGGCTTTAAGAGATTACCTGTCGTATGTCCAAAGATCACCAGTATTGATTCCCTACAGATACCCTCTCTGTTCACATCCTCCAAAGGGCCTAATGAGGTAATTGTTTCTCTGCCCAAACTTACTCCGTTTCAACACCATAGAATTGTGGAAGGCAAAAATGTATGCATCAAATCACAGACCTTAGAAAAGGACAAGAAAAGCAAAAGGAAGAAAAACTAACCATCTAATAATTATACTCTTCCCTTTAGCCGATCTCAATTTTAACTAGAGAGTCTATTTTCAACTATGCCAATTCTAGAGAAGTGACTTTTGTTCATATCTAATGCACAGACATTCAAGCCAAAGTTTAATTCCAAGTGTAAAATGTAAAGATATGGAACAAATTAAATCTGTCAGGATAAAAATACAAGCATTTCATGCATAAAAATAAATTGCATGTAAAATGATATTAACATGTGACTGATTCTTTTCTATGATTACAGATTATGCAAATAACTAAGAGAATGTAAATTACTTATTTTATGACATGCTAATTACCATATCTCCAGTTATTTTTTACAGAAGAGTTAAACATGCCATGCTTTGGCATTATTTGGTGAGAAATCATTGCTTTAAGGAGGCATAGACAAAACAAATCCTTCTTAAGTTTTCATTCAAAATTAAGGCTGCCCCATGATCTCAGAGATAGCTGCCCCACCATGTTTTGAGCAGTACTATTCACAATAATCAATGCCAGAGGTCACTGAAGGTGTCCATCACCAGATGAATGGATAAAACAACTGTGGTATAAACGCACAAGGGAATATTATTCAACTATTAAAAATAATGAAATTCTACCACTTGCAACACAATGGATGCACCTGGCAATATCAGGCTGAGTGGAAACAGTTGGATGTAGAAATGTACTTTCTCCCTTACAATAAGAAGCTAAAATTAAAACAAAATTTTTATAAAGAAACATTTTTCTATATTAGCACTGCTACAATTAGATTTTAGCAATTTTTATTTTATAATTTACCAAAACAACAGTTAAAAATGTGAAATTACTGGGGCTGGTACAATGCCTCAGTGGCTAACTCCTCACCTTGCAACCACCAGGATCCCATATGGCTCATGTCCCGGCAGTTCCACTTCCAATCCAGTTTCCTGCTTGTGGTCTGTGAAAGCAGCCAAGGACGGTCCAAAGCCCTAGAATCCTGTACCCATTTGGAAAACCAGGAAAACACTCCCAGCTCCTAGCTCCTGGGTTTGGATCGGCTCAGCTCATGCCCTTGTAGCTACTTGAGGGGTAAACCTGGAGATGGAAGATCTTTCCTCTCTTTTTTGGCTCTCCTTCTCTCTGTAAATCTGTCCTTCCAATAAAAATCAATACATATTTATTTAAAGAATGTGTGTTAAATTATTAGCTTTTATAATCTTTTGAGTACTTTAAAACTTCTTATTCTAGAGAAATAATTACCTTTCGATTTCATTATTGTTTATAGACCTTGCCTATATTTCTGCTAAAATGGTCTTTTTGCTTTTTATGTGGTAAACTTTTTATTTGGTGGAGCATTAAGACTTCGATTGTAACAGAAATTAAAAATATGTTGTATCAAAAGTGAATGAAAAAAGTTGAGATAAGTGATGAGTGAATGAGACGTAGGAGGGAATATCATCATCTTAGAAATTTGTCTATGAACTATATTGCATACATTAAAAAATAAATAATAAATTAAATATAAAAAGGCAGCAGCAAAAAACCCCTTCATAATTGAGGCACCCCATATCTACACGATGAATATATGACAGTTTAAACATGGACACATTTATTTAACCACCTGAGATTACTCCCATTATCCAAATGGGAATATTTCAGTAAAAACTATTTTATTGAGTTGTCATGATGATTAAGTAAGTCAATCAATGTAAAACTGCTGGCTCACAGTAAACATTTTAAAAGTTTCAGTTATTGTTATTAACATCATCTTTCACATGAAATTCTTAAGCTCAAAAATCAGACTATATTCTATACTCTGCATTTAATAAGGACTAAATTATTTCACTAAGTCATCTATAAAGTAAATATAAATTCATAATATTGGCATGAATATTAAAAACTCAGTATTCTTCATCCTTTGGGTATGTTCAAAATTTCAATGGTAGTTTCCCACATATATAAAGACAATTTTCATAGCATAAGGTACTCTCTTTATGGTGCTTAAAACCTTCCAAACTTCCAAGAATGCACTTAAGTAACTTGATTATCCCCTTAAGTCAGATAAATGAACAGTTTTTGTAAACACTGAATGCAATACAGGTCATTAAGAAGTGAGAGATTCCCTGTGGCATAATAAATGTCCCAAAAGGAAAGCTTCTAAAAGAATAAGATTTTGTGCTGATTAATCTTACCTTTATAAAAGTCAGAACTGTAGGAAAGCAATCTGCATTTTAAAAAGCTTTTAAGTAACAAAACAAAAACTATTGTGTCTGCATATCAAATATATAACAATTCATTGCTACAAATACACACTTTTAAATAGGAAACAAAATCTGGCAGGAACATTAAATTTGTCAAACAATTATTATGTACAAGGAAAACAAAAAAACATGTATAGGATCAAAAAAGAGTTCTAGTCATCTACAAAAGCAAATATAAATGCTAAAATTTGCTTTTCAGCAACCAAAGAGCAGGGCAGCAAATGGTTTCATGGATAAAAGGCAGATAAAGACACCTATGTCTAATGTCAGAGCTCTGAGTTCGATCGCTGACTCCAGCACTGGCCTCCGGTTTCCTGCTAGAGCCGACTTTGGAAGGCAGAGATGACAACTCCAGTCAGATTCCTGTCTCTTGCAAGGAAGACCTGGACTGAGTTTTTGTCTCCTGGCCAAACCCAAGTCACTATCAAAATTTTCCTCAAATAAATAATAAAAATTTTAAAAGTAAATAAAGTAAATATGTATGGCCCAGCACAATAGCATAGTGGTTAACGTCCTCACCTTGAACATGCCAAGATCCCATATGGGTGATGGTTCTAATCCTGCCAGCCCGCACCCCATCCATCTCCCTGCTTGTGGTCTGAGAAAGCAGTTGAGGATGGCCCAAAGCCTTGGGATCCTGCACCAATGTGAGACCCGGAAGAGGCTCCTGGCTCCTGGCTTCTGATTGGCTCAGCTCCAGTCATTGCGTCCGCTTGGGCAGTGAACCATTGGACGGAAGATCTTCCTCTCTGTCTCTCCTCCTCTATATATATATCTGCCTTTCCAATAAAGATAAATCAATCTTTTTAAAAAAGGAAAATATGAAAAAAAAATAATCTATTTCAGGAGTGAATGGATTACCTCACTGCAGCACCATCTGCCTTTAGAACCCTCCTAGAAAATCCTTGGAGGAATATGCCTTCAGGATTCAGCCTCTACCTCTCCCCAGGACCTGCCTTCCCTTTACAAAGCTCCCTGGGCAGACACTCAAGGCAAGCCCGTATTAGCAAGCCAGAAGAAGAAAACATCCATGAAAAATATACAAGTTCACACAAAAAAAGTACAGTTTTAGAGAAAGCATCATAGGGTGGTGTAATTTTAAATAAGAGATCAAAGGCAGAATAGTCTAGACTGATAAAATCTAAAGGCATCTTTCTTTTCCTGCCTTCCTTTTGTACTTTTTTTTTGTAAGACTGTTGCCTGGCTGATTTTCAGGTAATACACTGTACACTTTCATGAAGGCCTAACCAAAATCAGAAGTTCTAAGAACATCATGGATTATTTAATGAAGATAACTGTCTCTTATCTAAATATCACCTATGTCTGACCATCCCAAACCATTTACACTATTACCCAATTATTATGTAAGAAAACAAATCAAGTTACTTATTTTTAGATAACACCACAAAGTAAAAATTGTTTGCAGGCATTATCAGGTCTTGAAAGTCCTAACTAATCAGTTTCAAGAGGCAAGCTCACAGAACGATCAACTACTGTTTTATATATTTTAAATAAATATTTTTGAGATCTTTTCTACATCAGATTCAGTTCTAGATCAACTGTGACCAACAGTAACAAGATTCTTTGTCCTTAACAGTCAAGGAAAGGAAATCAAAGGTAAGCAAATATGAATCAATAGATAAGCAAATATACATATATATGTCCGTGTGTGTGTGTGTGTGATTTCATTCCTGGTTTTTTGGTATATTTTTGTTGCAGAGAACTTGAAATTAAGACATGAAGAAGAAGAAGAAAAACCTAGTAGTTCTTAAGGTAGTGGTAACTGTCCATACTTACCTCACATTTATGCAAAATTAGAAATAACACTTTCAGTAATATGTGTAACATTTCTCTGAAGAAGCCTTCTACTTCGCATATAACCAAACTCTTACTTAGAAATGATCTGCTTGGTAAGAAGAGGAAGTGAAATTGCTCTTCATACAGGAAGAATTTAGTTGTCCTTCTCATGCTAACCCTGCCATTCATCAACTCAAGCTGTCCTATTAGGAGGTCTTTGGGCCTCTATGCTACAGGAACTTCAGGGAATCATCAGCTTGCTTCATAAACTGACTCTGCAGAGATGGGTAATGATAATGGGTAGAAATTCTCAAAGTAAAGATTTCTATCTGTCTTCTATGAAATTAACAAGCAATATTTTCAAATTGGTAAGTAGTCACACTGTTTCTGCAACATTTCAGGGATATCACCTGAACGCCTCAACATCTAGCATTCTGTCAGTGGTAAAGAAGTAAATTAATCCCAGCATGATACAGCAAGGGAGTGACAACCCTCTCCTACTACCACATGACAGATGTGAACCGTAAGCAATCCAGGAGTACTCTAACATTTCTCCTTCTAGATTACTATCCAATCTCAAAACTTTTTCCTAATTCACATTATCATGCCACTCATTGAAATGTGGATATCTCGCAAGCCATTTCTGGCTTCCTTCCACAAATTCTCTTTGTAAAAATGCTTATGGTTTTAGGTCTTCTGTGCATTTTTCTAACTGCTAGTTAGACTTGCTTCTAGAAGGCATAGTGAATTGTCCTACAACCTAGTCTTTCTCTCAGGCTAGCATCTACAACAGTTCAACAAACTCACTGGTGTTTCAGAGATCCCTCAGCTTCAAAAATTTTGGTTCAACACTACATACATATACACAAACTTTATAAAATGTGCACAGCTCTGGATAAGTGGTGCCTTTGAAAGATCAACAAGTGACTAGTATAAACACACAAATATCAAGTTTTCTGAGATATGCTTAGCATCCTAAAATTTGCCAAAGTTTCACCTAAACTTGAAGCTGAGAAATAATTTCAAATTAAATATTAATCAAAGGTACAATTACACCTAATCAATTTCATGCGTTGCCTTTTTAAAGGATGAAAGCAAACTGAAATATACATTATTTATAAGAAAAAAATCTATAATAACATTGAACTAATTATAACAGTACTTCTACCATTTCAGAGCAAGACTATATTTTCATACTTTTCCATCTACAAATTCATGAATAAATCATATGCTTCAACTTTATTATTTTTCCAAAAGCAAAAAATATTTAAATGTGACATTCTTAAAACATAAAGCAACAAAGGAGCTCTAACCACATCTGTTACAACACATGTAAAAATACTTCCTCAATTTGTATGTCTATATGTGCCTTTTCCGGCTTCAATAAAATCTCTTTAAAACAGAAACTGTGGGGGCCCAGTATCCGCAAAACCAAGATGCTACAGCTGATTGCTAGTTCAAGGCTCAAGGCTCAGCTACTTAGTTGTGATGCAGCTCCTGGCTAACGTGTCTGGGAAGACACACAGTGACAGCCAGACACCTGAACCCCTGCAATCCAAGTGGGAGACACAGATGGGGCTCTGACCCCTGACTGACTGTTGCTTCACCCAACCTTGGCTGTGAATCCCATTTGTTTGGAAACAGCAGTTAGGAGACATTTTTCTCTGCCTGTTCTTTCTCTCTTTGATTCTCTCTCTCTCTCTTTCCCTGACTTTCAAATGAATAAACACATCTTAAAAACAAATCAAACCACTTTAGTCAAATTAAAAATTTTCCCCCTAAATAGCACTAAGTAGTGTTTTCTAGAGAATGGTTAACATAAGCACAGCTGAGTCAATCAAGTAGGTATGAAAGCCAAAGATGGTGCCTGCAGAAAGAAAAATTTTAAATATTCCAAATATTTGTTTTTCACTATCTATATAAAAATGTTTTTAAATGCATAAAACATTTTTAAAGTGTCAATTTTTAATTCAACAATTTTAAGTATATTAAGACAAATCTGAGTTCCAACGCTTTTTAAAATTTGATTTGTTTATGCCTCTTAAACAATGTTCAAGCAATACATACTGTTATCAAACACTGATGATATAAAAGCTCATGTCAGTGTTTAGTAACAATATGTTTAGAGGAAAATGATACCATTTTCTATTTGTGCACATCAATATGTGTTTCATTTTAAATATCCACTCATACCACTCCCATTTGGTAGAAATTTCTATAAATAATCTCACTGTACTTAAGGTATAATAATTCTGTATTCTGAACTATTGATAAGGATACTGTGTTAAGTATTAACAAAATACTAATGTCATACTTGAAGGATTTTGGAAAAAGTGCAGCTGAATTGCACACAGGCTCTCTAATTTGACATTACTGTAGACAAAATTATGAGACAAAAGGCAGAACCATCATAAAACTATGAAAAACTTGCATGCCACCTCTCTTAGAAGTTCAACCTCTCAACACAACAATCTTTGGAGCAAAACCATACACAGGTAGCATTAACAGTTCCAGTGAGCAGGAAATGTAATTTGCAGATTTTCAAACAGAAAGAACATGTATTTTCATTGTTTTAGGAAGGAAAGGATCATTGTATAGAATTCAGTAACAACACTCATTGTGTGACCTGTGTTAGTTACTGCAAGGCATGTAGCATGTTAAAATTAAACAGTACAGAAGAATGAAGATGCAAAGCAATGCAGAAGCTACTTCCTGTGATGAAGGAAAAGAGACTGGTGAACATGATAAAGTTGACTTGTAGTGACAGGATAAGTTATTTTGGAAATACATAAGAAAGCTGCCTTGCAATAAGCCACGGCTCTGCTGAAGTCTAAGACAATTAGTGAATTTATTTGTTTGTTTGTTTGATTGTTTCTGCCATCCAGAAGGGTGCATGCCAGCCCCTTATCACACATTCTCTGCAGGTTATTTCAAAGGACAATTTCTGATTGAGCAATCTGAAGGAGAGTTGAGTATTTACTTATATACGACAGTTGTTTAGCAGGCAAATGCTCGCGATTCTGGTTAGGACAATAACAAAGGTGACAGAAATAAGCAGACAGATTCGACAGGTATTTAGTGCAAAAAAAAAAAATCAGTAAAAATTGATGATAAAATGATGTGAAGAGATGAAAAGCAAAAGGGAACAGTAAACCTCTGGTTCCAGAGTGAATGTCTAGAAGAACACTGGTAGAAATTTGAGTTAGGAAATAACAAAGGAAGACAGGAATGGAGGGAAAGATGATAAGTTTTACTGGAGCCTGAGATGCAACCAGGACATTGAAGTGGAGCTGAATGCAGAGGTCTAGCCTAGAAACTCAAGAAGGGGAAACCAATCAGGACAAAATTGTCCGGTGAATCTAAGATAGGTCTTAGATTAAAAACAGAAGAAGGCTTACAATAAATCCTCAAGACCCTTGAACATTTGAGCTATGGGATAAGAAAGACTCAGCCAGATAAACAAGATGAAACTCATTCAGTCACTATACTCTGTATGATCTAGGCCGGAAGTCAGGTTGAAACAACTTGATGAAGCTGCCTGATTTCAGTTACCGGGAGATAACTGCAATCCTGCCACAGCTGAGTGCCATCAGATTCGGGGAAAGAATATTTCACGAAGAAAAAAAACAATCATATCAAATGCTAGCAAGCAATAAATTATATCCGTTATAAAAAGCAAAGTTTAGAATGCCAGGGTCAAGGCTATTAAGAGTAACAGGATATTGGTGAGACGGACGTAGGCCACACATGGTGCTAAGTGATCTTTTGCAAACTCTGGTGCAGTTCCCTGTTCAATTCACCTGTTTAGAATCTTGAATCAATCACTGTTTTATCCCACAACATGCTGATGAGGCATAAAGAAACATGCTTAGAAAAAGAAAAGTGGAAGCAAAACAGTATAGTCTACTCTTACATTTCCCCCTTCCAAAAGAAGGAACCATTGAAGATAACTACACACCCAAGCCTGAAATACGCAATATTTTGCATATTTTTTAAAATTTCTTTCAATGTTTTGAAATACGCAGGAGCTGAACTGACCCAAAGTCAGAAGGCAGGAGCTTCTTCCAGGTCTCCCAGATGGGTACATGATCCCAAATACCTGGGCCATCCTCTGCTGTTTTCCCAGGCCACAATAAACAGCTGGATAAGAACTGGTATAGCCAGGACACAAGCTCATTCACAAGCTGGTGATGCTGGTGCTTACAGGTAGAGAATTAGCCAGTTAAGCCATCATGCCAACCCCTGAAATATGCTTTTTAAATAGCATCTTCATCTAAGATATTTTCCAAGACATGAGGTCAGAAAAACCATACAAAATATTTTTCAGTACTTGTAAGTGGGGGATTGCAATAATTTACCTCGCTACTTATGTTTCATATCATTTGTTAATAATTTGAAATACTTTAAAGTCTGAGAAAAATAGGCCTGTTTAAAATCTGTTTAAACAAGTATTTTCCAAATTAGCCGTTAACAGTCCAAAAATAATTCAAAGGGACATATATTTAGAAAGGCTAGAGTGAAATATTAAATACTAACCATGCCAGTAACCATCACTTGACAAATGCTCAAAATTATTTTTGTAAGAGGCAGACCATGTGCTGATATCTGAAGGACATACATATTCTCACAAATATTTATATAGATTTCAAATCTAATAGTGCAACCATTTATGGGGTTCCTTTTTGCAGTACTTTCCTTCCTAAAATGAAAAGAAATATCCTTTGGGATCACATGCATGAGAGGAATCGAGCTAATGAGAACCTTAGCAAAATCCACAGCAGGCAGTATACCACCACCACTCTTGTCCAAAGTGCCTGTTGTCAGTCCGTTACACATTAGATGCATCAACATATTCCTTCTCTAACTTCTGGAAGAAAAAAGCAATACTCCATTTTTATAGAAAAGAGAAGCTAAATAGAAAAAAAAATAACTTCAGCAAGATTATAGCACCACAATAAACACACACTGGGTTTGCTGGGATCAAAATTTGTTTTAACTTAGTGACAGAATTGAAGTATTCATCTGAGGTTCGTGATTAAAACTGAGGATGTGCTTTAAGAATAAAAACTTGGGCCTGGCACAATGGTTCATTAGCTAAGTACTCACCTTGCAAGCTCCCCTCTACTATATGGGTGCCGGTTCATATCCCGATGCTCTACTTCCCACCCAGATTCCCACAGTGGCCTGGGAATCAGATCAACTCAGCTCTGGCCACTGCAACCAGTTGGGAGTGAACCAGCAGATGGGAAATTTTTCTCTGTATCTCCTTCTTTATGAAAATATGCCTTCCCAATGAGAATAAATCTTTTTTAAAAATTAAAGCATAATGTTTTGAGGAAATCCATCATGTGGGAGATCATGCAAATCCCTAAGCAATAATTGTTCTTAAAAAGGAAAGAATGGAAAAATCTTTAGTTAATTGCTGCCATTGTATACCAATATCACACTTTGAACACCAAATTGCAATGTTATTTTGGGTGACTGAGGCAAAAGATTAGAGAGAAAGGAAATTATGCACTATTTCTCAGCTCACTATCTTCCATCATGTTTGTCTTACTGCTTTTTTAATCCTTGAGATGGTTTAAAAAAAAAAAAGTCATATTGTATAAGGGATTACCTAAGACAAGATTCCATAAGATTGCCACCAGTGGGACTGTCAAGGTAGTCTAAGAGGCTAATCCTTTGCCTGCAGCCCTGACATCCCAAAAAGGTGTTGATTCGGTCTTAGCCGTTCCACTGCCCAATCCAGTTACCTGTTTATAGCCTAGAAAAGCAGTGGAGGACAGCCCAAAGCAGTAGGTCTCTGTACCCTCATGGGAGACCCTAAAGAAGCTCCTGGCTCCAAACTTTAGATCAGTTCAGCTAAACTCTGGCCATTGTGACCATCTGGGGAGTGAACCAGTAGATGGAAGATCTCTCTTTATCTCCCTCTCTATAATTGTGCCTCTCAAATAAAGACAAATAGTTTTTAAGAAGATAAGGATCTGATATAAGGGTAAATCAATGTGACTCAATCTTGCTATGGGACAGTATTATCCAGTAAAGACACAGGGTAGTAGAGGAAAGAGCTTGGAAAACCTAAGCCTTTTGAAATGAATGAATAATCTCTTCTCATTTTCTTTTTACTTTCTGGTTTTTATTCTAAATTTTATTGCATCATTTCCTGAATGAGATTAAAAATAGTCTCATTAAAGGAAACTAAATAACTTGACAATAAACTTTCATTTCTCCTGACAAGCGTAAAATGTCATACATGCCATTAAAAGTTGAATTTGAACCTTAGGTTAAATATGACACGACTTAAAATGTGACTCAAACTAGAATTTCCACTTTAGAAATTAACACACTGAAATGAAAAATTGTTTTATTATACTTAAAAAGTTCAATTAAATATCAGATACACTTTATTAAAAATTAGGTCCCACGTAATATCTAATAACAATTTTCAAACATATGAGGTATTATGCTAAAAAAAAAGCTTCCCCATGTTATCACTTAGCATATAAAAAGAAAGTCTCTGGCTGCAAACTAGAATTTAACTGAATTAAAGTAATAACTTTGTGTGAACAAATGCTGGTACATATAAGTTATATTGATGATGGAGTCTGGATAATCTTTTGCTCTGAATTTATTTTATTACAACAAATTATCTTCAAGGAAATTTAAACTAAAGGTCAGAAGGATATATTAAATGACTTCCAAATGACCCTTCTAGCATATTTCCACGCTATTAATAAAATCTACATTATGTGTAGAGTTCATTCTAGTAAATGTAGATTAAAAAAATGAAGCCAGAATTTCATTTTTGTGTCATACTAAGTAATCACAGGTTTTCATGAATTTCCTCAAAAATGTCTAGAATAAACAGTGACATAGGCCTAGGAAATGGGCACTGCAAACATCAGTTACACTGCTGCTTGCGATGTCCATGTCCAGTAATGGAATGTCCACTTTGAGTCCTGACTACTCTATTTCTAATCTAGCTTCTGAGTGAAGTACACCCAGGGAGGCAGCAGGTGATGGCTCAAATTCCTGGGGCAACAACACCCACATGAGACCACAATGGAGTCCTGCGCTCCTGGCTTCAGCATGGTCCAAGCCTACCTACTGTGGGCCTTTGAGGAACAATTCAACAGACAAAATTTCTTCCATGTGCCCACTCTCTCATATTCTCTCTCTCTCCTTCTTTCCATCCTTCCCTCTGTCATTCTCTCTTCCTTCCTTTTTTTGTTCTGTTTGTGTCTTTCAAACAAAAAAGTAAAAATAAATTTATGAATTGTCAACCACATTGTGTTCAAGATGCAACTATGTTTGACACTGGGTAAAGAGCAGTGGTCTAAAAACATCAGCTTAATGTTGCAGATTGATTTTTCGAAAAGCATATCGAAGGAAGCTTCCTCCTTGCCCTCTAATAGTAGAAGCTAATGCAAATTCAAGATGTATCCTAGTGCTTTCAGATTGAAATTAGCATGTGAATCACCTTGACATGTTATAAAAACAGGAGCATTGGGTCTGATTTAGGTATTCTGGAAGCAGGTCCCCACACTATACATTAAAATGCTTCAAGAGGATGCCATTGCTGCATGGATCATATTTTGAAGAACAAACTTCCATTTGTAGTAGAACAAGTCTGCCCTCATCTGAGTCTGCCATCAGTCCACTGCTCAATACGTTACATCGCTTGTATTTAACATACCTACTGTGACACATGATTTGATTACATGATTATATTCCCATTGGCTTTTCATGATTTAAACTCACCTGTGTATTTTGCCCATCACAAACCACAGCTTATGAATATTACTAAGGATTCAAATAATGAGTATGTTGAAATTTCCCCATTATTTTTCATTAAATTTGCTTCAATGAATATAAATCCACCCTACTGTACATTTACATATATCATATAAAGTGCTGGAAAACACAAGAGTGCAAATAATATGGCTGTACAAAAAAAAAAAAATCAATTTGTGGCTCATTTACCAGAAACAAAATGAGAAAAGAAGGTTGTGAGGCATGATTCCCATATCTAAAATCTTTCAAGTAACCTCCAAAAAGCCCTTCAGGGACCCAGCATGGCAGCCTAATGGCTAAATCCTAGCTTTTCTTGTATCACAATCCCATATTGGTGCTGGTTCATATCCCAGCTATCCCATTTCCCATCCAGCTCCCTGCTTGTGGCCTGGAGAGGCAGTGAAGAAACCATACCTGTGGGACCCTGCACCAACCTGGGAGACTCAGAAGAAACTCCTGGCTCTGAGCTCCTGATAAGCTAAGCTCCAGTCATGGTGGCCACTTGGGGAGCCAACAATTAGGATCCTAATTACTAGTTAAAGTTGCTAAGAGGGAGCGGAGGTTCACCTACTCAGGCATTAGGCTCTACGTGTATCACAACCTAAAGCTAATCCACTTATATTTACATACCGCTGGAAAGCAATTAAATTCCCTAAGTAATGTCATACCCAGATGAGATGCTTAAGCAGCTCAGAATCTTGCAAGAAAAACTCTCAGTAAAGCAGTACCTGATGACTCCATTGTCAAAACTACGCATTCAAACTAGTGTCTGAGGTCATATGAACTGCTCAACTTTACAGAGAATTCAGGTGAGAAAACTTGTGAAAATGGTATATTTATCCATTTCTTGAAGTGGCATTGCAATGTTTTCAGATGTTTATCACAAATGAAATAAAACATAGGTTACATGTTAGATCCTGTCACTTACACTGTGCCAAGAATGATTCTAGGCACTTGGGATGCAAAGAACAATGTGTTTCTTTAAGGTTACAGTACACTGAAGGTGAACAATGGGTACTGAGTGAGTACAGGCAGCAAGGAGCTCAACATAGCAAGACAAACAACATGGACTGCAGGTGCATTAGCTACAGTTCCGGAGCAGGGGACCCTGGAGCTGGCTGTGAGGGAGGGACTAGTAGGATACGAAGAGCAGAATATGTCAGATACAGAGACAAAGGGAGGAAGAATTCAATGGGACCTTTATGACAGCAGGAATACTGAACCTCTGTAAATTATTCAAAGCTTATACATTCAAACCCAAGCTTCCAATTTCATTTGCATATAGTCAAAAGTGACTTTGACCTTATGATAACTAATAATGCCATCTCCAGGAAATCTTCAACTGCTATTTCTAAATCACTCTTTCTCCCTCCATTGTAAGAACCTAATTCAAACTATCAGCATTTCTGGTCTGGAATACTGCAGGAACCTCATAATTGATCTTGTAACTCATTCACTACATAAATGATACTCAGGTACAACGCAGATGATGAGAATAACATCATTCACTCCCATTGTTGCCTAAAAAAAGTCTCTGTGCCTCTCACTGTACCACTCAAACAACCCAAAACTGAAAACTGCAGTAGACCCTGCCCATCTTTTTAGCCATCTTCCTTGCTCAGATTGTCATGTTAAACATTTTCTTAATTTTTTCAAGTATGCCAAAGTTTATAATTATCTCATAATCTTTTAGTTGTATTGTACTTTTAGTTCACCACTGAGAAGCTAGAGCTGAACAGAAAGTTGCAAGGGAAGTGTTTAGAAAAAACACTTTTTTTGATAAACCATATTTTGGTGTTCTCCATCATCTGATCTAAGTTACAAGATTTAAATGACAACATTTTAATGCTCACAGTATAACTGAGACAAAAGAACTTTTCATTGCTCAAACATATTCAACCCTGCTATCTTCTAACCTGACAAGCATACAGTAAAGCAAATATGGATTAAAACATTGTAGCAAGTAACTAAGGACAACTTCAACTAAATTGCATTAATTAACATTAATCGTACTAAATAGATGTGTGTTTCTGTTAAACTTTTCAGTAAAAATTTAAGTAAATGTGATTCTCGAGTTAGTCTATGACTGTAAGAAACATTTGCATGTTAAGTAAATTAAGATTATTGAAACGAGTGTTGATCTGACAAGATTTGAGAGATAATCTTTTTATTTTATTAGCTTTGCAGGACAGTACTGTTGTTACCAGGAGATATTGCCAAGAATTTCACTTAAATAACAAAATACTGAGTTGATCTTCTGGAAGCCTCAGGGGCTTGAAATGTAAATATCAACCAATATTGAAATAATCATCTCAGTACTTTCAGCATGTATGAATGTCATCTATTTTGGAAAAATAAAAGGAGCGACTCATGAGATTGGTACTGGAATATGTAACCTGTAACTTCAAATTACTAAATTGTATCTATGCCAGAATATTGTATCTCATAATAACTAGGAGACAGCAATATTTTGTAACATCTATCATACAGAGTTAAACTTAACCATTTTGACTATATCATGTGTGTTTTAACATATCCAGTCATTTTTGATCCATTAAAAATACTGAATGGAATTAAACAGTTAATATCTAGGATCATTCTGCATATTACATGTAGGGAAAAAATGCTGTAAGGGTAACCACAAAATTTCAGGGTTGGATGTTTCTGTGTCCTGGTATTAGCAACAGCATGTATATTTTAAAAGTCTTCCACATTGAACCTCCATTACTTCCGAAGATAAAATAAACATAAACTCAGTAAATTCTGTAACATATCCCTACAGGCTTATTAGTCACACTCTTTACCATATTATTAGGAGAAAACAAAATAGATAAGGTTGTTCTAGAAAATTTTTAAACATGAATTTATAATGAAGGGAAATGAGGAAAACAGCAAAAGTCTATTTAAATCAAGAGAGCATAAAGGGGTGAAATTTGGTGCAACAGTCAGGACTCTAATTGGACACTTGCATCTCATTTAAAAATGCCTAGTTAAAATTCTAGCTCCTCTGATTCTGATACAGCTCCCTATGAAGGAACACACTGGAGGTGCAGGTGATGACCTATCACCCACACAGGAGACCCAGAATACATATCAGAGTCCTTGGTTCTGTCCAGCCTAGCCCAGGTGGTGCAGGTGTTTGGGGGGTAAGCCAGCTGGCTACGGAACTTCCTCTCTTTCTCTGTGCCTTTGGATAAATAAATAGCTTTTTTTTTTTTTTTTTTTTAAGAAAAGAATTTGAGGCTGTTGCCCTGGCTTAGCAAGCTAGTGCAGGCATCCTACATGGGCGCCATTTCAAATCTCAGTTGCTCCACTTCTAATCCAGCTCTCCACTTACGGCTTAGGAAAGCAGTTAAGGATGGACCAAGTCCTTGGACCTTGTACCCACATGAGAGACTAGGAAGAAGCTCTTGGCTTCCAGGATTGAATCAGCTAGGACCTGATGGTTGCAGACATTTGGGAGTGAACTATTGGACATAAGACCTCTCTGTTTCTCCTCTCTGTGTAAAATCTGTCTTTCATATAAAAATACTCAAATCTGTTAAATTATAAAAAAAAGAAGAAGAAGAAGAAAAGCATTTAACTATAGTCAGTATTTTGGTATAGTAGGTAAAGCCACTGCCTATGATACCAGCATTCCATGTCAGTACTCCACCTCTAATCCAGTTCCTTGATGATGGCCTGGGAAAAGCAGTAGAAGATGGCTCAAGCACTGAGACCCTGTCACCCACATTGACAACCCAGAAGAAGCTCCTTTGCCCTGGTTCAACTCTGGCCTTTCCAGCCATCTGGGGAGTGAGCCAACAGATGGAAGGCAGATCTCTCTCATTTTCTCTCTTTCCTCTCTCTCTCTCTCTCTGTCTCTTCTGCTGTTTCTACTCTTCTAACTCACACAAATAAATAAAATCACCTCTTTTAATAAAATCTAGAAATATTTATTCCTTGATTAACAACATCATTTTTCAGATAAGTTTTCTTTTATGGTCTCACGCCAGCATAGCTAGTAAACACTGCATTGTCTGAAATAAATTTTTCTTCCTCAAAAGAAAACAGTTTCCGTAGTAAACTGCTAGCCACATGCAGCACAGTGCTCAGTAGATGATGTGGAGAGGCATGTTCTGCAACAGAAAGCATGAAGGTCAATGTTCAAGCTAAGTTTCTTTAAAATTTAATGTAATTCTTCATTATTAATTTACTTACTAAATCCAAGTTGTAACAGAGTCTGTACCTTCAAGCCATGCCAGGCAAATTGTGGAATTCAAAATTTAATAAGCAGCACTGTGAAGTGCAGAACAAACCAATAAAATATTTTCTTAGACATTTTATAGACTCTTAAACAGAAGTAATTCAAAATTTAAAAAAAAAAAGATGCTAGCAAGATTGCTTCTGAAACTTGGCTTTGAAACTAAAAGGAAACAGTGATTTTTTTTTCCAGAAACAACAATGTATTCTACATTATATAGTTTTATGTCCATATCAAGATATGTTACGCTTGGTTTGTACAGAAAACTAAATTTTTGAAAAACACATCAGTTATTTATAATTCTGTTTCCTATAAAAGTCGAACTTGCAACAATCTCACTGAAAACTTTAGAAATAAGGATTACTATTTATTATTTAATGTTTAGATGGTTCTAGTAGTGGGAGCTTAGTTTCACTGCATCAAAACAGAGTTTTCACACAGAGTTTTTAACACACACCATGTATCAGTACCAATTTTCTGCACTAATATCTACACTGCTATTAACAAGGATATAAGTGAAACTAAAGGTATCCTTACCAATAAATACAATCCTTTCATTGCATTACTCAAACATTAAAGGGTAGAAAGCAATAAAATTACTAGTCCTATAAGAAGGAAAGGTTTTTTAGATGGCATTCCATATATTTTTTTTTTTCTGTTGGAGAGATTGCAACTTCTGGAAACCAAGAAACCCATTTGTTGTTACAGCTGTAAAACTTGGGTTAGAGGCAAATAAAACACACATTAAGTGTTTTCAAAAGAATTACCAACAATTGGCCTGTGAGACTTGCCTTGCCTCAAGACACTTTTATAAATGCTATTACTTAAGGGTATAGGTTCACTAAAAAATCAGATGCAATCTTTGTCTTCCTGTAACTGCATCCTGGGGAGAAGAGAACAGTTCTTACTAAATATTTGATACCCAAACAAGGAAATATTTTTTATAAAAAGGAATAGTACTTCTTAAAAAGGAAAAATATTCTGCAGAAAATGAACTGGACTACAAACTCTCATAGTACCTTTGACTAATAAACCTGTCCACTCTTCCTCTTATCTCAAACTTGTTTGTATACTGTACAAAAAGCTAATTTAACTTTAGGACACCAACATCTTTAAAATGATGACTGATGTGCAAATACATAAAAATAACTGAAATACACAGAACAAGAGGATGACTAAATATCATTAATTTCTTAGCAAGACTTGCATTAACTATGTTTCAGTGAATTATATTACACATTTTCATTTGCAGCTCAAAACCACCTGGAGACATAAAGTTATGTATTAAAGAGCTCAGGAATTAAATATTCCACCAGGAGAAATGACATTACGTTTGGTTTAAGTCCACGACTGGACACTTCTTGATTAGGATTGGAAAAGATCTTTTGCTTGACAGCCTTTCAAGATAACAGAATATGTACCTTAGAGAACTTAAGTAAAAACTTCTAGTGTCTATAAAACATCTACAAAAAGCCAGATTAGAGAAGATAACTCTAATTTCCAGCACACTATGAGCATCATGCTCTTCTGCAGTAAAACTAGAAGAGTTTTCATAAGAGCTGAAAGAGAAACATTTAAAACTTCAAGTCTAAAATTGGTTTTGCTTTGTTTTGATTCCAACAGTAAGAATGTGAGGAGGAAACAGAACAAAAGATGACGCTTGATATTTCCTTTGTATATACTTCACTTTAAGAAATTATAATCCTAGGAACAATCACCCAATTTTGATCAGTCTTCAACTTCTTATCTTCTAAAACTAGGAGCTGGCCTAGGTAACCGGTGTCATTTTTTTTTTCTTGATTTTCTCAATTTGCATTCAAATTCTAACTTAAGTGTTTTCTCCACAAGGATTACCAATTCTTAAATATAAATTTATCAAAAGTTATAAAGATACTAATATAATTGTGAGATGACTTGATAAAATAAAAAAGATTAGGTAGTTAAACATCTTTGTCTTCAATTGTATTTAAAGCTGGGCAGAGCCTTCTATTATTGTAGCTTTCATATACTGCATTTATATATATCTAAGGAATTCAGTGAGAGTCACTGTGCTAAGATGAAGACAATAAAATCATCATCAATAAGCAAATATAAACCTGGATTCCAAGAAGATCCTCTTAAATGTAAGCGCTTAGCTTTGATCTACGTTAAGATGATTATAAAATTTTTATTGTACCTAATAGTTTACATTCACATCAAATACCTTTAGCATTCCATCTCAAGCATTACATAGCTTGTGTGAAAGTGATTAAATCATTTAAAGTCTCTGGTACTGTGTCTATAATAATAATATGATTGAGCTGACCTAATTACATCTAAATATCTTCCTGCAAATATAATTTAATAACTCCATGGCTTTATATATTCAAATTCTGTTTACATTTTAGACCAGAATGTAAAATATGATGAAGTGGATTGTATAATTAAAATTGTGAGCAGAAATCACATTAAACTATCAATCATATGGGGAAATCACTATACAAAATAAACACATAATTATATATAGCATTATTTAAAAGAACATATAGCTAAAATGAATTATATCTAAATTTCATTTATATTTCCAATGCTTACAAAATTCTCAAATTTCTATCCTTGTATATATAGAGCAGGATTGTTTCCACAAAACTGTACTTTTTTGCTACCGCTTGAATGTAGATAGAAAATAAGAAAAAAATCAAGTTTTATTCAAATACAATATACTCCAAGAATCTAGATGTAACAATTTTATCATTAGTTAACAGATCGTCACTGAAACCATTTCAAATGAGGTAAATTTGGTCTTTTAAATAAGTAAAGCCAAATGCCAATGACATGAAGATGACATACACCTGTCTTCCTCCTAGGGCACATCACAGTAACTAACATAATAAATTATGAAATATATACATACACTTTCCTGGATACAGCTGTAACAGAAGTACAGTATATTTATGAGAAACAGAAGCAGTCCAAAATATACTTTACACTACTTCTGAAAACATTTCTCTTAATGAAGATAAATTTAAAATATCCCACACTATTATATTTACAGAAGAACCTGTATATAGAATATACTTAAAAGCAACAACATAGGGAATAAAACTATCTTAAGGAAAATACGCAACAGAAAACGGCTCCCAATTAAAATCAAATGATTGAACACTATGCTTAAATCCCAATAAAGCTTGAAGAACCAGATAGAGAAAATTGAGTAGCAGATTGTATCCATATGCAAAGCTACTGAGTGTCCTCAGGAACAGACTGTGAAACAAGTTTACTATCTTACCAGCCCTGTTATGACTAATGAGCCCACTTCACCACTCCCCCATCAAACATTTAGCCCATTCTACTTACAAGCTACCTCCAGCGACGCATTGTGACTCACAGCTTCTCCAAGGTAATTCCTTGCTACACAGACGTAGACACCTTCGTCAGGCCTACTTTTCCGTCCATGTACTATGCGTAAGAAAAATAAAGATCCACTAGGCAGCAACATTCGGTGTGAGCGAGGGTCATCCTTGTCGGTCTCCACTCTCTCCCCGCCTTTGTACCATTCAATGGTGGGGGTGGGGCGGCCTTCAGCTTTACAGTTCAAAGTTGCAGGTTCTCCTTTTGAGACGATTAGATCTGAAGGGTGTTCAACAATGCGAGGTGGAAAATCCTCCTGGCGAAGACGGGAGCCTGCAGGAAGAAATGACAGGTCTTCATCTACCACTTGAAAAACTGTAGAAAGTCTTAGAGAGCACAGGCTTTCACACTGCTACTCAAACACTGTGAAACACCAGCCTCCTATTTCTACTGTATTTTGCGAACTAATCATTCTCCTATCCATATTCATTCTATCATGCAATCTCTGCGTCCTTTTGAACTCCCACTTAAAAAGTTTTCTTGCTCAAAGCCTGTCTGCACAAATCCTGTCCCCTTTCACAAATGTTCCACAAATCCTTTTAGAACCCATTCAACTGTCTGTTTACACCACGTCTGGTGTCTGTGTGAGAGAATCAGGAAACAGCTTCCAGAGTATCCCAAATAATGGTATGGTTTCTTCATCTCCTTTTTAAGTAATGACAATCAAGACTTTCACCAAACATACACTATAACTAGTGGAATATGTATATTCAAGTATATAATACAATTTTCTTTTTTTTTTTAATTATGCTGCATTATGTGACACAGTTTCATAGGTTCTGGGATTCCCCACTCCCCTCCCCGTGCCCTCCCCCCATGGTGGATTCCTCCACCTTGCTGCAGTATTACAGTTCAAATTAAGTCAAGATTCTTTCATTGCAAGCATATACCAAGCATAGAGTCCAGCATCTTACTGTCCAGATAATTTCAACAGTTGCTTGGGGAGACCTTCTCTGGTCTGAAGGTAGAGCTGGCAGGATATCATCCCATTCAATTGGAAGCCCCAACACAACATCAACAACAATCTTATCCTGCACATATAAATGTATGTCTTTATAGGTAATCTTTTATACAAGCACCTTCCCCAGAATTTTTACTAATCAATGAATTTCATAATTGGTTACCAGCAATTAAAATCTTACTAGACTTTGAATACAAACTGCTAAATAATTGAGCTTAGATAATTAATTGCAACATTGAACAGAAAAGGATATTGGGTGGAGTTTCATTTCATACCTTCTGCACTACCTAATAAATGAGGCCTTGAGTATGTTATTTAAATATTTCCTGCGTCTGCTCCTTATCTTTCACAAAGAGAATATAACATCAAAATAAGGATGTTTTACATTTTTAAATATTCCTGTCTTATCACTGCTATGTATAAGATCAATGCACAAATTTCTCAAAGAATTCTCAAATTTAAAAGCCCAAGGTGTGACTTAACCCCTAAACCTTGCTTGGACATAATGCTCCCAAGGCAATAAATAAGACGTGAATATAAATCAGTCTTCCTAGACTGGTGCTGTGTGGTAGAACACCGCAAGCTTGGAGCACCGGCATCCCATGAGATCACCACTGTTCTCTACTGGACGCTGCACTTCCCATCCAGCTTCCTGCTTATAGCCTGGAAAGCAGAGAAGGATGGCCCAACTCCTTGGGCCCCTGCACCCATGGGGGAGGCACAGAGGAAGCCCCTGGCTACTGGCTCCAGATTGAGCTCAGCTCTGCCCATTGTGGGCATCTGGAAAGTGAACCAGCAGATGAAAGGCATCTCCCAGTGTCTCTCCTTGCAATAATTCTGCCTTTCAACTAAAAATAAAACTTTAAAAATTTTTGAAAGAACAAATCAGTTTTCCCAAGTACCTTCCTCTTCTGTTTTCCAATATTGCCCCCTAATTTCCCAAATGCACTTACTCATTCCCATGTGTCTCCTCCTACCACATTTAGGAAAACTCCAAAAACAGGTCTCACTTCTCTAAAACCAGAGGATGGCTTTGAAATGCAAATACAATCTGGGTCTTCCTCTACTTCAATGGTTCTTAAGATAAACTTAGTGCGGTTGAGATAAGGTCCCTAACAAGAGCCACCAGAGCCAGGCCTCTTCCTGATCTTGCTCTCTGGATCCCTTCTGTCTCAGGATTCCTCCTGTTCATTCTTTTTTTCTGATCTCATCACCCAGCTTGCTCCTAGTTCGACACACTAACTGCGCTTCCTCCTGACACATGGCCAGTGCCTGCCACAGGGCCTGGGCTCGAAAAACTCTTTCCCTAATATAGCCACACCCACTCTTGCTTCAAATCTCTGCCTTCTGTGATCTTTCACCAAGGAATTGAATGCTGTTACCACACACCTAACCAACAAATACAGCCACCTTTGGCCAGAATGATCAGATTTATAATTTAAATTTATTTCCCTAATTCTTTCAATATGCCTCTTTCTACTACTCTTATCAATGGATCTGAGTTTGTTTTCCTCATGCTTAGCAAAGTGATTAACACAATATAGTACTCAATAAAAATGCTATCAAATATATGAAACAAATAAAGCAAATGAACAAAGACCTGAGCAGATGGAGCTTAAGAATCCTATATTCCAGACACAAAGTTTTCACTTTTGTAAATTGCAGCTAATAGCCATCCTGTTCAACCTTTAATAGACTGTACACTCTACATGAGGCATATATATATAATTTATTTGTAAATATATCATAGAATATTAAAAATATTTATCTAGTTCATAACTAAAGCAAATATTTTTCATAAAATGAATAAATTAAGAGTAAAACTAAAAGATTAATTATTTGATTATATCTATCATGATACACAAAGTAAAACCTAAAACACTAAATACTAGTTTTGTAATCTGAAATACTGCAAAGTAGCCTCGGTTTATAAATGGTATAGAGCATGCTCTAAGTTCTGTAAATGAAACCCAGCTCTCAGAGAGGGCAAAATAAAGCAACATCATCAGGGAAGAAGTGACTTTGAAATCCACACTGCATAATAAAGGCTATACTGAAGTCAAATGAAATTTCAATTGGATTTCAGATTACTCAGAGCTGCTCACTTCTTTAAAACTTCAGAAAATAAAGTGTCACATTATTGACTTTTATCTTGATGTGAAATTTTGAATATTAATGAGGATTAGCTGCTGAGGTGGTAGATATCTGATTAAAACACATTTTATTTTAAACTCTGAAAATCCATTATAGATGAGAGACAGAGTGGCACAGTTTGCTAGAAAAACACACAGAGGGAACCCCACAGATCACCTCAGCAGGTCAGACAAAAGCATTCCAAGACAAGAAACTAGAGATGAACTCTGAAGACTAACCAATATATGTCCATAAACACACATACAGGATTATCAGGGACAAAGGTGGGACCTGTGGGTAGGTTAGTATGGCCTGAGTATAAGGTGCATGTCAGAAACTGGGAAACATGAGCCACAAGACACAGCTCAAAGAAACCATGAGATGAACTTTGTATATCACAACAGTTCTGGAATTAATTTAAAGGCAACCACATTACAATTTTAACCAAGGTGCCAATATGGTAGTTCCTGTCCCTGCCTCCCCCCCCCCCCCCCCCGGAAAACTGGATTGTATTCCTGGCTCATGATCAACACAGCCCAATTTTGGCTGTTACAGGCCCTCAGGGTGTGTAAAAACACTTGGAAATGTTTCTCTCTCACTCCCTTTTCTGTCTCCCTTCCTTCCCCCACCTCTAAAACAACTTTTAAAAATGTATTGATTTATTGAAAAGGCGGAGTAGAAGAGAGAGTGGAAAAGAGACCGAGAGCTCTTTTATCTACTAGTTCACTCTTCAAATGATACAAGGGCCAGGAATGGGCCAGGCTGAAGCCAGGGTCTCAATTACTTGGGCTACAATCCACTGTTTTCCCAGCACAGCAGTGAAGAACCGGACTGGAAGCAAAGCACTCAGAACTTGCACCTGTGCCCATATGGAGTCCCAGTATCACAGGCAGTGACTTAAAACAATGCCATGATGGTGGCCCCTCAGATAATTTTTTTAAATTTTATTTATTTTAATGGAAAGTCAGATAAACAGAGAGGAGGAGAGACAGAGAGATCATCTGTCCTTTGATTCACTCCCCAAGTGGCCACAACAGCAGGAACTAAACTGATCCAAAGCTAGGAGCCAGGAGCTTTTTCCAGGTTTCTCACATGGGTGAAGGGTCCCAAAGCTTTAAGCCATCCTCAACTGCTTTCCCAGGTCACAAGCAGGGAGCTGAATGGGAAGCAGCGTGGCCAGGACATGAATCAGCGCCCATATGGGATCCCAGAATGCGCAAGACGAGGGCTTTAGCTACTAGACTATCACACCAGCCCTGATAAATTATTAATATTTTTTTCAATTTAAACAACCACTGGAATGCATGCACTGGCGATATGAGGAACAGAGCAGCAGCAGGGGTAGATCTCAAGTCTCTTCTCAGCAATGATGAAAGGCACTTTTTGTTTTATTACATTGCATTATGTGACACAGTTTTATAGGTACTGGGATTCCCCCAACCCCTCCCCAAACCCTCCCCCCATGGTGGATTCTTCCACCTTGCTGCATTGCCACAGTTCAAGTTCAATTGAGATTCTTTCATTGCAAGCATATACCAAGCATAGAGTCCAGCATCTTATTGTCCAGATAAGTTCAACGGCTTCTTGGGGAGACCATCTCTGGTCTGAAGGCAGAGCCGTTAGAGTGTCATCCCGATCTATTAAAAGCCCCAACATAACATCAGCAACAATTTATAACATTATGGAATTAGTGGACATAGTATTGAGTAACCAATATGCTAACAAAAAAATGCAAGTTCTTAACCACATGAGGTTGAGATAATATTACATTTTACAGGTACTATTTTTCATATTGACATCATTTCATCTTAAATTAAGGCAAACATGTTGTATCTAACTTTTTGGGATTGGCTCATTTCCCTTAGCATTATATCAATCTCCAGAATATACAAAGAACTACAAAACAACCAAAATACCAAAACAAACAAGCCACTCAAGAAATGGGCATGGGAAATGGGCAGACATTTCACAAAGGAACAAACCCAAATGGCAAATAAACATATGAAAAAATGTTCAAGTTCCCTGGCAAAGGGAAATCCAAATTAAGACATCCATGAGGTACCACCTAACGCCAGTAAGATTAGCCCACATGAAAACAAACACCAACAACACCTGTTGGCAAGGTTGTGGGGAAAAGGGAATCCTACACCACTGCTGGTGGGACTGCAGATTGGTACAGCCTCTATGGAAATCAGTACAGAGAACACTCAAACAATTCAAAATCAACATACCGTATGATCCAGCAATAGCACTCCTAGGAATATATCCAAAACACCTGTTTCACGAGAAACCAACATGCACCCCTATGTTCATAGCAGCACAATTGGTAATTGTAAAAACATGGAAGCAACCGAAATGCCCATCAGCAGAAGTCCGGATAAGAAAGCTATGGTTCATCTACTCCATGGAATACTACTCAGCTACTAAAAAAAACCAAAATGCAGTTCTTTGTAGCGAAATGGGCCCAACTGAAAGGCACTCTTAAAGAAGCCAACAAATAGAAGACTAAGAGTTGGTACGAAGATGAAGGGTGGAGATGATGATTAATTCAGTTTGAGACACGTCTGGGGAACTTCTAGAATACCTGAATGGAAATGACAAGTTGCCAACTGTATATCCAAGTCTGACCTTAGAAAAGAAATCTCAGCTGGAGCTGTCAATTAGAATAGAGCTGGCGATGAAAACCATGGGAAAGAATGAAACTGCCTAGGGAGAGAGAACAGAGGAAGTAACGGGCAATTACAGAACCTGCAGGTCAACCAGGCTCCACTACAGTGCGGTGGGCTGGGCGGTCTCCCATCCCTAACGTGCAGTCCTGCATGGCTGGACCACAGCCAGCATGACCTTTGGGAACAGAGACCTCAGGTCCAAGTTTCCAGCATGAGGTTTGTACAGCAGCATTCCATAAAAGTTCCAGCAATAAAAAAATGCACGCTGTATTATTAAAGGATCATTTCCAAAAATGCTCCATGGAATGAACACTCTTTCCTCGGATTGTTAATAAGTAGCACCACAAAGAAAAAAAGTACTGCAGTTTTGAGGATCATTAGTCTTGCCACTCTAACATTTATTTCCCAATGTGTTTGGTCATTAAACTTTCTACCTTTTTCACAAGTGTCCCAATGACTATTACTCCAGAGTAAAACATCTCAGGAGAAAATATAGACTATAAAACATTCTAATAATTTCAACAGATTAAAGAAGGTAGCAGAAAATGTGTGGCTCTAGAACCAGTATATTTGGAAGCCAACAAAAGTAGTAAAAATCAACAATTCTTAAGATGTATAATCTTCATGAAAGAGGCTTACAATGCATGATTGGTTAACTTTAAAATATAAACTATAAAGATCAGCGATAATTTCAAAAAACCTGATCAATTATTTTTTTATCAAGTCTAAGTAGAAAGAAAAGGAATGAAAACAAAGGCTCCCAGGGACTATCTGTCATCTCCTCTATCACAACAACATCTTTGTGAGAAGGGTGTTGTTATTATCTGGTTTCCATATGGAGAACTGAGATTCAGCTGTCCTTCAGCTGGGGATGGCAGTGGTGGAATGCAAGCTGAGTTAAACTCAAAATCCTTGCTCTTTCAAATATTCCATAAATACAGTTAGCAGTAATTAGTTCAACTCTATAAATATGCTTGCATTTTTCCTTCTTGCTTCCTACATTGGCACTGTTACTTTTAATTGCTTACTTACAAAACAGATGCTAAGCCTGATGCCATTTTTTTTTCATTTTTTACTGACAGAACAGCTACCTATAAATCAAATGATTTCATAGTCACCTAAGTCAGGAAACACTTTGATAATGAATGCATGGGGTTATAAGGATTTCCTTTTACTTGGATGCTTGCATTATTTAATAAACATCTTTACATTATCAGTCTTAAATATTCTGAGAACTTCAAGTCTTAAGCAAGTCTTTGTGTAATTACAACTTGACATAACTACTTGCAAATTTTTTACACTAGTCTACTTGTGACAACAGTCATCCAGCGACCCTCTTAGAATGTAAGCCAATTCTTTTTTCAAAGAGACTTTGATGGTGTTACACCAACATCAATTAGAGTAACTTATTTCTCTCTCCAGTCTCAAGAAAAGAATTCCATTATTTGACCAAAATTCATGGATGCTCAAGTTCTTCACCTAAAAAGATGTCTGGATTATTTGTATAATCTACATAAATTCTCCCAATTACTTTCAATACCTAATAAGGTATAGATACTTGTAATCAGCTAGTATGCTATTTTGTGCAGGGACTATTGATAAGAATAAAAGGTCAGAACATATCCAGGGTTAGTTGCATCTGTGACTAGTGTGCGATATCACAGATAGCCAATTGCAATTAACTACAGAGAAAGACTCTAGGTGCCAAATACTAGTGGCTGCAATCATCTTTCTTGCAAATGCTACCTATCTCCATTCTGTCACCATCATATATGTGTAAAATCAAAAATGTCAGGGATAACTCATATTATCAAAAGTTGTGCATAGATCTAATTTTTTACACCAAAATAAACATATCTTTTAATTTGTTTTCCCAAAAACCATTTTGGATTATCCTAACTTCATTCACAAAATTTTTTCTCTTTATTCAAAAATCCTGGGCTCATTCAACTAATGTTAACATGTGCACATTTTACACACAAAAAATTCAAGATTCATATTTCAGTTAGCAAAACCAACTTTCAAGTTCCAATCACACTGTACATAAGACACTTGAAAGTTATAAAGAAGGCAGCGTAAAAGAAAAAATGTTCTCATAAGAGGGACTCTTTCACAAGGAATCAGAATGGTCCTTCCAAGTACTCTGAACAAGAACCCTGGTAGAATCTTGCAGAGGCAACAGGGACTGACTTTAGGCAAGACCAGCATCAGGGACAAGGGCAGGGCAGGATTCCTTCAGCAACTATGCGTCAGAAGATAAAATATAAACATGAGTGATTGAAATATCTAAATATTTATACACCCACAGCTGGAAAAAGATATACACATAAGTGCTAACCATTTCAACGAAATATATCAAAGTCATATGAGATTTACGATGAGGAAACCAAACTCCTAGTTGGATATAAACTGTTTCTCCCTGAGACATCACATTTACAGAAACAGAAGCAAGTAACCAATTAAGCAACTGATTTTGTTAGAATTCTCTTGAGGCATATGTGTGTGTGATTTTATTCTTTTTATCTGTATTATTTTATCTTTTGGTTCCCAAGACAGTAATAGTCCTTTTGAGGGCTTTTTATGTTTTTAATTCATTTTTAGTAGACAGAAAAACAGTATTTATTTCAAGAGCAAAAACTTATTTAGATCCAAACTTGTTCATGTTCTTTAAGAGATACAATTAAAAAGCCTACATGACTAAAATATCCATCTATGTCATACAATGTATTACAGCATCTTACATTAGAAACATACTGATTAATTTACTAAAAGCACAAAAGGAACAAATACAACAAACTGACAACTGCTCAATGAATATCAACCAGCAATCTGGTGACATCTTTCTAAAGTGAGACTGGAGATTCATACAACTGTCTTTATAACATGCTGATCTGTGTAATGGCATACCTACTTTCATCAAAAAGTCCTATCTCTTCACCTTTTAATTTCAGTTCCACTTACATTCTAAGGAGCAGAACAGCATCAATTATTAACATAAACCTTCTCATGAGCAGCAATCCTATAATTTTCGTGTCAGAATTTTATCCTAGATGGTGACATTTGTTAAAAATAGGAAAGCAGCTCCCATTAGTTACTCGTGGTAAAAAGCAGACCTAAGTGTGTTCTATGGGGTTAAACACATTTCTCAAATATGCTTACTATTTAACAGAAGCAAAGCAATCTGAAGTCTAGGTGAAATGACTCTTCCAATAAAACAATATGTATTTTAAAAAATGCCATGAAATGGGTAGTGCCAATTTACTCCAATACTTTCATTTACACTAATTACCCTTCTTGGTCATCCTTTCCCACCTAAAGCAGATTCTCACTAACCTTTAGAATAAACTCAGTAGTGAACTGATTTTCACTGCTAAAATTTGTCATCTAAAATGATCACCAAAATATACCTAAATGAAATACTAGGAGTGAATGAACACCTGACATTTTTATAATATTATTATAGACCTAGTATCACATAGACGTGAAAAATCTGACAGTAGCGTAAATTAAATTTTGGAAATCATTTCTCTCTTTCAATCATGTGAACACCTAGGTAGAAGATGTGTTTCTATCATGAGATTCAAATACTGCAGAAGTTGCCAGAGCATCTGGTATCTATAACAATTGCTTCCGTTGAGTTAAATTAGGAAAGATCACACTGGCATATCTCCAAAGGGATTGGATGATTGAGACTAGTAAACTGAGTCCATTCTTTCCATTTCCACTTTTGTAAAACTTCTAATTCACATGTAAATAACAATTCACTTTCAGTAATATTCATATATTTTAACACCAAAATCTCTCACTCTCACCTCCAGAGATCTATATATCAGTTTCTCTACATTCTTCCTAGTCTGTACTTTTAAAAATATCACATTATATTATTATGAATTATGCTAAGCAGTAGCAACATAAATAATAGAAAATCACTGATTTTAATAGCCTGGAGGTCCACACAAGGAGAAACAAATATCAACAAGAGTAATATTGAAAAATAAGAGTCACCTAGACAATAGTGGAAGCAAGTGAAGTCAGAGGAAATTCATGGGGCCTTGGGGGACAGGGTGACAAAACAACAAAACAACCAGTACTCACTCCAGCATCAGTGAGGAGATTGAAATTGGAGACTGAATTCAGACTGCCTGGATTCAAATCTAGGCTCTGTCACTTAGCTGTATGAACCTGTGCAAACTGTCTCCCTTTTTTGAATACTGGTTTCTTCATTTGTGAAAAAATAAGGTAATACATACGCTAAATAGGCTAGTGTAATCCCTGATGCATAACATATTACATTGTCACATGTGTTGGAACCATTAATCTAGTGCTTTGGAAGCTGGCATAAGCATTGTTACTCAATTTTATGATCTCATCGCCAGTCTCTTGTGGAAGTATATTTGGATTCTTATTAATTTGGAAAGAAATGAATTGCTTCCTCCTCCTCTCACATATGTGTAAGGAAATGTGCAAACTAGATTTAGTTGACAATTCAACTCCACCTGCTACCTCCCGGGATGCCCATTAGCAGGAAGCTGGATACTAAACAAAGGAGCCAGGACTCTAACCAGACACTGATAGAGGGTGCAGGTGTTCCAAGCAGCAACTATATCTATTGCAAAAAAAAAAAAAAATGCTTCTAAATGTACTACTTCCAAAATGTAAGACACATTACACTGATTTTAAAATATTAATAGGTGAAAACACCTAATAGTCATTTGTTTCCTTTCCTTTGCAAATACAAAAATAAATTTGTAATTACGCCTTCTAATGTCCATTGCAATGGGAGAAAATACCTAATCTAAAATATGCTTTTACTATAAAATACCACTGGATATTTTAACCAACAGGACCAACTGGATTTTTGTAATTGTCACTGAAAAAGGATTTTGGCAATATTTTTAATTGTGAAAAAGCATATTTGGGAGATCTTAAGAGTTTTTAAACCACTCAAATAATATATTTAATCATAATCTTTGATTTTCTATATTTCTGAACCAATGGCATTGTATTACAATGAACATGAATTCGCACTTCATGCTCTACATGTAAAATGAAAATAGCAGATGGTTCTATATCTTAGCCAACTACAACCTCAACACACAGGACATAGGCATACTTCATTATTGAAGTGGAAACTCAAAAATATTCTTATAATTATATAAAATAAATCTGTTTCGTAAAATATAGCTTATTTCCTAAATTATACCCCCAATATAAACTGATGAGGGGAAAACATTTATCTTGAAATTAATTCTACATTTTATGTCTAAAGGCATACTTAAGTCATAAATTGAAACCAACAAAGAATGTAATACAATTCTTCAAAATTTTGAATATGTTTAAAAAGTTATTGTGTAATGTAATATTTAACGTTTCCTTTGGTAGAACGTTGAATTTGATTTTCATAGGCTATACATATTATAAATATAATTGATATGAGCAAATAACCCAAAACCAAATAAACTCCTAAAATAAAGTTTTTACTTTTAGTTTTAGAAATGACGCATTGAGAAATCTTGATCCTTTCTTGAAAACAGGTAAGCTGTTAAGGTCTGCAAAATAGGAGAATGGCATGGCAATTTGAGGATAATTGTCTAAAGACAATTAGATTTCTCGAAAACACAAAACTTAAAATAACCTTTTAAAGGATTACTGAGGAATCCCTATAGGAATGCAGTGACTTCACTCATTTTAAGAACTGTCAATACCTGTGACATGAACAAGAATTTCCGAAGAAAATCTACACATTAGCAAGCTAACTGCAACCTTACTTCCTAGGATCTCCCCCCATTGCTGTGTTTTTACCTTCTGTTTTGGGCTATTACTGATTCCAATGCATGCTCAGAAAAAGAAAGCTGAGAGGTAACTTCTAATCATTTGGAACCCAAAATATGAAATTTTAAAAGATCTTCCAAATCTTATTTTACAAACTAAATTATCAGGAACAAAAAATAGTAAAATAACATGCTATAGTTTTGTTATAATAAATATTAAAATATATACATTAAATTCTTGATTTTCTAAAGGGGTAAGTAGTTCGTCATTCCAAGATTAAGTTATCTGTAGTGGATATAAGATGAATGATCCACCCTAAAGAAAATATTAACATTTAAAACTCTTGAAGCAGGGGTCCATGTTGTGGTGTAGCAGGTAAAGCTGCCATCTGCAGCACCAGCATCCCTTTTGAGCATCGGTTCACTCTAGATCTCAGCTGCTCCACTTTAGATCAGGTTCCCTGCTAACATGCCTGGGAAACAGCAGAAGATGTGCCAGGTGTTTGGCCCCTGCACCCATATGGGAGACCTGGATCAAGCTGCCAGCCCCTGGATACTGGCTTCCACATGACCTAAGCTTCGACATTAAATCCATTTCAGGAATGAACTGGCATGTAAAAGACATCTCTTTACCTCCCTTTCTCAGAAACCCTTTCAGATAAACAAAACAAATATTTAAATAAAAAAAATCTGAACTGAGAAAAGTCTTCAAGAACATTTTTGAACCCGCATTCATCGCTTGTATTTCAATGTAACTTTTTTTTAAAGATTTATTTATTTTATTACAGTCAGATATACATAGAGGAGGAGAGACAGAGAGGAAGATCTTCCATCCAATGATTCACTCCCCAAGTGAGCAACAATGGCCGGTACTGCGCCGATCCAAAGCCGGGAACCTGGAACCTCTTCTGGGTCTCCCACACGGGTGCAGGGTCCCAAAGCATTGGGCCATCCTCGACTGCTTTCCCAGGTCACAAGCAGGGAGCTGGATGGGAAGTGGAGCTGCCGGGATTAGAACCGGCACCCATATGGGATCCCAGGGCGTTCAAGCTGAGGACTTCAGCCACTAGGCCATGTCACCGGGCCCTCAATATAACTTTAAAAAGTAAATATAAACTTTTTCTCTAATTTGAGAGGGGATTCATTCTCAATTTTGAAAGAAAAGAGCGAGAAAACCAGTTTTCTATAGAAAGCATTTATAATGTTGAAATACTGCTTTTAATTATTAAGCATCTAGGCCATAACTAAAGAACTTCTACCTCCATGCATCCAAGGCCTTGCCGTGCATAAACAACACCTAGCACTCAGCGGTTGACCAGTAAATACGTGTTCAATGCATTATCAATAACAATGGAAGAAGGAAAAAGACAGGCAGTGCTGCATGCAGTATAAATAATGTAGAACATAGTACAAACTAAATATTGATGCTTGCTGTAATCAGGTGTCTCCCTAAAAGGGACAATGAACTAACAGGCTCCTGGTTTGGCTAGTCCCAGCTGGTGCAGGCATTTGGGGAGTAAGCCACTGGATGGAAGATCTCTTTCTCTTTCTCCTTCTCTACCTTTGAAAAAAAATATATATATATATGCATACATATAAAAAAACATTGTGATTTCAGAGACTTCAGAGCCAGAACTAAGGCATAGTGGGTTAGGCTGCTACCCTTTGTAGGGTCCAATCCAGGCTGATCAAGCTCCCTGCCGGTGCAACCTGCAAAGTAGCGAAAGATGGCTCCCTCAAATCATCCCCCCTCTCTCTTTCTCTGTAACTGTCTTTGAAATGAATAAATAAATCTTTTTTAAAAACAATTAAATATAGGTGTATATATATATATATATATATATGAATTTTAAAATCTTGCACCAAAATGAACTCAGTGTTTTAATTCCATTTTCCACAAGTATTTAAATTATCTTTCCATGTCCTCCATGTCTATCATGTACACCAGGTCTGTGCTAGATGACATTGCTACAGAAGTATAAGATTCAAAAAAACAAAAACAAAAAACACCTCTCTGCTTCTGTATTACTCTGCCTTTCACATACATACAGCACTATGGCTTCTTTTGAAAAAACCCAGGCAGCCATTATGATGAAGTCAATACTACTTTTAAAGAAATAAGAGCATCCGTTTCTTTGAGTTGAAAAGGGTAACGTTAACATGACATAAATCGTATCACTGTAGACACTAATACATGTTATACACACTTGTATGTCTGGTAGTCAGCTTCTTCACGGGGCACAGATAAGTAACCAGGAACCTAATCTGAAAGTCATGTATGCAAAACTGCACGCAATACCAAGTGAGCAGAAGCAATGTCTTCCGCAACAGTAAACTTGCCTAGCAAGGTGGAAAGAGCAGAGGAGATTAACTGAATAGAGGCCACAAACCCTGAGGGGACTGAGTTGTTCAGTCAGGCCCTGAAGATTGCTAGGAGTTAAAAGGCTGAATATGGAGTTAAACCGATTAGCCAGTATCAGTTGCCACTTCTCTTTAGGAAGCAAATAGACCTAATTATTTTACTTATCTCCCATGCCATTACAAGCTAATTCCTGCTCAATGCTCCTCAAGGAAAATCATGTTTTTAAATCTGATGTTTCACTTGACACTTGAATATCATTGAGCTATTCTTAGATTCCCGAATATTGGATAAACTAAACCCCAACTGCATTATCAAAGCATTCTTCCTCCTCAGCATGTAGTCACCAGTAGGATGTCTCCGTAGAATAGCCTTCTCTCTAGCTTTCTCCTAGCACTGAAATTAGAATCGTGACACAGTTGAGGTAAGAGTTTTGAGTGTTTGGTAAGTTCGTTTTGGTATTTACTTTACAATAATAGTTCTACAATACAGTCTTTTAAAAGAGTAATGTCATATTTGAGATATTGCCTACGTATACCCATAAAATCCATGCATATTTTCAGAGGCATATTGGGGCTCAACAGAATGCAGACTGCTGAAATGCAAGAGGACTTCACAGGAAAAGTTCACAAAAAAATGCAATGAAAAAGATAAACACAGAGGCATGCATGTGGAACAAGCGAAGACACCACCTGGGATGTCCGCATTCCACAGCAGAGGGCTCCCTGGAGTCCCGGCTCCTCAGCTGTCATTCCTGCTCCCCACTAACGTTCACTCCGGGAGGCACAGGACGGTGGCTCACTTACTTCCTTCGCAGCCACTCCCCAGGAGACCTGGATGGGATCCAGACTCAGGCTTAGGAATTCATGGATAGAAGATTTCTCCCTGGCCATCCGTCTCTCAAACAAAATGAAAATAAGTAATGTTTACTTTTGTCTATGCAATGCACTTAAATATCAAAAGGCTAAATTTGTAGCTCTTATTGAACACTACACTATTGTGATAATTTGGGGGAAATGTTGCCAGGGGAATTGGAGAGGGAAAGGGAGAAGGAATGGGAGGAATTTCTAGACCTACAACACAGCACCATGAAAAATAATCAAAAAATTTAAATAAAATTTTAATTTGGTGCAAAAAAAAAAAAATAATTCACGCAAAGGATTTCCAGAGCAAGCGCTTCCATGAAGATTTTCAGTAAGTTTTCTACAAGGCACAACCGTATAAGTAGAACAATGCCAACTAACTCGGTATCATAATGATTTTAGAAACACTATACATAAAATGTAAATACAAACATAAAGCAGTGCTCCTCAACATTTGATTCCACTTATGCATCAGTAGAGGTTTACTAGTTTATAACTATTATTTTTTTTTCCCATCTACTTAAGAAAAACCTGGGTAGGGCTAAAATTATAGGTACCTCACCCTGATAATTCATTCACATTATCTCTGCATGAAAACTTGCAATTGGTGCTTTCCAGGTACGCAAAGCCATTCCAACATACACTGTTTTTAGTACCACTAAATTAGAGGTTGAACCTATTATGATAAATATTTCTCATTCTATTGTGTGCTCTGAAATTGTATCTTTATAAATAGGCTCCCAGTACTACAAATGCAAGTTAAAAAGGTAATAGTACTAAATGAACATCAGGAAAGTTTTTAAGTGCATTGGGAAACTAGAAAGTACTTTAACTACATTAACTCATTTAAGCCTCATTTAAAAAAAATGCTGTAATGTAATTCACTTCATTTCATAGGTGAAAACACTAAAGATAGGAAATTTCTGTAATTTGCCTGAAGTCATACAGCTAGCTTATTATATATAGATCTGAGTAGATTCTCAGGTAATTTGGCTCCACAATCTATATCTGTAATACACATTCTCAATTGCTTCTCCACGTAAGTGCTAACAGAAATGTAATGGAGTACAGGAATGATCATGTCTCTTAAAGACAGAATATCTTTCTATCAGTGCTGTTCTGTTTTTTACAGATTTATTTCTTTGAAAGACAGCATTAAGGAGAGCGAGAATCAGAAGCAGAGCAAGAGCAGCCTTCCATCTCCTGGTTCTTCCCCACAAATGGCCACAATGGCCAGGTCTGGGACAGGCGGAAGCTAAGAGCCAGGAGTTTCTTCTGGGTCTCCCACGAGTAGCCGGGGTCCAAGTCCTTGGGTTATCTTTGTTACATTTCTAAGCATATAAATAAGGAGCTGGATCAGAAGCGAGGCAACCAGGAATCAAACATGAGCCAGTGTGAAATGCCAGCATCACAGGAGTTGGTTTAAACTCATTATGCCACAACATTCAGCCCTGCTATTATGACTTTACATATGAAACACTTAATAATTTTTGCTAATTATAAATAGTTTAACTTTGGGTAGTTATCAAATACATATTTAATTTATAAATACTACAATGTCTTACAAATAATTAAGCATTAGTATTTCCAAATTTTTATGAAACTCAAATCTAAAAGCTATCAAGTATATGTATCACCATATATTTTGAAAGTATTAAATCATTTACTGGACAGCCACCTAATAGAATGTGGGCATCCACGTGTTCTTCGTCACTCTGCCTTTCAAATAAATAAATAAGCTTTAGGGCCCGACATGATAGCCCAGCAATTAAAGTCCTCGCCATGCACGCACCAGGATCCCATATGGGCACTGGTTCATATCCCAGCAGCCCAGTTTCCCATCCAGCTCCCTGTTTGTGGCCTGGGAAAGCAGTCAAGGATGGCCCATATCCTTGGGACCCTGCACCTGTATCAGAGACCTGGAGGAGGCTCTGAACTCCTAGCTAAGGTTCAGCACAGCTCCGGCCGTTGTGGCCGCTTAGGGAGTGAAATAGTGGAAAAAAGATCTTTTTCTCTGTCTCTCCTCCTCTCTGCATATCTGACTTTCCAATAAAAAGAAAAAAAATTCTAAATAATAATAACTAAATAAATCTTAGAAAAGAATGTCACATGGGACAGCTGCATCTCAGATCAAAGTGCCTTGGATTCAGCTCCTGGCTATGCTTTCTGCTTCCAGCTTCCTGCTTATCTGCACCGTGGAGACAACAGATAATGGCTCAAACTGCCAGCTCCTGGCAACACCCATGGGCTATCTGGATGGAATTGTCATCTTTTGGCTACCACTTGGTCCAGTTTTGACTGTTGAAGCCAAAACTTAGGGATTGAACTACAGGACAAAACGTTTGTATCTACTGATCTTTCTCTCTGTTTCAAATGAGTAAATAAATAAATGAATAAATAAATAATAAGAAAAAACCATAAGTAAAAACCTCACATGTATACCACAAAAAGCACCAAATCTATGTCCATTTAGAAAGCACAACTGTTCAGTAAAAGCAAAGTTTTTGAAGGTTATATTTATTCAATTGTTTTCACTTGATTATAACCTGCTTCTCAAGTGGAGGTAGCCTTGACATTGCAATGGTAATATCAAAAATTATTCAAAACAAACTTATATGTGAGTAGAAGGTAATGTGGAGCAGGGAATCCAATTGTAAGTTTCAGAAATTAGCTAGATAGTTCTGCAGCATAAAACTCTCATTAAATAAGGTAAGGTGCTCTTACAAAGAAATATCCTCAAACATCTTCCAATATAAATACATTTTTATAATATGAACATTATAGTCATATACTAATACATTTAAATGTTCTATATAAATTTTAAATTATAATACAGATTTATATGACTAAATGACATGTAAGGAAACAAGTAAAGCAATACAATAGAAACTAAGCAACTAAGTGTTCTTACTAGATTTTCACTTCATAAACTTTTGACTTGGAAAGTGTAAGAAAATATTTTTCACATTTTGCTAGTTTTGTTTCAGAATAGCTACTGCAATACACTATATTTCACATATACAGCCAAAGTAAAGTTTCTATCAATTTCTAGAGTTCCACCATCCCTTCATAATAATATTGAGCCATATTGTATAAACTATTAGCTTACTTCAATTTGCAATAAATTCCTTTTGAGCTACTACCAGTAGCCACACATAAGCCATGATTCTTTGGCCTGCAACATTAGCGATGTTTATCTCTTTGTGCTAATCTTACACGCACAAAGGAGTGCAAAAGTCCAAGGGAATAAAAAAAAGAATATAAATAATTTTTCATGCAAAAATTAGTTAAGCGTAGTTGTTGCTCTAATAATTCAGACACCTACAAATCATGTTGATTCGCCCAGCTCTGGCACCCAGTTCCAACTTGCTATCAATACAGGCCCTAGAAGGCAGCAGTGATGGTTCACATAATAGGGCTCCTACAACCCATATGGGAGATGTGGATAAGTTCATGCTTACCCATTCTGCATAGTGGCCAGTGTGGTCATTTTGGGAGTAAACCAGCAGATGAACCCTATCTCTGTAGTTTCTATTTGTCTCCCAAACAAATGAATACAATTTCTAAAACAGTTGGAAAATATAAGCCGATTATTTTTTGGAGCACAGAGTATACAGAAGATGGTTAAGATGACAATATCCATGCTTTCATTCATAGAAATGGTACTTGATTTAATGTAGCTCCATAGTTAGGTGTACATATGGATGAGTTTAAGAGTCAATTTTTTTAAAGCACTTTCTCATCAAGTTTAAAAAGCATACAACTAAGGCCCTTGTGATTACATTATTAATCTTGAATGTCAACTTACAACAAGAACTAAAATATATTTATGTTCCAATTCCATTAGCTGTATTAATTCTCACAATCTTCAGAACATTCTGAAATAGAATATTCATAACTTGTAGATGAAGAGTCTGAGGCACAGAAATTAAATACCTTGTTCACAATTCCACAGGGACTAATTGATGGAACAGAGAAAGTAAAGTAGTGAGAAGGATTAAATTCATGCAATAAGTTTCAGATTTGGGACATTTAGTCACTCAATTATGTAGTGATAAAGCAAAGCAATGGTAAGAATTTACACTCTGTAAGAATATACTTCATAGAACCAGGATTTTTTTGGCGTTCTCTAAATTAGTTTAAGCTACAGAAAAATATGTAACACATTTTGCTTCCACAGGGCATGGGAAGTGGGGTGGTGGTAGATTCAAAGTTAATGCTTGGAACTTCTTTCTAGACCTCTTGAATTTTTCTCTCTCTCCCCTTGGTTACTGGGTCTGTTTCTTCATCCATAAAATGAAGTTAACGCAGCATGTTAAAACTGGAGTGAGAACAGATACATTTGTCTGCACTCATATTTTCCTAAGAAAGAAAAAGTAACCACCAATGTGAAAATACATGATCAAAATTGACAAAAAGCTATACCCTCCAGTGAGAAGCACCACTCTATTCTTTCAAATCCCTCAAACACAAGGTTAGGAGTAAAATTTTTCTAAGAGAAAAAGGCAAAGAAGCGACCTTAATCTGTGTAAGATGTGCACGGAAGTGTCTCTGAACTGTGTCGAAAGGGGAGGTAGATTCCTGTGAGTATGCATGGAACTGCAAAACCTATATAGTACTAGATGAGAGTATAACCTTCTCAGATAGTTTCTGCATTCTCTTGGTGAATGAAAAAAAAATCGGAGGAGTAAATAAATTACATAACATTCCCCACAGAATTCAAAAATCTAAAAATCAAAGTCAAGGCTGTGGACTCCAGCATCTTCAGTGGCCATAAAACAGAGTTCACTGCCTTTCACTATGCATTTGATGCTGGAGTCGGCACAGACTAAGTAAATTAACACCTGTTATTATCCTTGCCCAAGCAGGAACTTCAGGTTATTTTCTGCCGAGAAGTATTCTAATGAGACATTAATATGATATTGATTTTTAATTTGCAATCTCTTATTTGAAAGGGAGAGGGAGGGAACACCTATCTGTTGGTCCCTAAGGCAAGTGCAGGGGGCGTGCCAGGAATGCAATCCAGATCTCCCTCACAAGTGGTGGAGTTGAAGTGCATGAGCTGCCTCTAGGGTGTGGAGGAAGCTGGAATTAACAGCCAGAGCCCAGACTTGAATTCAGGCGTTCAGATGTGGGAATCAGGTCAAACACCCATTCTAAGAGATTAATATTTAAAAGAAAGAGGGAAAGAAAGAAGAAGGGAAAAAATAGGAGGAGAGGGGAGGTGAGTGGAAGGGAGGAGAGGGAGAGAAGAGACAGAGAAGAAAGAAAGAAAGAAAGAAAGAAAGAAAGAAAGAAAGAAAGAAAGAAAGAAAGAAAGAAAGAAAGAAAGAAAGAAAGAAAGAAAGAAAGAAAAAGAAAACAGGAGAGGAGAAGCAGCAACTGCTAGCACTAAGTATTAACTACTATAATATATTCTGGGCATATATTCAAATATATGTGTGGTCACCTAGTATCATTTAATATATATACGTAGATAATATCTTGCAATGCTGGTAATGGGAGGGAGAATATAAAAAACAAACCATAGTTTTCAAAATCTTATCATCTAGGAGTTCAGTTCTTTGAAAGACCAGAGTTTTAGAGCCGAGTGGGGTTGACAAATACAAAGAAGTAGGGAGGTAATAAAGTACCAACAGCAAAGCAAACACTGTAAACTTTCAGGGAGAAGAGAAAGGAACATTAGGTGACAGGAGCAGATTTTGTCCACACACACACACACAAATGAGCCTTTGTTTGGACATAGAGATGTGCAAGTGATTTGGGTTGGCAGGAGGTTCTTAGCTACTGGGGCTTCCATGCTTATAAACATCTTTTCTTTTTCCCACATAGAAGATCCACTCAATGAAAACACAATGAACAAGCTGAAGATGCTTAAGGCTTTAACAATTTAAAAAAATCACTATACCTGGGCCCAGTGCAGTAGCCTAGCAGCTAAAGTCCTCGCCTAGCAAGTTCTGGGATTTCCAAATGGGCACCAGTTCTTTGCCTACAGATTGGGAAAGCAGTCGAGGACAGCCCAAAGCCTTGGGGCCCTGCATCCACGAGGGGGACTTGGAGGAGCCTCCTGGCTCCTGGCTTTGGATCAGCTCCACTCCAGCTGTTGTGGCTGCTTGGGGAGTGAACCAACAGATGAAAGATTTTCCCCTCTGTCTCTCTTCCACTCTGTATATCTGCCTTTCCAATAAAAATGAACAAATCTTTTTAAAAAGGAATGAAAAAAATCAGTGTACTAGTGTCCTAGCGTTGCATATCCAATGCAAAATAAGCAGTTTACAGGAGAAACCCAGTGCCTTTCAGTTTTGGAAGTTATATGTCAGATTCAAGGCATTCTCAGTTGATGGTTACGGTAGCGAAGAAGTTCTCCTAGCTCAAGCTTAGCAGGTAGGTCTTTGGCTACTTTCACATCACCATGCTGAATGCTGTTACACAACATTTTTCTCCCAGTAAGTCTAACTTTGTGCAAACTTTCCCCTTTTATCAGGACACAACGGTATTGGCCTAGGGTCTACCCTAATGACCTCATCTTATCTCAACCTCTAGCAAACATCCCCTCTTCAAATAACAATCAGATTCCAAGGTAAAGGCACTTAGGTCAGCAACAGTTTGCAAATACAACCTAACCCATAACCAGCGGAGCAGCAATGATTGAGTGGCAGCTATGTTTCAAATGAGAGAATAGAAGAGAGGAACATGAACCGTGTGGGAAACATGAGCCTAACATGTCATGTAGTTAGTTGACCTAGAAGGTAAAGTATCGGTTGAGAAATCTGTATCAAATATCAGCATGCCTGGGTTTAATATCATGCTCCACTCCTGAATCCAAATTCCTGCTAAAGCAGAACCTGAGAGGTAGCCTTGACGGCCCAAGTAATTGGGTTCCTGTTATTCATGAGAGAGCTGGACTGTGGACCGCTATGGGCATTTGAGTGATGAACCATTCTCTCACTCATTCTCTCTCTCTCTCTCTCTCTCTCTCTCTCTCTCTCTCTCTCCTTGTCTCCCTCGCAAATCAAGAATTGAGGGAAAAAAATTATATCTGCTCAGCATGGTTTACATGAAGTTCAGTTAATGCTTAATATGAAATAACAGTAAGTCCAGTAGACATCCAAATATATCCAAAAATGCTTTTGGATTCTAGCATATTAGCCACACAGAAGTTCTTAAAATATTTTGAGAAGTATGGTATTATGATGAAAATATCACTTAAGAGCATTAACAACACAGGGCTAGGCAAGATGAAAAGTCACAGGTGTAGGCAAAATTAAAAAGTAACAGAGAAGATTCTAGACCTGAGAAAATAACCATCTCTATAATACAACTGTGAGACAACAAAGGCAATAAAAATGAAAAAGAAGCTAAATATTTAAGAAGCTCTGTAAAGGTGAAATCCATTCAACTCAGTCCAGGACTGTGAAGTTTGATTTAAGAGACAGAAGAAAGCAGGTTCAACATCGCATTCTTGCTTTCTTTGTTCATTTTTAATGCTGTAGGAGGCAAACAGGCAAAGCTCTTCAAACGCACTGAAAATCTAGGGATCCAGGATGGTGCCAGGCTGAAGCCCAGAGCCAAGGATTCATTCCAGACCTCCCAATTAAGTAGAAGGGTCCCCAAAACTTGAGCCATTACTCACTGCATTTCAGGGTACACATCAGCAGGAAGATGAAGCCAGGAGCCAGAGCCATTATTCAAACCCAGGTCTTCTGAAATGGGACACAGCTGTCTCAACTGATAGTCCGAATGCCTGTCTGGCATGTTGTGTTTCTTACTGCGTAATTACTGATTTTTTCAGAAAGCAGCCAACACCATCAATTTCAGCATTTTCCTATATTCCACAATTGTATGTGACTTGAATCTCTTAAGATCTTTTCAGAAATTCACTAGATGATATTAACAAAATAATACAGAGAGGAATTTCTCTCCATGTCATGTCCAAGGATTTTACTATTTTGAAAATCATACATTTCAAATTATAATCAATAATTATACTGCATACCATATACTCTCTGAAATTACCGTAGTTTCACTTGACAATTTTATGTTACATGAAATAAGATCAAGAAAATGCTTGCAAACTGAAACAATTACAATTAAGATACAGGAGAGAATTCCTCATACAATAAACGCAAAAATTCTTTGTTAGGCACATATTCTGATATAACATGGCAATGTTTGAACAGCTCTTAGAGGCTCTTCAATTCATGTTCTCACTTTTGCACAACATCTAGGAGCCTGTTTTATAAAGTGGTGAAATGATGAGGCCATCCCCACTACTCTAAGCATGGTAAGAAATGTTCTTTGAAGGAAGCTTTTAGTGGGAAAATCCCACATCCATCAAAAGACTCTTCAGATGGTCTTAGCTTGCTATATACAAGTCCAAGCCACTGAGGAATTTGTCTTCTGAAAGCATGCAATCTTTGTTATGTAATTAGTGTCTTTATTATGAAAGTATCTTCACTATGAAAGCCATTTATTTATATAAATAAAGCATCTGCCCCCACTTGCATATGTAGTATTTAATAAGGATGAGTCTAAAAAACAAATCCCTGTACCACAAAACTGCACTGGGAACAAGTTCATTATTCATATACCGTAATCTAATTTTGTATCAAACAGACCTTAATGCAATGGAGGCTTAAGGATCCTATAGCAAAGGCTCATCTGGTTCAGTTGCCATCAGTTACAAGAGGTTTCTGAGTTCTTGAAACTGAATTTCCATTTAGTTTTAATTAATTGAAATAATAATGCGCAACCTGTGGTAGTGCTGGACAACACCATCATTCTAATTTACTCTTCAGGGAAAATAAAGGATGCAACAAGGAAAATCACAATACATATATCACCGATTCTTAAACACTGGAATGTATCACAATGAAAGCCACATCTATAAATCTTCACCTTTGAAGTGCAGAAATGGTGGTTTATTGATAATTCTAACATCAGGGGAACCCCAGGAATACCGCAAATCACAAAAGACACTACCTAGCACCAAGGTAATCCCAGAGCATATTAAAGTTAGAGATCAGATGATCTACTTTTGCTTCTAGTCCAACTTTGAGTCACTACTCTTCTAGCAGGAAATGGGAATTTGTACTGCATAACACTGTTACAATATTAAAACATACTGCTTTAATTTAAATAACATTGGCACCTCTTAAGCAACCTTTTTCACAGCGGTCCATCTCTTCAGTAAAAACTGGACAAAAAATTGTATTAAACCACTATTATGTATGAAGTAATTTTCCAGGACAAATGCTACACTTCATCAGATCTGGTACCGCTATCAATCCTATACTAATTATCTGTCATGATTATCACCTCTACTCTTTTATTCTATAGTTTTGAATCTACGTCTAATTACTTCCAGGTACATCTACGTAATGTTATTCTGACCCTCAATTTCCTCATCTGCAAAATCAAATACAACCGGAGTAAAAATTCCTTCCTCACAGGACTATTCCAAAGGCCAAATATAAAGTGCTTAGCAGAGTATCTGGTGCATATGATATAAAAGCTAGTGATCCAGTTCTCTTCCTCTTCTCAATGGCTATTTAACCTACATACTCTCCTTTCACTCCACTCCATCTGTCAATACACTTGGTGCCTCAAACTGCTTAGACTTCTGCTTGTAGTTTTAGGGCACTGAAAAGCCCAGGAGCACTGCCTCTCTAGCAAAGAGGAACTTTAAGCACACTTTTACCCACTAGAACCTCATCAAGTCAGCCGTGTAAGGCTATTTTCTATTACAACTTGTTCAGCATTTCTTTTTGCTTCTTAAAATCTCTGTCATTGTTTTGCTACTCCGAGTGCTCTTCCTAAAATGCCAAGTAAAACCCACGTCCTGTCACTGAACCTTCATTTCTCTCCTCCTACTTTGTTCTGGGGATTTTTGCCTGGCACGTAACACTCTCTTTGATTTACTCAGAAAGAAAACTGGACTCGCCTAGTTTAGACAGAACTTGGAAGTAGGAATGCCCTTGATGTGGACACAATGCATTTTACAAACCATGTCAGAACATGATCAGGACGCAATCACGATTCCCCTTTCATCATTACTGTTGCTGCAAGACAGCTCAAAGTTTGTCCACATTTCTTCGCAAGTTTTATTCGGAAAAGTTAATCTCTCGCACAGAACATTTAGAAGATCTGTAAATTTAATAAAATAGGCCAACATTTCAAGAGTGGTACTTGACCTTGCTGTTAAGATACTGTGTTGGGACTCTGTGTGCCTGTATCTGACAGCCTGGGTTCAAGTCCTGACTCTGCGGGATTCCAGCTTCTTCCTGAGTCACATTCTGGGGGGCAGCAGGTGGTAGTTTAAGTGGTGGGGGATCTGAAGTGATTTTCCAATTTGGATCTGGCTTAACTCCACACTCCTGTGGGAACTTAGGGGGTGAATCTGCAGAAGGCAACTCTCACTCTTGCTCTCACTATGTATGTGTTTCTTTTTATTTCTCTCTTTCTACTGCTGAAATAACTTTAATTTCTTAAAATTTTCAACATTATTTAAAATGATTTCTTCATCTTCTAAGAAAAATGGAAGCTGTTCTTGGAATAGGGTGAAACTGTAGGGTAATATTCATATTAAATATCTGATATATAATATTGCATATATGAGTGGATTACATATTTTATGTGTTACTTCTTATGAATTTTTCCGCTGTAATATTCCAAGTTTGTAAACGCATCACAAACTTGTAGATCACTCTGAAATCAGAATAGCAATCCAACTTACCTATTTAATTCTAAGCTCTTACAAGTAGAGAGAAAGCAATATTCCATATGAAACTTTTTTTTTTTTAAGATTTATTACTATTGGAAAGTCAGATAAACAGAGAGGAGGAGAGACAGAGAGGAAGATCTTCCATCCGATGTTTTCACTCCCCAAGTGAGCCACAACGGACCGGTGTGCACCGATCCAAGGCCGGGAACCTGGAACCTCTTCCAGGTCTCCCACGCGGGTGCAGGGTCCCAAAGCTTTGGGCCATCCTCGACTGCTTTCCCAGGCCACAAGCAGGGAGCTGGATGGGAAGTGGAGCTGCCGGGATTAGAACCAGCGCCCATATGGGATCCCGGGGGGGGGGGGGGGGTTCAAGGCGAGGACTTTAGCCGCTAGGCCACGCGGCCGGGCCTGAAACATTTTATTTTTAAAGACCTACTACAGAAATATCAAAATACCTTCCGTAAGTCTTGATGCCTCATTTGAAAAGCCATGCTTTTTAATTTTGAAGACAAACCATTGGGATATATCAACTTCATTGGAACCTGGTGTAGCAGCGAGACACTGAGGCAGCGGTTAGATGTGGAAGTTAAAAAAAGGAAAAAGCAGGGGTAAGAGGCAGAAGTTACAAAAGGAGAAGCAGGTTGCTTTAGGATAATGAAAGCAAATTTTAAGGTAAAATACGGACTTCCTTATCAATTAAATAAAGTCTCTGAAGGCTTAATTTTTTTTTTTTAAATAAGCCAATAAGGAGCTAACAAATCAAGTTTGGCCAAACTTCTGTTTTGTTACTTTTTATATGCTATTTGTATGGCAATCCAACAAGAACAAAGTAATTTCATATTATATGATATGCAATGTGCCTTACTTGTCTGACCAAAAAATTTACATGTTAAGTCATTCAGTTTTAGATTACATTTCATTACTTATACACACATATAAAAATTTATTTTATATAGGTACAACCAAGTGTTAGTGCTTCTAGATGGCTTATCTTATTAAATCTCCATTAAGTTTTTTTTTTTAAAGATTTATCCATTTTATTACAGCCAGATACACACAGAGGAGGAGAGACAGAGAGGAAGATCTTCCATCCGATGATTCACTCCCCAAGTGAGCCACAACGGGCCGGTGCACACCGATCCAAAGCCGGGAACCTGGAACCTCTTCCGGGTCTCCCACGCGGTGCAGGGTCCCAATGTATTGGGCTGTCCTCAACTGCTTTCCCAGGCCACAAGCAGGGAGCTGGATGGGAAGTGGAGCTGCCAGGATTAGAACCGGCGCCCATATGGGATCCCGGGGCTTTCAAGGCGAGGACTTTAGCCGCTAGGCCACGCCGCCGGGCCCCATGATTTATTTTTAAATGTTTACAAATAAAGAAACAAAGCCTCCAGGTAGTTGTTCTTTGAAATCCAGTATTTTATAAAGCAACTACATCTTTCCCACTTTATTCCAATAAGTTAAAATTTCTGAATGTTTGCAAAGCCAAAATATGTAAGAGTAGATCTTAAAACCTGGTTAAAATGCTCAAGGAACTAACATTTATTCCACATAAGAACAGTTATCCAGAAATAATCAGTCAATTGCTGAGATTAATAAAATATGCTTTCTTCTTAAAATTAGTCATTTTTCCTAGTAGGCTTTTTTGTTTTTTTTTTTCATTTTTGTTTTTGTTTTTTGTTCAAGTGGAATGGCTACTAACATTTTTAAGTCCTGGGTCGGGGGCAATAGCCTAGTAGCTAAAACCTCTCCTAGCATCTGGAATCCCATATGGGCACTAGTTCATGTTACAGCTGTTCCATTTCCCATCCAGCTTCCTGTTTGCACCCTGGGAACACATCAGAGATGTCCCAAAGCCTTGGGATCCTGCACCCGCATGGGAGACCCAGAAGAGGCTCCTGGCTGCTGGCTTCAGATTGGCTCATCTCAGACCTTTGTGGCCACTAGGTGAGTGAACCAAGTGGCAGCACCCCTTTCTCTTTGTATCACCTTCTCTCTGTACATCTGCACTGCCAATAAATAAAAGCTTTAAAATTTTTTAATTGCTAGAATTATGGAATTTCTAATATTCAGTTCCAACTCCTACCTTCATAAAGAATACAGAGACTATGAAGAGCACAGTCTACAGACAACATTGACACCTGTCTTCAAAACATTTCTCCTGGCAACTGCTTTGAATCATGCATGGGTTAAAGCAGAATGCTGGAAACATGAGAGCAGAATAAGATTGACCATACCATATTTTATTCCAACTCTAGCTCAGAGTATTTGGAAATGCTTGTGACCATGTAGAATCATATAATTCTAAGGTGAACCTCACTTCCTGGAAAATCTTGGTCACCCCCTGGGGATGTTCATTGCCATCTGAGGACGTCCATTTGACAGTGCACATGCCGCACTGGCACAGCAGCCTATTACGACTTGCTGGCAGGACCACATGCGGAGATTTTAAGCTCTCACAGTTTCTGAAGTTTGTCTTTCAAAAAGCCCGGAAGCCAAACATATGAAAATGATTATTTTATATGGAAATCATATGGAAACATACTTAATTTTCCATTGCACATAAAAGTAAAAATAAACAATATCTGAAGCACTTGGTGTCTGTAGTTCAACTGCTGGTATAAAACTTCGTTAAGGGCCCGGCGGCGTGGCCTAGCGGCTAAAGTCCTCGCCTTGAAAGCCCCGGGATCCCATATGGGCGCCGGTTCTAATCCTGGCAGCTCCACTTCCCATCCAGCTCCCTGCTTGTGGCCTGGGAAAGCAGTTGAGGACAGCCCAATACATTGGGACACTGCACCCCTGTGGGAGACCCGGAAGAGGTTCCAGGTTCCCGGCTTTGGATTGGTGTGCACCGGCCCGTTGTGGCTCACTTGGGGAGTGAATCATCGGATGGAAGATCTTCCTCTCTGTCTCTCCTCCTCTGTGTATATCTGGCTGTAATAAAATGAATAAATCTTTAAAAAAAAAAAACTTCGTTAAATACTCACTAAGTTATATCAATTTCAGACAAAGCAAGGAACATAGGACATAAATATGCTTTTTATCTGATACTTTTGCAATTTTCAAATGTCATCTTTTTGCATACATAGAGGAACAGGAATTATTTATAAATCTGTACAACTTTGGCTTGCATTTTGGAGGATATTTTACTTCTCAACATGAAAGTAGAGAAAAGAGCCCAAGCCAACTAAAATAACAAAGAAAAAAAGTAAACCATATATTAGCTTCCTTAACTGACTTTTGTAACTTGCTATATTCACTCAGAATACGATAAATGAGTGAGGGAAAGGAATACAATTTTGTAGAACTGATGATAAAATCTTCTTTATAGATAAAATAACTTACAAAAACACTAAAATCAGGGCCTGGAATATAATACACACACACGATACTGGCACCCTTCTGCTTTCCTTTTGGGATGTTGAATAAACAGACTAAAGTGTCTGTGGTGTATAATAATATCACCCAGCATGGCTCAATGGATAGTTCTTGCATCATTGAGGCCTAAGTTTCAAACTCGGAACCATATCTTCGCATGTAATTTTTAAAAAGATTTATTGATTGATTTCAAAGAGTAATAGAAAGAGAGGGAGAAAGAAAAGAGAAAGCAAAAGACAAGAAGACAAAAAGGGATTCTTCATCCACTGATTAACTCTCCAAATAATCACAAAACCCAGGGCTGTGACAAGCAAAGCCAGGAGCCTGACTTCCCATTCAGATGAGAAGAACCCAAGCGTGTAGGCCATTTTTCACTCCTTTCCCAGCAGACTTAGCAGAAACCTGGACTACAGACAGAGTAAACTGGACTGGAACCAAGGCTCCAGTGTCTGGTATTACGACCAACGGCCTATCCCAGTGAGCCACAAATTTAGCCCCGGTCATAAAATGTTATAGTACATTAAAGTGAGATGCCCTATATGTCTAAAAAATAGTGAGCATAATTGTTGCATAACTGTCCTTTCCCCAAATTTCAAAACCAAATCAGTTAGGAATCCCAGCACGATAGTAACTTGTCCAGAGATTTTAATATTCAAATAATCCTTAACAAAGTAATCATCATATTAGAACACTTAAGTAACTATTACTATAACTAAAAAAAAAATCTCTGCAGCAGTAATGACCCAGCCATCTTCCAAAATGGTAGTAATTCATCTCATTCAATCTATAGCAGATGAATACTGTTTTCATGCTGTTTACCATAGGAAAAAATATTGACAATAGAGCCAACTGATAGATACAAAGCTATTTCAGTCAGTAACAGAGCTACAGTCTGAATCTGAAGAGTTTGATTGCAAAGCTCCACTCACCAAACCTCTGGGTGTTTATTGCTCATATAGATTTGTATGAAAGTATGTTCCGGTATGCCAAAACACACAGTAATAATGGAATTAAAAGTACAAAAGCAGTTCCCAAATTTGGTATTTTAGAATCACCTGAAGTTGGTTTCATGTCACAGAACCTAATTTGAAAGAGGTAAAGTTGGCCTAAGGGAACCACCAGAATGCAACATGAAAATGACACACGATTAGTGCAGACAAAGATGGAGGACTGGAAAGTGTAAAACTGGTCAACGAAGCCAACCCAGGAACTATTTGTACCCAGAAACCCTGGAATCACTAACATGTCTAACACAAAACTATCTAAAAAGCCTCAAGAGCCAATGGACAAACAAAAGAGTTTCTATGACAATAGACTATGAGGAACAGATAAGTAAAAATTGAATGCTTTGTACTAACATTTGGAATCCTTTAAATTATCACAAAGGCACTAAATTCTTTTTATAAATACTCAAGTCAAGGAACCTAGCCACTGGTCACATGAGTTCATTCTCACACAGCTGATTACAGTCCACAGTGTAATTTTTAGAATTCCTTATACTACTTGCATCAACAAAGCCTTAGTCTGAATAGTTTCCAAGTGGTGTCAAAAGCATATCTGGAAGGTCTGCTAAACAAACAGCCCAGTTCCTTCAAAATGTCTGCTTATAAAACCAGGTCAAAGCTACAGAGCATAATCATAACAATGCCTCTCCCATGAAGAATACAGTATAAGGGTTACTTCAAAATAGCTCAGCAATTTTCAATTTTTCAAATTATACATTGTAATTAATTTACACAGCTCTGGTTACAGCTGCATAACTGTGAGACATAAAAGTTGTATTACAAACTCAAAAACGTGTAAAAGAAACTGACAGATTTCAGATTCAGAATTTCATTTCAGAAATAATTCAAAGCATTACTTAAATAACTCACTCTCCCCAGTTAACAGTATCAGAAATTTCCTTCACAGACCTAACACCTAGACACAGTGGCCATTTTGGGGTGACACAAGGGGAATCCTTGGGGAGTTTATCTTCCTTCAGTCTTCACATACCAAGTTCTTTTGCTTAATCAAAGTGAGCAAAAGCCCTAGGCTGGTGATACCTATAACTGGTCCAGAAATAAACACATGACAAACTGCTATCATAACTGGAATCTCCCTGGGATTTTCCTACCCAGGGCTGGCAGGAAAAAACTATTAGTGTGAACTGCCAAGCATCATATTAGCTCTTGATTACAAAACATTTGTCTGTGAAGTAGAAAAAAATGAAACAACCACAGAAAAGGCAGCAGAGGGGAGAGACAGAACATACTCAAGGCAATTAGTCATTGGTTAAATCTGCCCCTTCTCTTATCATATTGGTGCATTTTTTAAGGCTTTAGAACATTAGTGAATGAATGTCCCTGATCTTATTAAATGAATTTCTTTTGCTTGCAACCAAACAGTCCTGACTGACTCCCTTTCCTATTGCACCTGGCTGTGACTCTCCTGGACTCTGCTTCCAGGGAGACCTCTTAGGGATTTTCAGTATCACCTCTCTGCCTGCCTGATGCCTTCAAGTTTCCAATGACCTTCTCATAGTCCAATGCATTTTTTTGTACTTATTTACAACAGCAAAGAACATTTCCTAGGACACATCTTTCCCTCACCTACAACAAACACTGAAATTTTCATTCTAATTAGTCCTTTTATATGTGCATTATTTTCTTTAAATTATGAGCATCCCGAACGCAAAAGCATTATTATATATATTTTTTTGCCATCACTGCAGGTTTTTACCTACAATTTAGTAATCTTATGGCATATAGCATAAAACAAAGGCGACTATAAAAGTGAGTTCTGGAGACACATTTTACAGTGAGAACTGTGAAGGCAGTGCTATTTAAATCATTGGTTTCTCATAGAAAAAAACCAGATTACATAAATATCGGGTAGCTATCATGTATACAAGGGTATTTCAAAAAGTTCCTGGAAATAGAATTGAACAATAAGCTCAGGGCCGAAGTTGTGGCAGATAAATCTACCAGCTGGGATGCCAATATCTTGCATAACACTGATTCGAGTCCCAGTTGTTTCACTTCCGATTTAGTTCCCTGCTTACGTACCTGGGAAAGCAGTGGAGGAAGGCCCAAGTGCCTAGGACCCTGCATCCATGCAGGAAGCCTGTTAGTAGTTCCTGGGCCCTGGCTTCAGCATGCCCGCGTTCCAGCTGTTGTGACAATTTAGGTAGTAAATCAGCGAATGTAAAATCAATCTCTCTCTGTTTTTTTAAATAAAATACTTCATTTTTTTAGAACCAGATAAATTTATTTTGGTTTCAATATGTTGAAAGCCATGAGTATGAGGAATCTTCAAAAGGCTCATGGAAATCCTTATAAAGAAATTACGCATGGATTTCATGGGAAAGAGATGGAAGGAACCACACTAAACTCCTCTTTTGCACAAATATTTTGAGTACATGATGATAGGTTCTCTGAATCATCCTGAAGAGTTTATTCCAAATATTGTCTGACGTAGGTATAGAACACACTACTATTTTCTTTAATTTTTTTTTCATTTTCAAAAAGTGTAATTTATAATATTTTCTTCAAAAAATGCATAATCATCATTAAACAACAAAGATGTTAAAGAAATCTATGAGAGCTAAAAGCCACCCAAATGAAGCTGAAAGTATCACCAAACACAATTTTTTACAAAAACAAAACACTCTATCTTAACTCTGAAAAACTATGGAATCTTAGTTTACAACATTTTTATAAGTTATACATAAATCAATTCTTTCCTAATATTACAGGCAACCTATATTATATTCACATCATAGGCTAATGTCACAATTTCTATTGATGTATACAATCCATCTGGTATTCAACTTTGTGGAAACACAGCATTCACTGAGTATTTCAACAACACCAGAGAAGGGAAAATGGAGTGGTTGGGGGGAGGGGAGGCTAAAACAAAGGGAAATTCCAGTGTGATTCAGAACATCAGAGTCATAAAATTAAAAAAAGTAATACTAAAACAATTCTCCTGGTGGAATGTGTTTCTATTGAAATTAAACTAAAACTCATGCTAGCGGCTGTGGATTCTTTAGACATATGGTGTTAACAGATCAGCCAATTAGCCAGCTTGGCAATGGAAGGATAGATAGTTTTACGAAATGCCACCAAAGTCAATATATGAATAAAGAGAAAGAGGCTTGATTTCTACTCTGATACTTGAGCCTGGCTACTGCATGGTTTGTAAAATAGGCTACTCTTGTCACCAGGAGTTTAGAATTTCCTCCTTAGATTTTCACTGAAATGGTTCTCAGAACACAAAAGCCAAATCCCAGAAGGGACAGCTGGGTTTAACAGGTGAAGCATGCACATCTAATGGTTTTCCTATCAAAGCCCCGCTGCTGAATTTTTTTCTTTTTATTGCCTAACATAAGCTAACAATATTTATTCCTATTTTTGTAAAAGGCCTAACATTTTAGAATTTATTCAAAATCTAAGAAGAACAAATATACCCACAATGAAAATAAGTTCCTATTTACAAATACAAACTCAATAATTTAATTTTGGTTGCTAAAGTTAAAATTTTGTATTAGATTATCTTTAGTCCAGTTAAAATGATCGATCAATAATTCTCCCCCCAGAGCCTACAGCCATATCTACAAATACCACCAAATTAAATTGGAACCAGAAAGTTCAATCTGATTAGTAATTTTGCTGGCAAGTTTGGTGCCCTTGTAATGTAAATTAGAATTTTCATTAACATAGGAAAGAGACCAGGATATGAGTCCCTGCAGAGAGAAGAGCTGGTCTGAGAATGAAAGAAACCTCAGGTGTTTCACCAAGTTACTTAAACTTGATTCATCCTCACATCGTCACTGACAAGACACAGCCAAGTGTAATCATTTGTATTTAAATTACAACTTCTTGTAGGCCACCTGAGAGTAAAAGTGAGTTCAATAAACATTGCCACTCATTCTGAATATGTTGTAAGCATTTAAAAAAATCTCCAGTTTTCACGTTTTTCCCTGCACATAAGGGAAATCTGAACACAAAATAATTTTATAACAGATCTGTCCTTTAACAGGACATATACAGAATGTCCCTTTATAACAGACCTGTCCTCTTCAGAGTCTACAGCTTACACTTTTTTGTAAGATTCATTCATTTATTTGAAAGACAAAGTGATACTGAAGTGAGGGTATAGAGAGATAGAGAGAGGCAGAGAGTAAGCATGCAATCTTCTATCTACTGATTTATTCCCTAAATGCCCAAACAAACCAGGATTGGGAGCCAGACCAAAGCCATCCAAGTCTCCTACATGGCTGGTAGGAACTCAACTAGTTGGTCTATCACCCCTTGTCATCCAAGTCCACTAAGATGAAACTGGGTTGAGAGCAGAGTCACTGGGACTCCAGCAAGCATTCTGATCAGGGATGTAGATGTCCCAACTAGCATCTTAACTTACTGTGCTACAACACCTGCCCCCTTTTCAATGCTTTTTAAATTCCAATTTTAATCAGAACTGATTCTTCATTTTAGAGTATGGAATGACTTAAATGCTAAAACATAACAAACTCAATGTAACACACACATTAGAATTACTCCAGCAGGGTATATATAGTAGACTTGAAATTTGTAGAAAAGAACCAAAAGCAGAACTGAGAAATTTTAGCAGTAGAAAAATAATGGATCACCACACTACATTCCACTAGAGGTGGATATGTCTGCATCCCTTGGGACCAGTTTTGTTACACAGTGGGGTTAAACAGCAGCACAAGAATCTCATCAGGGTGCCAGTTCAAATCCCGGATGCTCCACTTCCAATCTAACTCCTTGCTAAAAGGAAAAGCCTGGGAAACCAGAGGATGCTGGGCCAAACCCTTAAGGTCCCTCTCCCCACGTGGCAGACCAGAATGAAGTTCCTAGATGCTAGCTCCTTGTTCCTGACTTCGAACCAGCCAAGCCCTGGCTAACATGGCCATTTGGAGAGTGAATCAGAGGATGATAATCTCTCTGTCTCCCTCTCTCTGTAATTTTGCCTCTGAAATAAATGAATAAATCTTTAAAAAAAGAAAATCTGAGTCACAAAGGTTCACCTGTAGAACAGGCAGCAAACAGATGAAAGAGCCCTCCAATTGTGTGGTTTCGTTAGAATTACTGCTCATGCCTGGGTGAGGCCTGGCCAGACACTGCCTTCATTCGGCCTGCAAGTCTTTCATCCTCAATGATCAGAAACCCATTAAGCATGTCTGTAACTGGTTAATCCCCCAGGATTCCAGCATTCTCTCTGGCCAGAATTACAAACATCTAGGAACAACAAGGCTACCTGAAGGCAGACTCTAAACTTGGCCCCAATTATAACCAATCTCTGGTCCTCTTCCACTTCTTCATTTCAGCATTCACCCAATTTTACTTCTTCCCAAATCCTATGGTAGCTCTGTATTTGATCAGTACCTAACTGAGCCTATACATAAAATAAACAGCTATGTTTCCATAATACAACCAAGGACAAGACTCTATTCTTACATTGGTAGAAAACCCATAATGAGTCAAGCAATCAAAACACAAAGTATAAGAGAATGAGAAAACAATAATTTTTCACAAAAATTTCTTCGACTACCCTGTGTACCTCCCTTACAAATTTTATGAAATACACTCAATCAAAATTTTGCCTAACCCCAAAGGCCTTATTTACAGAACATTTCTTTACATTTTTCATGTCAATTAAAAGGGAATTCAATTAGAATTTTTAAAGAGGATTAGTATAAAATCATCCCTTTAGCTGCTGAAATAACTGTGCTATCTGAGCAAAATATTCCCAACTGCTGTAGGGTCAACCACTTAGCCATTCAGGTGAAAACTTCTGCTATCTCAATTTTTTCACCTAAATTCCTATAATTTTCTTGTAATCTAGGAAAAAATATCAGATGACTCACTAAGAATCAGACTTACAAAACTTTCCTTTTTCCTAAAAGCTACCCAAGATCTATGCAATCTAATTTGTCTATGAGAAACCAATAACTTGAATAGCATTGCCTCCTTGTATGTCTCCAGAACTCACTTTTTAGTCGCCTTTGTTTTATGCTATATGCCATAAGATTACTAAATTGTAGGTAAAAACCTGCAGTGATGGCAAAAAAATATATATAATAATGCTTTTGCGTTCGGGATGCTCATAATTTAAAGAAAATAATGCACATGTAAAAGGACTAACTAAAATGAAAATTTCAGTGTTTGTTGTAGGTGAGGGAAAGATGTGTCCTAGGAAATGTTCTTTGCTGTTGTAAATAAGTACAAAAAAATGCATTGGACTATGAGAAGGTCATTGGAAACTTGAAGGCATCAGGCAGGCAGAGAGGTGATACTGAAAATCCCTAAGAGGTCTCCCTGGAAGCAGAGTCCAGGAGAGTCACAGCCAGGTACAATAGGAAAGGGAGTCAGTCAGGACTGTTTGGTTGCAAGCAAAAGAAATTCATTTAATAAGATCAGGGACATTCATTCACTAATGTTCTAAAGCCTTAAAAAATGCACCAATATGATAAGAGAAGGGGCAGATTTAACCAATGACTAATTGCCTTGAGTATGTTCTGTTTCTCCCCTCTGCTGTCATTTTTACTCTATTTCAAGATGTACCCTTAAGCAAAGGTACTTCTTTTGGTTTGAATTGACTTCTCTCTGGAAAGCTCTGAATCACCTTTTGAAATAGCTATTTAACTTGCCTACATTATTTAAATAATTATGCTTTCACTAATTATGCTTTCACTGTGTTGCAAGTTACCTAAGAACAAAAATAGAACATTTTACAGTGTATTCTTCGAACCTAGTAGAACGTATTTATTTTTCATTTACTTTTGAGAAACGGAAAAGGAGAAGTCTGTTCATCCACGAGTTCACTCCCAAGACACTCAACAACATCTAGGGCCGGGTTGAGGCAGAAGATGGAGCAAGTGGGGAACTTGGCCCAGCTCTCCCACATGAGTGACATTAGGAAATCAGCTCAGTTGGCCCATCACCTGGAGTCTCTAACCATGCACATGAGCAGAAAGCTACACTCTGGAGGTGGGGCCTGAACTCAAGCCCAGGCACTTTGGTGTCACCTTGTTGACCTGTATCTTAACTAGTAGGCCAAATGTTCACCCTGACCAACGACCTTAATCCAGGCAGTCAGTTATATTTTTGTTCTCCTTTATTTTGAAAGATTTATGTACTTGAAAGTCAAAATGACAGGGGGCAATACAGAGACAGAGACTCACAGAGAGAGACTGAGAGCAAAAGAGAGAAAATCTTTCATCCACTACTTCATTCCTCAGATGTCTCAAAACTGCTGGGATGCACCAGGCAAAAGCTAGGAGCCAGGCATTTCTTCCAGGTCTGATACAAGGGCAGCAGGGACCTAGGCACTTGGACTACTATTTCCATTGTTCTTGTCAGTTCATTAGTGGGAAACTGGATCAGAAGTGGGGTAGAGGGAACTACAACAGGTACCCACTGGTTTCCTGACATTGCAGGCAGCAGCTTTAGCTATTATGCCACAACACACCCTAGTCAACCTACACCACATGCTTAAAGAACAATTCACAAACTATAGCGAAAAGGATTCAGTCAAGTATAAAGGAAACTAACCATGAAGCAATGCCATTTGATATATTGAGAACGATATATCATAATCTTAGCATGACACACATACATGTTCCTCACACCCATCCAGTAACATATGCAATACTGCTCACACTGGTCATTATAATCAGGTAGCACCTCCCTGAATATGTGCCTAGGCCCTGTAAGCTAGCAAAAGGACTTCACTTTCCATGAATTTTTAATACATACACTGTAAACTGCTAATGTATACATAAATGAATTTTAGATAATAATTACAGTGGCCTCTTAAATCAGCAAGAGAGATGACTCTTCCAATTATTTTTATAAACACTGCAAATTCTTTCAGCCTAAGCCACACAATTGGAAACCTCTCCTACAGAGGAAAATCTCCTTCTAGTTCTACACACTAAAAAAAAAAAAAACATTACTGCCAATGGCTTTAATCTGCTCATTTGATTTTAAATCTGCACAATTATTTATAAATGACACATAAACACACACACACACATATATATATATATAATATATAAATATAAACTAATAAAAATATGTGCTTCCATCTAGTGGCCAATTCAACCAACAAAGGCAAAGGGGGAGGGATGGAGTAAGGGCAATTCGCGAGAAACTACCAATCTCACTGTGGCCACAAAGGACTAGCCCTGCATCTCTTTGGAGGAAATGTCTAGACTAGGTGTCTTCAGTTTTTTCTTTCATACACCATTGTTTACGTTTTCCTAAAATACTGAGAACTACCAAGAATGGCATTAACAGCAGTAATGGCAACAGGCATCTCAGGAGTCCCTATAGAATGTTGGGTCACCTGAGATACACACACAAATCTTCACGCTTGACAAAGACTTGGAAAAAAAGCAGATGCTGTGCATCCTCAATTTTGAGACTAAAGAGACATAGTAACACACACAAAAATTGAAGTACTTTCCTTATTTCCCAGACTAGCTAGCAGTGCAAGGATTCGCATGTGGGTATCATTCTGCTTGTTTCAGAACCTATGATTTTTTTTCCTTAATATTCTGCATGATTAAATAATGAAGTACCATATGAGAAATGGGCTGGATGATTCCCAAATAGGTCATTTTCTCGCTCAACAATGAAAATCTAACTGCACTTATCTCAAAGAGTTAATGTTAAAATTCTACAGACATCCTCCCGGCTGAGGTCAAAAGCAGCTCAAATCTATTCTCCAACTATTTACAGATCTCTTTATCAACATTAGTACTCTTCAAGATCTGACATCTCTCTTCAGGCCAGAAGTATTTATTTAATCAACAAGTACAGCTTGAGAAACATCAGGCTCTTATTCATGGCTAAGTAATTAAAAACGGAAAACACATCACCAAGTGCCTAATATATGCAAGCATTAATTGGTTCAATTGGTGAATGTTTCGCCAGCCTGCATTTGCTTCTTATGGATGGGTGCTGTGTTCCTGTCTGGGCCTCATGGCTTTCAGGGTTTGCTAATTAGTGCTTTCCTAATCCCATTCAAAAAAACAGGGGCAAGTTTTTGCCATTCCCCTTCCATAAATGGGTGGTCACCGAGATTAGGTCAAGCCAGCTCTGCCTACAATAGTACCCTTAATCAGTCAATGTGAAATAAAAATGAGGCAAAAATGCTGGCCTTTATCTCACACTGTGTTTGTAGCTAATTAAAATGCACAGGCTCTTCCTCCTGTTACAACCCTGCTGTTCTATACACTAATAAGCCAACAAAAGGTGCTGAAAGCAATGGGCTGAATAATTGTTGAAATTTACAGTTCCTTAAAGGCAACTGTTACAAGATTTCTGTCTCCTCTGCAATGTAGATTACGTTTTGATAAAGTATCACTGAGTAATATCTCCTCTCACAGTTTTGTGAGGAACCACACAGATTTGGGGACAGAGTGGCATTTTAGAAATTGATGACCGCTTCTGTTGATGCTGAATTACTTAATTTGATGTTTCAACCCAAATAGTTAAAACAGCATTATGTCCAACCAAAGAGTTAAAAGAGCACTATATTCTTTGGAATCCGTCCCCAGAGCATTCAGTTGTTTTATCACCACGAATGAAAAGACCACTGATATAATACAAAAAAACGTGGGAAGAGAAGTGAGGGAAGACAGGCTACACACAAAAGAAAATCAACACACACACCCACACACACACACACACGGGATCTACTTTGGTGCATACCCTTCTTAGTCATTTCACCCACCAAAAATAAATCCTTAAATTAATAATCAACCTTAATAAGACTACCTTCTAAAACAGAGTAAGCTTTTGATCTTACTGTTCCCGTGCCTCAGGGTATTCTTTTATATTTATTGAAATGCACTTTGAGCATGTTACAAGTAAAACAATAATTTCCTACACTTTAGTACATGTACAAACATATAATTTAAGGAAACATTTGCCAAGGTGCACCACATGTTCCCAACACATATACCAAATTAAGTTCACGTTATAATTATATTTAAAAATCAATACATTAAGTAAGAATGCAACATGTTCACAGAGCCCAAAACTGTAATTATAAGCAAGTGACCTACCTCCCCTAAGACTAGGCAGGATGTAGGCTGTCTGGACAGAAGGTGAGGATTACAGTCACTACTCCCTGCCTTCACCCATCCCTGTTCCAAGACACAGGCAGACAAAAAGCCTACATATTTTATTTTATCCTTGGCATGATGTCACTGTTGCACAGTCCTGCAAAACCTTCAGCAGGCACCAAATACAGAAGGTAGCATTTCTGAAGACACATACAGAAAAACAAAAAAAAATGCTCTAAAGGCTCTGAAGTATTAGTATAAAGAATAATTGTAAAAAATCATTTTCTAAACTGATTGAGAGGAAGAGACAGAAAGACTTATCTTCCAGCTATAAGCACCCTCCTCAAATGATTCACAGCCGGATCTGGGCCTGGAGCCAGGAACTAAGTTAGAGTCTCCTCAGCGGTGGCAGGGACCCAGCTACTGTGGCCATCGTTGGCTGATGCCCAAAGTGTGACAGCAGAGCAGAGCCAGGACTCAAACCCCAGCACTCAGATATGTAATGCAGATGTCCATAGTGGTTGGTGTCTTAACTACCAGACCAAAGACTCTATGAAAGTATTTTAATAAATCATTTCCAAATAAGGAAACGTTCCTTATATCAAAAACTTGAATGTATTCTTCATAAGGCTTTGCATGTAAAATTTCTGCATCCTGGTATTCAATTACAACAACAACATCAAAAACAACAAAAAAATACACACACAAGTAACTCCTAGATATTAGGTACTGTTATAATAACCTAAGGAACTGACTGAAAGATAGTAAACACAATTCCTTTCTCAGACCAAAGCTAGTTTCATAGTTCAATGTAACTCTACAAATAACCTCAAAACACTTTAGTCCATGGGAATGTGTAAGGGTTATACTCCTGGAAGACTGAGCTAATATATATCAACAGAGATAATACTGAGTAAGAAAAAATAATAGTTGATAATAATTTGGGCCTGCCACATTAGCCTCGTGGGCACCAGTTTGTATACAAGCTACTTAACTTCCCACCCATATGGATGCCAGCAGTCCTGCTTCCCATCCAGCTCCCTGCTTGTGGCCCGGGAAAGCAGTCGAGGACGACCCAAAGCTTTGGAACCCTTGCCCACATGGGAAACCCAGAAGAAGCTTCTGGCTCCTTGCTTTGGATTGGCTGAGCTCCAGCACTGGGGCTACTTGGGAGTGAACCAGCAGATGGAAGATCTTCCTCTCTTTCTCTCCTTGTCTCTACAAATCTGACTTTTCAATAATAAATAAATTCTTAAAACACCAATAGTAATTGATAATAATTAGTGAGATAAAAATATGTGTTAATTTGAAACTATAAACCACTACTAATATCCACACTGTTATTAGCTATTAAGTCATCAGTCAGAAAACAATGAGTCACTTATTATATAACATATGTGTTATATATCTGTATTTATTTAATCCTTTCAGCATGACATAAAATCATTTAATCCTCTACAGAAATGAAAAAGCTGGAGCAGTGTTTAAAATTTAACTTTCCAAAGCTCACATAGCTTATAATTAGCCAGCAAGTTTATGCACTCAATCATTACGCCATTCCATATAATTAAATAAATTACAGTATATTATAGTTTATTTTATTGTGCTCCATGTAATGTAATGGCTCATATTTATAATGGGTCGGAAACTGTATGTTACGATACTACCTACACAAATTATCTCATTTCAACCTCTCAAAGACTTGTTATCATCACTCACTTAAATGCTTGCCCACCACCATTCCAAACAAGCTATGCCCTATGCAGACTATCCAAATCTCAGTGTTCAATGGGATTGTGATGTGGCATTTATGCCCATATCAGATCCAAAGCATATTCTTTCAATTGTGGTAAAAGTGTACACAAAAATTTCCATCTCTTTTAACTGTGCCATTAAATAGTGCTATGGTTAGTTACAGTAAAACAGAGCTCCCAAATTCTTCTATCTTGCAAAGCTAAAACTATGCACATTAAACAAGTTATCTTTTTCTCTCGCCTCCCCTGAAGCAGTCAAAGAATGACTAATTTATATTGTTGCAGTCTTACTCACCTATAAACACATGCATATACCACAAAGGGTAGTAACAGGATTTTATAAAATTTCACATTTATCTTAAGGCATTGCAATCTTAAACTTACAGACGCTGGCTTGAAAGAGTCTACGTAGCTAAGAGTTTCTATGAAGTTTCAAATGAGGGCTCAATAGTTAGCTGCCTTCCTGTTGTTTTTTACACTTTTGGACAAGAAAGACAGCTAAGATCACATTAAAAGGTTTTAACGAAGTTATCACAGCTAGATTTAAATACCTGATAAAGTGACTTCTGAAATTGAAGAGCAACTAAGGAAAAAAGTTATACTCCCCATTTCCTTTCAGCTTTTTGTCCTGTGCATCCAGAAGCTAATTTCCCAAAGGGAAGGGGGGGGGTGCGCACAGCTTTTAAATTCAATTAACACATGCATTATCTCTGTCCTTTTGTTGCTCAAATGGATACACAAAGAATCCTGGAGACAATTCCAGAATCTATTTCTCAATCCCAGAAAGTCAGGACACTTCTATTTTGTATTCCAATTGCCATTAGATCCAAATTCTCAAACTTTATGAAAAAGTAAAATAAAAAAGTCTATCGGAACTCTTAGTCTCCTTTTAAAAACAGAATGACACTTGGCATCATACAGGGTAATACAAAAAAATGAAAAAAAAACACTAAGCAACAAAAACGACAAATCTTAAAAAAAAAATTTATTTTTATTTGGAAGGCAGAGTTAGAGAGAGAAGGAGAGACAGAAATCCTTCAGCCATCGCTTCACTCCCCAAATGGTTGCAATGGCCGGGGCTGGACAGACCTGAAAAAAGAAGCCAGGAGCTTCTTCCAGGTCTCAATATGGGTACAGGGTCCCAAGTGCTTGAATAATCCTTTGCTAGATTCCCAGTCCATAAGCAGGGAACTGGATCAAAAGTGAAGCAGCCAGGACAGGAACTGGTGGCCTCAGGGTGCCTAAGGTGGAGGCTGAACCTATTATGCCATGGTACTGGCCCCCAAAACCCACAAATCTCTAACAACAAGGTCTATATCAGTACACTGAGGAAGAACAAAGGGACAAGCTTGACCAATCTCAGTTAGAAATATAAATATTGAAGTTACACAGGAAGACCGTTAAGGTAAAGGGCTGGGAGATGAGAATGGGAAATCTCCTGAAACCATAAAGGACAAGATTTGTGAAGAGAATATTTTAAAGGCAATTGGCTCAGGTTGGTACAAGCAACAATAATTTGGGCGAGGCTGGGGTTAGCAAAGTCAAAGACTTGTGCTAGGAATTATTTTACACTTTATAATCTTGAATTTTATTCTCCAAATAACCTTACTCTTGGACTATGGTGATGATGATAATGATGACAATGATTAAAATTTTATAGACTCAATTACAGAAATAGTGAGACTTTCAGACACCATGTCATAAAGTTGAGAAAGTTTGACTCTTGAACCTGAGTTTTTCCTATATATTTCTTCATTATAATTACGATCCTTTTTATGTAGAAATATTCTTTTTGCCTTTTCATTATGTGTTCTTTCACGAGGCTAAGCAAATTAGAAGTTATGGACAAACTTGCCTTCCTCAAACTACAGCTCTGTGATGGTTCAGGAAGAGCTGGATAAAGAAAAGGAAGGTCCAAAGCAGGAAGTCATCGAGAGGATCTCTCTTAAACATCAGGTTCACAGCAGAGGAAGGAAGATGTGCACAGGAAAATGACTAGTCCTTATTTTATGGGTAAACAGCTGCCAATGAAGGGTCAGTGTTATCAGACTTGGGGTACATCCCAGACCCATCCTTTCTTTGTCTTTGCTGTTCAGCTCCCAGGGGTCTTCGATCAGTCGGTGTGACATGGCCTCCTTATTTCTTGTCTACTCAAGACACTTTCTTATGTACTGCGTTGAGCAAAAATGAGGGAAAATGGGCCATTTCAATAACTGTCTAACAGACTGGCTCATGAAAGTTAACTACACCATGTCCAACCTATAAAGTAAGAGAAAGCTGTAACATTAATATTCAATCCACAGTGTCAGTGGTGTGATGGGTAATAAGAAAAAGAAATACTGTGACTTGCTACTGATATTTCCAGAGTTGTCCCTATTATCATTCTGAGCCAAATCATTCTTTGTTGTGGAGGGCTGTCTTGCACATTATGTCATATTTTGCAGCATTCTTGGCTTCTCCTTGCCAGGTGATAGCCCCACAGACTGAATGATCAAAATTGTTACGCGTCCAAAAACAATTTTTACAGACAAACTTAAGGGGGTTTAGCTGTTGTTGTAGTGGTGATGGTGTTTAAAACAATATTATCACTTGCATGGAACATTCAAACAAAAATTTACAAACAGCAAGAAAGAAATTGAAACAAAATTTGGGAAACACATGCTGTTAAATCACTGAAAATTCTATCTGTTCAGTTATCAGCTGTTCAGAGTGAAAGTTTTGTGGGTAAAATCTCATCAATGGCAACAAGAAGGGCCTGGCGCAGTGCATGCCTAAACCTTAAGTGGGTAGCCTACCCTTAATGACCATATGCAAGAAAAGCCATCAGCAAAGACCCACCGAAAGAAAAGAGCAAACTAACAGCATCCAGCTTCTCCAGCGTTAACAGGAGCTTGATCAACAAGAGAATCAGGGACATCGTTCACAGGAAGGTTTGAGAAAATGAGAACCCAGAGGATGCCTTTACTCTGAGCCAAAAGGAAGTAACTGGCTGAGTCGAAGGACTCCAGAGAGAGTGTTTCAAGCCACCACCTCACCATTTGGTGTCCTGGAGCAGTCTTTAATTACAATAATGGAAGGGAAGAGTTAATGCATATTGCACCATGCTGCAGTAGCTGGCAATAGGTGATACTTCCTTGGTAGAATTTAGTGAGGAAAGAAAGGGGGTAACATTCCTTCTGAGCCATGGGTGCTAAGCAGTCAATCATGCTGGCCAAATCCTATCTTCAAACCACTTTGTAATATATACTATTTAGCCAGTCTGGAGTCCTCAATGACTGCTATTCATGTGTCCCAAGCACATCAAACGCAAACGGCAGTGATGGTTCAGGACTACCCTAACTAAGTGCACCAAAAAATGTTTTCTCCCCTCAGTGTGGTGCACAAACTCAGCCGTTCCTTTCAGACTTGTAATGGAGTGTCCACCAAATGGCATATGAGAGAAACATTTTCATCAGAACAGGTCCAGAAGGCAGTAGTATCCTGTACAGCAGCGACCTAGTCCCTTTGCGATATACAGAGTCTTGGGTCTCAATCATGGAGAATAGGAAAAACAAAAGGCAGAAGAAAAGAAAGAAAAAGCTTTTGCTGCTATTCTGTACACTCCTTAGTCTTGCTTGAGTCAAAGCTGCTAATTATGCCAGAGGACTGAATGATGAGTGGTGGTTTTGTGATCCCAACCATTGTTCAGAAGGGCTGAGATCACCAAGGCATTTCACTAGGTATAGAGAGTTTGAAGGGAAAAGTCTGAGTACTTATTATCTCTTTGTTTTCTTAAACAGTGCCTATTTACAAACTTTTCACTAGTGAGTAAAAAACATTTACTGGCAATAAAACACAGCAGTGTTTCAGAATCTTAACCTCTTCCCCTAAAACACAACCAAATGCTCTGAAGTCAGGGAAGGAAAATAATTCAGCCTTCCTCCCCAACCCCCTTTCTTTGTCACAAATGCTGAGTGAGGGGATGGGGAAAAAGAGGAAAGAAAATAAGAGATAAGGTTTTCTTTTTTTTTTTTTTGAAGTTTCCTTAGAGCTGTCAGGTAAAATTAAGCAACAATACCCTTGCAAAACGCAATCATTAAAAACAATGCATCACCAGAGATGGAGAGGGAGTGCATATAATGCAGAGAATTATAATTATATGAGAATTATATGCCCTTATAAATACAGGGCATAAAGATGCATCTTACTGGTAAGTGTTTGGCATCAAAAAGGGGACAAGCCATCCTTCCTGGAGGAAGCTTGTCCTTTAAGTATTGGAAGGATTCTGTCAACGCATTTGTAGTTTTGAAACACTTTAATTATCTCTGAGCCTTGCTTTCATTAGGGTCCTTGAGGCAAGATCCATGTCTTAAGAATATTAAAAGTATAAGTAAAGGTACCCAAATAAAACTGATATACAAGACATGAAGTGGAATCACAGTTGTTTCTTACCCTCTCTGTATATTCTCTTAATAATTTTCGTGTTTAAATAGATTTTGCATTACCTTCTTTGGCTTCAAGGATACCAAAATAAATGTTGAGGGAAAATTGTGATCATCCAAAAATCTTTCGTCCAAACGTCATTTTCCATTGAAAGTCAACTTTTTCAATTTTGCTCCTTTTCTTTCTCAAGCTTTCCTAATTTGTTTTCTGATTTTTCTTTTGAGAAGAATTTCCAACCTAAACAGCAGAGCTAAGAAATAGCAGGCAACTTTTGATAAAAGGAGATGTGTAATCCTACAGGACTGTCACTCTTTTCTATCAGTTCCAATTTGAGGCATGGCTCCAATTAGCTAAGCTCAAGAGCAAGAGGAGAGAAGATGAAAACTAAATAAATAATCCCTACTTGAACTTGTCCAATGTAATTCTCGAGTCTCCTGTATTTCTGTGCTGTAACATTCCCCTTACCAGACACACTGGATTATTTTTATCTCCAGAGACATTTTATCCCCACCTGGTGGAAGTATGAAACATAACTGGGTCCAGGATAATCATTGATACATTTCAGAGAGATAAATATCCATTTACCTTAGATTCAAAATCACCTATTTTTAAATAATAGCCATTAGTATATTATTTCGGTTGCTGCGTTAATTTACAGCCTTAAAACATCTAAAATTTAGATGTTTTTAACATATTAAAACTGGACTAAAATTGTGAAGAAATTATTTCACAAAGTGATGGGATTATATGATTGTAAACACCATTCAGATTGTGTTCCTTAAGACAGACATTGATATGGCAAGATTTTGTATCACACATCTTGAAGGATGAGGAATGTAATATCCATTGTTTATTGTATCCCAAGAAAATACACATTGGAATAAGAACTTTAAAAATGAGATAATTATTTTTAATAAAGTAATGTGGCTCTTTCCTAAGGGAGATGAAAACCCCTCTCTTCTTCAGGATCTAACACTGAGTTTTAGCTGCCTCAGCGGCCCTACATTCATTTTCTGCTGCATAAGTTAATCAGCAATGTTGATTATTCATTGAATTACTTTTTTAAACAAATACTATGAGCCTTCTAAAAGAAAAGTACTTCCATGTGAGCAGGAATATTTGTGAATTAAAATACAAATAATTGCCCTCCCAGCTTGTATAAATATAACTGGATATAATAAATAATTTAGTAGAAACCTAGGAAAGCTTATAGAAAGTTAAAACAAAATAGTCTGCAATGAGTATAAAGACAAGAAATTTGCCTTTTTATTAAACATGTTTATATCCCTCACTGCAGATGAAGCACAGAAGGAAAAAAGAAAGCAGAACGTATCTGTCAACTGGACTTTTTTCTTAAACTAAACAGTACTTTTTAAAAGTTTCCTACGAAATATTGGCCTTGGCACATTTGATTTTACTCTCCGGAACATTCTTTCATTCCTTACTGATTGACCGTGGGCCATTTTGTCCTATTGGATGCACAAGAATAGAATAACAAATTATCATTCAGTTAATATTTCAGATTTTATTATTGTGACTTTGCTACAACAGTTAAATTGGAGACAGAAAAGGACCCTGTCAAAAATTTGTCCAACACAAACATAAATTTTAATGAATCTGAGGCAAGTTTATGGCAGATCAGTTTTCTTTTTTAGCTCGTTATAGGTTACAATTAAAAATGAGTTAATTAGATACATTATCACTAGTTTGTAATGAATAACAATGCAACAAGACTGATTAAGCTATTTGTTATTTCTAATTGCCATGTCTTCAACAGAACTCAGAAACAAAATAGGTAAACATCTACATCTCTTTCCAAGCCTATATTCAGTTCTTGCGAAGTAAAGTAAGGTATTCCATCTCAAATCTCATTGTCAATTTCTGACCTTTTTTGACCTTTATTAAATACAAAATGCAAGGGCCCAGCACAGTGGCATAGAGGTTAAAGTCCTCGCTTTGCATGTGCCAGGATCCCATATGGGCACCAGTTCTAATCCCAGCAGCCCCACTTCCCATCCAGCTCCCTGCTTGTAGCCTAGGAAAGCAGTTGATGATGGCTCAAAGCCTTGGGACCCTGCACCCATGTGGGAGACCCAGAAGTGGCTCCGGGCTCCTGGCTTTGGATTGGCACAGTTCCAGCCATGGTGACCGCTTGGGGAGTAAATCAATGGATGGAAGACCTTCCTCTCTGTCTCTCCTCTTCTCTGTATATCCGGCTTTCCAATAACAATAAAATCTTTAAAAAAAAAAGATTAATTAAAGGTATATATAATAATAAGGGTAATTTTTTTTCTTTGTTACCCCACTCGTCTCTCCAGAACAAAATTAGGCAGCTGCCATTTACCTCAACAAAACAGCTGATCCTTTCCCAGTGAAACCTAACAAACTGCCCAGGTGAAACCTGGCCTAACACTCTTTAATTTGGGTGATCCTGCAGCCTGACAGCTGGTCGGCTGGCGCCCTTGCTGATCCCAGGAAAGTCTCACATTAGCTTACCTCACACACAAAACCAAGTGCCATTCCATAGGGGAATCAGTTGTGTAACACAAAATGCAGAAAACTTTCATTAACCCAACGGTTCCTTTTTCTATAGCAATTATTGCCAGAAATATAAGAATAAGCAGAAAGACATGGAAGAACTAAAACTATAAACAACAAAGGAAATAAAGTTCATGCAGGTATCACAAAAGAAATCAGGGGAGTGAATCCCAATGAGTAAGTGCAACATTCAGTAAAACACAAAGTAATGGTTTAATTCATAATTATTAGAATTTACAAATAGAAACAGATATTGTTGTTGAAGCCAAGGCTATGGGTCAGCCATCCACCATGCACTTGGGCCATTTTCTGTTGCTTTTCCTAGGGCATTAACAAGGAGATGGATGAGAAGTGGAGAAGCTGGGACATGAACCAGTGTCCATAGGAGACATTGGCTTCACCCCTGCCACACTGGAGACCTGGAAAAAGCTGCTGGCTCCTGGTTTGGGGCTGGCCCAGCAGAGCCAATCTGTCCCTCCCTGATTTTGTATAACTCTGACTTTCAAATAAATAAATCTTCAAGACAAATAAATTAAAATTATAACCAAATAAAAACGTTACAGTTGAAAAAAATAAAATTCTGTAGCACTTCTACAAGGAAAATACTGCAGATTAGAACAGAAGAATGCTCAAGTAATGTAGCTTTTGCTCACAGTTGTAAAGTTCATTAGGTATTTTACAGAGAATGTAGTGCTGCCTCTTTGCCAATGGCTCTTGCATCACTGTGGTTATCCACCTTTCCCCCACATGTGTCAGATGAAAGTAATCTAAATACTGGATTCAGGTTTAGTCAAATCAATCTCTGTATATCATTTCCCTGGCATATTTACTAGTTCAAAGGCGGCATTTATCTGAAGATGGCCCATTCACATGGATGGAAAGTACCTGTTTTCTTGAGCTAAAAGTGAAATAAGAGCTACAGTAACCATGGGAGCCATCTTGCGACAACAAAGAGAAGCAGTTTTAAGTTAATGGGGATCCTGGAGAAGGCAACATGAAAAAAGCATCGCACTTCTTGATAACTGAAAGCAGCCAATGTCAGCAGGATTTCCACTAATTTGACTAAAAGAAAAAAAAAATCAGTTGAACTACTGTGCAAAGTAGTAGAAATCATGGTTTTCTGTGCCTTGCCAGTAAGAGTTGCACAACTGTAGGGCCATTATTTACATAGAATATAAGTACTGTTGGAGTTGTGGCCTGTGTCATCAGAGTCTCAGGGTTTAAAGACAAAACCAAAGAGGACATAAAAGACCATCTCAATTAAGTAACAAAAAAGAAAAAAAAGAAAAAAAAAACCACAAAATGATCACAAATTGTCCTCTGGGTGGAAGACACCCAAGAAGATCATGCATCTAGCATGTCCATACATTTTGGATTTTTCCAGAGCAACAAAAAGCCTTGCTCAAGGTAAACCCTGAAGTAGGTCAAACTGTTTCATTTTGTTAGAAATGGAAGCAGTCCTTGATTATGACCTACATCAAAGAACTGAAAAGCCTGATATGCTTTTAATACCCTATGTTATTCTGCAATGGGTTGGGAGAGCAGAGAAATCTTCCACCTTCTCAGAGTGTGTGGAGAAGATGTTAAGTATAATCTATCAAGATTATAACAGGAAACTTACAGACAGCAGACTCAGATCTGCATTAGACATTAGTAAAAACTATAAAGACATACAATGGGATCCAAGAGCGATCCTGACAACCTCTTAACAGGAGGTCATACGCATAGAGCAGGGGCGGGGGGACCTCAGAGTGGAGCAGGAAAACAGGAGGAGGCATGTATCCCAACCCTGGAGACTCTTGGATCCTCACCAAGGACTATCAGTAAAGGCACCAAAGACTATATCCCAACTGGCAAAGAGACAACGGAGAATTGGAGTGCCTTCGGAGGCTGAGAACTCTGAGGTCAACCATTCCCTATCAGATCTCCCTAATGTGATGGAAGAAGCCCAGATCCTTCCTCACAGGATCTAATGTTATTGGAACAACAGCCAGGAGCCCCGAGCGGTCCTCAGAAACAGAAGAAAAGTAAACTTCCTTTGAGACTCGGAAGAGGAGCTTTCTCTGGTCCTCACTTAGTTTCAACTTTGGCTCCCCACCCTCTCTTGCAAAGATCATCAGGGTCGCTCCAGAGACCCAAAAATTAGATCAGATAGACAGAGACCAATAAGGAAAGCTTAGAACAGACAGGAAACAGCTTGGACTCCCATATACCTTACTAGGTAGGAAACAAAGATTAGTTACTCCTCACTAAGGTATTAGAGGTTTCTCTGCACATCCCTCCTAAAACTGTTCTGCTCCTCAATTGTTAACATACGGCATGTTTGAGTTATAAGCCTGTTTGGCCTATCCGAAAATCCGCATAGTTCAGTAAAAATCATGCTTGAATACCGTAAGCTGCTAAATATAAAAATGAAAATAGACACAAGACAGCTGAATAGTACACTATAACCATTTTAAGGTGTATAGCAACCGGTTGTATATAAACTAAAATTGAAATGTCCTGAAGTAGTCACAGGATGTGGTTAAGAATTTGCATTTTCTAACATATTGGTCACTCAACACCATGTCAATTACTGTCATGATGTTGTAAATTGTTGTTGAAGTTGTGTAATGGCTTTTCATTGGAGGGAATGATATTCTGCCAGCTCTACTTTCAGACCAGGGATGGTCTCCCAATGAAACTGTTGAATTTATCTGGACACTAAGATGCTGGACTCTGCACGGTCCATGCCCGCAATGAAGAAATCATGACTGGATAAGAACTATGCTACTGTAACATTGTGGAGGAATTCAATATGGGCGGAGGGCTTTTTGGAGGGGTTGGGAGAATCCCAGAGTCTATGAAACTGTGTCATAAAACAAAATTTAAAAAAATAAAAGAAATTGAAGCAGTCCTGAAGATCAAGCACATTGCATGTGACAGTACCTACATCTGGTTTACCATAAAGAGTCAGAAACCTGCATTTTACTTTGTCTAGCATTTCATGACAGTAGTGGAGGACCTGCCAGATTTCTTGGTAATCCTCACCAAGCTAGAACTCAACTAGATCTAAAAATCTTAAAAAAAAAAAAAAATTAACTCTGAACAGAGGAGAAGATACATTTGATAACAATGCAAATGGAAATGCAGAGTATCACAAAGGTTAACTTTAGCATATTAGATGGCCATAGGTTCACGCACAAATATATACACACTTTGAAAACTTTTAAGAAAAATAAATCCGTGAAACAACAGTAGTCATATCCTGAGCAAATTATATTTACTGAAGGAGAATTTTTCCCCTTTGGAGTCGTAAATTACTTAAATTTGAGCCAAATGGAGGCACCAATGCAAATGCCTAACATCGTGTATTTACACACTTTTTTGTTTAAACTGGGAGAAGTGTGCACAATATACATGTAGTTGAACCAAGTCAAATGAATTCTTAGACTTATCAGGGCATGACGCTGTTGACACAGGCTAAGTGCAAAGCCTTGACCTTTACATTTCCGCCATGACCTCAGAAACTAACCCTGCTCATCTCACCCCAGCTATATGACTTGAACGATGTCAGATCAGACTGCTGGGGTTTCTTCTCATTTGCTTTGTTTTAAGGATAGGCTGGCTCAAATGAAAGTTATTTACTTTGCCTATAATTGTTCATTCCTCTCAGGTCACCACCCCAACCCTGGGACTTCAAAATACTCAAATATATTCTGGTTCTGGAAAAACAAAATGTTCTCTAAGTTTTTAAAGTTTGCAGCAAAATTTGCTAAGCCAAAATGCTTTTCCCACAAAATCCTGCCATATCTTGACAGAAATTCAAACCAAAGCAAAAATTGTAATGTAAAAGGAACATTAAATATGAAAAGGGATGAAAAAGAACGGTCAATCTTTTGCATGACTAAGATTTTTCTTTAAACTGCTAGAATATTGAAGTGTAGCTTTTAGCACAAACCTCAAGCTCCACATAAGAGATCTCAGAAAATCTTGTTACCTACATAAAATCTGTCTCTATAAGCATTAGGCTTCATTGCTCATTTACAATTAGGTTCAATATAGATGTTAAGCACAGGTTTAAAAGGAAGTTTCAGCCCTTGAACCCCATTCCTGAGTGATAATAAAATCAAAGATAAGCCTCAAAATCCATGGACTTCATTGCAATCCAGTCTCCAAGATTTGAATCCAACCAAAGAAGAAGAAAGGGCTGTATCAAATTACCCCAACAACTTAACAAGGACTGGAGACTGGTAAGCATTTGAGGGGAGCTGGATGGATTTAAAAGTCAGTTAGTGGGAAGAAAAGGGCAATTTTCACTCTAGGAGCATGCTCGAGTATTTTCTTGGGGTAAACTGCCTTCTTTATGTAAAAGACAGCGAACTGTTGACACCATTTGTTAGGATAGTCTTATCTCAACAAAAGGTATCACAAGGAGGGTCTAAGTTTCCAAATTTAAGCAATGCAAAACAGGGCTAACAAAAGAAGTTTCCAGAGTAAATGGGTTCACACAGCATGAATTTTATAGTAGATCAACCTAATTTTCACATTTTCCTCTCCATAACAAGCAGGTCATTTGTTCTCTGCACTCATAATGGAAAGAAAACAAGCCTGTCTTTGTTTGTGTACATTAACTCAATGCTGTAAAAGTCATTCAGTCAAGCTTCACTATACTTTCACCTTTAAACCTTAACCTGACTTGTAACAATATTTGTAGCCTCTAAAATTACACAGGTTAAACCCAGACAGAGTTAATCACCCTTCACTGTCTCACAGAAAAGTATAATGACCTCCCATTTAAAGTGAAGCCATTAAAATGCTAGAAGGGGCAAGAATTCACATGGTGTGTTTATAAATACCTTACAGACATGAATCCATACATTCAACACACCAGGACACTTTTCATAGGGCACTTGCTTAGAGAACCAGATGGAAAATAATGACGGCTACATACTCAAAGCCAAAAGTGCCTACTCTACTGTCTTGTGGGGGGGCATCTATACTTTATTACTGGCATAAATTAATTACAAAAATTCCATCTGTGATCGCACAAAGAAAGAATACAAATCAAAGTCAAGAAATTGATGATATTCTCTGCTTTCTTTAGTTGCTCTTGCTTCTAACACAGGACAAATTCAGAATGAAGATCCTACAAAGGATCCAACCCTGCCTTTGAACTTCTCCATTTCACAGATCCACACCCTTGTTCTTACCATATGTGGGGGCAGACACAGGGGCGCTATTATCTGGGGGACCACCAATTGTGCTAGCAGGAACAAGGACCTGAAACTGGACCACTGCTCTCCCCCTGGCTAGTACCAGGGTCTGGGTACCAGCAAGCCCTCTGCAACTGCCGCTTAGATCATCTCCCTAACTTCACTGCAGCTCTTGCAATACAGCCTCCCAGAGTATGCTGAGTCATCCTACTAACCACCTTAATCCACTTGAAATATTAAAGAAGAAAGTCTTCCCTCTGCCCTTCAGGTCCCTAAGTCAGAGAGTGAAAACTGAACACCTTAGTGTCATATAGTTGCATAAGAGTAACTTAGGCCTGGCATTAATACAAGTGCATACACGATCAAGGAGCCTGAGGACTGCCTAGAGTGGTGACTCTATTCTGGTTCCAAGTAACTGCTTTAATAAGGAAGACAGAACCTGAAATTATCAATCCTTCTACTTTTTTTTTTTCCTTTGGATAATGCCAGCAACTTGGATTTTTGTATGAAATCTCAATTTAGATGTCTAAAACTGTCAAAAACAATGTAAAAAAATGAACCAATTATCTCTACCAACTGCCATAGGATGCTATTGGGTGTTGATTTCTCACAGCAATCTGGCTCGTCTTCTCTAGCAAAATTTTTCTTCAGAGCCTTTCCCAGACTGTTCTATCTACCTTACCAGTCAACACCACGTCAGCCTATTCCCTATTATGTGGGCAACACAGTTAGGTACCATCTCTTGCAACAGGACTCTACCAGATCTCACGATATATTTAATCTGTAGGCAGCAACTTTACTAATGAAAGTTACTTCACTTTGAACAATATATAAGACATGAAAACACACAACATAACCTCTGAGCTTCATTACTTCACTTCTAGGCAGACTCAGTAGCTGTCATTTATTACCTAAACATCCACAATAGTATTTTAGGGAGGAATAACGTAGAAAAAATATACCATGTGTATGAAGGAATTTCTTGAAGTTCATGGGCATGGAGTCAAAACATAAGTTTATCTTGGTATAAGAAATTGAAATCCATGCATAGCTTTATCATAACACACGATTTCCAAGGAATGTTTTGTGGGACCCTCATAGTTATTATCTTACCCCCCCTGTAGTTATGAGATGTATTTTTTTAAAGTATTTTTGAGTATACATAAGGCAGACCCTCTCAAAAGTTGTTACCAAAATGACTTGGCAATGTCTGAGGATACATCATCTGCCTGTTACAGCAAAGAATCTGCTATTAGCAAGTAGCGGCCAACAAATCTACTGAACATCCTACAATCCCCAGAACAGCTCCACAACAAAGAATTATCTGTCCCAAACAGTCATTAATGCTAAGTTTGACAATCTGTGGTAGAAGTTCTTCACCTTTTTTCAGTTTCGCCAAAACAAGTAGTATCCAGCCTATATGCTTGGTTTCCAAGTGATAAGCAGTAATTTTAAATTAGTTCCTCAGCATCACTGAGAAATACATCTTCTTGTTTCTCTGACCATTGCCATGTAAGTCCCATGAGAGACAAAGAAACAAACCTTTGCTGTTGTTCTGGATTTTAAGAACTAAGCATTGATTCATAGTTGAAGAACTGGAAAATGCAGTATTGGGGCTGAGAGTCAAAAATGGCCTCCTAAGGTCAACTTTGTGATATTGTAGATCAAGCACCCAACTGTGATGCCAGCTTCCCAGATGGATACCATCTCAAGGCTAGGCTGCCCCATTGCCAACCTAGCTCCCCACTAATGCACCTGGGAAGGCAGTAAAAGACGGCCCAAGTACCACCACATGAGAGACATGGAGGAAGGTTTGGCTCTCAGCTTCAGACCAGCCCAGCTGCAACTAGTACAGCCATCTGAAGAGTGAACTAGCAACTCTATTTCTGTAACTATGCCTTCAAATGAATCAATAAATCTTTTTAAAAATAGCATCCTGGAGGTGATTCTTGACTCACTTCATTTATGCTGAGTACTAATTAGGCAGAGGGTAAGAGGAAGAAATGATATTTTGAAGAGATTTGAGAAGCTTAGAATACAAGTAGTTTAGCACTGTTGGGTGAAGAAATGGTTTCCTTGATAAAAGTAACATACTAAGACCCTGATACAAAGACACTAATGAATTTTGTCTTACAGTGCATTGAACCAGACTTGTTCCTTTTCTTCTCACTGTGAAGTTCTATGAATCTCCGGTTTATTCCAGAAAATGTTACATAGTAATCACCCAATAAATATTTGTGAAATTAAACTATAACTTGAAACTATTCCATATTTCATTTTTCTAAGTCATTAATGCCCATTGAATTGGCAAGTACTTATTATCAAGTAAGTTTGCTCAAAATTGAAGTCAGTACAAACAACACAAAATCAGAACTGACCATCTCCTTGCATTTTCTGTTCCTCAGCAACAATATGTGTTTCTAATCTTATTTATAGGCCCATATTATTATAATCTGAAGAGTAAGAATAGCAACAATATCAACAGCAAGGAGGACATATTAGTTTCATAATAGGTCCTGTACTCTTTTTTTCTCAATTATCAAGCCTCTCAACAGAGAAATTCTTCTTACCACATATACAAACTTGCACTTGTAATTTAGAAAATGCTCTTGAGCCGGGAAGAGCTGCAATACTCATTGGTTCCAATGGAGGTCGTGGCTCAGAATAGAACCAACCCAGGGGTTACAACCACCAGCTGATCGGAGTGATGGACTGTGGCGGGCACTGTGCTTACTAGCAGTGCATGTAGGAGCCTGGACTGGGAACACCTCAAAGTTTCTTTGGGGATTCCCCTGAACAAAATGGAGGAATCAAAACATTAACCAAGAAAAGATAGAAGATGGAGTAGATCAATCAACCACCTCAGCTATATGTTTGCAACGAAAAACTGGACAAGGGGAAACTCTAAGAAGGACTATGTCAATCAGTGGACTCTGCACCAGTCTCATCATACCTGGATTGTTGCTGATCTAATTGATCGAGGTGACGCTCTGCTGGCTCTGCCCTCAATCCTGAGAGGGCCTCCCTAAGAGGCCAATGAACTTGACTGGACAAGTGGGATGCTGGACTCTGTATGGTGTGAGCTTTTAATTAGGGAATCTCAACGGAACTTGAGCTGTGGTTATGCATCAAGGTGAAGGAACTCACCAAGGGGGAGGGGTTTGGGGTGAAGGGGGGAGAATCCCAGTACCTATGAAATTGTGTCATGTAATACAATGTAATTAATGAATAAATGAATAGAAAAAAAAAAGGAAAATGCTCTTGAGATCTAGTTGCAATTATTTAGCATTTCCAGCCCCAGAGTTAACTATCGAACAACACTGAGATGCACAACCATGTGGCATCACACATTCAATCCACCCATGTACAGTTCATGTTTCTCTTACATATATGGTTCCTCCATGATTGCTCCAGTTCTTATTTCCCATTCTAGTCATTTAAGATTCACCTAAAACCCTTTCTGCTACACATACTGAATTAATTCTATCTACTGACTCTACTATCCACAGTCTCATAATTTTTTTTCTTAGGTTCAACGGCATTGCCACTGTTTTTGTTCGTCATCTCTTCCCTTTTAATTTTGACAATTCATCCATACTCTAAGCTACTGTTTAAGATGTCTTTCTATCCCACATATGTACACAGATCAGGAACTTCCCAATCTAACAGCATTCAATGGCCTTCTTTCACACTTGATCTTAGCCAAAAGGTCAAGAAGTAATCAACAGCCTGCTTTCATCATGTAGCCTACTTAAAATGGAATAAGAAAACCTTCAAATTCTGACTGCACATTTTCCTTCATGGGGATCTAATCTGTGATTCCACATTATTTTTATTTCCTTCAGCATCCCACAAAATTTCTCTTCTTTCTGCCTGTCCAAATTCATATGAGTTTCTTTTACTCAGTATCTTGTGCAAATAAGCAGAAGAAATGGGATAATCTTTCATTATTTAGTTCAATCATTGCTTAGTCCCTGAATTTATGAAGAAATATAATTTCCTTTCTTGCATTCTTATATTACCTTTGCATGCACAGGTACCATATTTTAGTAATTCATATGTCTTCTGAAGTTATCATTATTAACTAAGCAAGTAATGAACATAATTAAATTCATTTTCTTATCATCAGCACCCAGAAGTCTGCAACCTATAACAAGCAAAAAAAGTTATTTTACATAGAGAAAGAAAGAAAGGTAGAAAGAAAGAAAAGAAAAAGAAAGAAGGAAAGAATGAAGGAGGGAAGGAGGGAGGGAAAAAAGAAAACTGCATTCTATCATTTAGAGCCAACTACCCATGTACCAGTAAAATTTTTAGGCAAAACAACTTGATACTCTTGAGTCCTCAAGAATTTTCTCTGCAGACTCAAATACAGAGCTTATCACCATAGATTCCATGAAGGAAGCAAGCACTCAACATTTAAATCTGCCTCCTTCATAATATTCAAGACAAGCTGCAAAACTGTGAGTTCTTTACTAACATATTTATCGGAAAATAGTAAACACAAAGAACCATTAAAATATCAAATAATACAATAATGAGTATTGTATAACAATATTATACTATATATATTGTATATATATAAACAATACTATATATATTGTATAATAATACTATATATTGTTATACAATAACATAACATAAAAGTAAAAATGATTTCTTTGGCTTGGGAGATAATTTCTTATTTTTTTATTAAATACATTAAAATAATTTTGGAACACTAACATTATTGTTTCAGAATTTATCAATTCAACAATCATAATCTGAATACCCACTGTGTGCTAAGTCACATGAGAGCTAGTGGGAACTCTGAATTCAATAACACAGCCCTGAGTCTCCTGTCACAGCGATGTGGTGTGTGTCCACAGAAGGTGCCTGAGTCAGGAAAACCAAAAAGGCTTCCAAGAGAAAGTGATCATGAATCAACATCAATCAAGTAGTGGTAGGGAACCCTGGCATGGGATGCACTATAGACACTCAGCTTAACAGCAATATTGCAACTCCTCTGACCATAGACCCCAGAGTCTGCAACCCTCCTTAACGTGTTCAAATGTGTGCTAGTGCTGGTGTTGCTTAATAATGCTGTCCGAGAAAACATCCTCATACAGAGCAACCTAACGAAGTCATGTCCACAGGAAACAAGAGTGTGCGTGACAGTTGGAGATAAATGTTCTACACATAAATCTGATCAACTGTGAAATTAAGATATCTTAACTGAATCATCTAAGTACTTATTAATAATTTTTCCTATCAATGGGCCATGATTTTAAGATATCTTTTCAAAAATTACAACAGCTAAAAAAACCTCCATACCAGGTCTCAGTAACTTAGCACTTGGTTTGAACTTCAAACATTTCTTTTTTCCTATATGACATTGTTTTTACCTGAAATTGCTAACATTTATTAATCTTTTTCTGCTTAGGAAGAAAGCATTTTATACCCCTTTTTCCCATTTAAGCTACACACAAACTACAGCTGAAAAACTCAAAGGTCAAAGTCATGTAACACTAAATTCACACAGTTCATTACTGACAGTGCCAAATATTAGAGTACCAGCAGCCCATTACAAAAAAAGTGACAATTATTAATTAAATGAATAAATTAATCTGGATGCCAAACTGTTGATCTTTATATTATTTCATAAAAGACACTGAATCGCAAGGTTTATATCAGTAGGTGACCTAAAAATTATATTGTGGAACATGATATTAATACTCCCAATTTTATTTCTTGAACATGATATTAATACTTCCAATTTTATTTTTGCTTTCTTGGAGGGAACACTGAATTAGCAAAGCAGAGAGCTGCGAACATTGCTTTTCAACATGTAAAGTTTGAAATCAGTACCAGATTTTAAGATGTGAAATTTGCAATTAGTAAGGCTCTGTCTCCATTTGGAACTTCTTTCCTGGCTTTTGCCACAAAATTACTCCAGTATCCAAAAGGGCATCATTTTTCTCCATCTCCCACATGTCTCAGTGTTTGTACCCATCCCTACTCAAAATAAAAACCTTCATTCCCAGTGGGAAGGACTGAGCTCCAAGTAAAAGAGGCTCTATAATCTGATTAAAATAATTCTCAGTAAATTGCAAATCTCTTAATCCTCTTAAAGGCATTAACATTTTTTTTTAAATTGTGGGGAAGAGGAAACCTGATATAGTCTCTAATTGTTGGCATGTTTGTGCAACATAAACAATATCATATTTTCCTTTTCTGGGATAGAAATAACTATTGCGGTGGTAAAGAGATCTACGCATAAGAATTTCTCCAACTAGTCCAATTAACCCTTAGTTTTATCTTACAGATGATCATGTCTTTTTGTTTGTGTATTGTTGTTTTTAATTTCTGATTGCAAGTCTTTAACTGCGCATCTATGCATGAATTATTTTAAGTTTAATGCTTATAAATTAGGGTGCACAAATAGTAATTATCATAAACTAGCCTACTTTTATCTAACATCTTCATATAGGTCATCAATCAACCAAATAATAGTAAACCAATATAATAATTCACACTTAAATAGAAATGAAAACATACCAAATACTCTTTAAAGTACTTCCTATATGCATACTAATTAATTTTCACAGCAACCCTAACAATGGTTGTCAATATTATCTCCATTTTACCAATTAAAAATCGTAAAGTGAGCAATAGTAATGGAACCAGATTGTAAGCTCAGGTGTTTAAACCTGAAGCCATTTCCTTGTAATCACTGTGTGAGAAACACATGGATAAAAAGAAAGTCACTGACAAACAATAGTTGTTGATGGGTTGAAAACTATAGTTGAAAACACTTAAATATCAACTCACACCATGCCTGTATCTGTCAGATGATGAAATGAACTGACCCATGGCATACTGAGAAGCAACTTAATGTTAACAGCACATTCAAACAACCAATAACCAACACTAATTCCAAGGCATGTCTCTTCACTTAACCACGATTAGTCCAGAGAAAAATAAGAGGCATTTACAAACCTACCAGCAAAGTTAAGCATCTGAAGTCCCAATCAATCCATTTTATAAGGTACAGTAAATACATACTCAGTGAGTACTGCCAGCCATAAATTAATTCTAAGCTGGAACTGTACCCCATCTCTATCACAAGTTGTTTAAACACATTTTATCTGAAAGTCAAAAAGACAGTGAAGGAGAGGAAAGACTAACAAGGAGGGATGGACAGAAAGGGGTGGGGAGAGGAGAGAATCTTCTATATCCCAGTTCACTCCTTAATTACCCCAAAACAGCTGGGGCTGGGCCCGGTTGAGTCTAAGGACCCAAAACCCCATGGGGCATGGGTGGCAGGGACCCAACTACTTGAACCATCACCTGCTGCCTCTCAGAGTATTCATTAGTAGGAAGCTAGAAATAAATGGAGAGATAGAATCTGGACGTTGGTGTGGGATGTAGTCATACTGAGTGTATCTGTATCAAAGAGCTATTGCACAAGAGCCTTTTTGGTTTTTTAAAGAAAACACTAGGATACTAGTAGAATATATGGAAAGTTTTTATTTCTGCTTTCCAACATTTCATGTATCTGTTTCTAAAAGGAAAGCATTTTATTCAAGAGCACGAAGGACTATTAATCCTTTTTATAATAGCAGCTGTCACATGTAAGTACAAAAATTCATGACTCTACTTTATTCGTCAAGTCATTTATTAATTCCCTGAATGATGTATGTGCTAGCTGGAGTTATTTGGTCATAGATAGTAATAGCATGAAAGGAGATGTTTCTGAGTAGTACATGCAACGCAGCATGATTGTGGGCAGGACAGTTTTGCATAGGGTCCTAGGGAGACAAGAAGAACACCAAATCTGTACTGAGTTGTTGTCTAGTAAAGCTGAGACTTTCCCAGATAGACACCTGTATTGATTAAAAGACAAGCAGGGATATGGAGAGGAAAATCAAGGCGAAAAGGGAGCAGAAAGGGTATAGATGGAGTATTCCCAGAGAGGCCACAATGGTTGGAAAAGCTGGAGATGTGGTTCGTAACAGGAAATACACAATACAGGCACATCAGTGACACTGACACATCCTAACACAAGTCATTCTCTCACAGGAAAATAAATACAATATTTCTATGGTTCACAAAGTAACAAAGGATATTTATATGTAAGAAAATAGGGAGAAGGATTACAAATGCAGCAATAACGACGATCAGCAAGACTTTGCCAAATTGGCTAGTCTGTTCCCATTACTCTCTTAAAGACTGCCATTATCAACTATAGAAATAATTTCCAAGGAAATGTGCAAATTATGGCGGTCTTTCAAGTGCAGAAGAATCAGTTATGACTGGCAAGCTGTTTTGTCAAAGCATCAAATTATGCTCATTTTTAAGCATGCCTCCTGTGAACAATGAAATGCTGGTGCTGGTTTCCAGCTTCAAATGAATCCGCTCTCCTTGCTCAGGGCACATTGCTGTTTCTGACCTCTCCCCTGCCCGTGCCTTGACCTCCTCCCATTCAGACATATCCCCTGCCTCATGCCTGTGAGCATCTCATATTATTCCTGAGCTACACTCTAGAATTTAGCATGAGGAGGGCTGCCCCTGATAGATGTCTTACATGAGTAATGCTCCTAATGATTCCCAATGGGACTGCGCCATATTATTCCAGCAGGATGAATCGTTCAAATACAAAAGGAACTTCCATGCGCCTTACAGTGAAACATAATAAGGCATAAAAATGTGTACGTTTAGGAATATTTATTTTACTTAGATTTTGTGAGAAATGACCAAGGTTTCTTTGGGGCCAAAGGAGGGGTTCACTAATTTCTTGGAATTATGTTTAGCTTTGCAGCTCATCTTGATCACCTGAGGAAGCAATACCGCTTTTCAATGTTTATAAAGAAATCCTCCAAAAGCTATTTCAGAAACATTCATAAATTATGAACCATGTTTCTAAGAGAAACACAGGCTACATTTTGAAAACTATGTAAAAAGCAATAATTCTGTAAATTAAATAAATTTTTGACTTACAATTTCAAAAATGCCTTGCTTTTTATCATGTTTAATATTTAACTGATGTTAAGCTTCTTTCCTGGCAATATTACTGTCAAATAGCTACTGATCAAGCAACAACAAAATAATAATAACGGATGCTAAGTTTCAAAAACAATCATGCAATTAACTGCTGTGGAAGGAAAAGGCTACTTTTGCCATCCAGCCACACAGCCTCAGTTTTATTTACTTCTTCTGATTGACTTAATACACCTCATTAGCCTACTGTTCACAACCAACACAGCAGTGCATCTCTTAACAGCCATGAGCAAACCTTTAAACTGTGTTGATAACTTCTTTTCTTATTCAAGAATGTATTTATTTAGTCAGCTCATCAGAGACCCTTAGCTCATCAAAGGGCTTGTGGTTTTGTCTTCTTTGTTTGTTAGCTTTAGGAGGAAAGAATAAACATAAACTGTAAACTGATCGCTTTGGCTCAACAAATACAATTTGTAAAATGTAAACAGCTTCCCAATAAAGGTACAAGCTTTTGGTTAAATAAATAACTCATTATATAACCATTTAACAGGGAACCATACAACAAGAAAAGCCAAATACCAGAAATGTAACAAGGATCTAAAACACTAAAAGTAACAAAAAGTAGTAATGATATATTTACAATTGGAATTGACAGCCCAGACAGGTCAGTCCTACTTGGGGAAGTCCTATATGGGTAGATAGTACAATACCACAGCCATAAATGTTCATATCTATTGTGAGGATTTATTGCATTTGTCATTATTATCATTAATTTAGATCAACTAGACACATTTAGCAACTGGATACTCCTAAGAATACTGATTTATGGGCCCCATGCAGTAGCCTGATGGCTAAATACTTGCTTTGCATCCACCAGGATCCCATATGGACACTGTTTCATATCCCTGATGCTCTACCACTCATCCAGCTACCTGCTTGTGGCCTGGGAAGGCAGTAGAGGATGGGCAAAAGCCCTGGGACCCTGCATCCGCGTGGGAGACCTGCAAGAAGCCCCTGGATCCTGGCTTCGGATTGGCTGAGCTCTGGCCATTGCAATGACCAGGACTGAACCAGCTGATGGAAGATCTTTCTCCTTGTATCTCCTTCTCTACATGTGTCTGCTCTTCCAATTAAATAAATAAAACAAAACAAATATTTAAAATAAATAAAAATTTAAAAGAATATCAATTGATGTTATCTCTTAAGAAAATGTCTATGGACACTTCTCTATGGTAGGATTCAGGCAATCATTCCTTAATCGAAATGCAGGCCCTTCTTTCTTTCTGTAAGCTCTAGATAGGTATTTCTATTTCAGCCAGTTAACAAAGTATTATCAGAGAAAAGAAAACCTCATGATTTTTGTATGTTTGTTTGTATTCTCTGGTAAGAGTCGAGACTTTAAACACAGAAAAAAGAAACACTTCTAAGATGTTTCCGTGGGAAATGAAAGTGAGAAAAGAAATATCTAGTTTAATACTTGTAAAATATTCTGATGGGACAAAATAGTGTGTTCCATGAGATGGAGAGAATTTGCAGATAAAAAGACTTATGAGGAGAAATCAAAGTACTGCCTACATTTCTTACCCAAACATGAAGGTAGATCCCTCAAAGCTAATGTTGCACTTTTGAAAGACACTGCAAAACGAGGCATAAAATAAGAAAAAAAAGTAACCATGGAAAATAAATTTTGGAAAAGAGAAAAATGGGAAGCGTTTGCCTGACACACAGCAGATGCAGAGTAGAATAACTGTCTGCAAACAAAAAAGGGTCTCACGGGAGCTGGACCAGAGTTACCCTTAGCAGCATTGGAGAGGAGACCCAAGGTGAGTAGGATAGCAATGAATGTTGGCTTGGAGCTGAGAGAAGTTTAGGACAACTATAAAGGGAATAAACAACATTAGGATGAGACAATTCCTGATACAGAAAGCAACAAGGGAAAGCACAGAACTAGAGACAAAATAAGGAAGTACAGTAAGATAAAGGTGCTACTGTAAGGTACCAAACTCTAGGAATGCTAACATACATTCCATCATGTCTTCTTAGACTAAGGAGCTACCCACACCTTCAAAGAGAATATCAAAACACAAATGTCTTAATCTCCAAGCACACCACCAACATTATATTTATATTTTATCCTTTCTCTAATTGATGGATCATTTAAAGATGTTTTCTTACTAGCTTTTTTAATTGACAAGCATTGTACACACCTATGATGTACAACATGATATCTTAAAATATGTATACACAGTAGAAAAACTAAACTGAGCTAATTAGCACAGGTATTACCTTTATGGTCTAAAGTGAGGTCACTTAAATGATACATGACCACTCTGTATAGTCAACTGTATAGTAGCAGTCAACATTTACCATCATTCCTTGAAGTATAAAGAATAGTCTTTCTCTCATACTTTATTGTTCATATAAGAATGAAAAATGAAGGATATAATTAAATAAGGTCTTACAAAATTTAGTAATATCATAATAAAATTTATCTAATAAGCAACTGTGAAATCTAACACTTCAGGTAGGTTATGTGAGCTTTTCAGATCACCATTCCTACATGCCACACCCACAAAAATTCCTTTAGCCCATCTTTTAGCAAATCATTGGACCTACTAATTCCAAAAAAGCAATTTCCCTTCTCTCCTCATAGCAAAAATGTTTTTCATTCATATCATGCTAACAAATGATCAAAGTAAGCCAGCATTCATTTTGTTATTTGCATACAACTTGGAACTTGTTATTAAAAACTTTTACATATTATCAGGCATTTCTGAAACATTCTTTAAAGTGTTGAATAGCAATAAAATTTGCCACTGCTTAATAAGAGTTTTTGATTATTGTTATGATTGATAGTAAGTGGTTCATTGAGGAATATGAATGTTGCTAAGCTCCATTAATAATAAATAAGTAACAGTAAATTAACAGCTAGCTACAAAGCAATGAATGCATAAATTTATTATGAAGTATATTTTAAGACATAGAATAAAAAACTTAAAGAGCCCAGATCTCATATAAGGGAGAGTTTGAGACAGGATACCATTTTGATTAGAAATTATACTATGGAATTGAGAAGGTTTCAATGTTTACTTATACTGTAATGAATGTTAGGCACCTATAGAAGTAGTGACATCTATGTATGCATACATTTAAGATGCCAGTTGGGATGCCATGTTCCACACCAGCATGTCAGTTCAGCTCTTCTCTCCAGCTTCCAGCAGTGATGGCTCTCACATGATCAGGTTTCTGCCACGCATCTGGGAAACCTAGACTGAGTTTCCAAGTTCCCAGTTCCTACCTCTAGCCAGGGCAAGCCCAGCCTGAGCCATTTCAGGCATCTGAGGAGTAAATCAACCAAAACAAGACCTGGTTTATGTTCTCTCTCTCTCTCTTTTTCCTTTCCTTACTTTCTTTATTTATTTCCACCCTCATTCCTCTAATTCTCTAACTTTTAAATAAGTAAATACACCTTTTTTATTAGGATGTATTAAGGAGTCTTTATTAGCCAAGCTTGGCAATAGCAGTGCCCACTAGAAATCAGCAAATGTAAAGTCACCTTATCAATCCAGTTGAATCGAAACCCTGAGAGAAACAAATGATCATTAATTACTGAGAAACCCATCTGCTAAACTGAAGACCTATGTGCTAGCTTGCCTCAGCAATATAAATTGTCCTAAGAGACATGCAGCAAACAACCTGGACACACAAAGCTGTAAACATTCTCCTTCTCCTGGCTGCTCTGTACACATTTCATTACTGCTAGGCCTCATCACGACTGGAACTCTTGAAAGTGCACACATTAGAAATACAAAACATCTTAGTATTTGCATCTTCAATGATTCCCCAAGCAGGGAACAGAGAATGATGAATACAGACCTAAGACACCATGTTCAGGGGCTACCTATCCACAGGAAGCCAGAGGGCAAATGGGTACTGGTGGGGCCAAGGCTCAGAGTGCAAGAACGATGGAAGCATGGGACCAAGAGAGAGAGCACCTCCCTATCATAGGCACACTTTTAAAAATTCGAATAACTTTGGAAGACAGCTAAATTCAGTTGTCACAGTCATATCAAAGAAATCATAGAATAGTTGTAGACACAAGTATGCATTTAAGAGAGTGCTATAGTGAATAAAGCTGCAACCTATGATGCTAGCATCCCATAAGAGCACTAGTTCACGTCCCAGCTGTTCCAATTATGATCCAGCTCCCTCGGATGTGAATGGAACATGTCCCAGGTGTTTGGGCCCCTGCCAATCACATGGAGGACCCAGAAGCAGCTCCTGAATCATAGCTCCAGGTTGTTGCAGTACTAGCTGTTACAGCCACCTAGAAGGTGAAACAGCAGACTGAAGAGTCTCTCTTATTTGAAAGCAGGATGGCTGCGAGCCTTGGAGAAATATTCTATTCATTGTTTCCCTCCCTGGGTGGCTACAACAGCCAGCCTTGGGCCAGGCTGAAGTCGGAAACTGGGAGCTTCCTACAGACCTCCCATATGGGTGGCAAGGTGTCAAGCTTTTGGACCATCTTCCTCTTCCTTCTTAGGCATATTAGCAGGGAGCTGGATCAGAAGTGCAGTAGCTGGGACTCGAATCGTGGAGCCAATGGCTGAAACCAAGAACCAGGAGCCTCCTCCAGATATCCCACGTGGCTACAGGGGCCAAATGGCTTAAGCCATTATCCGCTTTTTCCCAGGTCATAAGCAAAGAACTGTGTGGAAAGTGGAGTGGTGGGATCAGAACTGGTGCCTGTATGGCATGCCAGCACTATGAGTGGGAGGATTAGCCTGTGAACCACGGTGTCAGTCCCAATACCAGCCCTCAATCTGGAATTTTCAATATTAAAGGGCTGTAAATCACTTTAACAGAAAAAGCTAAAATCTAGCCTGAGCTTTCCCTTGTACTGATATACAAGTACATACCAACTACATTTTTCCATGAAAGTATATAAATTTTGATCATAAACAACATGCTACCAAGAACTGTATAGTCATATGAACTGTTTCTCGTTAGATTCATTGAAATTTTAAGTTAAGAAATAAGATACACTTGAGATGATTTCTAAAGTACTAATCACATGTAACAATTTCATTTAATTGTCAAATGCTACATTTTTCCCCCTTCACTTTAAAGGAAAACCAACATGGAATGAGAAACTGACCAGGTTTCTAAGATCTCAAGCAGAATCCTTTCCAAATAACTTCAGAGGAAACATGGAAGGATCTGCTACTCTTTCCATGGCTGTCTACAGACAAGCTGTCCTGGCTGTCAAATCCTGCACAAATGAGTTAAACACAGATTTTAAACTTGATAAGTTCTGAAGTCAAATCAAGAAAATAATGGAAAAGTATAACTATTCGTTCCTTTGGCCAGAGTTCTTTAAAACTACACATTTTGCAACAAAATATGCTATCATTAACTAGAAGACTAACACAATTTTGTGTTGTTTTTTGTTATATATATATAAAACAAATATATGTATGTATCTGTGTGTGTATATATATATATATATATATATATATATTTTTTTTTTTAAGAGAAAAGAGTTCACAGTGAGGACATTTGGCACAATGCCTAAGACACCACTTGGGTTGCCTGGAGTGCCTGCGTTCCTGTGTTGCTTGAGTTTCTAACTCCAGCTTTGACTTAATGTACAGATTGGGATGCAGCAGATGAGTTTTCAAGTACTAGAATCCCTTCCAGCCACATGGAAGACCTGGGTTAAGCTCCATGGCCCTGGCTTTGGCCAGGCCCAGCCTTATCTATTGCCAGACTTTAGGGAGTAAAACAATGGATAAAAGATTCTCTCTCTCCCTTTGTGTGTGTTTGCATGTGTGTGTGTGTGTGTGTGTGTGCACTCATGGTATATGTATTTGTACTTTTCCAGTAAAATTTTAAAATTATTTTTCAAAAAAACTCTAAGGGACCCCCGCAGCAGCCTAGCAGCTAAAGTCCTCGCCAGGATCCCAAATGGGCACCAGTTCTAATCCCACCGGCCCTGCTTCCGCATCCAGTTCCCTGCCCGTGGCCTGGAAAAGCAGTGGAGAATGGCCTAAAGCCTTGGGATCCTCTACCCACAATGGAGACCCAGAAGAAGTTCCTGGCTTTGGGCCAGCTCAGCTCCTGTCATTGTGACCGCCTGGATAGTGAGGCATTGGATGGAAGATCTTCCTCCCTGTTTCTCCTCCTCTCTGTATATCTGACTTTCCAATGAAAAAAATAAATAATTCTTAAAATCCATTGAAGTATTAGGAACTAAAGCTGACTGCTTGCTCATCTGCTGCATACAAATCAATCAGCTGACACAAAAGACTATTTCCACTTAACACACAGCAACACTACTCTGTTGACATTTGCTTGTACCCTCTGATGCTGCTTTTAACGCTTCATTTACGTGTCAAACTAGGTGACAGGTATTAAGCCTAGACACTATTTAGCATCAGACACATGGTGATCCCAGAACATTTTCTGTAACTGTTTACCTTCCATACACGCTCCCTCACAAACTAAAATAATTAATAGAATAAACAGATATTCTTGTTTGGCTCAAGTCACAGACAGCTGGGAATGCCACAGAGGTACTTCTATCCTTGAAGGAAGTCAGAAAGATATGTGCAGTCATGCTGCTCAAAATATTATTTTATGTGTGGAACAACACTGTCATAAAATGTTTGGAAGCCAAGTGTAAGCACGGAAGTAAGGGGATTTGTAGAAGCCTGCAGCCTGTCTGGCTCAAGAGAAAGGAGGCTGAGCTCTCCCATGAAGCAATATGACATCTTCCAGTGTGAGAAAGTGTATTTTGAATTAGAGAGAGAGACAAACAGATGTGGACACCAAAGCTATCTCGCCATGCACTAAAGATAACCTATTTGCTTCCTCTACTACAATAGCAAGATTGAAGAAAAGTGCCAAAAGAGAAGGCAGGATGGGAAGAGGAAAATATCCTATCCCAGCACTGTAAAGAAAGGAGGTAGCCTTTTGATCTCCACAGGCTGGCGACTTTATTGGCTATGCATCTGCAGTTTCCAACGAGCTTATCAAGCAGGTACTGATGCTGAACCCTTCCATGATCAAGAACCATGAAGGGAGTCATCAGTAAGCAGAAGTGAAGCAGAAGGCTCCTCCACTAAATGGTCTCCAGCCCATACCCAACCCACAGGGTAAGAGCCACCCACGGGGGAAATGACTTTCCTGCTCCTATTGCTCTTCTCTCATGAATGCCAGTCCTTCTTTGAGTGTTTATGAACGAGAATGGCATTCGTTTTCCAAGATAGAAATTGGAATTTATATGCATCAGCATGACCAGCATACAATGTTTTAATCTATCTGCAGGTCCCTCTTTTAAGCATGCCAGAAAATGCAGATACCATCACGGCTGACTATGAACCAGTTTGAAGTAGAGAACTGTCTGATGATTTCAACATTTAAAGATAACTTTCTTAGAAACAAGGAGATTTATGCTTTTCTCCCAAGTCCTCCAGTGTTTGACCACAGACTTGTTGAAGTGGTTTTGGAGGGCAAGTTTTAAAATAGCAGGTAAATAAACCATCATGTTTATTTCAATATTTCTCCTTCACTTAGGAAAGAACACATTGGTTGGGAGTTTTGGAGGCAACTCAATACAAATCTCTGCTCAGCTACATCACTTGACTTCTCCCTGATGTAGTTTTCACAACTATAAAATCAAGTCAGTATTTTACTAATAGAGCTTCTGACATAAGAATCTTACAAGCACTAAATAAGATGACAGTGAATGTTCAATAAGTGGGAGTCACAGTTTCATTTCAAAAGCACTTATCAAAAACTGTTTTATTGTCAAGAAAAATTTTGAACTTAATCTCGCTTTTAAACTATTTTCTATTTTCGTTTTCTTACCTCCTTGAAGCAACCATGCTATGATATGAAAACTTACTACTTGGTTTTTAACTGCTTTGTCTACCTCAAGGTAGTATAAAGTCTTACGAAACAAGGCTATGAAAAAAATGCTATCAACTTATTAGAGATTAAACATGTGTGAATTGCTAGTGTTTTTAACATGGAAAAAATACATCATTTAGGTAGTTGTTAAATATAGATTACACACAGCGGTATTGAGTTTTCAGAGATTTAAGTGTCAAGCTTGCTTCTCCTGCTGATGCGGCCAGAGTTCAGCACCCAGATATGCTCCACTTTCACTTCACTCTTGCTTGGACTTTAAAACTAGCTCAACTCTGGATCTTTACATCTACTTAACTTCTCAAACTTATGTTTCTGGTTTCTTTACTTTGTAACTCCCAAAAGTTTTAAATTCACTCAATAAATTATCTTAGGCCTAATTTGACATCAACTGACAACTTTCAGTACTTTAAATTTTCCCACATAAATCTAGCTGGTGAAACAGTTTACATTTTTGTGTTTAGAATGTAAACATGTTTAAAAGGACAGAAATGAACAGAGGTATCACTTTAACACTTTTTATTAACATGGTAGACTACAAATGAAGACTCAACTGCTTAGGATCTTCATTAAAAATTTTCTTCCAAACTTCCTCCTGCTGCAGTTTTCTCAAATGAGATATCTAGTCAATGTAAAAGTGAGTAACTAAACAACTGTCCCTGCTAGTTTGAAATTTAGCATTTTACACCACTTTAACTCCCACAACAGTATTTCATTTGCCACAACAGTTAGAAAAAAAAACTTCAAACTTTCTATTCTAGGACATTTTGACCATAAATATCCCATATATTAATCAGCCTATTATAAGGAAACAAAGATGCTTGAAAACACAATACATTACCCAGGTATACATATTTAAAAGCCAGCTAGGTTATAAAGAAACTAACCAGATGTATGGGACTTATCAGAAAATTCTGCCAAAAAGAGAGGGAAGGTGGAAGGCCAGAGGTTCACATAAAGCGACACAAAGAGTAAAACTGATTAGAAGAAAGTCTCAAGAGAAAAGCAACCAACCAAACAACAAAAAGCAACCAATCAAACAACAAAACAGAGAAAAACAGACACTCCTGGTAAATGTCCCCTTTGAAATTCAGACAGCATCTTAAGTTTGAACTAAAATTTAATGACACGTAAAAGCAGATTTCAGCAAATGGACTTGAGAAGGGGAAATCTCTGAAGGCACGCTGTTTAGAATTAGCTCCTGAGTAATCGCACAGACGCTCAGGGCTGGTCCCTTCAGCTGCCTTCCATCATCCCCTACCACAAGTGTAGCTCCTCACAGGAAAAAAAGACCAGCAAACTAATTCAAGAAATTCATTGCTAGAAAATGAGTATGTAAACATTTCTTCTCATGTTTCCCCTAATTTTAGTTTTCCAGACAAAAACAGGCACCTATGGTAGCACCAGGTTAATAAGTACAACACAACAAAAAGCAAACCCTCTTCAACATAATACTCTATGTGAAGTCGGCCAACATCACAGCGAAACGGAGTTTCTAGCCTATCTGAAGAAAACCCTAGGACTCTAAGTTGGCAGCCAGTTAAAAAAGAAAGAAAGAAAGAAAGAACTGACAACCAATAGATGGCTTTACAGGTTAAATCTTGTTGAAGGTACGTTACCCTCTCAGTACACTTTGATTTACTTAAGCTCACCACATTTCTCTTAAATACACTCCATTAACAAGTGGTAGACTGTGATCTTAAGCTTCAGTCAATAGATGAAACGCAATCTTTCAAGAACTTCATTCATTCCCTGACCAGGTGTCTCAAGCACGCCCAAGTTACCAGTTACTTATCTGGGGCCTGTGAAATTGTATTCAAATCAATAGCGTTGCTTTGGAACAGCACTCTGTCATGACAACACCAGAGCAGTCCCAAAACTTGACAGGCCTCTCGCATTCAGATGGCTGGCATGAGTGAAAGTTATCAGAGGAATGATAAAATGCTTCAGGTTGTTAACTGTGAGTGAGCGCATCACAAAATCACCTGAGGCTTGTCCCCTGGCCAACAAAGTAGACTGGCACCCCCACAAGGAGACTTAGGCCACCAGTGGCTTTACACAGAAAACGAGAAACACATACTTTTCACTCTAAAGATTTTTCCTAGCTATTCAAATCAAAAACCTCAGACACTAACTACAAATTAAATTATTAAATTCGATCAAACGACACACCCCAACTATTTTTCCAAGTGGAGACAGAAGGGACACACTGACATGACCAGCTTTCAGTACCGCCCTATTAGTGAGACCCTATCTTTAATCTACAGCCGTGATAAAATGTCTCAACATATACAAACTCAGCTCCCGCAGTGACTAATGACCATTAATCCCCCTATCTTCAGTAATCTGCCCCTCCAGTCATTTATCACACTGACACTTCACTTTACACACGTGAATAAACTTTAACCAAGAAGGTATATCAACAAAATCTCAAAGGTATCTGATGCTGTAAATTAAACTAGGGGGACACACAGCAAGGAGGTAAATAGTAAGATCAGCCCTTGAAGTTTGGGACTAGAATCCATGCAGGGAAGGAGGGATGTTTGTGTGTTGGTGGCGGGGTGAGTGTGAGTGTGTGTGTGTGTGTGTGTGTGTGTGTGTGTTTCAATCACTCAGATACTCAAACTTAGAGAAAGGATGGAACATAGGAGGAAAAAAACTGGGGAAAGATACCCCCTCAAAAGAGTTCATCCAATCTACTCATCCACCCACTGTGACATACCTGAAATAGCCAAGGCTGAAACTCCAGTCTAGTACATGTTTATCTGGTGTAGTTGTAAATGCCCTTTATAACTGTCAGCCAGTGAGTACATCTCCGCAGGCTGAGAAACTTTGCTATCATGTCACTGTTTTACAATTTCTTACTTCTCTTCATATTCCATTAACTGTTTGGCCTATATGAAAAAAAAATCCCTGTTCAAAACATAAATGGTAACCATAGACCACAAACAAAAGGTTCAGAGTAACCCTCAAAATTGTTCTATAATTATGCAAACAGAATGGTTCTAACTTATAGGCCCTGACGCAACTTGAAGTTGAGTATGTAACTATGAAAATTCCCTGAGGTAAGGAGTGGTGTGTGTGTGTGTGTGTGTGTGTGTGTGTGTTTCAGTGCCTGAAATCAGATCCATGATTGAAACCAGAATCTACCAAAAGGGAAGAAACTAAAGTGGAGCCACAGCTCAGTTCACCCATAGTTGAAGCTTCCTGGGGAGTGTAAGAATACTATTTGCAAGCTCAGATACAACCTGGACTCAGGTCAAAAGGACCCAGGCCCAGCATCCGCCCAACACTACAAAGAGAGTTTCAGGACTATTTAATACTAAAATCCTAAATCCAGCCTTGTGTTTGCCGTGGCCACGGAGAAACTTGCAGGCAACTGAGATTCCTTTTCAGACACTTGCAACTGCCTGTTTTCCTTCTAAACCCAGCCAGGCTGTGGCTAGTTTATATCCTATGCTAAGAAGGAGTTATTTCCTGAAGTTTCTTCAGAATCGAATTTAATTACAGACTTTGGCTACATAAAACTACTAACAACCCCTTGTGCTCGGGAGAGGAGGCACGAATTGGAGGGCCAGGATCAGGAATCCCAAGGAGTCTGTGGGCGACCAGCTCCGGGGGGCGCACACCTCCCTCCCCAAGGAACCAGCCGGTGGACGACACTCGCTTGGGCTCTTCCAAAGGCCCCTGCTCACCACCGCTGCCTCCTCCCACCCCTCCTGCGTTTGCCCTGTGATCTGGGCGTGCCTGATTTTGGCGAGAGGCCGAGGGCTGCGAAGAGGTTTGAAAGATGGGGGGGGTGGGGGAAGGGTGGAGACATCCCCAAATTTGAAAGAGGAACTTTATCACCTGAAAGTCCCTCAGGGGAACGACTCCCTCTAGTCTTAGCAGAGGGATACCCAAATGAACTTGGCGGTGGGAGAGAGGGTGTTTGGGAGGTGATTCCGAAAAGTGGAAAGGGGATGAGCAAGAGAGACCCAGGGTGAAGAAAGAAGACGCGGGGTTACCTGAGCAGAGACATATTATTCCAAAGAGGTAAAAGTGAGCAGACTCCGCGATCATTGTCCTCGGGTGGGTCCTGCATACAGTTTCATGCCAAGAGAAGGGAGCAGAAATGGGGTCCCCAAAATGTATGAAGCCACACACTACACACAAAGGCTTAATATAAGCAACGTGGGGTCCATCCGCCAGGAGTTTCCCGGGCAGTTCCTCGTCAACCTTTCCGGATGCCTGTCAGTATCTCCGAACCCTCAGCAGACGAAGAATTCCGAGGTCTGTGTGCTTCCAGCCCAGGGTTTCCGAGGAGACTCACCCCCCTTGTCCAAGGACCATCCACAGCAAACAACAAAGAGACGAAGCTGAGGCGCAGCGGTGCGGCTTCCCGGCCCGACCGGCTGCCTGAACCTCCCGGCGTGCGCCCCACAACGTGCGCCCGAGCGCCGCTGCGAGGGCAGGCGCGGCGGCGGCGGCAAAGTTAGGCACTGAGAACCACTGAGAGAGGGCCCAAAAAGTGCTTCTCGTTCCACACGCGAGCCCAGTCAGCAGCCGACCACCCGTCCTGGTGGCGACAGCAGCCCAGGTAGCGGCAGCAGCTCCCGACAGCCGGCTCCGGGCGCCGGGGGTGTGCCTGGGTGTCTCGGCGCGCTGGGGACGAGTGAGGGGGCGGTGCGGCGACAGTGGCTGTCTGGGCGGGCCCTTCTTCCCATCACTTGAGGGATGCCGGCAGCAGGACCGCAGACACACGCACGTCTTCCGGGCGCCCCCAGCCCAACACCGCGCCCAACATCGGCAGAGTGCCCTGGTCCGCTGGGGCGCGCACGCCAAGCGCCCCAAACTGCGCCGGAGCTCAAACTTCCTGAGGGTAGTAACTCGCACCCCAGGCTCGTGGTGTGGCAGCAGGGAGGCAGTTCCCGGACCTCACCCGGGTGGTGAAAGGAGACTAGGTGGAAGATGCTGCGGGCGGGAGCGCCCGCTGCCGCGGCTCACCAAGCTCTGCCGCCAGCTGAAGCTTCTGAAGTTTCGGCTCTCACGCAGCCTCCGCTAGGGCTGGATTGCTTGTGGGTTACCCCCACCGGCCCCGCCGCTCCTAGTTTCCTCCCTCTCCACCCCAGCCCGAGAATACTTAAAGGGGCCGCGCGGTCCTTGCAGTGCCTCCTCATGTACACTCCAAGCGTTGGCCAAGCAAGTTCTGCTGGTGAATAATTCCAGACTCAAGCTCGGAGCGCCCGACTGCGCCCTCAGGTGAGAAGCAAACTGTTTGAACTAGAAAATCCAAATACCGGAGAACTTATCTGGTTTCTTGCGTCACTCCTAGCTCCCCTGCACCTTTTTTCCGAATGGAACCTCCCAGCCAAAGACTTCAAAAATCCTCCTGGTCCAGCTTAACCTTTTCCTTACCGCTGCCAGGGATTGGAATCAACTCTCAATGAACTACCCTCACCCTTCCTCACCTCCTTGGTGGTGGGGGTGGGGGGTGCGGGGAGGAAGGGAAATAAAAAGCAGCAGCAAGGCTTTAGACCCGGAGGTGGGGGACTATCAGGGCAGTATCGGCAGATGGTCGCTGGATCACATTCCGTCTTAAATCATAGTTATTGAGAGTGGAGTAGGAAGACTCTGTGAGGGAGACGGCAGGATCACGGAGGCTTCTGGATAGAGGTCCTGTCCTTCAACTTCATAGCCTGTCGTATTAGCAAATTCACAATGAGGAAGACATAAAGGAAGAGAGACAAGTGTGAAAAACATCCTTGATTATCCCAGAGTTTGTGGTTATGAGATGTCATTCAGCGTTTCAAAACCAGTGGGCGTGGGTTTTGACGCCCAATTCAGTGCCCTGAAATCCCAGCCTGTCACTTACTAGTCCTGGGTCCCTGCCAGGGCTGTTTCCTCATCTGAAAAAATGAGGGGCTCTGAAGACACTTCGTTGTGTTCACAAATCCTTCCCACCCTTACAAATCTGGCGCACCTGCCTGGCATGCATTCATTCGTTCGTTCATTCATCTGTTCTTTCTGTTAAGTAACACATTGCATGTAAAATGTCAAAAAAAAAAAAAACAATATGCATAGCTCAATGAATGGTAGAACAGAATCATTGCAGAGTTATTATTTCATTAATACATCATTACTAAGGGCAAAGCAATGTAAAGAAGTGTTTGCTATCAAGCAGGATACTTCCAGGGGCTGTCTTCAAAAGGAGAGTTGCACATCGTATAGGGAGGAGTTCATCCTTTTCTAGAAACTATTGGGCTTATATATATATATATTTTATATATATTATGTATATAATATATATAAAATATATTATGTATATAATATATACAATATATATTATGTATATAATATATATAAAATATATAATATATATAATATATACAATATATATTATGTATATAATATATATAAAATATATAATATATATAATAGTATATATTATATATATTATGCATATATTTAAGTGAAACAATGCAAGTCTAATGAAACAAAATCTTCACAGCAAAACTTGTGCGTTTGGGTTGCTGCTGATCCAAACAGTCACCTCAGAGCATCGTTTTGTGAAAACAAACTGGTTACCAGAATCTATCTTTGAAAGTGAAAGATAGTTTAATCCTGAGAAAGCTGCCTGAAAATCCAGTAAACAAGCTGGAGATAAGAATTCAAAGACTCTCACCAAAATCTTTTCAGCAGTCCAAACAAGCATGTGCAGTAAATGCTGAAAAAGCACACATTGATTTGGTCTTTGTGGAAGGATATTTACTGAGAAATAGAGGCTTTTTTTTTCTTGTTGGAATAAAATGTGCTTTTAAGATAAGCTTACCTAGCAATAGGAAATAAGTAAGCTAAAATGTAGCAGTCCAGAAAAAGAGAAAAATCTTTTAAATCCTCATATCATTTGAGTGCATTTTAAAAAAAGAAAGATTTTGAACTAGTAGTAGTAAAGGATGAATACTTTAAAATATAAGCTAGAGGGACAGTCATTCTAGTAGAGCTGGTTAAGCTACCAACTGGGACACTAGCATCCTGTGTCAGAGTACCTGGAATGGATCCTGCCTTGGCTTTCAGGCCAGCTGTCTGCTAGTATGTGCCCTGAGAGTAATGGATGAAGTATCTGGATGACTGCCACCCATAGGTAGACCCAAATGGAGTTTCTGGCTCCCAACTTTCACTTGGCCCAATTTTGTGTATTGCGGGAATTTGAAGAAGGAATCAGCAGATGGAAGAACTCTCCTTCACTCTGTTTTTCATATAAAAATAAAAGTAAACTTGAGACATATGCATATTTAAAGCAAGGTTCCCTACTCCACTGCTCCCCAATGTAGATCCCTTGATGTCCAGAAGTTTGCTAAGATATCTCAAGGTATGCACACTATGTGAATGGTGTCTTTTATTTTTCAATTTCAGGAGTAAATACTACCCCAACGCCTCTGTTCCACCTTTGAAGACACTATTTCCTAGGATAGTTGGCAGTTGGCTCCTTCAGACTAACTCTTGACTGATGGAAGATCATCATCAGTAATTCATATGTTAGATTCTCTCTTTCACTCTTTCCTCATCTGAAGAGTATTCTGTCAGTTATGTTAGTCATGGCTGTGATTAAAGAATTAGTATTCAGGAAGCACTTTGGGTGTTTAATGAGTGATGAAACTTAATGCACCTGAAAACTCTCACAACTTGCTTTTACTCACTCACTTAATCAAGCAGACAATTAGTGCCCTTCATCTCTTTGTATGAACCAGAAAGGCGTGCCGCTTGGGCAAGATGCAAATAGAATCCCATTCACCAGGCCCTTCTAGCTCTTTCTGTAGAAAACTGCAAAGAATAAAACAGTATCCAGAGTGGCATCTGTTCCAAAAGTGAAAGCAAATGACAGCTGAGGATATTCCTGGAGGTGGGTAAAACATAACAACTTGTCACCTTTCTACTTTTACTTCTGTACAGTAGGTTGCCTAGAAGGCATGAGATGTTTGATGTTCTGTGTGCATATGTGTGTGCAGTGTTTGTGTGTACACTCAGATAAGAAACCTACTCACATCAGACCTTTACGTAACTTAGACGTGCCCCATAGAACTCTGACTCCCTCTGCATTAGTTGGGAATCAAAAAGCAGGGCAAGGAGCAAGGGTCTTAATCTCTACTCAGGACACTTAACCACGGTGATCCGCGTAAGTGTCAGATTGGAAAGATTCAGTCAGAATTCAAGATACCCAAGTGTGCCTTAAAAATTTTGAAGAAACTAGAAAATAGCAAATCCCAACATAAAGAGACTCTTTGAGAGCAAATATTCTTAAGCTATAGTAATTCTCCTTGGGCTGCTGCAATCTGGCTTCACCTGTCACGTGGGCAGCTTCAGGCACTCCAGTTGTAACAAACTCCCAACGGCTCCTCAAGGGTCCAGATACCACTTTTTGGAATCAGAATTTAGTTCCTAAATAAAACAACTCACTAGAACATCTCCCTTTCTTCTCTTCCTAGTGAGATGCTTTAGAATTAGGCTGGACCTGAGATACAAGCCACTAGTTCCAGCACATCTGGAGAACAGATCTGGCAACAAGTTCACACTGGGGCTGTGCTGACTACTCCGAGATACCATTCCTCAGGATACGAGAACTAGCTTAGCAATTTTTTACATGGAATTGTTGAACAATCCAAACAACCCTTAGTGCCGAAATTTCTTAGCTAAGATGAAGATGTTAAGTTTAGATATATAAGAAAAGAGCCATATCAGAAAGAAACTAAAGTAAAAGGAAAGTAAACTCATATGTTGAAACATGTACTGTGTTTCAAAAAGACCTTTTCTTTCAAGTGTTCACTGAACACTTTTTAACAGTGTTGCTTTTGTTTTTGTTTGCTTCTCTGTGCTTTAGAACAAGTAAACTCAAAGCTACTACTAGAGACTCTCTTCAATTTCCCAAAGATTTAAGGCACTGTCAATGGAGTCAATGTTTTCAAAACCATATTGTAGGTCCAGCATGGTAGCCTAATGGCTAAAGACCATGCCTTGAATTCAGTGGGGTCCTATATGGGAATCTATTATAATTCCAGCAACCCTGCTTCCCATCCAGCTCCCTGGTCGTGGCCTGGGAAAGCAGTCGAGGACAGCCCAAAGCCTTGGAGCCCTGCACCCACGTGGGAGATCCAGAAGAGGCTCTGGGCTCATGGCTTTGGGTGGGCTCAGCTCCAGCTGTTGCAGGTGCTTGGGGAATGAATCAACAGACAGAAGATCTTCCTCTCTGTCTCTCCTCTCTGTATATCTGACTTTGCAACAAAAATAAATAAATCTTTATTTAAAAAAATCCACACTGTGAAACAAGGAAACAACCACACTGGTCTCATCTAATACTCCATTCTCACTAAGGCTCTGAAAGGCTCATTAAATGGCATCAACTATGATACACTCATGCTCCCAGACTCTTGGAGACACCGTACTCATAGGTGTTCTATAGTGCTAAGATCTTGCAGTAGAGCCTGGGAACCTAGCAGCAGCATCCATGATCACTCTGCAGTTTACTCCTTTAATGTTAACAGATGGTTAGCATTTATACATAAACCAGAGGGCTTAGGGAAGTGGCATTAACAGGGGGCACTGTTGGGGCACTTTACAAACATCAAGTGGTCTAACTCTCTCCATGATCATGTGAGATGCTAATGTTATCCCAACTTAGAGAAGGGGTTAAAAGAGTGAACGATTAACTCAAAGTTTAGAGACTCAGAAGCCAGTGAATCTTACAACTGAATCTAGCTTGTTTAGAGTGAAAGCAAACAGAGGAAAAAGAGTTCCATGGTAGAGTAAACCTGGAAGACTTTGGATTCATCACATTTAACGATTCCTCCATGCTTTCAATATGCAAACAAGTATCGTGAGTCCTAGAAGCAGAATAGCTCTGAGAAACCTGGTCTCTTTAATAAACACTGCTCAATCCGTCCCAGGCTATCATTATAGCAATCTCTAGTGACCCACATCTGATAGTAAAGATCATCAGCTTTCGTGACTATTGAATCATAAGGTATGGACCTGGTAGTAAAGTTTCTTGTGTTAGAATGAGTATTGCAATATCTCTTACTTACAGACCATAAACGGAAGCAACTGCAGCTGCAGTTCAGAGAGTAATCCTAACAATCCAGCTAAATCCGAGACCAGATCATGTCTCTGCTCAAGGCAGAGGTTTCGCATCATCTCACTTCAAATAACAGCCAAGTTCTTCCAAAAGTCCACAAGGCCAACACAATGATTCCCTGTTTGTACTGGACATCACCTTCCACTTGTATTTACCTTTGGCTCACCTTGTTCCACAATACTGGCATCTATTCTATTGGTAGAATGAATGTTAAAAATCTCCAGCCTGAGGGAATTTACACTTGCTCTGTCTGGGATACTCAGTTCCCTAAATTTACAGACTTAGACTCCACCTTCATTCAGGTTTTTCTATTTTTAAAAGACTTATTTTTATTAGAAAAGCAGATTTACAATAAGAAAGATATACAGAGAGAAAAAGATCTTCCATCTGCTGTTTCACACCCAATTGGCCACAATGGCCAGAGCTGAACTAATCCAAAGCCGGGAGCTTCTTCCAAGTTTCCCACATGGATGCACAGTCCCAAGACATTGGGTCATCTTTCTCTGCTTTTTAAGCCATAGCCAGTGAGCTGGATCACAAGTGTGCAGCTGGATCACAAACTTGCATCCATATTGGATGCCAGAGCTTACAGGTAGAAGCTTAGTCAGTTGAGTCAAGGCACCAACCTTTTCACTCAGGTATTTATAATCCAAATATTATTCTAAAGTTTGTGAGAGGCTTCCCCTTCCCCACTTATGTTAAAATCACAACAATATTCAATATATCTCAAACACAATTTATGCTTGGTTTAGTTTTGTGGGTTTGTTTTTCACCCAAAGCACTTATGCTCATCTAATACACCATCTGTGTCCTTATTTGCTTTAATTGCCTGCATCTCTTCTTTTAGAATGTTACACGGGTCCACTGAAGCTAAATAATTTCATTTACTCTGATATTTCCAGCGTCCAAAACAGTGCCCAGATCCTAGTGGGCATTCAATGATTCCTGAATGAATTAATGAATGTGTTATCTCTCTATTTGTTCATTTTTTAAATGTCTCTTCAATAAACCCATTTCTGTTATTTATTTTCTTCCACAGTTCAACCAGTTACTCACTTCAATTAACTCATAGCTAATAGCGAAAATCACTCACATAGCTGATGTCTCAGTGGACTTTAAGGCCATCCGGATAAAAATTCTGATCAAGTAAAAATTTGCTCACTTGTTCTAGGTTATTTGGCAGTAGAGATTAGACTACATTTATTATTTTATTAAAGTATTTATATGATGCAGAGATAGAGACAGAAAAAATAGCGCCCTTATTTGTTGACTAACTTTCAAATTCCAACAATGGCTGGGACAGGGCAAAGAGCGATAAATTCAATCCAGGTCTCCCAGGTAGATGGGAGGAACTTCTTAGTTGAACCATCACTGTTGCTTCCTAGAGCTGACATTCACAAGCAGCTGGAGTCAGGAGCTAGAGCCAGCCACTGAACTCAGGTTTTCCAGGGTGGAACACTGGCATCATCACATAGTTACTGTAACAATGAGACCAAATACTAACTACAATTGACTGAAGGCATTTGTTTTGGTGAAAAAAATTTGAAATCCAACCATAGCTTTCTTTTTCATAATATACATTTTCACAAACTTTTGAAGATCATATAAAACATTGAAGCTTGAAATGACTTTTCACTTCAAGAACGAGAAAACTGAAGCCTAAAGAAACAAACTTTCCCTAGAATACTAATCAGTGGTTTACTCATAGCCAGATCCAAGTTCTATAAATTATTATAAAAGATGTCATTTAACAAGGGCTATTTAGTTGGAAATCTTTGATTCCCCATCATTAGAATATCATTAGACATAATAGTACAACATATTGTATTATTAGTGTATGATATGTCCAGTTTTATATACTTAGACTCATCATCAAGAGCATACAATTTTGAGGTTGGGAATATTTTTGTGTCCTTATTTCCTAATAGAACAATAATAATAGCTCACATTCCCATAACATTGTGTGCTGTAGGTATCCTTCCACATACTTTGTTAGTCTAGGCCAATTAGTCTTCAGTGAAAAAAAAATGTCAAATACTGCTCCTATCCCACCATATGCATAAAGAAATAGAGAACAATAGGCCAATATGAGACAGAGTTTGGATATGGACTTGCCTGGTTCTACAGCATTCATTTTCAGCCTTACAGAGGATTGTCAAGGCAAATGAAAATTGGTGATTAAAGTGATGTAACTTGTTTCATTATATTTAAGGAAGAGAGATGCAGAAAGAGAATAGACAAAGAATTTCTACCTGCTGGCTCACTCCCCAAGTGCCCACAACAATAAGGGTTTGAACATGATGAAGTCAGGAACTGTGAACTCCAGTTGGGTCTCATACCTGGGTGACAAAGACTGAAGTATTGAGCCATCACTTGCTGCCTACCAGGGCACACTTCTTTTGCGGAGACAGGACCCTAACCTGGGAACCATGAAGTGGAATGTGGGTGACAACTTAACCACTGTCTCAGACACCTGACCCTAGTAATTATATTTTTACAATGCAGTTCCAACTGGAAGTAGGTACCAATGTGCAAGGTTTTTATTTGTTTTAAGTTTTTTTTATTTGTTTGAACATTAATTTAAAAAAAAATTCTTGAATGTATTTATGCACTTGTAAATTGACATCCATATGGAAATCTGAAGTTTAAGTTTTAAAATATTTTACTAAATATGTTCAAAGTGGTTTGCTTTTCTTTTAAATCTAATGAAACAGCATGAAAAATGATAGAGAATAGGTTCATTATGACATTCAAAGAAGACTGGAAAACAAAATGTCTATATATTTACACCTTAACATAGAGTTTTACTGCCTTTTGATTTCTTCCAGATATATCTGGAACCAAATGTATACCATTCTAAACATGTATTAAAGTCCTGTTAGATCAGGATCACAGTTAACAGCTGCACAGCTGAACAGCATACGCTATAGGCTTACAAACTGAACATAAACTGACTATATTTTAAGTAATTTACATTATGTTTAATTCTGCAGATGTGTTTTTCAAAATGGTCTAAGGGTTTTGGTTTGGGGTTAAAAAATACTTTCAAGCAATGTTTACAGCACTGATGTTCACATGTGCTCGTGCCATAGTTTGTACATTCATTGTGTTTAGTCCCACCTGCTACTCTGTTTATAAAGTACACCTTGAGTTTAACAGCTATTTTAATCAGTTAATCTGTTCACTTAAAGAAGTATCATGTTAATTTGAAAAACATCCTGAACTTCTTTTGTTGTTTTTTATATAGAAATTATTTTCCACATCGATAATTAAAAATTAAGTTTAAATATTTAATGGTTCTTTCAGGACATTTTTTCAGGAAAAAGAATATCAAGGGTCATCATAATTAACAATAAAAATAATACTAAAGAATTTGTTAAATTGTAGCATCATAGAGTATTTCAAAATTACTTTATATCATATTAACATATTTCTTTTTTTATCATTTAAGGACAAATGGTCTCACATTTGAGAAGCTGAATTGGTTCTTTGGTCTTTAATAGCTGCCTGTTGTGACTGAAGACAAGTATTCTAAATACAGAGGTACTTGTTCTTGTGGATAAATTCTGAACCCAAATCCTGCCATTGTTGCTGAAAAACAAACTGCTGTTGAAAATTGACATGAAATGTAAACCTACTGTCTTAACAACAAGGATAATTATATATTTCCCAAGAGTTTAATCACCCCCTCTCTACTGTCCTGGCCACAATCCAAAAGAAATCATCCAATTCCACCATTCTAAGCAAAAGCCTTTGTTGATTTGATCTAATCTCATCTTCTCAATTTCTTAGAACTATATACCACTTTAAAGCTACTACATTACACCTATGAGGCAGAATTTCACTCGTAGAACACGTATCTTATTGCATTTACATAGCGTATGAGGATCTTTAAAATAAAACAGATGTTTGATGAAGTCAGTGAAACATTCTTACCATTACATCATGCAAAAATTATTACATTTTTGCAAACATTTCTAAATATGACTGTATTCTTAAAATGTCTAACTACAAAAGAAAATGTTTCACTAATTTAGCATGTTAATGTTTCACCAAATATTTTTATTAAGGGTCCATACTGAGTGTAACATGGTTTCTATTCCTATATTCCAGATGATAATTTGCTCTGAGGTTTAAATTTACAATAACTACTTATGACATAATTACATTTACTGTCAACATTTTATTACATATCCTTTATTTCTTTACTTTGAATACTCTGACATGTCTTATAACAATGTAGCTTAATAATATAAAAATACTATAGAGCCTATGCTTTTTACTTAAAATATGTCATAAGAATTTTTCCATATCATAAAATATTCTTTAACATCATCAGTAAAAAACATGAAATGAGATATATGTATCAATATATTTTAGAAATTTCCAGCTACTTAGGTAACTAATCTCTTAGGTATTTATGTCCAATTGCTACCAAAATATTTCAAAACTGACTTGCTAAAAGTGATATTAGCATATTGTCTTGCCAGTTAAGTGTTAGAAAACCTTACTTTAAGTATAGACTTTGTGTCATAGCCATTTATGCTTCTCACTGAATTTAAGTTACTGAGTTTAACTTACTCTGTTGTTTGGAGTTACCATATAGATTGCAAATTTAAATAGTTTCAAAACCAACATACATACAAGTTGAAGATCACAGACAACCAAGCACTACTAGACAGTTCTTTATCACCTAAAAACTTCCCTTTTTTCAATTGGATTCTTACAAGTGTGTTCAGGAATATGTTTGATTCTCATCACAACCGACTGATAAATGAAAATGTCTGTATGTCACAAGTATGCTTGAATTTCACAGGTCTCAGGTTTCACAGCAGAGAATAAGCTTTTCTTTCAGTAAGGACAACAAATCAAGACATAAGGCAGACAGTTACCTTTGAGAAAAGCATAAACTTATAAACAATTGTTTCATGTATTGTTCTTCTCAGCTTGGAATGTACCATATTTAACATTTTGTCTAATATTATTTTGTGATTTATTTACAATGTAGGTAGAGTAACAAAGAGAGAAAGAGAGATTTCTGATGCACTGGCTTATTTTCACCATAGTCACAATGACCATGGCTGGGCCAGGCCAAAGCCAGAGCTAGGAACTCCATCCTGTTTTCCAACATAGATGGCAGGAACTACACCATCGGCTGTCCGTCAGGAACATTACTAGGAACTTGGATTGGGTTTGAAGCAGACAGGACTTCATCCCACGCACTCTATACAGACGAACATGCCCACGTGGCAGCTTAACTTCCTGCATCACAATGCCCACGACTGGATATTGTTATTCAAAGTAATCATGATGTGACAACATATACATAAACAGTTTAAGTAGAAATTAACCTAGAGAGTCAAAATTACTTCAAAAAATTCATGGAGAGATAAAACTAGAAGATACGTTTGTTTTTGTGTGATTTTGCCTGAATTTATGTAGTATAGTTATAATTTACATTTTTGGTGATTCTTAAAAAAAAGACATTTATTTTTATTGGAATGGCAGATATACAGAGAAGGAGAGACAGAGAGGAAGATCTTCTGTCCACTGATTCACTCCCCAAGTGGCCACAATGGCCATTCTGAAGCCAGGAGCCAGGAGCTTCTTCTGGGTCTCCCACATGGATGCAGGGTCCCAAAGTTTTGGGCCATTCTCGATTGCTTGCCCAGGCCACAAGCAGGGAGCTGTATGGGAAGCGGGGATTCCAGGATTAGACTTGGCGCTCATATGGGATCCTGGTGTGCATTCAAGGCGAGGACTTTAACCGCTATGCTATCATGCCAGGCCCTATTTTTTGGTGATCTTTTTAAGACTTCCCTCAAAAATATACATCCTAATTTATCCAAGTCACATTACTTTGGCCAGCATCACTTACTTCTTGATTTCCTTCCAAATTTCAAAAATGAGTTGCCATATGATAGAATTTTGAAAGATTTATTTATCATTCATTTCCTGGTGAAATATGATCCATAAAGTTAGAATAATTAAAGAAGCCATCAATTTCCATAGTGCATACTTTGTTAACTGAAGAATTAATAATATTCCCTGAGCTAGCAATTTTTATCCCTCTTATAAAGCAGAACTTCTATTATAAGTAATCACAATTTTTTTCAGACCTGTTCAACTTATATTGAATATACAGAACATTTGTAATATCTAATTATTAAGCCGGATTGTCTACTATACCAGAATTTTCTGACCTTGGCTCCTTTATCCTTTTCCCCCCAAAATAATACTTTGCAGGGTGATTTTAATACAGAGATGTTTCTTTAATATTTATTTATTTATTTATTTGAAAGGCAGCATGAGAGAGAGAGAGGGAAAGGCAAAGAAACAGATGTACCATTCACTGATTCACTCCCCAATGGCCACAATCACAAGACTGGGCCAGGATCCAGTAGGGTCTCCCATGTAGGTGTCATTGCCCAGGGACTTAAGCTATCTTCCACTGCTTCCCCAGTCCATGAGAGTGAGCAAGATTGGAAGTGGAACAGCTAGGACTCAATGGGATGCCAACACTGCAGATGGATGATTAGGCTGTTGAGTCACTGTGTCACTGTATATTCTAAACCTGCTTTTATTAGAAGTCTCATAGAGTTCACATTAGCAGTAATGGCTTCTGACTTGTTCATCAGAGATGCATTAGCTCTCTTTAATGATCAATTTACTTATTATTGGAAAGACAGAGTTACAGAGAGAAGGAGATAGTGAGTGTTCAACAACAAACCATACCAATGCTGCTTGATGCATTAGCGTTTATCAGTACACTGAGCCTGATTTTGAACTCACAACTCTGTATCACATACCATACTGCATGCCTACTTGGATCTAAGAAGAAGATCCACATGTAGATCACAGCTAATCCATGAAGGGAAATGAGCTATGGTTGAAAAGATTGCTTTATTGTCCTCTGCCTAGAGTGATTCTTCTCTCCTCCCCTAATCCCCCTCTTTCAACTGACTTTCTGCAATGCCTAGCAATGCTTTTGTTTGTTACAACTGGGAGAGACAGTGCTGCCGTGTTGCTGGAATTAAAAAATACTACTAAAGCCTGTACATTGCACAGGACAGAATCCTTCCCACAGCAAAGAATAATCTGGCTTAAAACATCGAAAGTGTTGAGTTTGAGCGACTGTGTTCTGATCTAGCTGTAACATACATTGAGTATAATTTTGTTCTTGAGGATACTGAACACTTATCTTTTAAGAGTTACTCATTTATTTCTATGAGAAAGTCATATTTACAGAGAGCAGGAGAGATGGAGAGAAAGAATCTTTGGCTGGTTCACACCCAGGTGGCTGCAACAGCTGGAGCTGAGCTGACTCCAAGCCAGAGGGAGGAGCTTCTGCCAAGTCCCCCATGTGAGTGAGGGGTCCCAATGGTTTGGGTCATTCTCGACTGCTTTCCCAGGCCATAGTCAGGGAGCTGGATGGGAAGTGGGGCAGCCAGGACACGAACCAGCACTCATATGGGATCCTGGCCATGCAAGATAAGGCTTTACTTGCTAGGCTGTTGTGCTGGGACCATGAATACTTATCTTTAAATGGGGTACAGTTAAGCTCTAAGATTGTTACATAGCTCTGTTGCCCAAGAGTATTAAAAATATAAAATTCTATACAAATATACCCATGTATTTATTAACAGGTTGCATATCATAAAATCAAAATTACTTACATTCTTCCAAGAAGTGTTTCTAATAAGAAGCCATTTAGAGTTTTAAAAAGACGTAATATTTCTTTTTTCTTTTTCTTGTAAATTTTCATTTAATTTGGAAGGCAAAAAAGAGCTCTTCCATTTGCTGGTTTCCTCTCCAAGTGCATGCCACAGCCAGGACTGTGCAAAGCCAAAGCCAGGAGACAAGAATTCAGCTTGTGTTTTCTGTGTGGTTAGGTGGGACCCAGATGCTTGAGCCAACACCTGCTGTTCCAAGGGTATGCATTAACAGGAACCTGGGTTGAAGCAGAGCCAGGACTCAAAGCAGGCACCTTGATAGGAGATGTTGGCATCTCAAGTGGCTTCTCAATCACCAGGTGTGTCTTAGGGTATATTTTCCAAATATGTTATTTACTTGAATGCATACTTGGATTAAATGAAGGGAAAAAAATCTGTCAAAGAAACTCAGAGTTTAAAAAAAGGTTGATCAGAGAACTCTGTTGTCTTTTACAAAAATGTATTTTATTTATTTGGAAGGCAGAGTTACAGAGAGAGCAGGAGGAACAGAGAGCGGTCTTCCACCAGCTGGTTCACTCCCCAAGTCCAGGGCTATGCCAGGCCAAAGCAAGCAGCTGGGCCCTTTCTCTGGGTCTCCTAAGTGGGTGCAGTGGCCCAAGAACCTAGGTAATCCTCTGTCACTTCCCCATCCACACGAGCAGGGAGGTGGATTATAAATAGAGCAGCTGGGATTCGAACAGGCATCCATATGGTATGCAGGCATGGCAGGCAGTACCGTAACTTGTTTTGCAACAGTACTGGCCCAGTCGCCATCGAACAACTCTCACATGACAACTGTTAAATACTACCAAACTTAATGTGATAAATCAGAGACATAAAATTTTTCTGTGGACATGATTACAAATTAATATATAGTAAATATCGTGAGATGATGCACTGTGGAGTTATATCAGTAGCTACTGGCTATCCGTGTACTTTTATTTCTCTGGTATAACATCTACCACTCACCTTCCAGTGAATAATTGGAGCCTGAAAGTTATGGCACTTATTGTTTACTTAAACTTTTCTCTTTGAACAGACAAGAATACAGAATAATGATGAAGCACAAATTTGTTTCTGAAATATCTAAGTGGTAAGAGATGCCCAACTGTGTTTATCTGTCTGTCATTGATTAGCTTTGTAAGTGTGGACATCCCCCCCTTTTTTTTTTTAAGATTTATTTATTTTTATTGGAAAGGCATATATACAGAGAAGAAAGACAGAGAGAAAGATCTTCCATCGATGGTTCATTCCCCAAGCGGCCACAACGGCTGGAGCTGAGCCAATCTGAAGCTTGACTGCTTTCCCAGGCCACAGGCAGGGAGCCGGTTGGGAAGTGGAGCTTCTGGGATTAGAACCCGTGCCCACATGGGATCCGAGGACCTTAACTGCTACCCTATCGCGCGGGCCCGGACATCCCTCTTAAAGTCTCTACTTTTTTTTTTATTATTTATATAATTAATTATTCATAAAATTCCAGCACCCTAACTGCATCAGTACCCAAGGATGGGGGATGAACCACTCAATGTCATCTTAGGTTTCCCGATGTGGAGCAAGTTCCCAGCATACTGCTTAAGTGGTTTCAATACCTCTGAGATGCTGTGAATTTCATTGCTTCAAGATTGAGGAAATCCTCCTTAGGCAAGGCCTGCTCTTTTTATATTAAGGGAAGAGAATATTAGTTTTTTCCCTTAAAGGAATGTTACAGAGATTGAGACAGATAATATTTAAAAGATTCTTAATACAGTTTTTGGTGGAGTAAGCAACATTACAGTTTAACTATTATTACTATTTTATTAGTTATTACTTTAAATAATTTTAAAATATTTTAAAATAATGATTCTTTTAAATAATGATTCTTTTAAAAATAAATAATTAATTGATTATTATTGTAATTTTATTGCCAAAGAAACAGATGCATTCTAAGAAATCTCAAGATTTTGTTTATAATTACTAGTAGAAGACTAGCAGTTATACTCAGTGAATAAAGGAAAATGTATATGATTGTTACTTAAAAGACTATTTAGAAAGCGCAGACATTGTGGCTCAGCAAGTTCAAACCACAGTTTAGGATGTCCATATTCTATATCCAGATGCCAATTCAAGTGCTGGACACGCTGCTTCTGATCATACTTGATGGTAATACAGCTGTAGGGACAATGGTGCTTCAAATGTTTGAGGGGCAGTACACGCGTATGGGTTGCCCAGATAGAATTTCTGGCTCTGGGCTTTGGTTCAGTTTGGCCCTGCTTATTGTCACCATTCAGGAGACAATCAATGAATAGAATCTCTCTCTTCCTCTCTCTGTCTTTATCTTTCATTGTGCCTATCATATAAGTAAATTATTAAATGCACAAATAAATCTTTTTTTCAAATACAGGTTGCTCAGAAAAGAGTAAATTCAATTTTTTAGTAAGTACAATTTTAAAATGTACAAGCAATGCATTCCTGAATAAGTTCTGTGAAAGATGGAAATTAATATAAGGTTTGTAATTCGCTATTATTTAATAATAATAGCATTAGTGGCAGTGCACTTTTAAACACCTTTACTATGTAGAAGCTAACAATAAAGTCAAAATGCCTTGTCTGAAATGTGACAACCAAATAGTGTAGAGCTAATATTAAGGCTATATTCTCAAAGCACATCTCCTCTTTAATGCAGTGGAAACAAGTAAGTATGGTTATAAAAAAAGTGAAGCAAATTGATAGGTCATTATATGTTTCTTTAGTTTTTAAATAAGGAGGAGAAACAGTTCTGATTGTCATCTACATACCCCAAACAATGACTATATAATTAATGATGTAGAAATGGGAGATGATTTAAAACCTACCAAAGAGTAAATGTTAAATTAGTAATTTGGCATTTAAAAAATCTATTTTTCTATGTTATTTCTTTAGCAAAATGTCACAAGCCCATTTCAAACATATCTCAGTGCAAGTCAGCTTGGCTAACGTAGACTACAGAGTCAAAAGAATGAAAAGGAAATACTAACAGTGTATATGTAAGTGTCATAAAATGAGCTTTCCAGATATTTATTTGTGAGTGGGTAAGATTTAAGAGAGGAAAACAATAATTTCTAGAATGAATCAGAGTTGTTAAGGATAGAACGCATAGAGATTTCCTGATTTTGTAACATGGATCAGTACTGATTAAATTAACTACATTGTGAAGAGTTCAAAATATTTATAGTACTGTCTCAGTGGGACCTTTCCATTAAAAAAAATTATAGTACTATTTAAATTAGATTTTTACAAAGATTTCCCTCACATTATATATATTGTGATTAATTCTTAGTTTTTTGAAAAGTATACATTATTATCACAAGACCATCTAAAAATAACAAATAATAACATAAACTGAGCTTAAAATATTAAGCTTAGAATGGATATACTATTGCATGATTAGTATATGTGTTAGCAAACCATTTGTAAAAATATGAAGATGAGAGACAGTTTTGTTACACAAAGATAATCTCTCTACCCTGTTACTGTGAGAAGGACAACAGAATTTCTTTCTATTTTAGAAACTTCTTTACAAATGTGAGTAATCCATAGATTTTGAAATTTCCTTCTGTGGTTGATTAAAATATTTACCATTGGCCATTAGCTTTTCAGCTCATGTTTCTTTGAATCTGTTTTAGGTAGCAAATTTGCTATAGCTCTAATAAGTTATTAAAACACCACTTGAAACTAAAGGTATCTACATGCTTGCACACACATTTTCGGTCTCTTTAACATATGTTGGTGTCTTTGTTCCTAAGAGAACACCTCCCCTCTGAAATGGAATTGGTTGAGGATGTTTGGAATACAATGCTCTATTGCCCTCTGCTGGTTAGAAAATAATTTAAGTAAGGCCTTCCCATGTGATCCTTAACTATGGGGTAACTTAGAAATGGGATGTGGAAGATAAAGATACAACTCAGAATAATAAAGCCACATATGAGAACATTAGGAGATATAAAAACAATGGATTTCCAAAACATTCTTACTACATGCTTCAGAACTACTTATTTTGAACATTTTAAAATTAGTTTCTGGATTGGCTGAGATATGTGATAATTTTAACTGAGATAACAGTTATTCTAGTTATTCTCCCTTCAGAATGATAACTGTAAGATTCATAGCTGCCTAGGAATTCTTGGGATTTCTGAAGAAGATATTACATACTGTTCTAATTGTTGCCACAATTTAGAATACTTTTATTCTAATATTATGATGGATCTAGAGTGAGCTTATTTTTGAAAGTAATCTTTGTATCTAGTTGAATTAAATACTTAACATGTCTTAGTGAAAATTAAAGTTCTTCAATTAAACACATGATTTGCATACTTCATTATTTTAAAGCATTATTTATTTTTTATCTAACGTCCATTGACAGCTCAGTGAGGAACCATCAAAATTAGTGTATGATGCTGTGCAAGTTATTCAATAAGTAAAGCACCCAGGGACATTAAGTGCACAGCGCAATGACTCCACATGGTTCATTTTAGTACTGCGTGCTGCCTTACCATTTGATTAGATTTAGTTCAAAGACATCTAAACAGTAACTTACCAGCTGTCACAGAAGGTTTATACTTTCTCATTAAGATGATCTTGCTGGCTTTGCTTAAATATATTTGGGTTAATGTTTAGAACAAGCCTGTCTCTGTCTTTTTTTTTTTTTTTTCAAAATTTTGCTGGTATTTTGAACCTGGGATTTATTTTACATTTTTAGTAGCTTTTCTTAGCTACAGTTTTGCTGTAATAATCTGGTTTTTATTTTTGATGTGCATTTTTTGGGGAACATTTATAAAACTTGGGTCATGGTTTTGAAACAGGATTTTCTTTCCATGAGCTCCACTTTACTATTCTGCCTTAATAACCAGTGTCAATTACAAATAAGAAGGATACATTTTACCCATGTCTTCCTTGCCAAAAGAACTGTCAACCCTTTCAAACATTGCTGGAGAAAACAGTGTTTTATAATTTACTCAAAATTCTCTGATCTAGATTCAATTCAGATGGCGAAGTTCCTTGCAGTGCCTGGTTCTCTGTGAAACGAGAGAAAAAGTGTCACCTAGAAAGTAACATTATAATGCCAAGAAAATATTTTTTATTTATGGTTCACAGGTGAGATGAAATACAAAATCATTAAACATATTTGTTCATGATTCTCTTTTTTTGATGTTTTAAATTTTATTTTATTTTATTTTATTTGTTTTTTTTAATTGCCATTTTAAGATGTATAGAACCCAGTTGTATATAAACTAATAATTGAAATGTCAATGTAGAGTCACAGGATGTGGTTCAGAACTTGCATTCTTTTTTTTTTCTCTCTTTTAACATATTGGTTACTCAATACCATGTCAACTAATTCCATAATGTTATAAATTGTTGCTGATGTAATGTCAGGGCTTTCAATTGATTGGGATGATACTCTGCCAGCTCTACCTTCAGACCAGAGATGGTCTCCCCAAGAAACCGTTGAACTTATCAGGACAATAAGATGCTGGACTTTATGCTTGGTAGATGTTTGCAATGAAAGAATCTCAACTGAATTTTAACTGTGCTCATTCTCTTTTTAAGACACAAGAACTCAAGAAAATTAGATTCAGAGATACAGGAGATTTGTTCAAACTCACACGCAGTGGTCAATCAGTAAAAATGTTTGCCTAACTTCAAGGGCATTGCCTTTTCATAATGATGTGCATCTCCAAAATAGCTGAGAATCCGCTTGTATTGGGATCTTAAACTTATCAGGTTCTTTGATACAGTTATTTAAGCTCTGCAAAGCTAAGGAATAATCCATATATTATAAAAGATGTTTATGACAACATTAGTTAAAATAATATGGGAACAAAGAGGAAAAATCTGGAAGAGGTCTAAATTTCTAGCAAAACAATCAAAGTCAACTATGGTATTTCATTTAATGGATATTACAATTCTTAAAATTACAGCTAGGTAATATTCAATAATATGAGTTGCTTAGAGTAAGATAGGCAACCCTTGGTCATGTGTTTCCATTGCTGTAGCACTCTGACTCTTGGTCTCCCCAGTACCTGCTTGCTCTCCGGCTTCCCATGGTAGAGGCTGAGGACAGGTATCCCCTGAGCATGGCCCCTGTGTGTCTGTATTCCTTACCCTCTGTTCACTTCTTGGGTGGGACAGTGAAGATAGCAATGCTAAGATGCTTTGTATTTCTAATTTGTGTCCTATTGGGAGTTTCAGGAGAGGTAAGGCCTAGCAGTAGTGGAATGTAGGCAGAGAAGCCATGAAAAGGTGAAAGCAGCTTTGGAACTGTGCCCAACTTATTCATTGTACGTCTCTTAGGATAGCTTATATTGCTGGAGAGCTGGGACATAGGTCTTCAACGTAACGGATGGACTTCAGAGTAATGAATATTTGTTCCTCTAGGGGTTCAAGTTGACTATATCACCATAGCGATTTGTGATTTTTTAAAATTTCTAGTGAGCCCTGTTATCACCAAGCTTGGTTAATAAAGACTCCTTAATAAACCTTAAAAAAATAAGTTTGGCAACAAAATGTTATGCATTATGTAATTAAATGGAAAATGTAAAATTACAGGTATTGTCTGAAAAAGGGTCCTATACATTGTTGGGTAAAGGGAGTTATATAAAACAAATGCATTCTGGACCCAGCGCAATAGCCCATTGGCTAAAGTCCTTGTCTTACATGTAATGGGATGCTCTATAGGCACTAATTTGTACTCTGGCCACTCCACTTCCTATCCAGCTCCTGCTTGTGGCCTGTGAAAGCAGTTGAGGATGGCCTAAGGTCTTGGGACCCTGCACTCCTGTGGGAGATCTAGAAGTACCAGGCTCCTAGCTTCAGATCACTCAGCTCTGGCTGAGTGAGTCATCGGATGGAAGATCTTCCTCTCTCTCTCTACTTCCCTCTGTATATCTGACTTCCCAATGAAAGTTCACTGTTTCACTCTCCAAGCGGCCACAACGGCCAAAACTGAGCCGATCCAGAGCCAGGAGCCAGGAGCCTCTTCTGGGTCTCCCACATGGGTGCAGGTTTCCAAGGTTTTGGACCGTCCTCAACTGCTTTCCTAGTTTACAAGCAGGGAGCTGGATGGGAAGTGGGGCTGCCGGGATTAGAACCGGTGCCCATATGGGATCCTGAGCATGTGCAAGGCAAGGACTTTAGCCACTAGGCAACAACACCAGGCCCGAAAATAAACAAATCTTTTGAATAATGCATTCTATATGATTTTAAATTAATTATATATATATATATATATATAACTTAGAACATGTGAGAACAATTTTGTGTACATCTATACCAATTTATTTATGTATGAAGTGATAAAATCAGTACACGTTTTGAAGTAGTATTTATATTTTGATACAAAAGTATATTCATTTTACAATTATGAAAATAAGTTATAATATAAACTGTACAGTTAAAGTTTAGACACTCACAAAAATGTATCTCAAACAGTTTTGTGCCAAAATAAATGTCTTTCAATTCCACATGAATGGACTTCTTGACGTACCAAGATAACAACAGTTGATAATTTAGGATGGGAGATGCATATTTATTGCTTATTTCTTCTTAAACCTAAAATTACTTGATTATGTCTATATTGATTTTTGTTGAAGAATTCAAGGTCTTGTGCTCTGGTGTGGTGGCTAACGCTAAACCTACGGCGCTAGCACCCCAGATGGTAACGTTTTATTTCTCCACTTCCCATCCAGCTTCCTGCTATTGTGCTTGGGACCCACATCCAGTTGGGAAACCCAGAAGAAACTTCTGGTTTTGTACCGGATTAGCTTTTCCTGTATTGCTGACTTTTCAAGTAGGGTTTACTTATTTACTTACGTACTTAAAGAATTCTCTTATGACTATTTCTGAGAAGTAATTTTAATCTCCTGTTCTTGAAGAAATTAGTTTGTCCTCCTCAGCAGTAACTGTCAGAGGCAGGTTCCTAGCTTGCTTTTAAATAACTCACTGTTAATTTCAATGGGAAAGTGAAGAATCTGAAAATTATTTTGACTGATTGTTGATGATGCCCACTAGGAGAGAGAAGAAAGTGCTACCACAATATTCTATTAATTTAAAACTTTTTGGTTACCAAAAGTGATAACCCCAAATTTAACTTTTCTTACACAATCTGCCTAGTATAAACACAACTGCCAGCATCACTGATGCTCTTCACTAGAATCAGGCATCTGAAATACTCTAGAAGCAGGCTCACTTACTATTAATAAGTACACTTATCAAAAATCTCTTTTATGGACTTATTAACTAAAAAATGAGACAATGTATCCTTTTCCTTGAATTATAAATGGAATATTTAAAACTTGCACAAAATTTTTACATAGGCTAACAAACTTATCTAAGCTAATGTGAGTTTCCTATAAAAACCAGAATAAGGTACTATAAAAGTTCATTTCTTTTGATCTCCAAGAAACCTAAACTTATGTTATGAAAAACAAAAATGTTGTACTTTTCCCTCCTCATGTTTCCCATCTTCTTTGTTTTCTTCCTATCGTAAACATATAAATAAAATATGTAATGGATGTAATTTGGCTTTTATATATGTAAAAATGTCCTTAACTTAAAAAAGTTGATACAAATTCATTAAATATAAACTTCACTCTGTGCTTGATAGCCACTTCTGTGGTAGAAAGAGCTATATGTTGATTTGTTTTCATTCCAACATCCTGCCTACTAGCGTTGTGTGTATACTGCCTTTCATGTATAAACATCTTCTAAATCTCATGACCAAAGAAATATTTTGTTTTTGAAAGAAATCTTTGTGCGTATAAATAAAATAAGCATTTCTTTTAAAGTCTCATTCTCCAAAAGTACAGTACAGGGTATTATGTAAACTTAAAAAAAAACTACTAAAAACACTGATGAGTAAAATATTAATCAGATAATGGTGCCTAGTTTGTTATTTGAGGGTATTAGTTTAAACGAAATTATTGCGTTCCTTTATTCTTCTTTTCTGGAAAAAAAAGTTTATGTTGAATGGAGTTTTCTAATGGCCAAAAGGAAAAGAAGGGCGCTGTGTGCCTCAAACTCGGTATTTTAAGTTGAAGTCAGCTGTTAAGAATTACTGAATTATCCAGGGCAGAATCTGGGGTAAGGCTCACATTACAGTGCATTGGATATGAAACGTTGAACACAAAAGGGGTGAGAACTTTTCAGTGATTAAAAAGGCCTGTGGGATTGAGTTTTGAGATTCCAGAGCTGCACATCAAGAGAAATGTTACAGATTCTCGAGTTCTCACAGCAAATTTTGTCTGTAAATCAATGAAGTGTTTCTAAAGAAACAGATCAGGATGCCTCTACAGGCTACATATAAAATTTCTTTCAATCCTTATGGGAATGAGAATTAAACCTGATAGATGAAAACAAATACCGAACAAAGTTAAGAAGTCAAACACATCTAGATTTTAATCAGGTCAGACAGTAGGGTGGATAGAGCAGGGTATTTCACTTATTTTCTCCCTGAACATGTTTTGAACAAAAAAATTTATTGACATTGTTACAATTTTAGTTGTTCTTTTCTGTATTTCTCACCTAACCCAGGACACAGTGACAATCACCAAGCTTCTTCATTTAAATATCTGTGTCGTTTCTCCAGCCTTATTAGTTATATTTGAACAGATTTCTCTAACACTTCATATTTGTTTTCCCCTAATGATTATTCTTCAAAATGCAACTGGCAGTTAAACAGTAAGTCATAGCATGTAGATATTGTTGATTTAAACATGCTACCTCAAGATCGATATAAAAATATTCCATAATTCATTCAATATTCTTTTTTATGCCAGAGGAATAGCTATAAAATTACCCATAGAATTTTTATGTGTTGCAAAGAGCTTTTATAGTTACTAAAGAAATTGTTTAGAAACTGAGTTCTAAAAAGCCTACTTTTTTTATGTGTGCAAGTGTTTGAGAAGGCATATTTGTATGTGTATAACTCCAAGAAAAACAAAATCCCTAATATGAAACACACATTTTGTGTTAAAGTTTGTAAAATGTGTAACATTACTCAGAATAAATTGGAAATATATGTCTTACATGCCACTTCATGATAGGACGTAGCTTTCAATTGAGAAAGTTGTTTGTGAACCTGAACTAAGCATTCTTATCAATGTAATGGCCTGTGATATTTAGCTATCTCTTTAATTTTTTATTTCTTATCTGATAGAATAATAGTTCTTTTAAGCAAATTACTTTGAAGAAATAAATGCACTTTTAGTTTAATTATTCATCCATTGTGCATTCATTCTAATCCAAATAAGATGTTTTCTTAACTAAACGCATCTGACTGGGTAAAGTGCTGCATGAAATGCTTTGTTAAACTTCATAGCTCTGAAGCTGGCATCCCATATGTGTGCTGATTCAGGTTCCAGCTACTACACCTCTGACATGCTCCCCACGAATGTGCCTAGGATAACAGTGGAAGATAGCTGAAGTGCTTGGATGAAGTTTGAGGCTTCTGGCTTGGGTCTGGTCCAGTCCTGGACACTTTGGCCCCTTGGGTTATAAACCAGTAAATGGAAGATCTATCTTTCCCTTTCTCTGCTTCTTAACTAACTAAATACCAATTAAAAAATAATGCTCTTAGTAACTTGGTAGTATCTTTCTAATAGAATAATTTAAGATGATACAGTTATATGCTGGAATTTAAATCAAAGTAAATGACATATAAAGCTAAGTATTTAGGTAGAGGTGAATTTTTATTATCTAGTAATTCATGCAACATAATTGAAACAAGAGCAAAGTTGGCGGATACCCCAAGAACAATGACATTTAAAGAACATTTGAAGGAGCTTTAAACCTATGAATGGTTTCTTAACACAGTGTGCTTGGGCCTAGCGGCTGAAGTCCTCGCCTTGAATGCGCTGGGATCCCAGATGGGCGCCGGTTCTAATCCCGGCAGCTCCACTTCCCATCCAGCTCCCTGCTTGTGGCCTGGGAAAGCAGTCGAGGACGGCCCGAAGCTTTGAGACCCTGCACCCATGTGGGAGACCTGGAAGAAGTTCCTGGTTCCTAGCTTCGGATCAGCGCAGTACCAGCCGTTGTGGCTCACTTGGGGAGTGAATCATTGGATGGAGGATCTTCCTCTCTGTCTCTCCTCCTTTCTGTATATCTGATTTGTAATAAAAAAATAAATAAATCTTTAAAAAAAACCACAGTGTACTGCTATGGGGAAAGGGATCCTACCTATATATTAGTAAGTTGTTTTCCTTCGATGATTTGGACTAGATTTTGAATGTTGCAGCTAACTCTCTGCTCCTCAGACTGCCATCTTTGTATCTTAAAATTGGTATACATTAGGAAGAGTAGGTGTTGAAAACAGAAAGCAGACACGCGCACTCAGAAGGTAGGGTAAATTTGTATGCCTGCTGATGGTACAATATTCTTACTTCAGGTCCCTGGTGCACTGAATACCTACAAGATTTAAGATTCAGTAAAGATTCACCTATAAAATATTAAAATTTTTAAAAAGCCTTCATTTAAAAGAAACCCTTCATGAAAAGAGTATCATTCTATCTGGCATTTTAAAAATGATTTAGTTTATTTATTTAAAATGCAGAGTTATGGAGAGAGAGAGGAGAGACAAAGAGAGATCTATCTGCTGGTTCAGTCCTCAAATGGCTGCGATGACTGACTGGACCAAACAGTTCAAGAGTTTCATCCAGGCCTCTCACATGAATGTAGGGGACCAAGCACTTGGTCCATCAAATATTGGTCCAATACTTGGTCCAGCACATTAGTAGGGAGCTGGGTCAGTTTTGATCTGATTGATTTGAATCAGCACTACATGATACTGGCATTTCAGGTTGCAGCTTCACCTGTTGCACTTCAATGCCAGCACCATTATAGTAAATTATAATGATATTCTCAATTGATAGGAGTTCATGGACAAAGCAAACACTTCTAATTCTCAGGCCCAGACTGTAGCACTGCCTATCAAGGGTTAGACAGAATTTACAAACTGCAGATCACAAAGAGCCCTAAAACCTGAATAAATATAGATAGCAGCTTTGGTGTAGCTCCTTTGTCTACATGCACAAGAAATGTTTATTCTGTGGTCAACAGATATATCCATCCAAATTAGAAAGACAATTTGAAATGGACCAGCACTGTGGTATGACAGGTTGAGCTGCTATTTATGACACATGCACATCACAGTCCCATATCACATCCCATATTAGAGTGCCAGTTAGAAATCTGGCTTTTTGAAACTCTGGATACAACATTATTTCTAGTGCTACTGATTACAGATGTACTTGTGTTCCTGATACTCACATAGGTATACAGTTTCAGGTCCTTAGCTTAAGGCGGGACCAGCCCTGGGATTTTGGGCATTTTGGGAGCAGACCAGTGGTTGGAAGATCTCACTATATCTGTCTTTCCTTCTGTCACTATGCCTTTTAAATGAGTGACTAAATCAATAAACAAATCTGTAAAAGAAGCATGAGAGTGTGCGAGTTCCTATTGATTGATTGAAGATTCTGTTACCCAATGGCCAAGAAAAGATTCCTAGAAATAATTTCAGTCTCATAGTCATTTCAGTCTCATATTCAGTCTCATACCTCATTTTGGTAAGGTTAAGATAGTGAAGTTTCAAAACAGAATTGGATTTAATTAAAAAAAAAACTAGAGGTACTAGGTCTACTCAGAAATGAAATGGAGGCACTTTGTTTTCATTTCAAGTTAGAGCATCAAACTCTCTACTATTTTCTGAGCAAAGTATTTGCATCTTAAAAAATAATCCTGCAATTATTTTCCCTGTATTAGCTTTGGGGCTGAAATGTTGTATAACTTTATATTACTTAAAGATAGATTTATTTCCTTCAAAGGCAGAGTCACAGACTGACAGAGACAGAAAGACAAAGTTCTTCATCTGCTGGTTAATACCACATATTGGCTAGGGGCCAGGAGGTTTTTCCAGGGATCCCACATGACTGCCCTTGGCCCATGTACTTGGGATATCTTTGGCTAGTTTTCCAGGTACATTAGCAGGATGCTGGATTAGAAGTAGAGCAGACGGGACTCTAATTGGTGCCACTATGGGATGCCAGTATCACAGGTTGTGGGCTTACCTGCTTTGTCACAATGCTGGACAAGAAACACTGTATATTTTTAAAGCAGAGCTCCCAGACCATACGTGCTGTGCCTGAGGACATAAGGGAATTTACTATCTTTCAGGGGAAAGCCTTGAAGGAGCTGAGGCTTTGGATTGAGGTATACACAGGTTTAAAATTTTGCCTACCTAATTTAAGGACTATGTGACCCTAGATAGTTTTCTTTACTTCACTCTGACTTTCTTAATATGTAAAATGAAGATAATAACAGTTTCCTTTCAAGATTTCCATGAGGATGAGATGAGATACTTAATACAAATTGAGTGTGTAATGTACAAAGAATACACATTGAATAATCATCATTGCTGTTATAAACCATCCTTGTGACCTACAGACCTTTTAAATGAGAGTCCTACTAACAAGAAGTTATAAACAACCACAGGAATTTAAGTTTGTCTAATCTAGGGAATAGAGGACTACTGTTTAGGAAGCGATTTCCTAAGCCCCCTAAAGTGCTGACACAGGCAACTAAAACACGGTGCGAGGTAGAATTCTCCTTCGTCCTTTTCTGTAATATTCAGCAGGCCTTGTGCTGGAGGGTGAATGCACTGGGAGGCTATATTGCGCATTGATGATGCACAGATTGAGATAACAGGTCAAAATGTGCTCCCAACGCTTTATTACAAAAGATGTCAAATTACCTTGGACTTATTATTCATGACATTGCTTGAATCTAATGTCACTAAAGTGATAGATCATCACTGACTCCTGATTCATAACATTTCAATAAACACAACATATGACATTTAAGAAGGAACAATTCTAAACTAACTTTTCAGAAATTGTGTATCTATGAAAATGACAATACTAAGATGTAATCCTGTCTTTAGCTCGTACCGAAACCACAGTTCCAACTATGGTTTTCCCACTTAACTTTTTCATTCTTCCTTCTCCTAGCATTATATATAATACTTGTTGACTGTTGTTATTACAGTGTTATCCTAAACCCTTCATGTGTACAAAAAGCCCTTGGAATCACAGTAGCTTTTGGTTTTTAGTTTGCCATTTCAGTAGTTAAGTACAAATTCCTAGCTGCAGACGGCTCGGAATCAAAGTTTGATTCCTAGCTCCAGACTGCTAGGAATCAAAGTTATCTGTTTCTAAACATAAAGCATTCAATTATGTGATACTTCCCTTTAAAGTTCAATATCTCATGACTGCTTATAAGAAACATTCCAGGCGCTTCACAGTAGTCCAGCTCACTCTTTAACCCCTTCCTTCCTCAGTTTCATCCAGTGCGTTGGCTGGATTCAGGTCCCTGAATCTTCTCACGTTTGACCTCCCACTCATTCCTGGGACATGTGTGTTTCCATGACTTCTCATACAGCATAAGCTGTGAAGTCAGATGCTACCTCCGTCAGTGTCCTCATTCTTCACAGAAGAGCAAACCTGGCTGGACAAGTCAGCAGTTTTAGAGTATGATTACTCCTTGCACATTTGTTGATCCAGCAGTAGTCATATTTTCTTGTTGCATCCTTCAATTTTGACTGTTTCTCACGTGCCTGTTTTGCTCATTTGTAACACAAACACTTGGGCGGGTTGACTTAGTGCCTTTTTGGTGTCTTGTTCTTAAACAGTGAATGTGTGTCTCCAAGACTCAGGGATTTCTCATCAATTCTGAGTGTGGAAGCCACCTCTTGAAGCTGACAGGGCAGTGTCTGAACCTAATGATTAGTCTGACTTTGCCGTGACATTCTTTTTTACACTCCCCATGGTATGTTCTTCATGTGGTTGTCCAGTTATTGCACACAGAATGAGTGAACTTTTTGAGAGCTCGAATGCCAGAGCCATCAGAAAGTGGAAGAAACAAGTCAAAAAAAATTAAAGAATAAAATAACCAATCATTTATTGGAGAAGGTCGATCAGCATGTCTTGTTTTCTCACAGGTTTTATGAAACTTCTTGTCACAGATTCCCATGCTACAGGACAGCTTGGCTAAAACCTGCCAGGACAGATCTACCTTTTCCAAGCAGAGATACTGTCAACACAGACAGTTATTCATGCTTAGTTTCCCATGAATATCCGGATAGAGTGCTGTAAGCCTCCATGTGTTCTCAGAGCAAATGTTACTCATATTGCCAGTTGTGGATGAGGATTGGGAAGGTGACGTCCTATTGTGGTCCACCTATTTGACTACATATTCATCATCAATGTGGTTATAGAAATGAAGAAAATCTCCTATTATTCTCAGTTCTGTATTTATGTCTGTGACAGGAGCAAGCAACCCTGACAAGATGGGGCTATGGCATAGTCATTCCATCCTCAATGTGACTCCTCACATCATCTTAGGCAGGCCACATTCCTGGTGATGAAATCTTGGAACATTCTGAGTTCACCTGTTTACCTTACCACATTCCAGAATCCTGAAAATTTATAATAATTACTATATGCTAAGCATTTTCATTCTTGGGTACCAACTGCAAAAATACCCACATTCTCCCGATACAGTTATAAACGCACACAGAACACATGTATATACTCACTCATTCACTTCTACAATGGCTTGAACAGTAAGACAGCCAGGTACTATTCTATACACAAAAACAGACATGTTCTAATTTACATATCAACTGAAGATTTATAACAATTTCATACATCTTTATTCTTGTAAACATCAAATTCAGACAGGAAATAACAGTAAAGCTGGGACAGGTAAATATTTTTACAAAATTCACACAACTAATAAATAGCACCTGCTTCGAATTCATGCATAAAACTCTCTTCACACTTCTTGAGATTACTGAGTGAAAAAAATGTTTGCATTGTATTAATAAAAATATCCTATTATGTTAATTGGTGGGGGTAAAGGCACAGATTCTGAATCTAACAAGAGATTATATCTCATTTATTTTCCTAACACTTTATTTATTTGGAGGTCACTGTTGTGGTGGGAATGGAGCAAAAGAGAGAAAGAAAGAAAGAGATTGAGAGAGAGATTTTCCATCTAAGAGTTTGTTTCCAAATGACATTGACCATGGTTCTAAGCCACACTGAAGCCAGGAGCTAGGAATCTCACAGTGGTCAGCTACATAGGTTGCAGGGTTTTCCATTCTCAGGACATCTAGTGCCTTCCAGGGCAAAAGAGCAGTGAGCTATACTGGAACTGATCAACCAGAACTTGAACTATTGCCTGCTACAGTATGCCAGAATCAGAAGAAGTGGTTTAATCTTCTGTGCAACACTGTAGTGATCTATCTGAATTTTCTTTTTTAAAAAATTATTTTTACTATTGAAAAGGCATATTTATGGAGGGAAGGAGACAGAGATAAAGATCTTCCATCTGCTGGCTCGCTCCCCAAGTGATCGCACTCCCCAAGCTGATCTGAAGCCAGAAGCCAGGAGCCTCCTCTGCATCTCCCACGTGGGTGCAGGGTCCCAAGGACTTGGGCCATCCTCCACTTCTTTCCCAGGCCACAAGCAGGGAGCTGGATGAGAAGTGAAGCAACTGGGACATGAGCCTGTGCCCACATGGGATCCCAACATATGCAAGGTGAGGATTTAGCTGCTGAGCCATCATGCCGGGCCCAGCTAAAGAATTTTCTGAAAGGTAATTTTATCAAGAGGTCTGAGAGCACATTTTTTTTATTGCAATGTGAGTTACTGAATCAAAACTTTATGTATGTGTAAAATGAGAAGTTTGGCATTGAGACAAATCTGTATTAATATGTATTAAGACTTCTCTCTACTGCATGATTTAAAATATAGATCACCCTCAAAATTAGCAAATAAATTCACATTCTACGTGGTCTGGGAGTATACTATGGAGAAGAAAGTCTATAATGAAATTCAACATCACAATAAGCTGAAGCTTCATTTTATTGTTTAATCTAGCGTTTTCTTCATCACTGTTTTCTCATTCTCCCAATATTCAAATTTACCATGCCTTTAGCTTTTTTTTTCTTTCAAATGAGGTTTTATGCAGAATTATATACATATGTACAAGCAGCTTGGAAACTGAATGGTGGAAGGCTCTATTCATTATCCTGTTATCAACCAGTGACTAAATCCGTGGTCACCACATGTCTGTGTAGGGCTTGGAGGAGGGAGCCGACCAGAAAACGCTTCACATTCTGAAATAACGGTGCATGACTTTAGCTTTTTCTCTGTAATCTAAAAGCCATCAAACACAATTCCTATACCCCTTCTATCTTCTAACATCTATCTTTTCTGTAGACTCTTTTTATAAAGGGATTCAAAACATTTTGCTAATATAATCACAACTGCTAAATACTCAAGGAGACTCAATGCAATACATAAATTGTTCCAAGAAGCCTATAGTTGGAGTCTTGTGAACCTCAATCTGTTTTGTAATGAATTACAGAAAAAGAAGAAAGGAAAGAAAAAAAGAAAGAAGGAAAGAAAGAAGGAAAGAAAGAAAGGAAGGAAGAACTAAAAGACTGAAAAGTTTACTTAAAATCAAAAGACAAGTCAGTGTAATGAGAATTCCACATCCTTAAATGATTTGAAACTTTACACTTTTTAAAATTTGCTGTTCCCAGGCATAGAAGTCATATGTGGATCTTAATGACTATTTTTAAATAAAAAATTCTCTTTGGAAAATGATCCATCTGTTTATTGAAACAATCCTCTGCAAAGCCAATGAGGTCACTTTGGGTCAAAACCCATATCTAAGTTGGTTTAAGCTTAGGGTAACCTAAATAGTGTGTCAAATTGGACTACTAGTTATATAAAATGACATCATATATGCTTTTAAGAAACTCTTCTCAGATTCTACATTCCTTGTAAAGGACTATTTTTAAGGGTAAGATTTGGGGAGGGGGTGATGTATTGGAATGCTAAAGTGCATTTAACATTTGTTTATGTTTCCACATCATTATGCTAGATTTAAGCTGTCAAACTATGTTGATAACAAATGTTAAGCATAGAAACATATACAGCAACAGACCTACTTCCCAACTAGACACACAAAGAACTCTTTTCAGAGAGTTACAAATTCCAAAGTTAAAGGCAAGGTAATATTTCCAGGACAAGTTTTTTGTTTTTATCTCTAATGGAGTGATTTCTTTAAAAAGTCTGCACACCAGCAGAGAAAGAATACATCTTGTAGTGGAATTGTGCACAATGATTCATCTACAAAATTAGCACAAAAAAGGTGATTATGATATGCCTGCATCCAAAATTAGCTTGAGAAATCATCTTGGGATATAATATGGAGATTACAAAATGTGATTGCCTTTCTACTGCTTAGTATTAAGGAGTCATTTGAACATTTGTTCTCACTTTTTCTAGAATAAGTGAAAGACAAGTATGGAACTGAAAGACAAGTATATGATTATATCTTCTTGATTGAAATATTTTTCCTTGACTTCCGTAGCTGATGACAAAGCACCTGAACTTATTAGTACTTATATTTAAAAGGCCAAAATTCCAGAAGATATGAAAGCATAAGATCTCGTTTTTCCACATAAAAGATTTGTAACTTAGTGCAGAGGTAGTTTATCAACTACTAAAGCAGAAAAATTAATAAACATAACTATTGTGAAAATGCAATGAGCTAATTGTGAGACATAATCTTTTATTATCTTTCATTGCCAATGCCCATCTATGGAAACTAGGTGAATGGAAACCTAAAGTTCATCATGAAATAAACTTGGCTCCCCACCCCCAACCCCCGTGAAAACAACAAAATCAACAACAGGAAGAAAAACAGAAACTTACAATGCCATGAAGTTAATCAACATGCCACTGGATATGATAGTCTCCGTTACATAGTTACTATACTTCCCCTTAAATGAAAAGCCACTTGGGGGGATTTATTGTAGCTGTGTAGAGGAGACTGACATGTCCAGATGTGAGGATACGGTGCAGTGTGAATCTTTACTTCCGGACTGAGGATGGACTCTCAGTGAAAGTGTTGGATGTGTCTTGCAATGGTTGCTGAACTCTCTCCCACTGTCCATGCTCTCAATGATGGACTTATTGTTGTTTATGAGGAGCTATGTTGTTGTAATGATATAGAAGAACTCAGTGTATATGTGTGTGTGGGGGGGTGGATTTGGGTAGGGGGTAGGGGAAATCCCAGAGCCTATGGAACTATATCATGAAATGATAATAATAATTAAAAAAAGAAAATATCTTACTTGTTAAAAAATAAAATAGAATAAAAGTAAACTTGGGTTTTTATCTTAGAAGTGATATCCTGACTAACTGAGGAAATAATTATTCTCAGTCGTCTTCCTGAAAAATGAACGCAGCAATTCTCAAAGAAAAGGTTTTGGCAAATAAAAAAATGAAGGAAATCATGTTACTTTCATGTCTGTAACATAAACACAATTTTCCATTACCACTGCAGGAGGAGAATTAGCCTACTACACCACCATGCCAACCCCCACCAAGGCACATTTTAATTGTTGCATCAGATGCCTGCTCCTCCATTAAATTTTGGTGATACAGAGCTTCTTATTTTCACTAAGGTGTAACTGTCAGCCTTTTCTCCCATTGTAAGTGTACCTCGTTATTGTAGCTAGTCCTAAAGGTGGGCTGTAATGATCCCAACCTTTGGAATGTATGCTTTGTGCAAACCTTCTCTCTTTATACAGAGTCTAGCAACTTGCTTTTAGCAGATAGACTACAGTAGTGATATGCAGATGCTACTTCAAAGTCTGGGTTTGGAAAAAAACTAGGATTGTCTTGAGTGTCCTCTAAATTCACTCACTTTCTTACTCCAAGGAATTTGGCTGGCATGCTGTGAGCCACTCTGTGGTCCTGCTCTGTTAACAGGGTGCTTTTATCTCTGGCAGACACACAATGAGTACATAAATAGTGCAGGCAGCTGTTTAAAAGAGTTTGCAAAAAGATCTTCCATCAAGCTTTGGCCTTGAACTGACTTCATTTTCAGCCCCAAACCTTGAATGTTGCCTTTCGACAAACCCTGAATCAGAGACACTTACTTCTTCACATCCATATTTGTGACTCCTAGAAACAATGACAACATGTTTGTGGTTCTAAGGTTTAAGTGTTGGAGTAATTTTTCAAATGTCTTGATAGAAAAGTAATTTAGATCTTGGTACCTGGAATAAGACTCAGCCTTAAAATTCATGTAAATGTAGCAGTAGCTTTGGAAGCAGGCAGTTGGTGGTGGTTGGAAGAAAGTTGAGAAGTGTGATAAAGAGTACCTCAATTGCAGTGAACAGACTGTTGGAAATCTGGCCTTGGAGGATGCTGCTGGGAAGGGCTTAGGAGGGAGTGAGAATGTGTAATTGGAAACTGAAGGAGGAGAGAATGTTTGTTACATAGTGGCAGAATGTAGCAACACTACCGCCTGCATAAAGGTGGGAAGTAAAAAATGTGCCTAATGAACTGGATGATTTTGCTAAGGAGCTTTCCAACTTAAGTGTTGAAGGTAATACTTGTATTTTCTTACTGCCTCACAATAAAATGTGAGAAGAAAGATCAATTGAAGGAAGAAGTGTTTAAAAAATTCTAGGATTTTTGAAAATTCTTCTCCAGATGGCAAGTGGTGTTAAAATTAAGAAATGGCTTCTGACTACAAATCACATCCAGGGCACTGCCAGGAAAAATGAAGACCAGAGATAAAGCTGAGGTTACAACTGTCATCCTTTTGTTAATGTTTTAGAAAGATTGCAGCTGTATCCAGAATTCTGGGCCATAGAAGTTGTGATAGAAGAAATGGTTATTGTTTCAAATCATTAAGTTTTAGGGTATAGATAGTATAATAATAACGGATGAGAATTCATAGTACCGTGATGGTGTCACTATAGAAGTCATATCAAATATCACATTATGTAGATTGCAAATATCATATAATAGATTAATACACAGTATTAATCAACTCCCTGGTCCTCCTCTAAAATGCATAAAAGACACTGAGTTTTGCTACAAGGTATCCACCCCCTTACCCTAAAAAATATGATGAAACTGTGTGCCTGCAAAGACACACAGAGTACATTGTCTCCTGAGAACTAGAACTAGGGGTTCAGGTTTACCCTCCATACCCCAACACTAAAAGCATGAAATAAGTATGTACACTTGTTCGTGATATGAGAAGCCTGGCCATACACGTTTCTGCAATCATGGGTCAATCATCTGGCGCTAGAGAAGCAACCTTGGTGTAACTGAAGACTGTGTCTTTACTGAGCAGATGGTTACCATGTAATCCAAAGATATGGTCACACTATTTGGCCTCAATGTTCAGTCATGCCTGCTTTGATGATCAAATTTAAACCATACTCTTCATCGTAGCATCATGTGGCTGCCATCTGCTGAACTCTGGTTAGTCCCTTCTTGCTTCGAAAACTTTCATTCACTTTTGACTCTGTTTTCTTCCTCAATTGCACATGAAGTATTCATCCACCTTAGTAGTAAAGAATGAAGACAGAGTAGGAGGGAGAAGTGTCATAGGGAGGAAGAAGAGACAAGATAGCAGTCCTGAGCATTAAGCAAAGGAACCACCAAAGCTTTCTGTGATCAAGTGGATCTTGTGTGACAAACTGCAAACGCACAGGACTCCAGATGAATGGCTGCTTCCTCTCATGGGACATTTGCTGAGTGCCATGGTTCTCACTTGTACAGCAGGCTAGTGAGTTGGATAGATTGTAAAAGGCAAGATTTAACTGCTCATTTTGGAAATGAAAACAAAGATAAAAAATACAAAAGGGAATGAATACAACAAACAATGATTTAAGAAATATAGAAGAAGATGGGCATATGTCATATTCAAAAAAAGCGAATGAGTATTTAGGAAGTGTTCTGATTGGACTATTTCTGAGGACCAAGATACTCAGAAAGACAGGAGACATAGTTATACTGAAGACATTAGCAAAACCTCTGGCTTTATCTGAGCCCTGCCCAAGGAGATGGCCTAGAAATGATGACAACATGTGTGCATCCAGGCTCTGGCCTATTATCTTAAAACACAAACTCCTATTAAATAAAATGCAGAATTTTTGGGTAAAAATGACTTATTCAGAATCAGTAGGAAAAATACACAAGGCCAGTCTGGAAGGTCTTGGGATATTAGACACACAGTCGTCAGTGCTGGTCAGTGTCTTATCTAAAGGATGTAGGAGGCAAATTAAAATTGCTCTATTGGCCAAAGGTGAGAGAATTTATAATTCAATGAGCATAAGATTTACAATGGACATATGCTCATCAGACATATTAAAATCCATGAATTCATGATTATTTAGGAAACAAAGTGGTGGCATTCTGACCATGACTGAGAAGGAATTCGTTTTCTTACAAATAAGTTAAAATTAAGGGATGTAGCATATTTCCTGTTTTGCATAAGTTTAAAGTGCTATAGCCAAATAATAAATGGTGGTAAGCTTTTCTTTTAAAATTATTCCAATCAGGAGGCGGCCATTGTGGCATAAGTGGTTAAGAGGGATATCTGTGTTCTGGCTGCTCTGTTCCTGATTCAGCTCCTGCTAACAGCCTGGGAAAATCAGCAGAAGATGGCCCAAGTGCTTTAGCTCCTGCCACCCTGGTAGGAGACCCAAATGGAGTTCCTAGCTACTAGCTTTGGCCTGGCTCAGCCACTGTGGCTACTTGAAAAGTGAATCAGCAGATGGAAGTCCTCTTTGTCTCTCCCTCTCTCCTTGTATCTCTGACTTTTAAATAAATCAATTAATTCCAAAAAATTCCAACTAATGCATTGAAAATACATGTTTAAAATATTAGCATTTGAGAGACTGAAGCAGCTAACATAAATGAATAAAACTAGATATTATATATCATTTATTTACAAGTGGATGACTTGCTAAATGGATATCATTTCTGTATGATCATTACAATGCCAATTTATGCATGGATTCATCTGACGATTTATAGAAAATATTGAGTTCAGACAAATTTATTTAACTACAGTATAAGAAAGTCTATAGGTCAAATATCTTTGGATTCTTAACAGACATGTCCAAGAAAAATAAAAGGATAGAAGGAAAATCAGTGGCTCACCAGGATGTTAAAAGGTACATTTGAAAATTAATTAATTAGAGGTTGGCATGAAGGCTCAATTGTCTAGTCTTCTGCCTTCAAGTGCCAGCATCCCATATGGACACTGGTTCCTACTCCAGCTGTTCCACTTCCCCTCCAGCTCTATTCTTTGGTCTAGGAAAGCAGTGGAGGATGGCACAAAGCCTTGGAATCCTGCTCTCGCATAAGGAATCTAGAGGGATTCTTGGCTCCTGGCTTTGGATCTGCTTAGCTATTTGGGGAGTGAATCAGCAGATGGAAGAGTTCTCTCTCTGTAAATATGCCTTCCCAATGAAAATGAAGAAATATTTAAAATTAATTATTCTTATAGGCGTAATGACATAGAAACTACACACACACATGCGAGGAGGGGAGAGAGAGAGAGAAGAGAGAGAAGAGAACAGAGAGACAGACACAGAGAGAGAGAGAGAAAGAAAGATATTTATTGGTTCACTCCTCAAAAGCCTGTAAGAGCCAGGCCTGGCTCAGACCAAAGCCAGGAGCCCAAAACTCCATCTTGACCATGTGGGTGGCAGGGAGCTAAGTGTTTGGGCCTCCAGGATACCTGAGTACGAAGTGTCTTTAGAAATGGAGACAAAGGCAGGACTTGATGTGATCCTAGGCACTCCAGTGTGGTATGTCACTATCCCAAATAGTAACAATGGTGTCAAAAGTCTACCCTTCATGTCTGTAAAGAGTTGAAATGACGGAAGTGCCTAAGGATGCATGTTTGAGTAATAAAATAATAAAGGAACTCATTTTTGTAAATGCCAGAAGAGTAGCTATTTATGGCTGGATGAGGTGTTTGTGACTTAATCAAAGCACACAATTTGGGGTTGCTACCCTGACTGGTAACATGAATCGCTTGACCTGGGTGACTATTCCTATAAATGTTCACTAGCTTATGGATACTTTTTCCATTTTGATTTTCTGTATCTTCATTTTATCTGACAAAAAACAGGTTAAAAATAGTATCCTAGAACATTTAGCCAGGTTACTAAAAAACGAGAGAATCACTTTGTATTCTCTTTACCATGACATTAAAAATACAACTGCATCCTTGAGCAAAACTGCCAAAATATTCCCTCTTGACATTACACAAAATTAAGAGGAATCTATTATGCAGTTTGATTTTATCAGTAAAAATAACATGCAGGCAGGAAGTTCCCACTCACCATTCTCTCTCTTTGTTCTTTTTACCCTAATAATGAGCTCTTGGGAGATATTTGAAACATGCCGTAGATCACAATTGAAGGAATATTATTCAAGAAGACAGAAGGCAGACCAGAGTTTAGAGGGAGCCCCGAGCAGGCGTAGCCAACCTGTCACCACTCTCAGCAGATAACCAATTATTTGGCTGGACGGTGTTTAAAGGAGTAGCTTTCCTTCAGAGTTGGAGAAATGAAGGTAGGATTCAAACATGAGAATGAACAGTAAGCATGAGAGGAATAGTCACAATACTAAAGCTTTTGTGGTTTTTAAAATATTGCTGGGAAACAGAAGACTTCAAGAGCTGAGTAGGCACTATTTAAAAAATTGTGTTTTCCTTGTAGTGGCTTGTAAGTCTTCTATATGTGGAAAAATTTTGGTGGACAAAAGGTTGAATCATAAAATGAATTTTTATTTTGAAATTTCAAATATTCTGGGACAGTATAGATTTTGTTCAATTACAAGAATTTCTCATGATTTAAGCAGTTGTCAGACAATATAATCCTTGAATAAAAAATGATGACTGCTCTAAGTGGGTGGCTTAATGAGTGGGACTCTATTACAGGATAAGCAAAATCAAGTTGCTGAAGAAATGTTGGGTCACTTTTTTTAATTTGGTGAATTTGCCAGATAGAATTTTAAAATTTATTTTTTATTTTATTCTTTTAAAGATTTATTCTATTGGAAAAGCAGATTTAGAGAGTGACAGAAATTTCTAACATTGAAGATCTGATGCTCTTAAGGAGGAATTTTTATTTAGCTATCATTTTAAAGTTTTATTATTTACTTGAATGTCACAGTTACATAGAGAGTGAGAAACAGAAGCACAGATAAAGTGAGACATCTTCCATCCATTGGTTCCTTTTCCAGACTGTTGCAGTGAAAAAGCCAGGAGCTCCACTTGGGTCTCCAAGGAAGGTAAGAGGGGCCCAGACACTTGAACCATCTTCTGATGATTTTTCTAGGCCATTACCAGGGAGCTAGATCAGAAGCAGAGCAGGAGGGACATGAACATGTGCCCATACGGGGTGCCTGAACTCCTTTGCCTGTATTTTACACTGTTGGCCTTATTTATCATTTAAAAAAATTATGTGGTTAATTGGAAGGACAACTTAGACGAGAGAGAGAGAGAGAGAGAGAGAGAGAGAGAGAGAGAGAGAGAGAGAGAGAGAGAGAGATGGCCCACCTACTGGTTCACTGCTCAAACACCCACAAAAATCATCCATGACTGAACTGGGACAAGGTCAATATCCAGAGGCAGCAGCTTCATCTGGTCTCCCATAAGGGTGCCAGCCACCCACTACTTAAGTCATCATTGTGCTATCTTTCCCCACACATTAATAGGTAGGAATTGAATTGGAAGCCTAGTAGCTGGGGCTTAAACCACATGTATGACTCTCAGGTGGCATTGTATGAGATGAGAGGCATAAATTGCATGGATCTTGAATTTTTAAGGGTCTAAGTAAATTAATATTGTTAAATTAACCAATAGCAACCTTTTTTCAGTTTATTTTGGGAACCACATAAAATATAGGCTGAGTGAGAACTGTAATGCCTCTATTAGTTAGCTATTGCTGTACAACGCATTAAGCTGAAACTTAACATTTAAGTAAAACCACAGATATGTATCTGACACATTTCTTAGGGGCAGGAATTTGGAAGTTGTTTCCATGACAGGTTTGAAGTAAGGTCATTTATAAGGTTACAGGGTAACTTGCTGGAGGCTGTGGCTCTGTGAATACGTGATCAGGGCTAGACAGTTCACTTTCTGGTTATCTTACATGACTACTGTACGACTTCTGATTGGGTGTTGGTCAGAGGCTTTGATTCCTTGTCCCAAAGGATCTAACCTATGATTGTCGACAGCATGACCATCAGCCTCCCTTAGCGAGAGAGCTGAGGGAGAGAGTGAGTGAGTGGCAGACAGAAGTTACAGTCTCTTATAGACTCAACTATGAGATGGTATCACTTCAGCCACATGTTATTAGTCAGATGGTCAACCCATGGTACAAATGGAAAGAGACTACACGCAGGTTGTGAATACCATAGCATGAGGATCTTTGGAGAAGCCTTTGGAGACTGGCCACCAAAGTGCCTACACTGAATAAAACATTTTTATTTTTCCTATCATTCTTCAATTAGACAAAAAATTATTGCATAGTAAGATGGACATGGCTGCGGATATTGCAAAAGTAAGAACAGAGATTTCTTGCTTGCATTCCTAACCATGGACACAGGAAAAAGATTGTATTTTGATAAGTAATTTTCTTTTCAGTTAGTGGCTTTAATTTACTGAAATGTCATTGTCCAGTGTGTCTTCAATTTCCCCCTTAAATCACTTTGCTTTTTCACTCTCCCAAATCTTTGCTTTCTTTATAAAATTTCCTTTAACAACCTACAAACACTTATAATTTGATTTTATCAGTGCTCTTAAATGTATTCCCTGTTCCATGATTACTGTTCAGTGATGAACCTTTCTTAATTGCGTGTTTTCCATTTGGTCTCTTCTCTCGTCTTATTTTCATGACTTTTGGTGTACCTGACAAGTTTCTAATTTATTGGGAAGCATTCCATAAGAAGAGTCCACAACTTTGTCCTCAGTGCCTTATAATATTTTAAAAATGTCCCAATTCAACTCTCCCAGATAATTTTCTGAAATTGCAAATTTCCCTATTTACCTATTTTAGTGGCTGTTCGACTTCTCAACTTCTGCTCTACTGATGTGTCCAATATCTCTTTCATTCTTAAAATGTGCTTTCTCTTCTATTATCATGTACACTATGCTTCTCCTTACCTACAATTTTCATTTCAGTATATTCTTTGTTCTTTTGTTTCTCTAGTTTTTTTTTAAATAAATACCTTATAAATGTCACAACATGAGACCAGTGTTCACATTTTCACTTTTTCTAAAGTTAAAATTCTAGTGTTGCGCCTGGTGTGGTGGCTTAACACTTGCCTTGAACATACCGGGATCCCATATGGGCACCAGTTCAAATCCTGGCAGCCCTGCTTCCCATCCAACTCCCTGCTTGTGGCCTGGGAAAGCAGTCAAGGATGGCCAAAAGCTTTGGTACCCTGCACCCACCTGGGAGACCTGGAAGAAGTTCCTGGCTCCTGGCTTTTGATCAGTGCAGCACCGACCATTGTGGTCACTTGGGGAGTGAATCATTGGATGGAAGATCTTCCTCTCTATCTCTCCTCCTATCTGTATATATCTGACTTTGCAATAAAAAGAAATAAATTAAAAAAAATTCTAGTGTTTAATTATGAAGTATACCATAATCTTAAATTTCATTTATTTTACATTTTGATACACTTTCATAGGCTCTTGGATTTCCTTTGCCTCCTTTCTAAGTCCCCTTTCCCCACTGATTTCCCCTGTATCATCACAATAGTATAGTTCCTCATAAAAAGTCACAGTTTATCATTCTCTTATTTAAGTGTAACCTATCCTGACATTGTAGGAATGGACAATGGCAGAAAGTTCAGCATCCTATTGTCAAGATATAGTTAACAGTTTCATTGGGAGAACATCTTTGATTTGGAAGTAGAGATGCACACTGCATTGTATCTTCATGTCTGGATGTGATAGTCTCTATTACACAATTACTATACATCCCCTAAATGAAAAGCTATAAAACAAAATAACAACAGGAAGAAAAATGGGAAATTTACAACATCACAAACTTAAATAACATGCTACTCAATGATCAATCTGCTGCTGAAGAAAAGAAAGTCAAATATCTTTTTGAAGAAAATGATATTACTGTATGAGTTATGTGTTACTGAAAAAACTAATAAAATTTTTTGAAGAAATGAAGATAAAAATGTCAAAACCCGTGAACTGTAGCAAAAACAGTGTTAAAAGGGACATCCGTTACTTTTATAATATTTATAACATCAGGTGCTTACCAAAAATTGAAATATCTCAAATAAATTACCTAATGATGCATCTCAAGGACTTATTAAAATTGCAAAAATGAATAGGAACAAGAAATTATAGAAATCACTGCAAAAATAAATGGTATTGAAACAAAAACTACAAATTGCTACAAGAAAGATCGATTTTTTAAGAAGATGAGCAAAATAAACTTTCATTATCTAATTTAAAACTAGTATTCCAATAGCAAGAGAAATCTAAAATATATCCATGTCTCTGTTTAATTGAATCAAGAGAGTACTTTATTTATGTTAAAAATATTTGACCCCTTAGTTTCTGAAATTAGTATCTTAATGTGATTATTTCCTTTATTTACTTAATGCATTTATTGATGTCTTCTGTTGGACCCTGTCCATTCAGATTCTGCAGCATTTAGCATCTTGATATGACTATATAAATCTCATCCCATTATTTAACTGCACAGGTTGGATTCATGCTTCTAAAACTCTCCCGCTCCATCAGGTGCTTGAGACCTTATGTCCAGGGTCTTCAAATGAGCTTTGTTATTGTTGTTGTTGTTTACTACTGTTTAAAGGTTTCCTACCACTCTTAGTTTAGGATCAACATTCTTGACAGAAACCAAGCCCTTAAAATTTGGCCTATGCTTGCACTTCAATTCATATCAAGCTGCTGTTCTCTTTCCACTTGTAAGGGAGACAATATGTGGTGACAGAACAGATCTGTCTCCAGTCTGTACTTGGATTAATAGCCAGTTGTGCAGCTCGGTAGGGACTTGGACCATGCCTTTGTGCCTGTCTGTACTTCACATTCCTTATAAGCAACAATATCCGGATAACAGTGTAACTATTTTTAAATTAAGCAGTCATTTAATTAGAACAATTCTTGAAAAATAAAAGCTATAGTATTTGTTATGACTACTTGTTTTCCTGCAACCTTGAATTTTATTTCGTATAAATTCTGCTTTTGTCTCCTTTTCTCGCTTTTTACTATATTAATCAAGTGTCATTGTTTCTTGTCTATACAACCCTATAAATTGCTTGCATATTGTTCATTTTTATTAACCTAATATATTTTGGTGTAAAAACTAATTATTTTGTATATAAATTTAAAATTTACTTTGAATTGAGTGAAAGCTGACAAGTGAAAATCCTACATATTTACCACGTACATTGTGATGCTTTGACACATGTATACCCTGTTAAATTACATGGATGAGGATCCTTTAAGTCACACAGGAATCATATTTAATTTTGAAACAATTTAAAGTTTACTCTATTTTAATTTTTCAACTATAAAATACATTGCAATACCAATATTCATCCAGCAGATCTTCATCTTTGATAAACTTTGATTTACCGTTTCGGTTATCTCTTATCTATCCTACAGCTATACAAACATTCATTTATTTAATCTAGGAACAGACCGACACACAGAGAGAGCACTCCATCCATTGGTGTACTCTCCAAAGCCTGCAAAGGCTTGGGCTTGGCCAGGTCCTGTGTTGGAGAGAGGCACTCAACCCTGTTCTCCAGCATGGCTGGCATGCAACCAGTACTGAGGTCATCACCATTGGGACCACTGGTAGGAACCTGTTGTCGGGAGCCAGACTAGGTAATGAACCCATGTAACAGTGCAGGAGTACTAAATGGAGGACATTTAACTGGAGTCTTGATGGTAGAAAGGGTTGAGGAATGCACCTTAGATTTTCTATTTGTGTAGATATTTGCTGTCAACACTTGGCTGGGATAGTTGGCCAATATGTTCCTCTGTACTTCCTCTGCTATGGTACCAGATGTTCTCTGCAGGCACCAATGGATTGCCACAAACTCCATGTGCATTATGATCCTTATTTATTAATTTTTGTGTTTTTAAAAGATTTATTTATTTTATTGCAAAGTCAGATATATCCAGATAGCAGGAGAAACAGAGAGGATCTTCCATCCGATGATTCACTTCCAAGGGACCACAATGGCTGGTGCTGCACTGATCCTAAGCCAGGAGCCAGGAACTTCCTCCAGGTCTCCCACATGGGTGCAGGGTCCCAAGGCTTTGGGCCGTCCTTGACTGCTTTCCCAGGCCACAAGCAGGGAGTTGAGTGGGAAGCAGGGCTGCCAGGATTAGAACTGGTGCCCATATGGGCTCCTGGCATGTTCAAGGAGAGGGCTCTAGCTGCTAGGCCACTGTGCCAGGCCCTGTGTTAGTTATATTTATTTTACATTTTTACGTAGCTTTTCTATACCTCACTGGAAATTTCTCTTCCTTTAAAATGATAGTACTAAATGCAATTATAGCCTTCTTCAGATTGTTCAAGGGGTACTCCAGCATTTTATAAATTTTAATACCCTCATAAGTAATTTACTTATACTTTTTCTAAAAACTTTTCATCCATGTGTTATCTACATGCTTTTCTAAATAAAGAGATTTATTTATTTCTACTGGAAAGACAGACTTTAGAGAGAAAAGGAAAGAGAGAGAAACATCTTCTGCCTGCTAGTTCACTTTCCAAGTGGCTGCACTAACTGAAACTTCTTCTGGGTCTCCCACGCAGGTGCAGGGTCCCAAGGCTCTGGGCCATCCTCTACAGCTTTCCCAGGCCACAAGCAGGGAGCTGGATGGGAAGTGGAACATCAGGACATGCCCCAGTGCCCATACAGGATCCTGATACATACAAGGTGAGGATTTAGCTATTGAGCCATTTTACCAGGCCTTCCATATGCTTTTAATTATGAGTTTCTCTATTGCTTAAAATCATTCCCCTTTGGTTATAAAAATTTTCCTCCCTTTCAGTAATTTCATAGCAATTTCTCAGCTTTCTGTTCCTATCCTGGATAATGTTAACTTGCAGCCTTTGTACCATCCACACACAATATACACTTTTTGTCTGTTTATTCCACAAGTAGTTTTTGATAGCAGAGATTCTAGCGCAGAATCTGGCTTTTTGTTTGTTTGTTTTTCTGTTGGAAATACTTATTTGATGAAAAAGGGTATGAATGTTCCATGTATTCGTTATGCAAATAAACCTATTGCAGCGGGTTGCCACCTATTGTAAAAATAAGTTTCATGCTTTGCAATCTTCATGTTCTACTCTAGTTGTTTTCCCATCTGTGGAAACGAGCATCTCATATATTAAGTATCCTCTCCAAAGATTTATCCAAAGACATTTGCAGGGAAAAACACAAGCAAAACAAACAAACAAACACACACCAGCACAATACAAAACAAAAACAAACTAAAGCCTGTGTCATAGTGCCACATGTGGATGGTTTATGTTCTATCAAGAGTAGCAGTGTCCACGACATTTTGTTATAGACTTTGTCAGTTTCATTCAGTTATATTTCTGCCTAGCTTCTGTAAATATTTGAAGTTTTGCACTTGGATATGAAACATTCTTCACAGCTCACTGTTGCCAATTATTATTGGCTTAAACCACAGTATAAAAATTTTATGTACTGCTATCTGTTTGAAATCAGTTCACTGGAAGCTAATGGATTGATAAACAAAAAATTAGAAATATGAGTGTCTATGGCTTAGTAGAATTTTGCTGCTTACCTTTCCATGTTTCAATGTTCCTCTCCTAGAACAATTTGGAGTTACTGTAGAAATACTTGCTTTGACTTACATTTAAGTTTTAAGTTAACTATAATTCAAATTTGCTTTTGTCTTTTTCTAGTATTACTTAATGTACTTATTCAATAAATATTGTACACTTCAGCAAATATAATACATTCCTATGGAATGACATTATTATAGTAAAACTGAATGCTTATTGAATGATATGAATATTGCTAGGCTATTACCAACTAACCAAATAATGAGCCTGAAGTGTTGCTCTAGAAGTCATCTAAATAATGTAATTGGAGAGCATGATAACACTTAAATTCTCAACAAGAAGTCTGATTACTAGATTTTTATTTTAGGGGAAAAAAGAGTCCAAATGGAATTAAATGTGTCCATGTTTTTAATGCCTGTCATTTGATTAAGAACAAAGCTATAAAATCAATGATTAAGGTATCAGAAAATCGTATATGTCATCCCCCTAGTTTTAATTTCGTAGCAAGTTTCCACTTCCTTAGCTGCATAAGGCCATAGTATTTATAAAGGCTGGGTGATAGAGTGTTGCTCAGACTCAGATCTCTAGGAGAGCTCCAAATGGATATGTGAGCCATAATGGTAAATGAAATCCTCAAGCTTCCATCTCTGGACTTCTGCGGTGATATTTTCCAATTATCCAGAAATAGTGCCTATTTCTCTATTCCATTGGACAGTGCCACGGGGAGCCTTTTATACAGCATACAAACTTTGATACAGGGTGAGATTATGGGCAGTGTTGAAAGAACGTAATCAATATTCAGGTAAAATTTAGATTAAAAAAATATGATCGCAGTTCATGCTACTGCTCTCTGGAGAGCTTTATAAAAGAGAGAACAAAGAGTATAGTTCTTAGTATTCAAAAGCACAGTTCACTTTATGTCATCCAGCTCTGTCTGTGCACATTTGTGCTTTTAATGCCTAACAAAAGTAGCTCGTCCAAAAATGACAAAAAGACATTGAATACAACAATGAATTTGCTGCCTGGTTTGAGCATGATTATACTCAACAAGATTCTGTTGCAAGTGCAATTTTGCAATTCATCTTTCTATTCTACAGAATGGTGTAAGAAATATGGGCGCAATACACTTAAGGATAACGCTAATATCTCTCTTCCTTGAAACAGATGCCTAAAAGTTCTGTGAAAATGCTTCCACATAGTAATCCAGAGACATCCATGTTCAGCCATTACACTTCAAATACAGCCTCACAGTAAGACTTACAGATAATTATATTCTTGATTTCTTTAACAGGTTTGGGAGTAATTAAAAATTCTGCACTTTTCTTTTTCATTTCCTCAGGCCTTGAATGATTTCCAAATCAGGCATCTTGATTCAACTATGTAGCATCTTTACTTCTGCTTAAAAGTATTCTAGTTTGCAGCACTGATATTAATAAAGAAAAATTATACATAATTACAGCAGTGACTTTATATACCTACATGCATTTTGAATGAAGTTAGCAAGATTAACGTGTTTTATCATATTCAAACATATAGTGTTTTATTTTAGACTGGTTTTGACACAAATGTATGCTTTTGTTACTTGCTAACTACTTAAAGAACAATAGAGTAGTTTAGTACAAATAGAACTATTTTGTCACACAGATTTTAAAAAGCAATAATTTGAAGCCTTTTATTTTGAAACTTATAGCAAGTCGTATTAAAAATACCCATGATAAAATATGACAAATACACCTATGAACCTTCTCCTTCTAACATATGAATGTTTATGTTTAAAAGGTTTACTGTTGTGGAGGACAATTAAAATTTTATTACGACTATTGGGATGCTGGAATACATGATTCTTTTTTTTTTTTTAAATCAAGGAATGTAGTCACGGTCATGCATGTAGGAAACACTTTCTTTTGGATTCCTGTGTTTTTTGTTTCTTTTTTGAAAAATTTTAATTGACAGCTGAAGATCAAATAAATTCAAGGCATATAATGTAATTGATTTAATGTAGGTTAACTTTGTATGATAATTACAACGATAAAAGTAACACATTCATCACCACACAGACTGAACATAACATCCTCAGAGCCTATTTATCTTAAAGCTGATTTGCCCTTTGACTAATATGTCCCTATTTCCCCCCACCTTTTCAGTTTCTCCAGGCCACTACAACACCTTCTACGCCTATTGAATGCATGATTTTTGAATGTTCTAAGGTTAGAGTCCATGAATCATATAAGGACTGAAAAAGATAATCACAACAAAATAAAAAGAATGGGACATTGACAGTTCTCAACGTCCTATCAGCACACACATATATAAACACAGTGTATGGGAAAATGAAATTAAAAGATAAGTTTATTTGGGTATAGAAATTTAAAATTCATACTCTTTAATTTCACAATATTCACTTTTCATGAACCTTTTGACAACCCCTAACAGGCATGGATTCTAACATTTTGATGCACAAATAAATCATTATAATTTTTATAAAATTATTTGAAATGTGGAGGTACAGAGAGGAGAGAGAGGGTAAGAGATCTTCCATTTGCTGGCTCACACCCCATAATGGTATCAATGACCAGAGCTGACCCAATCTGAGAGCAGCCAGGAGCATCCTTGAAGCCTCCCACATGGCTGCAGGGGCCCCAGGGCCTCATCCTCTGCTGCTTTCTCAGGTCATAGCCAGGCAGTTGGATCAGAAGTGAAGTGGCTGGGCCTTGAACTGGTGCCCGTAGGGGAGGCTGGTGTTACTGGAGAAAACTGAGCTTACTATGCCATGGCAAGAGCCTTCCCTCAAATTTTTAAACATCATTGTCCATGAACTTATTAAAGTACTTTCATACATACATATATATGAATAGATATATATCAGTGTATGTGTAGATTTACAGGATAATCTATACAAACATAGCCTAAGCACGTTTATTACTAGTAATGTATATGGTGTCAAATGTCCAGAAAAGATATTTTTTTGTATTTGAAGTATACATATTTTATCATAATCCTGTTTTGCAAAATAAATATGATGAAAAAGAGCATATTTAATTTGCAATGCTTCCAGTACACTTGCTATTTAAATACAGAATTAGGTGACCTAAGAAGTCATAAAAAGTAAAGTTGGAAAGATGTGTTAAATGATGACAGCCTTCTCCTTTCTCAGCCCTACAGTCTGTGCCACCTTGTGTTTTTCCGAGGACTGACCTTGTAAGAGTGTTGTAAGTAGAGGAGAGCTAGATTCTTGCAGTTCAGTGCGTCACAAGCAGTGTTCTATAAATGATGGTATTTATCAGTGATGAATTTACACTGTATATACTGGTTCAGGCACGTAGATTGTGAGTTCTGTGACTAATAGCTGGGCTCAAAGAAGACTGCTTATCTCGGATTCTAGCACATACGTTCCCATTTTCTAAAAATCTCAAGGAAGGAATTACAATAAAGGATAAATTTTTTTTTTTAGCATTCTGTCATAATCTGCTTGTGTTACATACTTGTGTCAGAGAAACATATTGTTTTTAAATTATTCTCAATGTCACAATTTAAAATGTTACTGTTGGATGCACATGAATGTAAGTTAAGACTGAAGGTGACTGGACTGTTGCAAGCCCTGATCTATGCTGATTGCACTGTGTGATATATATATAGGTGGTACCCTCTAGTGGCTATTATGAACACTGTTTTATAGGTAGATGTAAACAAAGGACGCTTTGGGAATGTTAATCTGTGAATTCTATGAAGTTGAGTAATTAACCTTTGAAGTTTTCCCATGCCTTTGCTTAGGAACTAAATTTCAGAAATTGCATATGAATTTACACTTTTGAACCAATAAGGGATGATGGAGAATTCCAGTATGCACTAGTGCTACTAGAATTCCAAGGTATAATAGATCTTACAGTCAAGAAAGAACATATGAAAAAATGCAGAGCATGCAAAAGTAGGAGTGAAAAACAATGGAAAAGGGCCTAGCATGGTAGTCTAGTGGCTGAAGTCCTCCCCTTGAATGTGCCAGGATCCCATATGGGTGCTGGGTTGCATCCCAGTTGCCCCACTTCCTGTCTAGCTCCCTGCTTATGGCCTGGCAAAGCAATAGAGGATGACACAAAGCTTTGAGACCCTGCACCCACATGGGAGACCCAGAAGAGGCTCTTGGCTCCTGGTTTTGGATCATCTCAACTCTGGCTGTCATGGCCACTTGTGAAGTGATAGCAAATGGAAGATCTTTCTCTCTGTCTCTCCTCAGTAAATCTGACTTTCCAATCAAAATAAATGTCTTAAAAAAAAAAAAACACAAGAAAAATAGTGGAAAAATGTCACCCCAAACTAATGGTGCACTTTTGTGGAAAAAGATATAGCATATACAACACGCATTGTGTTTGGTCCTAAGAGCAAACTAAGGACAGTCTACTGAACTGAAATTATTATTTTACAGAATGGAAATGAAAAATAATTGAAGCTGGATCCAAGAGAAACCATTTGAAAAATGACTCAACGCATGATCTAGGTGTTTGGGTTCTTAGTTTCCTTTCCCCCAACAATTGCCATATTGTCTTTCTTACTGCATGAATTTATTATATCAAACTTAAGTAGTTAGCAAAACTACAGACTCACTGAACATGAAATATTCCTAAAAATAATAAATATGAATCTGCACAAATGCTCTAAAACTCCACACTTCAGCTATACAAGTTAGAAACTGTATACTAAGCTCTCACTAAGTAGAGAAAATTAGAACATAATATTTGATACAGTGATGACTGATATTGAACTCTTATATCAAATGCTACAATTCTGAATAATAGAAGAAAAGTGCTTGTTACAAATATGTGGATCTCTTTTAGAATCACATTTTATTGATCCCAATCACAGTTTATAAGTTCTAAATTGACAAGATGAAATTCTGTAAAGTTCTAATATAATTTCTCAACATTCAAAATTCCACCTTAAATCATGAGTTTAGACCAATGCTTAAGCAAAAACAGTATGAACATGGATAAGATGGATAAAAATACAATTTGCATAAAGCTTTATTACTTGAATTGCTCATTGAAACATGTTTGACCCTGCAATGAAATGAGTAAGTAATACGTAAACTTAGAGAAATATGACTACACTAATACAAGAAAGCACTCATGTCTTCAAGGCGATTTCTTTTGAGAAGGTATATTAAAAAGCTTTAGATGTAATATGCTGTGGCTGAAGTAAGTACAGTTTCTTCCCAGTTGGTTAGGGAAATTAAAAATTTAGATTTATTTAAGGATTCAACTTTTGCTTAACCTTTGCTAGAAAATTGGCCATGCACTGGCATTTTACCTTGGGATGTATTTTAGTATAACAATCTCCAAGGGAAAATGTTTTTTGATAAAGTAGAATAAATCAAAATCTGAAGGTGAGTGCATGTATTTGAGTTGATAGTTAAAAAGATAGACTTGATTTTACATCAAAACATTTTAAAACCATAAAAAAAAATCAACTTGGGGAATCCCAGAAATTTTTTCACTAAAAACACAGAGTGACTTCAGATTAATATTCTAAACAGCCCAGGGTTTTTTTTTTTTTGAAAGGGCTTATTTTTCCTTTGTCCTCCTTAACATATATTCTCATGAAGTAGAAGGCTACTACAGATACCACTGTAAACTTCTCCAGAATTCCCTTTCAAGCGAAGATGCTGCTATTGCATTAATATAACAGGTCAATCACTCAGTGAGTATCATGTCTTTTGAAAACATTCCCACACTCAGATGGCTGTCAATGGGGGTGCCAGTGAACCGTTATGCAAAGTCCCCCAATCACTTTGTAAACCCGAATCTTTGAGCACAATAGTAAAGTTCAGTTCTGGAAAAAGATAGTGTACTGAATTCACAATACCAAGCTTTGTCTGTCTGGGGCTTCTGTTGAGGAGGAAGGCTACTTAATCTCCCGGTTTGCCCTGGGGATTCTAACTGTTTTCATGTGTCCTTTTTGAGAGTCTGTGAACTGTAGAATATATGTCGCTAACAACTTTCTTTGGGACTTTCCTTGAAAAAGCCCAAAGCTACCAACACAAGAAAGCTGACACAGTGGTGCTAGCAAACACAAAAGGGACTTTTAGCTGTTTGTGCAAACTGCCTGGCTAAAGTTTCATGTCATGCCTTGATGAGGAATCTAATTCTTTGGCTCATTTCATAGGAATCTGGTTTGTGTGACAGTGTGGAAAGGATAGCTTCTTCATCAAGTTGGTAAAGAAGGGGAAAATTTCATACAAAAAAATGTATGTGAAACAAAATGTAGAAAACAAATGATATAAATCTATAAAAATGACATTTGATATTATTCGATCATCTTTTCCTTGTTGATTACTCAGTCAAGTGTGAAGACAATTTTCAAGGATCATTAATATTTTTTTCTTAAATGGAATGTTTTGGTGAAATAACATTCCTTATTTTTAAGTTATCCTTCAATGTTAAAAGTATATAAAATATTACATGAAAAGCTAACTTCTATGTGTCCCTTTCAAATTTGAAGTTTTCTTATTAACTTAATTTAAAATATCATTCAGTATTCAGAAAATGATTTATCTCATTCAAGTGAATATGAATGTATTCAGGATGCTACAAAGAAATTTCATGGCTAATAGAACTAATTGTTTTATTTCAGCAACACTGTTATTTTCAACTTGATTACATTTGCATAAACCAGTGTATCAATATACTGGAATTTTGCCATCCAGAAAAGTCATATTTCGTGCCAGCGTGCATGGTCATGATGTTCCTTAGAAGTTATGCAATCATATGCATGCTTGAGTGCAAGGTAGGAACCAAGTAAAGCAGTAAAGACGTATTTTCACAAGAACAGCACCCAATACATCCTATAATACTGGGCGCATAATCAGTTCCATCATATATGATAATCACCACCAAGTAGATGACTTTTCTCAACCTGGGTTGATTAGGTGAAATAGAAGAAACCAAATACAGACTTGCACCTAATGAAGAAAGGGAAAGTGTTCCCATTCTTCAGTCACACCCCGTTTCTCAGCTGAAACAGGGTAGAATTCCCAGTTACTGTCTTTGTGTTTGGTCCACCCAATATTAAATTAATTACTCTCAGATCCCTCCTCCACTCTCTTTCAGTTTCAGGACCATGGATCCATTGCATTGTAATTTGAATGGTCTGGAGTGAGGTGGGTGAACTTATTTTAGCACTCTGAGAAAAGAGCTGCCTTTGTCTCTTTGTGCATTGTTTTACTGTCTTACAATTGTCCTCAGATAAAGCTTTCGGGAGTGCTTTATGCAAAAGTTGTGGAAGTCCCTCCAGGTTATTTTGAGTGATTTTAAGAAAACTCTGTATTTATGAGTATTGACTGGGACAGAACATATGCGAAGGAAAAAAAATTAAAAGGGCTGAAATTCTTAGCTGTTAAACAGGAGATAGAAATGTTTTTTAAGGGAAGTAACTGGGTGTTGTTTTCTAATGTGGTGGTTTATGAGGATTTTTGTAATTAATTTATGGTTACATCTGTGTATGTACGCATCTATTTCCCTACCCAATCTGTCAGTAGACAGTATCTGTCTAAAGCCCATCACTTTTTTTGCCTGAGATTTGCAAATAGATTGAGCGTAGGATTTTGTGTTGAAAGGAAAACAACCCAGAGGCAAACAAAAGTATCCCACTGCAATCTTATGAGCTCTGTGCTTAAACCAGCTCACTTCGTTCTGTACTGAACATTTTCTCATTGGGAATGGTAGGAATAGTCCAGTGTGAGTTAACCTGCATGCTCTACTTTCTTCCTGTTGGGACACTCTGCAGTGATACACGCTACCATAAAGGAAGACAGTTCAGCTGTGTAACTGAGAGACCCCTTGGCTCACACGTATTGCTTAAGTCTATGATGAAGGGAACTCTCAGAGTTCTTATCTACAGCGACAGATACCTTTGAAGAGAACTTACTACACAAAGATTTTCATGAAGGGAATTTCCATTTTGGCCTTGAGTTGAACTCTGAGAATTTGAGTTTTACAGAAGAGTATTTTGCGCCATAAATCATTCCTCAGTTTATACTAATCTCAACATTAGGCTGAGAATTCCAGTGGTTTTTGCCTTGAAACCTTGTTTTATTTCACTACAAATTTAATTGCCTTGGCTGAACCTACAAGCAAAAGCTGTTGACTTTAACATTTCTGGATTATTATGAAGTCATCTACTTTATTATGTGAAAGCACAGTTAGACACTTTTGGATTTGAATTCTGACTTTATTGTTTATTCATTGTATGATAATAATCAAATAATTTAATCTTTGTTTAAGTTTCCCTATTTATAAAAAAGAAAAATAATAAAACTTGTCAGATGGTTCTAAAGGCTAACACAAGCTAAAATTTAGTAAAAGTTTTCTACATGCCAGTAATAATTCTAAATGTGTAAAAATAGGGTTTTTAAAAGAAAACTTATTTATTTGAGGGAAGAAGAAAGAAGGGGGAGGAGAGACAAAGATAGAGAGACTGGGAGAAAGTGAGAGTCAGACATACAAAGTTCCATTCACGGGTTCATTCCTCAAATAGCTACACTGACAACAGTGGGGCTGAAATAAAGCCCGGAGGCAGGAACTCAGCCTGAGCTTTCTCTGTGGTGGGAGGAACCCAATTAGTTGCTGGCCCCGGGCATATGTGCAAATAGGAAACTGAGATCAGGATCAGAACTGGACTAGAATGTAGGCCCTTAAAAGAGATGCTAAAAGAGTAGGGCAAATATCTGCCATTAAATCTGCTTTTATGTAGGATTATAATAACTTCATGAAGCAGATTTTATCATTGCAGTTTTGGTTTTTGGTTAATATTTCAAATGTTTGCTTATAGCACCATTTACTAATACTTTTTAAAGATTCATTTTATTTTTATTTGAAAGGCAGAGTTACAGAGAGGAGAGATACAGAGAGAGACTTTCTGTCCATTAGTCTATTCCCCAGATCACCACAAGGGTTAGAGCCAGGAGCTTTTTCCAAGGCTCCCACAAGGATGCATGGTCCCAAGTATTTGGGGCTTGCTCCGGTGCTTTCCCATAAAAAGGGAGCTGGATCCAAAGTGGAGCAGCCAGAAAGCCAATCGATGTTCCTCTGAGACACTGGTACCGAACTTGCAGGCATAGCCTACTCTGTCATGGCACTGGTCCTAGTTATGAATATTTTATATCTCCGTTAAGAAATATTATGTCAATGTGTACTTCTTTGTTTTATTAATACATTTTTTTGCATGAAACCAGGAGGCACTGTAGAAATCTATCTTGTAAGTTGTTCAAAAATGACATATTCACAATAGTATAAATATTATTTTAACAACCTGCAAACTGAACATTGTATCAATTGCATACCCACCCAAAGTGAGCACTTAAGTCACTGCTATAACATCATTTGAATTATAGGAATTAAATAGTTTCTTTAGTAACCTAATTTCAGTGAATCTGAACACATTTAATTGAGGCATTGCTGATAAGATCATTGCAAGATATTGTACTTCACAAAATTTCAGGAACACTGATACACATCATTAGGCCATGAAGATCCATTTTGATTTAACTTATATAGCTGAAGCATAGTTAAGTTTTAGTTTCACATGCTTTTATTTGATTGGAGATTGGTTTAGAGGATTGAGAGGCAAAGTCTGGCATTGTGAAAACAGTATTTTCTGCGGGCTACAAGAATCAAAATGAGGTGACAGAAATCCTTGGTAGGCACTGCGCAACAGGGAGACTGCTGGAGCTCCAAGGGTCATTAGCTGACAGCCATTATTAGTATCAATAGTAAAAATGCTGTATAGAACACCATTTTCCTGATTTTGAGGATGATATCAGTTATGTTTTTGTGGCTAGAAAAAATATGTCTTAGAAAATAGGACACTTCTTATTAGATGGAGGAAGATTAGAGAAACCATGTAGGCACATGATAAAGAAGTGTATGTAAAGATCAAAATTCAGACCTGATGTGGTTAAGACTTTGGCAATAGCTCCATGACTCCACAGTTCAACAATTAACAAAATGTAAGTGAACGCAGTGCATCTGCTTTACGAAAGCTATTCAATAATGTCAACGAATGTGATAAAGAATAAAACTTTCACATCTTCGGTATTTATTAATACAGTCATTTTACAAATATCTGAAAATAGAACATTATCCAGATGATATGGTGGATATTACCAGTACAAATATCAACAGAATCCTATTGTAGTCTTCCAGCAGCTACAATTGTAGCTTTTTGCGATTATGTAATCAATAATAAATTTGCCTTCATGTAAGCTGTGATATGACATTTTCTCCAGGTGCAAATCATGCTGATTTTACACACAGAAAAATGCTTTAGAAGCTCAGAGTAAAAAACAGTTCGAGGAAACAGCATTGGGATGGGCATTTGTCCTAGATATTAATATACCTGTGTGCCATGTGGGAACACCTGGATTGCATTCCCAGCTCCTGACTCTAGTTGGAGCCATTGCAAGCGGTGCTGATGGGGACTTTGGCACCCTCCTGGGGACTTGGCTGGGACTGCTGGCTCCTGACTTTGGCCCTCTGAGGCCCTGGCTGATACTGTCAAATGGGAATTGATGTAGTGGATGGAAACTTGTTTTGGGTCTTTCTCAGGCTGTGTTTACATATCTTTCTGTACCTCTCCAATCGGTAGTTAAAAATGTAAATGTTTATATATTTATAAATAAATATTTATATAAATATATATATATAGGAAGTAAAGCTACGGCATGCAACCAGATTGGCGGTGACCACACTATAGCTGTAGGACAAAATCTGTGGTTAAAACATCCTCAGTATTTTCTTTCAGTGTGACTCATGAAAGTGAATTCTTTAAAACTTTTCCTTGATAAAGAACAAAAATGTCAGCAAGAAGGTTCCTTTGCCTGTGTATCACAATAGTGATAGTGAGAGGGATTATTTGCTGATTTTTTTTCCCCAAATATACTATGAAATGACAACATTACTGTTGGGATTTCCTACACAGGCTATCTATCACCCACAGGCTCCTCTCAATCTAATAGGATGTCAGATTACAAGACACAGCTACTTCCCAAAGCATATTATAAAAACAGCTAAGGAATAAATAATATTCAGCTCACTCAATTGGAAGGAGAGAACACAAATTGCTAAAGAACAAGATGTTAAGTTTAAAACTGGATCAGTGGGAGCCTGACAGCGTGGCCTAGCAGCTAAAGTTCTCGCCTTGAACGTCCCGGGATCCCATATGGGCGCCGGTTCTAATCCCGGCAGCTCCACTTCCCATCCAGCTCCCTGCTTGTGGCCTGGGAAAGCAGTCGAGGACGGCCCAATGCATTGGGACCCTGCACCCATGTGGGAGACCAGAAAGAGGTTCCAGGTTCCCGGCATCGGATCGGTGCAGCACCGGCCTTTGCGGCTCACTTGGGGAGTGAATCATCGGATGGAAGATCTTCCTCTCTGTCTCTCCTCTCTGTATATCTGACTTTGTAATAAAGATAAATAAATCTTAAAAAAAAAAAAACCTGGACCAGTGACAATGGTTTACCTTGAAGAAAATGGATACTTCAAGCATGTTAAGTATTTTCTTCAAGTAGAAATTGAAGGATGTTTTTATTATAATGTCACTAACTTTAATAATCTATCACAGACAAAAAGGAAAGGAGTAGTAAATTGCGCATTTGGAAGCTCCTGTATTTAAAAGTAATTTAAATCATCCATGCTGTTAATGTACAACCATACAAAGGCACTTTGAGAAGCTTACGGAAATGGGGTTTAAATGTGTTTTAATGCATTAATGTTCCAAAGTCATGTTTTTCCCATAGTATGCATTTGCAATAACTTATTGCAGGTCTTTCATATCAACAACAATCTACTGATTCTTAGGTAACTTACGTTTTAAATTTCTACTGTAGTACAGCATATCTTTTTAAGCTGACATTACATGAAACTCTGAAAAAATTTGTGAGGTGGATATTACATTATGTCTAAGCGTACTTCAGAAAAGGTAAGCTGCCCAAGCTGAGGATGTGAATTACTTTCATGCGTTTACATGCAGAATACAGTGATTCCACTAGAGGGCGATCATCAGGAAATGCAGCCACACTTCCCTGCACAGGAGTGACAGAAGCAGAAGCCCCATTTCTGTAAAACCAGACTTTGCCCTCTTTACTAATGCGCTTTTTAATGAACACATATTTTATTTCTGCATAGTCAGATACATAAAAACATATACATAATTCAAAAACAAGAATTCTTTCTTTGGCAAGCAATTAACATGTTTTGTAACTATGAATGTGAAGGGGCTTAATGAAGCATCTTTTCCCCGCTGTTTCAGGAACTGGGGTTTTAACACATTTCCTATTGAGTTGCAAGAATTTTAAAAGGAATTTGTGAATATTTGTGAGAAATATAAACATTTTGATGGATGCTTTTTAATAATTTCTGAGTTGGTAGCACTGTTAGAAATGATTATCGACCATATTCAATTACTAGGTGTTATTTCTACTAAATAGTCTCAATCACTTGGATCAGCGGCAGAGTTGATCTGTATTAAGCAGAGGGAGCACCAGGCATCTTGGGATGTCAGAACTCAGCCACAGAACTGACAAATGAATGTAAGTTAACAAAAATGGAGTGAAAGGATTTTCTTTAATTTTTTAATTGGCAAATCAAACTTACAGAGAGAAGGAGAGACAGAGAGAAAAATCTTCTGTCCCCTGATTCACTCCCCAAAAGTGGCCTCAATAGCCAAAGCCGTGTGGATCCAAAGCTAGGAGCCAGGAGCTTCTTCTGGGTCTCCCAAGCTGGTGCAGGGTCGCAAGGCTTTAGGACATCCTCTATTGCTTTCCCAGGCCACAAGCAGTGAGGTAGATGGGAAGTGGGGCAGCTGGGACAAGAATTGGTACCCATATGGGATCCTGGTGGATGCAAGGCGAGGACGTTAGCTGCTAGGCTACTGTGCTGGGTCCAGGATTTTCTTGCTTAATATTTCTATTTTAAAAATGATGAAGTTTTACTACACACCTGAAACCCACTGCTCTACTCTATGGAGCACTCTTTCTGGATTGTTTCCTGTGAATTACTTCAACACAGCTGCAATATCTTAATGAGATAGAGGCACCTTTCCAAATCTTCAATGATGTGGTTATTAAAATACAATAACCCTAAGAATTCTCCCTTATCTCAAATGAAGTGGCAGGAATTCCCTCAGCAGGTTCAGGCCTCTTTTCCCGTTTTTCACTCCATGATCCATTCTTATTATTCTTTGTTTTCATTTTTCTTTCAGTCTCTCCTCTCTTCTTTCTTCCCTCCCTTGTTTCATTTCTCTAATTATGAAGTTGAAATGAATGCTAAAATAATCTAATGCTCTGTAAGATTTGAATGGTTAACAATGGAGAAAAAAGAGAAATTAAGGAAACATTTTGGAGAAAATCCATCCTCTGTGTGTGTGTTTTAATGGTAATGGAGCTTGAGTGACCCAACTCATTTTAATCCATGCCAGACAGTATTGATAATTGTGTTTATCAAGTGTTGATAGACTGCTAAAAACATGTCATTCTAAAGACTTGTTAATTAAGTGGGCATTTTGGTGATTTCCTGATACCAAGGGTATCCTCATTTACATATGTTTAAAACTTATTTACTTCAATTGTTGATGGAGATCAACAATTTTAGAGTGGGAAAAGGTCCTTTCTGTTGCCTTCTGTCACAGTGGACAATGGCATCACAATGCACAACTCAACTAGTGTTCATGACTGTGTGTTCAATTTCACACTAAATTTGGTCTGTTTCCCATGGGAAAGACTTTAATTCTGCTGGTGACATGATACGGGAGAGCATTCTGTCATTGTAATATCTGCTATGTGATCTATGTATAACAAAATGACTTTTAAATTGATTTAGAATTATTCATTATAAATATCCACTATCTTGTTAAATTTGGTGAGTTAATTTTACTCACAACAATGATATACGGTGTGAACTACTGCTTAAGGCTACAGTGGGCTGTAACATTGGTTAGAAAAATTATTGAACTACAGAATGACAAGCTTATTTTATTTAATAAGCCATATAGATATTGTATTGTAGTCCTTTGAGTTCATATTTTTAAAAATATACACATTCTAACCAATATTGTGGAAGTATGTATATTTAAATTGTGGATAGTGTATTGCTAGGCTTTTAAAATGAATACAGAGACTACATTGTAAAGAGAGAGGCTTTATTTACTTAACAACAAAAGGATCTTTCCTTTGGCATCTGTCAGATGCTCAATATTCTCAGTATTGTTATTGATAATTAAGTTTTTGTTAGTTTTCTTTCTATTTACATGAAGCAAACATATGTACACACACGTATAACATCACAATTATACTTCCCACTGTTCCTTTTTTTTAATATTTAAAATGTCATGCTTTCAATTCTCTTTATAATCAAAAGCTTAACCTTCCATGGAATAAATAATCCAACAAGTAGTAAATAGGAAAAGCATCATTCTTAAAGCTATAAATAAGCAAGAATCAAATTTCAAGATATCAATTTCACTTAAATAATTTTTTGGTTCTGTATGTTAGTTACTACAAATTAAAGAGAACATGATATATGTCTTTGGAACTGGCTTATTTCCGTAAGCAAAATGGTCCTCGATTGTGTTCATTTCTTGTGAATGACAGGATTTAATTTTTTATGACTGAGTAGTATTCCGCTATAGAAATACCACCATTTAATCCAGTCATCTGTTGGAGGGCTGGGTTCATCTCCTATCTTAGCTATTGTGCATTGAGCTGCTAGAACGGGGAGAACAGGTGACTCATGTTTATTTCTTTTCATTTGGATATGTTTCCAGGGGTAGAATACCTGGGTCATATAGTAGATCTGTTTTCAGATTTCTGGGGACTCTTTCTCTCTTCTGTAATGGTATGCTGGTTTATATCCCCAGTAGCAGCTTATTAGCATAGATTTTTTTCTCTTCATCCTCACTAGCATTTTTTTTTTTTGTATGGGAGCCGTTCTAACTGGGGTGCAATGAAACCTCACTGAGGTTTTTATTTGAATTTCTTTGATGGCTAGTGATCCTGATTTTTTATGTCTGTTGGCCAATTGTAAGCCATCCTTTCATGTGTGGCTGTTCCTGGTCTTAGTCCATTTTTTTGGCTGGATTGGGTTTTATTGTTGCTGCTGAGACTCTTGAGTTCCCCTCTATGTTTTGGTTATAATTGCCTGGAAATGTCCTGAAATCTGGCATTGAACTGTCTCCAGATTTATTTTTATGTTTTAATTTTTTGCAGGCATTTGGTCTCCTTTGTGAGTTCCTATAAATTTTAGTGTCCCCCTTCAGATCTAAGAATGTCTTTGATTTTTTTGTTTTGATTGGAATCACATTGAATCTTTAAGTGACATTTGATGATACTTGATTTCATTCAATCTAGAGAAATGAATTTTCCCATTTTTCCTGTTTCTGCTTCCATTTCTTTCCTGAATGTATTGTAATTATCATTGTAAGTAGCTTTTCATGGCTTTGGTTAAATTTATCTCAGCATATTTTGTAGTATATATTTTGTAGTTAGTTTTATTGTGTTCTCCTTTTTATATACTGCTTTTTATATACTCCTTTTTATATACTCCTTTTTATTTTGCTTAAATCCAATACTCTTAGTAAGGTCTTACGTATTCCCCTTGTATAGGATCATATCATTTGCAAATAGGGATAATTTGACTTCCTTATTTTCATTTGTATCCATGCTATTTGTATTTCTTGTTGAATGACTCCAGTTACAAGTTCCAGAGTTCCATTGGACAGAAATGATGAGGATAAGCATCGTTGTCTATTAACGTATGTTAATGGAAATGCTTCCACCTTTTTTGCATTCAATATAATGCTGTTTGTCAGAAGTTTTCTTGACTGTGCTATGTTTCCTCTATACCCAATTTGCTTAAGATAGTTTTTAATCATGAAATGATATTGCATTTTATCAAATGCTTTCTCTGTGTATATTATGATTTAAAAATATTTTTCAATTTGCTATTACATGTATCACATATACTGTGTATGTTGGATTATTCCTGCATGCCCAGGATAAATCTTATGCAGTCCAAGTGAATGATCTTCCTGAGTTGTTGTGTTTGATTAGCAATTCTTTTGTTGTGGATTTTTGCATCAGTGTTAATTGGGGATATGGGTTTATGGTTTTTTTCTCTAATATATCTTGGAATCTGCATCTGGTTTTAGAATTAAGTTGATGCTGATTTCATTTCGCTTCTGGAGAAAGCCCTCTATTTCAATTATTTTGAATAGTTTGAGAAGAATTGGGGTTTAAGTTCTTCTTTTATTTTTTGGTAAAAAGAAAACAATAGTAGTGAAGCCATCTAGGCCTGGGTTTTTTTTTTTTTTTTATTGAGATGGTGTTCATTACTAATGTAATCCTTGTCTTAGTTATTGGTCTATTTATGTTTCCTAAGCCTTCATTACTCAACTTTAGTAAATTGTGTGTTTCCAAAAATCTATCCATTTCTTCCAAATTTTGAGGTTTATTGGCAAATTGTCAATTGTAGTAATTCCTGATGATAGTTTTTATCTCTTTGGTAGTGTAACATCTAGTTTTTCATATCTGAGTTTATGTATTTAGGTCTTCTCCACTGCCTCCCCCAACCAAACACACACACACACACACACACACTCACACACACCTTTTTTGGCTTGCTTTTTTTCTTTATTCCTTTCTCTCTCTCACCCCACGCCCTCTTTTTTCTTTCTTTCTGCCTTTTTTTTCTGCCTTTCTTTGGAAAATAAAACAGCTATTCATTTCATTAATTCCTTATAAGGAGTGTTTCAATTACATTTATTTCTGCCTTAATTGTTATTATTTCTTTCCCTCTACTAATTTTGGATGTTGTTAGATCCTGGAGATGCATTGTTGGATCATTTGTTTAATGCATTTCCAATTTATTGTTGTAATCACTAATTGCTATAATATCTCTGATTAATAGTTGTTTTGATGTATCTTATACTTTCCAATATACTGTGTTATGTTCATTCACTTCTAGTAGCACTTTTAAATTTCTTTTTGATTTCTTCTTTGACCCACTGCTTCAGGAGCATGTGTTAAGTGCCCATATGTTCACATTTTTTTTCTAGAGTTTAAGTTGTTAATTATAGCTTTATTGCCTGTGTTCAGAAAAGATACTTGTTTTATGACCCAGCATATGGTACATTCTGGAGAAAGTTCCATGCCCTGATGAAAAGAATGAGTATAATACAGCTGTGAGTGAAACGTTCTGTAGATATCAATTAGGTCCATTTGGTCACTAGTGTAGATCAGCTCTGTTTTTTTGTTTTGTCTGGTTGTTTTGTCCATTGATGAAAGTGGAGAGCTGAAGCCCACTGTTATTTAGTGTAGCCTGGCTGTCTTTACATCCATTAACTAAAATGGTTATAATTTTATCCTCAATCTTTTGTGGAAAAAATTATCTGACTTATAACTAATGTTAAGCAATTATTAATGATAATTAACCATGCTGCAATCTTATGATTGTTAGGACTTTTTGTAATAAGGAGGAAATATTTTGATTCCTTTAGATTAAGTTGTATGTGTTTTATAAATACCTCTTACATTCACTTAATAAACTTCAGGGGAACAAAACTGAGAAGTCAATTTAGCAAGATTGTGTGTATGATAACATGAAATAATTAAGCATAGAATTGGAATCTGCAATAGGATGATTAATTTACCTTCCAATCTAAAATTCTAAAAAAAAAATCTGTTCCTCAACTTTAGGAGAGTTGACTTTACACTTTCTCTGTTAAAAGAAAAAAATGTTTTATTTTCTGCTTAGTGAAAGCAAAAATTTTAACTAGGAAATCTGAACTTTATCTTAACTCTCCTTGATGAAGTTTTCATAAATGGATATTTAAATCATGTACCCTTTCTATTCATATAGACAATTCATTCAGTACAGAAAAATGTGGAACACAAAGTTGTCACTCAAAGTTCTGCCCGTCCTAGTGATGATCACTATTAGTATTAGGTGAATACCTACCCGTAAGTCAGACATGATCATTAGAATACTGAGTTCACATGGTTAATCATGTGGTTAAGGAAAGCACAGTGATGGTTCCAATGTCAGCATTCAGTAAATGGTGATTGCCCATCGCAACAAGCAATGTTCTAGCTGAGACTCACAAGGTCATGTGTCTATCTAGCCTGTTTCCATTGATTTGTAATCTCAATTTTATCATAAACAAATCTCTGATTCATATTTCATTTCACTTTCTGGACCCTAATATGTTTTATGTATTGATAAAATATTTATCTATCTATAAGATAGATAAAATATTTATTTTATTGCCTACTACAATAAAAATTATATGGAGTCAATAATGACATTTATGCTAAATTTAGATTTTGATAGTGTAAGGTATAAGTTGATTCAATCTGATTTTTGTTACACTGACTCACGTAGTCATTGAATACATTTGGCAACTTATGATGTGCCAGACAATATTACAAATGTAGGACACAGACAAAAAAGCACATAAAACTCCAACTTTTAGAAATTTCAAATCATACCACGTAAGGCAGAAATAAACAACGAAAAAATAGTGTTAAACAGTAGATATGCAATTTAATTGAGTTTTTCTTAAATGTTGACACTTCAGCTAAGATCTGACAAATCAGTGAATAAACCAAGTGCATTTTTGGGAAAAACTTTCCAGGCAAAAGGAACTGCAAGTGGTGACCCTCTCAGGTGGGAACATTTCTGCTATGTTTGCCAGATATTAGGACATTTCGTATGACTACACCCAAAGGGAAAAGGGAAAGAATAGTAGCAGAGGGTAAGCGTGACAGAGGAGATGAAGTCAGACAAACATCAAGTCTACAGGGTGAGCTTTGGGCAAAGTGACCTAATCTAATTGAATATGAAAGAAGTCAGCTTGTTTGTCAGGTTGAGAATAAACACCAGGTGGATAAAAATGAACAGAAGGGTGCTAGTTGAAAGTCAACTAAATACCTATGGGAGAAATGACCATGGGCTGGTTTGGTGCATTGTGGATAGAGCAAGTTTTTATATTCAAGTACCCATATTTGAAGGAAAAGCCAACAGGATTTGCTTTTAGATTTGATGTAGGGAGTGTCAAAGGTCTGAGTAAACACTGACTTTAGAGATTTCCTGAGAACCAGGAAAGACAGCTATTATTTACTCAGATGGACAACACTCAGAAGAGTAGGCTGGAATACATGGTTAGGTTTTTTTTTTTCTTTCCTTCTTTTCTTTCTGCCTTCATTTCATCTTTCTTTCCTTCCTTCCTTCCTTCCTTCCCTCCTTTCTTCCTTCCTTCCTTCCTTCAATCTTGCTGCCAGAAATTTAATAGAGATATCTTTAGACATCTCAGTGGAAAAGTTAAGCATATTGTGGGATGAATTGGTCTGCAGTTAAGGAGAAAACTCTAGATTAGGGCTACAAAATGGAAAATTGCACATTTGGATGCTACTTAAGGAATTATCCCTTTTTGTTATTTGCGTAAGAAAAATCTGATCTCTGATTCAGCACATATAATGTGAATTCTGACTCAAGATACTTTTGACTTTTTCTGCCTCCAATTCTCTTCATATAAAATTTCTAAATAATACTTGTAGCCCACAACTTCACAACAGTAGTCTTAATGCCAAAGACGGAAGCGTTGAGAAAAATATGAAAAGAAAAACTAGCACATTGAGATGGTTTGGATGTGAAGTGCAGTCATGGAGAGACAGATATCAATGACAAGGGCCAACCTAACATGCTTGAAGCACAGAGTCAATCAACATTTTTTCTCTGTCAAACTCTTTAAAGCTATATTCACGCTACTTAATGATTATCGTGGTTTTGATCAATTCTTTAGCTTTAAAACAAATATTAACAAACAAATCAAAAGCATTTTAAGTTCAGAATCTCCATCAAATTTGGTAAATTATTTTATGTATTAAGTAAAATTTGCCTTACCAAACAAAATCACTCTGCATTTCACTTTGTTTGACTGCTTTAAACACACTGATACAAACACGTGCACTCAGATTCTAATAGATCATGCAGACTGAGAACTGAAATAGTTTTCACTTTTTCTTTTCAAAATGCTATTGATGGTTGCTCCACATCTGTGCTTCAACATGGATGCATGGGTTGCTGTGGAGTCTGGAATTGCAAACTTCATTTGAAGACAGCTTGAAGGATTTTGAACCTTAAGCATTTACTCTGGAAATGAATGTCTATGACTAAGACCGTGAGGCATGGTATAATGGATGGTTTAAAGTGTAACTGAGAGTTTTCTGAATTAATTTTCATATTAAAATATTACTAACATCTAAGCAAGAAATAGGTGATAATTTGAGGATTTTATTAAAATTTGGCAGTAAGCATAATTATTCACAGTTTCTGGTAACAAGATTTAGAGAAGGTATTTTATCACTGACATTGATTGCAATTAACAGCACAGTATGAAAAGACTATTTTATTTTTAAAGATATATTTATTTTTATTTGAAAGGTAGACTTTGCAGGGAGAGAAGGCAAGATAGAGAGAAATCTTTTAACTGTTGGCTCATTCCCCAAATGACTACAATGGCCAGATTTGAGCTGATCCTTTGGATCTCCTGAGTTTCTCCTATGGGTGCAGGAGCCCAAGGACTTGAGCCATCCTCTGCTGTTTTCCTAGATCATAGTCAGAGAGTTCAATTGGAAGAACAGAGGCCAGGACATGAACCAGTGATTACAGGGAATATCAGTGCCACAGACAGAGGAGTAGCCTGCTAAATCATTATGCCACCCCTCAAAAGCAATAATTGTAAATAAATTTTATTGTTATTTAAATTTTTTCTAGAACTGTTCTTTTTTTGGTGAAGCAGGTTGCAACACTGCTTGTGACATGGGCACTCCATATGGGATACCAATCTTGGACCTGGAGGCTCTACTTCCAATCCAATCTACCTGTTAATGTGCTTCGAAAAACAATAAATGATGAACAAAGTGGCTAGTGCCCTGCCACCCACATGAGGAATCCGCATGTGTTCTCCCACACGCAGCTGTTATGATCATTTGCAGGTGAGCTGGCAAATGTAAGATCTCTGTCTTTCCTTTTCTGTCACTTCAACTTTCAAAAAAAGAGAAGAAATAAAATGTAAGCAATTGATTATTTAAATAATAAAATTTTACAGACAACGTATCCCGTTGCTGCCCAGGTTCAGCACAAAGATGTAACTGTGGCATTAAATAAAAGACAGAATACAAAAGTTATATGAGTTAATAAAATCCCTATTTTTAGCAAGTTTTGTGAAGAAACTCTTTGGATATAGAAGGCCTGAAACACACTTAGTTTGAAGGATGGACAGGAAACATTAAGGCAGAGAAGAAACGGGCAGAAAAACATGAGGCAATGTTTAAGAATTCTGGAAGAAAGATCATGTTTTTCTTTTCCCACTGAAGTTGACTTTGACTCTGCTTAGTCCTCTCTGGGGGATATAAGCAGAAGCAAGATGGGTCACTGCTGGGCAGTAGCATTAGGTGCAGCAGACACATGTCCAGATTTCCCATTTCTCTCTGCTATGACTGACCACTAAGTTGCTCTTTTACCTTGAGGATTCCAATGAACTTGGCTTGGACCAACCCTAAGTCAGAAATAAATGGCATCATTGTCAAGCAAAAAAGATTTGGGGATTGTTTTTTTGCTGTGATATAACCCAACATTTGCTGGCTGGTCTAAATAATGTCAAAAAGAGTGGAGTAAGAAGAAAATTCAAATGAAAAGATCAAACATGGTAAGATGGAAAAAAATGTTTAATAGAAACACTAGTAGAATAGCTTCAGCAGAAAGTGGAACAGTAAGTCTGGAAGGTTAATTATCCCAGTAATCAGCTGTGCTCCATGGTCATTCTGTGATACCAAAACAGAAAAGAAACTCCACATCTCATCTGGCTCATTACATGTGGCCTCAAATTAGAGGTCTGTGACATGGAATCATTAACATTTTCCAAAAAAGATATTGCTGAACGTATTACTCAAACTTTCCAAGTGAGGCAGGTAATTTAAAAAAATTATCAACGTTATGACAAACACCTAATTTTAATTAATCACAGTCTTTATGTAAATGTTTATCTTGAAATTTGTTACACTATGCATTTGATTTTTTTTTGGAGGGATATGGAGAGAGATTCCAGATTTGAAAAATAAGAAGAAAAGAACATAATTGAGGGATCTTCAAATGACTCTTGTGGGTTTGAGATGTCCTAAGATATGTACAGTTTGTTCATTCATCCAATCAATATGAAGTACCTGTTGTGAACCAGTCATTCTGAGCTGTAGTGAGATAGCAAATGGAGACTGATCATAAATACTCTCTGCATCTTTATTAGTCTCACAGTTGAGCTAATATTGAATTGTTATTTTTCTGCTTTGTACAAATTGTAATCATTTACAACTTCATATGTACATTATTTGACATTTCTTCCTTCAAAGGCAGGTGCCTAATCTTCCTCTTCAGTGTGAGGTGGAGTAGTGGAAACTAGCAGCTAGAGGAAGAAATAGTGACTTTGGAGACCAGGTGAATTAAAAGACACAGAAGTGTGTCTCTCTCTTTCTTTCTCTCTCTCTCTCCCATTCTCTCTCCTTATTATGCATTCAAGCAGGATGCAGTCATTATGATGTGAAGATAATTAGTTAGTTCTATGAAGAACTGAATTTAGTGTGGAACAGGGGCAACTAGTTAGCAGCCATGTGAGTGAACCTTCTTAGAGGATGAGCCTCTGGCCCTGACCAAGCTTTCAGGTGACTGCAACCCCTATGGACATTTTTACCTCAACCATATGTAAAATCCTGAGCCAAAGCAGCATTCTAAGAAACTGCTAGAATCTTACACTTTGGAAAATGTGCTTGATAAGACACATCTGGTACAGTAAGTTGTTAAGTTCTGGGGGTATTTTTTTACACAGCAATGCATGACTTACATACAACATATCATGAGTTCTCTTTTTGTCTTACAGAAACAATATATTGATATATACATGAGACATGTAATTTTTTTTTCAAAGAATTTCACCTAACATGAGCATGATTTTCACTTTAGCATATCATTAAAAATAACTTACAACTTCATTTGACAAGTTATATTTTAAATGCTAAATGAGTTTACTGTTTATTTAAGCCAACAAAATTACTTCAAAGCTTATTCATGGTCCTTCAAATGTATTTTTTTTTGCCTGTTTTTTTTTATTTAATTATTTATTATTTAACTTCATTAACTACATTGTATTATGTGACACAGTTACATAGATACTTGGGTTCTCCCACCCCTCCCAAACCCTCCCACCATGGTGGATTCCTCCACCTTGTTGCATAACCACAGCTCAAGTTCAGTTGAGATTCCCCCGTTGCAAGCGTATACCAAACACAGAGTCCAGCATCTTATTGTCCAGTCAAGTTCAACGGCTTCTTAGGTATACCCTCTCTGGTCTGAAGACAGAGCTAGCAGAGTATCATCCCAGTCAATTGAAAGCTCCAACATACCATCAGCAAAAATTTACATCCTTATGGAATTAATTGACATAGTAATGAGTAACCAATATGAAGAGAGACATCTCTATTTAATACAAGAAATGCTACTTTTAAGTTTTTGCTTTCAGAATTCAAAAATAACAATTAAAGTTTACCCATATAATAGAAACCCGAATTGCTGCTTTTAATAGAGAAATATGCTGCCTTAAAGTATGTCAATAAGAATATGTTCATTTATTACTAGATTTATATATTTACAGTGTGAATAACCAAAGGCATATTAACAAAAAAGGTAAAACAAGAGCTGGTATTGAATCTGGAAAATCTAGCACACTTTGTATCTCAGGCAAAATGTTAGATCTCTTTCTTCCTAATATTTCTCTTTTTCTTTAATCTGGTTTATTTACTTGAAAGGCAGAGCTACAGACAGGGACAATGAAAGATCTTCCACCCACTGGTTCACTGCCCAAGTGGCTGCAATGGTGGGGATGGGCTGCAACCAGGAGTCTGGAGCTGTATCCCAGTCTCCCACAAGAACGACAAGGTCTCAAGCATCTGGGCCATGCTCCACTGTCTTCCCTAATATATTAGTTGGGAGCTAGCTTGGAAGAACAGCAAGGACTTGCTGATCTGGTGTCCACATGGAGCACAGTATCTCAGGAAGTGGCCTAATCTGCTGTACCCCAACATCTGCTTCACACTTCTCTCTTTTTCAAAGACATTTGAAAAATATTTTCATTCGGGTAGGTGTTTTGGTATAACAGGTAAAGACACTGCCTATGAGGGGATACATTCCACATGGGCACCAGTTAGAGTCCTATTGTTATATTTCTGATGCAGGTCTCTGCCCATGGCTTGGGAAAAGCTTTGGAAGATGGCCCAAGTGCTTGGGCCCCTGCCAACTAAGTGGAAGACCTAGAGGTTCCTGGCTTCTGGCTTCAACCTGCAAAAACCTAGCTGCTGGGACCACTGCATCAATTAAACAGTGGTTAGAAGATCTTAGTCTCTCTTCCTCTATCAGTGATCCTGATATTAAAAGAAATTAATCCATTTCTATAGAAATAAAACATTTGATTAACACTGAATGTTTGGATGTATTTACGGAGCACAGTACAATATGTCATCAGCTACATACAATGTGAACTGATGAAGTCAGGAATTAGTAGGAATATGTGTCAGGAGTGAGAGCTTTGCACTCAGCTCAGGGAATCTGACACGGGATATGGAAATCGTTACAGGTGTCTTTATCACTAAGTCAAATGACAATCTGAAAGAAGTGATTTTTTCTGTGGTTGATTTGACAGCTTACTTGTATATTCTGAATAATAATCCTTTGTCAGATGAAGTTTAAAACTATTTCCTTCCATTCTGCTAGAAACTTTAACACTCTGTTGATTTTTTTTTTTCTTTTTTTGCTGGAAGAAACCTGTTATTCAACATGTTCCCATTTGTCTTGTTCTGTTTTCTAGTCTGTGTGGGGATTTTCTAAAAAGATACCAATTATTCTGCTGTTTGACTTGTTCTCTGTTTTGCCCTAGCAGTTTCATATTTTTAGGTTTTACATTTAGGTCTTTGATCGATTTTGAGTTGATTTTTGAATAGGATGGGAAAGTATGAGTTGTAACTACAAGCTTTCACAGAAACCTTAAAAAATCACAAGGGCCACATGTAAAACCTTGCATGCTTACACTCTCGTATTACCTTCCTGAGTACCTCAATCTAATTCTATTAAATGTGTTAGAAGGTTGATAATCCACTGAAATTTAATGGAAAATGTGAATATATAGCCATTCAATTTTTCTTGGATGTGGGGATGTTCACTGAGTTTTCACTTTTTCAAAATGAGTAAATATCAAAATATTAGGAAAAAGCTTTGTAATGCAGGTAAACTGCTCATGATATTCTAACACTTTGTGAAAAATCAACATGATCATTCCCTATCTGCTCATGAGTAAAGGGAAACACAGGCAAATAAACCATTGGGAAGATTCCGTGTCTTTAGAAAAACATTCTCTCTGGAGTGCATGCAAAATATACAAAGATGATGATATTCTGCCAGCTCTACCATTAGACCAGAGATGGTCTCTCCAAGAAACTGTTCAATTTACCTGGATAGTAAGATGCTGGACTCTATGCTTGGTATACGTTTGCAAAGAAAGAATCTGGACTTAATTTGATCTGTAATTCTACAACAAGGTGGAGGAATCCACCATGGGGGGAGGACACGGGGAGGGGTTGGGGGAATCCCAGAACCTATAAAACTGTGTCACTAATGCAACGTAATAAAAAAGAATATACAAAGATATTCACACATATTTAAATACTTAAGGCCCCATTTAATAAAGCATTTATTGTTAAAAGCAATTAGAAAATTATAACTTATATCATATGACATTTTTTGTTTTGTTTTGTTTTATTCATTAACTACATTGTATTATGTGACACAGTTTCATAGGTACTTGGATTCTCCCCACCCCTCCCCAAACCCTCCCACCATGGTGGATTCCTCCATCTTGTTGCATAACCACAGTTCAAGTTCAGTTGAGATTCCCCCGTTGCAAGCATATACCAAACATAGAGTCCAGCATCTTATTGTCCAGTCAAGTTCAACGGCTTCTTAGATATACCCTCTCTGGTCTGAAGGCAGAGCCAGCAGAGTATCATCCTGATCAATTAAAAGCTCCAACATACCATCAGCAAAAATTCACATCCTTATGGAATTAATTGACATAGTAATGAGTAACCAATATGACATATGACATTTTAATTTGTTTTCAAGTGCAGAAGAGTTTATCAGATAAAAAATTTTACATAAAAAGACCCTAATGATTTCATGGAAATTGTGATCTGTATTATCACAGCTTGCAGAATTCCTTTAACACTTCTTGGGAAACAGATGTTACAATTGAGGCTTTGCCCCCAAAAAAGAAAAAAAAAATCAAATGGAAGTGCCAAAGGAGCAAAGAATTTCATGAGATGTGAAATTTGAAATAATTAATCACTTTTCTTGATTTATTCTAAATACTAATATTAAAAGTCTAAATACTTGATGATACAAATGGATTCTGATTTTTGGTATCTCCCTGGAATTATTCTTAGTGCTTTTACATGAATAAATTTAGCTTATCACAAAGCCCATCATAGATATTGCCTCTTAAAGCATGACTAAATACTTATATAATCCAACACTTAAAGAAATCAAGCTGATACAGTTTAAAACTTTAGTGCTCCTAATTATCAGGGTGTTAGGACATGACAAGTATGGTTAGCTGAAAAGAAACTTTTAAGAAGCCCAGAATACAGTGGTAACATTATTACTATCATCAATAAGAGAGGTGATAGTGGTTTAGATCAGACAGCAAAGAAAACTGTGAGCAATGTTTGTGTTATGTTTGGGTTTTACACATATTTTGTAGGTAAAGCCAATTTGCTAATGTATTGGAAGTGGATGATGGAGGTAAGCTGGAAAGACAGAGAGATAGAGAATATAGGATGGATCAACAGATCTTTTAGATGGTTGTGTGTGTGTGTGTGTGTGTGTGTGTGTGTGTGTGTTTCTTTGTATTTTATTTTTTTTTCTGCTGAGTTGTTAAGACTGTTACATGCAGCCATTTGACAAGCCAGGAAAGATGATCTTATGCTGTGATCTACAATCAATTCATATGCACCTACATATAGGTATTCCTTTTCTAAAATACTGGGTTGATAGCTTTTGGGTTTGAAGAACACAGATGAACAGCTGCCTTCAAAGTTTCATCTTGAAATGTGATGAGGGATAATAATTCAGATTGCAAAGTTGGTATTCTGATGAAGTATTGCAACTCTCATTTCAGGATTAAAGAGAAATGCATAATAATGAGTATAAATTTTTCTAAAGAGTCCTGAAACTCACTAACCTCAGAACATGACACTCAGCTAAAGTTCAATTTTTTTGAGGTATAGTTTAAGTACTTACATATTTTTCCATATATGCATTTGTTTTTTGTCAATTGTTTGTTTTTTATTCATTCTACCATTATTTTGCTCATCAGCATAAGAATTTGTGAATGTGAGATAAATTAGACAAAAGACAAATTTCTAATAAATTTAAATCCAGTACTTTATATATTTTAAGAGTTTAATATAGCTTGAAACTCAAACTGTTTTGGTTCTCATTTGTATTACTGAAGTTCAGAATTTATTAATTGAAAATCATTTAGAAGTCAGGATTGATGATTATAAAACTTTTAATGAAATGTAAACTATTTCAACAGGGAAAATTTTCCTCATTTGTTTTTCATCTAATTTTTGTTTGCCTTCTTTGTATTAGCTCACACCTGAACTATGGAGGAGAAATATTTTAAACTTTGAAATCTAAGATATGTTTCAATAGAAGTTGGTAAAAGTATGATCAACTTTTAATTTCTTCTAAAAAAATATAAAACTTATCTTATTGATGACCGATTACCTAGTTCACTATTGATGTCCTTTTAATTTCAGGTCATCAACTAAAGGAAAACTTGTGGTATTAAAATTAATTGTGTAGCCATTTATGAAGAATTTTCAAAATTAAAAAAACAAAGAGCATTTGAGAAAAGAGAGAAAAAGAGGAATCTCCCATGTACTGAGTGTACTGATTACTATTCAAATTTCTACAAATCTGGGGTGGGCCAGCCCAAAGCCAGAAGCCTCATACTCATTCCAGGACTCCCACAAGTATACCAGAAATTCAAATATTTCAGGTATAATTACTGCCCCTGGTAATACACATTAGCAGAAAGCTACAATCAATACTAGATGTGAAATTTGTACTCTGGCACTCCAATAGACAATGTGCTGGTTCTAAGCAGCATTTTAAGTAAGAGACTAAATACTAATCCCTACTCATATTTTTTAATATTACAGTAAGTGCTGTAGGTAGAACAGTGGAGTATATAAAACTTGGCTTTGTTCTTAACAACTTCACATTCATTTTAAAGAGAAAAAAATTAATTACTCAGATAGTTGAGCAAATTGGAATGCTGTTGCTCCCTTTCTGAGCCTCATTCAACAAATCTGAGTTTTCTTATTCTGTTCTTCTCTCTGCACTGCCATTCTCAAATTTGGTCTACACTGCCTTTTCCACTGTATTTGAGGACCTTGCATACCCTTGCTATAATCTACAACTTCTTACTGGCAATGTGCAAGTTTTGGTAGAGGTACACGTGATTTGTCTTTACATAAAGTTTGGAAATGCCAGGATGGGAAAAGGATAAAAATATGGGGTTTGAATTCAACATTGTGAGAATTAAGACTTTCACATGTCCTCCCCCGCAACCAAGTGACATTTGAATGTTTATAACATTATTTTTGAACCATTCAAACTTATCAGCTTAAACTTTAGTCTGCTATAGATACACTGTGTTTTGAGTCCTGCCTGTGGTTGCCTGGTGGGGTCAGAGCAGATGATTTTGCCTGCAGGATATTCCCAAGCCTTGACATAGATACACAGAGCAATAGCAAGCAGAGCAAAGGCCTGGGATTCAGAGTGCTTTGTTCCCTCATGCCTTTTGAAACAGAATTCTCAGATCTAGAAGTACTCCATTTTAGTTTCAGATTGAAGGTATACTCCCCATTCATAGCTGTCACAAAATGGTCTCAACAAAGGTTCCCCTACAAAGTTGAAATACAATTGTAACAGACACTGATAAAACAGGCATATCCAATTGTGAAAGCATAGTATGATGTAGAGTGTGTTGTCAGGATTATGTCATATTTGTAAGTGTACACAGAAAAATACCTTGTAAAAAGTAAAATGTGAAGCCAATTTTCAAGTGGGTTAATTCTAAACTATTCCTTTATTTTTAGATAAAAGCATTTCCTTCTTGAAGTATGTGAATTATCAGAGTAGAAATCTGTATTCTCCATTAATTTATAATCCCATTATCCCTTCTTCTGACTCATAAATGGAACTAAAGTGCTGGATTTTTTAAATGAAAAGTGAGTGTGCTTTGTTTCCAGTAATGTAATTTAAGTGCTCATTCAGATTGAACCAAAGAAATGAAACAAAAGAAGGAAGCTGCTTAAAAAGTTCCAGTACTCATGTGAGACATATATTTTCTGTATAGGAAATCAAACCTGATTTCCACTGACAATTTTAGCATTGTGTAACAAAAGTGATGTTGTCTCCAGTGAATTTTGCAATACATTTAAGCATAATGGACAAAAGCATTAATCCATTAGGCTATGTACTATTAAAATGTGAATCAAGAGGTCAAGTATTGTTTTCAGTGTTTCATACTAAATCATGTGAATTAGAACATATGTATATATACATGTTTACCTATGTGACTATTTATCCTGTATTTTTTAGGGAGGTTGCCTTATATCGGCGAGAACAGATGAAACTCGTTCTTTTGAAATTGGCTTATTTCACTTGGCATAATGGTTTCTAGTTGAGACCACTTTATTGCAAATGGTAGAATTTCATTTTTTAAATGGCTGAGTAGTGTTCCATGGAATAGCTGCTCCACAGTTTCTTATCCATTCCTCTTTCAAAATAATCTGGGTTGTTTCTATGACTTTAATATTGCAGATGTGCTGCATTAAATACAGGATTGCAGGTTACTTTCTTGTAGGAAGATTTCACTTTTGGATACACTCCCAGGACTGCAATAGCTGGGTCATAGGTAGACAAATTTTGAGTTGTTTTAGCACTCTGTATACTGACTTCCACACTGACTGCCCTAGCCTACACTGCCATCAACAGTGGAGTATTATGTTTTTCCACATACATGTCAGCAGGTGTTGTTAGTAGATTCCTCAGTGTGCCTAGGACAGGATGCTAGACCGTCTATCATTGTCACATCTATAATGCTACGATACACATAAATAGCAGAATATTGGACTTGTGACTGTTACTGAAGGGCTGGCTATATAGGGATAATAGTGCTGGAGTGGATGGGAGGGTGGAAGGAAGAGTCCCTGTGCCTATGGAAATTTATCGTGAAAAATAATAATTGAAAAAGAGAAAAATAAGCATATTGTCTAAGACTTTTCAGGGAATGCATTATTTATCATTTTTTATGTCATATCATTTTTTATGTCATATCTTTCTAAATCCTTAATTTTGTGTAACATGCGAGTGGAATCAGTTTCTTCCTCTCATTGTGCTTAGAAGAATTACTCACCAAAGAAAGGTGAGGACAATAAAGTTTAAAAAAATATGGCCTGGCGACTGAGATGTAAAAGGAATGCCTGTTCAATCTCATATTCTTTTGTGTCTACACACATGAAATTTATAGAGCATGGAATGACTCATGTGTCTGCTCACTTTCCAGTTGTACAGCCTCCTATAATTATAGACAGGTCAATATGTAAATTCTTACTTTTTGTTGTCCTTAGGTTGAACTGAGGCCCCTACAGTGGCTTTACTAGAAATACGCATCCTTTTACAGAATCTGAACAGTTGGACAGTAACATAGGACACTAAGAATCTTAGGAGCAATACTTCCAACATTGGGTTCTCATCGCCATTGTCTTGCTGTGACCATACTGATGACATGATATATTAGGCATGCTGAAAAAAGAACCATGATATTGACATATGGGAGGAATATTCTCAGGGGCTGTCTGTCTCGGTGCAGATTATTTACCCTTAAAGCAAAACACACATGGTCCTGGCCTATGCCTGGTAAGCATTTACTGAATCTAGACGACAAAGGTTACACCCAGTGGGAATAAATTTCTAAACTATGTAGCATGACTATATATAAGAAACAGATGAAATATTTATGTGGCCTTAAGTGTAGATTACACAGAGTTCCACACACACACACACACACACACAAAAGAGAAATAGCACATCGAAAGTAAATTTCTTCCAAGAGTCTCATAGAAGAGTTCTTTTGGTTTCTTTTTGGATCAACTTGTTATTTTTCACATTCGCCTATCTTTGTTTTATATAATTTTCAAATTGTAATTCTCCAAGATGGCAAGTACAGATGGATGAAGATACCATAAAAGGATTTGGTGTCTATGAATCTTTCCTAAACCTCATTGGGAGGGTTCTCTTCAATATTATACAATTAGCAAACAATGTTCTCTTTACATACATGATTGTGTGTCTTAGCATTTCTCTTTACAAAAAAAAGAAAATGCAAATGTATCTATTGAGTCTTATTTTCTCTCCTAACGCTTAATCTTTTAACTGAATTTTAAAAAGATTGCTTGACATTTTCATTAAAATATTCTTATGTTATTAATAATGACATACTGTTTTGTATCTTATAAATTGGCTTGTTCTTTTTAAAGTACACTTGTACTTGATATTGTTATGTTTCAAATTAATTTGAATAAATGAAGAACTCATCACCAAACATTGTAGTTATGTGCTGGAAGACACACACAGGAAATAAATGGGAACTAATCTTTTACGAGGTGCGTGGAATTTACAGAATGGGAGAAAGAAAGATAAACTGACAATTATGTGATAAGTGCCATAAACAAGAATCGCCTAGGTGAGAAGTAATAGGCAAAATAAGATCTTGTTTTGGAGCAAGTCAAGAAAAGCCTCAGAAAAGGTGACATTGAGATAAACTTAAAGGTAAAACCCATTTTATTTCAGAAAGCAGAAAGAAAGAATAAACTTTGGAGTACATATACTTGAGTTCTTAATTGGCTTCAAGTTGGAAAAAGATCTGTAACTTTGGATGGGCACAGATGTTATTATAATTATTTTTGAAGAAGATGCATACATTTGTGTTATTTAAAAATAAGGATTCAAACTTCTCATCATCTGAGAGCATTAGCTTATTTCATAGAGTAAAGTTCTGCCACTTAACAGAAATATTCCCGGAAAGCAAGGGACGGAGCAGAGAAAGTTGGACAAACACTTACCGCATACATTGACTTATTTATCTAATGGTTATTCAAGGTCTAAAAAAAAATGTTACCATTCTAACTGAAATGATTTTGAAGATTTTTTTTAAACGGGCATTATGAAGTCTGGGAAGAAATAACACAGTCATGCATACTACTTAACACCACCCTGCAGAGAACAGGAAATGGATTGAAAAGAGACAAGCACATTAGATGGTAGTTGCACAAGATTCCAGAGTAGTGGCTTCTGGGATGCTAAGTTGCTGCATGAGGCATGGGAAAATACGGAAGAAATACCATAAAATTAACAATCTTCAAAGGGAAGAAATGTGTGGCAAAAACAAAATGTATTCTGTGTTACCCAGCTTTGCTTGTTCAAATTTGAGAAATATCCACTTACAGTTGATAAAAATATCAAAAACAAAACACCACATACATTTGGACACAATTATTGTGTTTAATATGATGGCAATTGATATGAATGAATATTTATTGGGTGTCTGTTAATTGGCAGGCAGTGTGTTGGCTATTTTGAAAATATAATTTTGGTGACAGGCACTGTGAAGTAGTTGGTTAAGTGCACATATCCCACTTTGGATTGTGCGTTCAAGTTTTAGCAGCTCTGCTTTTTGATTTAGCTCTCTGCTAATCACACTGGGAAGTATCAGATACTGATTCAGGCACCTGAGTTACTACTGCCTCCCATGTGGGAGACCCAGATAGAGTTTCTGGCTCCTGGTTTCTGCTTGGTCTAGTTCCAGGTGTTGTGGGTTTACTTCTGTGAACCAATAGGCAAAAGAATTCTTCTCTCATTCTCTATCACTTTGCTTTCTAATATTATACACTTAAAATTTCAATAATCTTTAAATAAGTAAATAAATATTTTATTTTTCAATTTCTAAAAAATGTGTTTATTTGAAAGAGTGTATCTGCTGCTTTACTCCTCAGATCAGTGCATGCACAGGCCAGGGCCGGGCCAGGCTCCTGGAGCCAGGATCCAGGAATTTCATCCAGGTCTCCCATATGGGTGGCAGGGCCCCAAATTCTTGGACCTTCTTTAGTTGTTTCAATCAGGCATTGGCAGAGTGTTGGACTGGAAGTGGAGCAGCAATGACTAAAACTGGCATTCATGAGGAACACTGGGATCTACGTGATGCCCTTATCCACCATGTCACAAAGCTGACTCTAATAAATCTTTTCTTCACAAAGGATAATTTCAGTTAAAACTCACACTATCTTTTTGAGATAGTTGTTTTTCCTTTTCATATAGGATTTAAGTAATTTTCCCAAAGGTATCCAGTGGCTAAGTATATAATGAATTCATATGGAAGTCTGTCTTGTCCATATGTTATTTATTTTATCCTAAATCACATTTTTCTTTACTGCTTTCATCAGAGTGAAGAGAGAATGGCTTAGGAAGCTGAATTTAAGGACACAATAGGCAGCCTAAGAACATGAGGATCAATAAAAACCTTCAAACAATGAACAAATCTTCTGAGGAAGCATACTGTGAATTCACAGGATCCTATCCAAATGAAGCCTGAGAAACAAAATACTCTAAGCCTGACTTTCGGTCAGAAAGCTAACATAATGCATGCTAAGAGATGATGACTTTGCACTACCTCTTCAAATATTCATTTGAAAGAATGGTCAAGGCATTGGAACTTTTGTGTTCACCTGATCCTTATGTTTTCAAGGAAGATGCATAATAAAGATATTTTCTTAATTTAAGCAGAAGGGCAGTTTGAAAGGATACATCAAGATGAGACTATTTGAACTAATTAGCAGATGAGTTCCTCTGAAAAGAAGGGACCACAGTTTTGTTCCTGATCATAAAAGGAATTTCTTCCAGGATAATCTATAATTCACAGGAGTTTGAAGGCTGGTAGCTTAAACGAAAGGTTATTAGCACCTATGGCACTGAGGAGGGGGGTGGTTCTCTCTTTTTTCTATAATCAGGCACTATGCCAAACGAGCAGATGGTTAGAGGTATCCACTGAAGGTGCTTTTGCATTGTGTGGACAGATAGACTATCTTCCAGGGGAAATAGGAAAAACAGCTTGACCAGGATCGGAGAGCAGAAATCAGCTTACTAAAACACAGACATAGCTACTCTGGCACCTAAGAGTGCTTTAGAGAATTGAGATCAATACAGCACATAAGACAGGAGCCTATTGACATTCATGAGTTAAAAGACAAATTTGGTGGCCTGGCCATGTTTGGGAACAAACGTAGAGACAAATGAGCGGTGCCAAATCCCATGGGTAGACAGTGCAAACTCTATTAGCAATTCATGACTCACTGCCTGTGTCCTTACGTGAGTCACTGGAACCCAAATTTTAAATGTATAAAGGTGATCCATAAAATGATGATTTGAAGAAGTTACTGAACAAAAACATGGTTAATTTTCACTGGGTTTAAACAGATCTGCCAGGTGCCTAGAGACGGCCTTTCTCAAATCATTACTGAGTTTTGTCCTGCAGCTTCATGCTATCCCACTTGCTTCTGTTTAAGGCTCTGATCCTCACAGTTATTCTTCAGCCTTTTACTTTCGGCAGAGCTCTGCTAATCTGAAAATCGCAAGAATCTGAAAGAAGGAAAATGGCGTCAGAATGTTTATGTGTGTTTAAGTTGGTATTGTTGATACTTTAGCATTTAGAATAGAATGCCTAATACCTCTGCAACATTGTCTGGGTTGCAAGAACCAAAAAACTACTAGAAAATTCAATTTAACAGAATATCTGGATAAAATGTATTTGCTTGCATCTAAATATTTCAAGTGAACCAAGCCATGTTAAGATTCAAGCTTTAAGCCATGATTGGACAAAATGTCAATAAATGCAAACACGTTTGGTAGAGTAACTTTCATGTGAACCAGTGTCCAGCTCAGTTCACAGAGTTCGCATTTAATTGAAGCTGATCTCATTGCACTCTAGGGGATGTCCTCTGAGCTTTAACCTACCTCACTTCAAAGCCTTATGGAGTGTTTCTCGTTACCAATGCTGTCCAGTGTTTGTGTATGCAAATGTGAGTATAATTTTATATTGTCTATAAAAGTGCAAATAAGATACATTTTCCCAAATTTTTTCATATAATATTGTACTATGTCAATTGGAAACAAGGCATCATTTGCAGGTGGAAATAATGGGCGGTTTTGTACCATTGTTAATATCTCTCTTTTCAAGCCTTCCTACTTTTAGCTACAATGATGCATGTTACTGAAAGATTGTGGCATCTTTCGTAGCACCTTGCTGATATGATTTACCTAACATTCAGGTCATTAGCAAAAAGCCTTCCCATCTAATGTATCTTACCACAAAACGTGTCCAAGAAGAAATAAAACACACACACACAGATATACAAATACTTGTAAACACAAATAATATACTAAAATTAAATTATATTTAGTAATGTGAAGATTAAGTGTTCAGGATTTTTCTATTAGTTTTATCTATGGAAGGACATGAATATCTAAAATTGCATTTTAATGCAGCACACATTATGTTTGCTGAAGGTCTGAACAATGGTTGGAAACCTACGGTGGTGTGAGGAGGAGGGGTTTTGTAACCTAAACACCAGCTGACTCAGGGATTAGCTCCTGGCCTAGCACGACAGCATTAGCACGTGCTGATTTTATCACGCGCAGAAATACCAGTGTTTATTCAGGGGATGGTGATTTAGTGGCCAACAGCATGTCCTGGAGGCTGAAGCCAGGTCAAAAATCATCAATTTGTAAAGAGGAATGAAATCTGCACATCTGACCCCTCAGTTTTATGGGATTCTGGGTTCTTTTACTGTGGAATGTTGAACTTTTATCATCGTGTTATTTGACAGATTATGTGAGAAGTAATTAAAAAGTGTGCATCAAGTCAGAGCCTGTCAAGTTGTGAAATCACATTAGTGGAAACAGCTTTGCATGCAATTTAGCTATTTCCTGAAATTGTAAATACTGATAAGACAAAACTTGAAATTTCTTTTCAAATTGTTGCTTACTGCTAAATAATGTTTTAAGCTATGTATTAGTACAATAACAGATGCAGATTTTTAATACTGTGTAGACTTTTAGTATTTATTTTTAATAAGAGTAGATATCTGGCTTAAGACATAATGATATTTTTCCCTTTTATTATCAATTCTGAGCTATTGTCTGTTACTATACAATAAGTTAATTTTCAGAAAAGGGATCCCAAAAATTTATTGTTTACAAAGTGATAGTGGAACTCCTTGTGGATCAGATAATTGACAATGAAATGAAATGATGTGTTTATGCAACCCTTTGGTAAGCTAGTGTTGGTAGTGTTGGTAAAGTAAGCCAGTATTTTGGAGAGCAAGCTGACAATGGCAAGTTCAGTTAACTTTGAATTAAAACAAACAAACAAGCCAAAAAAACCCCGAAGTATTCCAACATCCAATTTGACCTTCACGTATTAGTATTATTCTTTTAAGACTTATTTATTTATTTATTGGAAACACAGATGTACAGAGAGGAGGAGAGACAGAGAGGAAGATCTTCTATCCAATGGCCCCAAGTAGCCACAACTGCTGGGGTTGACCCAATCCCAAGCCAGGAGCCAGGAACTTCTTTCCGGGTCTCCCATGTGGGTGCAGAGTCCCAAGGCTTTGGTCCATCCTCAGTTGCTTTGCTAGGCCACAGGCAGGGAGCTGGATGGGAAGTGGAGCTACCGGGATTAGAACCGGCATCCATATGGGATCCTGGCTAGTTCAAGGCGAGGACTTTAACCGTTTCGCTATCACACTGGGCTCTTTACATATTATTTTTACTACATCAATTCTGTGCCCAATCCAGTAACAGAAAAAGAAGCATACTTTCTAAATGTGTATTAAGACTGATATTGTTAAAATATGTATCATTATGTATTGTTTCCCCAACTTAGAAATAAGGATTGTGGAAGGGCAGTTAAAATGCACGGATAGAAGTCTCTGTGTCATATGTCTGTAGTTGTATGAGCATACCGCAGGTAACATTATCATTTGATAGATACCAATCAGTATAGTGTTGGTTATGGCCACCAGTTGGTGTTTATGGAGCCCATGCTGAGCCTATGGCTACGGGAAACATTTATTTTTGTAGAGTGCATTGTTTCTGCTGGGTTCAGGGAGCCTCTAGAGATCTCACTTTGAATTCCATTCCTACCTGTTCTGTTTCTGTTAAATTTGAAGCAATGTATTTGTGCCAAGTTCTTGGTTATCCTGGAAAATCTAATAAATTTAGTATGGTAATAGAGTTGTTATTCAATCTACCTGGATTTCTAACTCTAATACAACTTGATTGGCTGGAAAAATACGTATACTCTGCTAACAATTATTCCTTTTTTAAAACAAGAAACTTTTTTACTTAAAAGGCAAAAAGTTTTGGGGTGGTGTTGTGGCAAAACAGGTTATATCCATGCCTAGTTGCCTTGCTTCTGGTCCAGCTTTTTGTGAATGATTCTGAGAGGCAGTAGATGACGGCTTCAGTGTTTGGGCCCCTGACACCTGCATGGGAGATTCACATAGAGCTCCTGGATCAGGAATTCACTCTGACCCAGCCTCAGTTACAGTGGGCACTTAGGAAGTTAACTGAGAAGATATGATTCTCCTTGTGTCTCTACCATTTTGCATACTGCATAGATGAAAATAAATAAACATGAGAGATAAAAAAAATTTCCATGCAAATGAAAATTGTGCTAATCAAGATTTTTCCACTCAGATAAATGAGAAATCTATCATTTATGAGCACGTATCTTTTATTATGAGTTTAATAAGCCCATATCTTTTATTAGAATTCTTGGCTCCAGCGGATGATTTGACGGCATAACATACTAAGCCTCCAGCTGAGCCCTGGCATCCCAAAGGGGCACCATTATAGCCTGGGATACCAGCAAAGGAGGATCCAAATTCTTGGGTGTGTATATCCACATGAGCGAGTGGGGAGAAAACCCTGGTGCATGACTTCAAATAGACCCAGCTTTGGAGTGAACCAGTGCTTGGTGGATCATTCGTTCTCTCCTGCTGTCTCTATTACTATGTCTATGCAATAAAAATTAAGAAATCTTTTTTTAAGAAAAAAGTTTGTGCAAGGAAATGACTAAAAAAAGAATCTAAATGTGAACTTCATTTCTAAATCATTGTAATATCCCATGCTCAGGACTTCATTAGGTTGCTAACATTTTTAATGAGCCTTAGTTGCTTCAAATATTTACTTATTAATTTTTGTATATAAGATTGAATGAAAATAACAATTCATTTTATTTTGATAATATGAGACAGATTTGGAACTATGGTGGAACTGGATTTACTCACACATTATGTAAAATATCTACAACTGATTGTGTGTTTTTAGAATTAAATTTATTTGTTTTATTATTTTATGATATAGTTCCATAGACTCTATGATTTCCTTTCCAGTTTTGCCAAGTCCCTACTCTCCCCCAACTGATTTCTCCTATATCATTACAATAGTGTAGTCCATAAACAGTGATAAGTCTGTCATTCTGCTATTTCTGACATTGTAGGGATGGACAGTGGCGGAGAGTCCAGCATCCTATTGTCATGTATTTAATAGTTTCACTGGGAGTCCATCTTTGATTTGGAAGTAGAGATGCACACTGCATTGTATCTTCACACCTGAATATGACAGTTCTTATAACACAGTTATTCTACTTCCCCCTTAAATGAAAAGCCATAAAACAAAATAAACAACAGGAATAAAAATAGGAAATTTACAACAACATAAATGAATGACCAATGTATACCTGAAGACATGAAAGAGAAAATCAAGAACCTTCTTTTAGAAAATGGTGCTACTGTGTTACCTTTGAGTCAGTGAGGAAATTCATAAGAATAACAAAAGCTTATATTCTGAATGAATGAATGAAAAAAAGAAAACAAAAATATCAATCCTCCCTAAATAAGTAGCAAAAACAGTATTCAAAGGGCTATTGACCCTGAATTTTGCATACGGTTGCAAATGTAGAATTTCATTTTTTTTAATGCCTGAGTAGTATTCCAATTGAAGATGGCCAAAAGCCTTGGAACCCTGCACCTACATGGGAGACCTAGAAGAAGCTCTTGATTCCTGACTTTAGACTGGCTCATTTCTGGCTGTTGTGGCCACTTGGGGAGTGAACTAATGGATGGAAGATCTTTCTCTCTGTATCTCCTTCTGTCTGTATATTTGCTTTTTCAATAAAAATAAGTAAATCTTGGAAAAACAACAACAACAACAAAGATGGACTCCCAATGGAACTATTAAACAGTAGGATGCTAGACTCCCTGCCATTGTCCAAACCTATAATGCCAGGATACACTTAAATAGCAGAACAATGGACTTATGACGGTTTATGAGGGACTATACTGTTGTAATGATATAGGGGAAATCAGGTGGGTGGGATAGAAACTTGGTGAAATGGGAAGGGAAATCCTGGAGTCTAAGGAACTGTATCATAAAATAAATAAGGTAAAAACCTAAACGTATTCATCTAAACTCCAGAAAGTAAATATTACTATTAAGCATAAGACCTGCAAAAAAGGTACTGTTTTGTAGAAATTTAATCTTAAGTTTAAATCCTGATCCTAGATTTTTAGGTGGTCTGCATCTATGCACTAATTTGAGTAATGTGGTACATTAAAATCTTCATGATATTTATAGCATAAAAATTATTTAATAGATAATACACCAACTTTTAAAAAAGTAACTTAAATATATGCAACTTACATGTGTTGCAGAAATAAATTACTATTGTCTGTATATTCTGCTATGACAATATGCAATTTACTATCTGGCTCACTACTTTAGGCACTTAGATAATAAATGCTATTTCTAAATGTTGTGTTTTCATGTATACATAAGATCAGTGAAACTTAATATGTTTTTGCAAACTGACAGACATTCTTCAATAACTTACATAAAAAAAACTTGTCAATGGATATATTTCTAGTACTTCACTACAAACATTAGTTGTTACTTAAATTGTCATTTGGATGAAAGGAAATGGCAAGGCAATTTTAAAATAAAATAACATTTTCCTGTGATCTTCACAAAAAACAATTATTTCAGTTGCAGCAGAACAGAAATAACTGATAAATATTAAATTAAATGTAACTTTTGCCCTATAAAACATTCAGTGATTTGTTACTATAAGTTAGCATACAAGATCAACACCAAACATACCATGGACTTATATTCTGTTAATCTTACTTATATAATGTGTAAGTAATCCTTAAATTTTGCTGTTATTTTAATTGGTTGATCCTGGAATGTTTCTGCAAAATAAATGTAAATATAGTGTGCGATTTTAAAGAAGCATTGATTTTAATCAACAATCAATGTTGTTGATACTTCAAAACTATTTGAATATCTCAGGATAACTAAATGTGTGCTTGATTTGAGACAGCAATAGCAAACAGAACTCACAGATACTAATCCAGAAAACACTCCTGTAGAATTTAAAATCCGCTCTATTTAACTGTTTTACCCAACATTTTACTTGTTTGCATATGTAATTACTTTTAGCATCAAAACAGAATCCTCACATATCCATTCAACCACCTTCACAATGTTAACCCAACCACACCAATACTTCAACTTTAGCTAATTTCTAGAGAAATTTATTAAATTAAAATTATAGTAACATAAGTTGTGTCTAGAAGCTTTTTAAAATTTAATAGTTAAAGACAACTATTATCAAATCATTGTATAGAAGTCTGAATTTATCCTCATACAAGGAGAACTTTACAACAATTTAATTGTTGTTAAGTGAAAAGATGAAATAGGTGTAAGAGGAATACGTTACAAGTAAAAGGAAGTAGATGCACATAAAAAGGGTGGGACAAGGGTTTCTCATTTCTGGTAACTTCAGAATAATATATTGATTTAATTTCTGTGTGAATAGTTGAAAAAAGTCACTTTAGAACATTTATATTAATGAGAACTTTGGCAGAAACCAATTCCAGTAGTGATAGTTTAGTACTGTATAGTTTTTTGTGTGTGTGTGGTTGTTGTTGCTGTTGTTAAAGGGCTTTTGAGTTCCTATCAGTTCTTTTTTTGTTTGTTTTATATTTTGATGTAATTCCATAGACTCTGGGATTTCCCACCCTTCACCAAGTCTCCTCCTCTGCACTGGTTCCCCCAATATTATTGCAGTAGTACAGCCAGGCCTTTTAAAATTGAAAACATCTACATTGCTCATGAAAAGAGATAACAAAGTACATTCACTGCTAAAAACTCTATCCTACCAACGGTGTGTTGCTTTCATTTTGAAACACATTGAATGACACAATTTGCTCTACATATGGTCCCATACTTCATTTTAAGTCGTATGATAAAATTTCAATTTCATTTTTTCTTTCTTTTCTTTTTTTTTTAACTGAAAAAAATCAAATATAAGCACTTGGTTTTGGACTAGGTCTTTATAAACTGAGGTCATGTCTGACCTGAATGGACATAAAAACCCCAATACTACAAAAGCAGATTTTATAAGACCTAGATTTGGGGCAAGAGTTTTTTTTTAACTTTTCTTACACATATCTCTGTCATGTATCAGTGTTAAAATGCAGATGATGGCATAAAATGCATGGCATAGGAAGTGTCCAGGGATACCTGATATAATCTGATAGACTTGTAATAAATCTAAGGAATTAACATTAATTTTTAAAACCCTTTCATCACCATTTGAGAAACATTTCATGCACAGTGACAATGCTAACAGAACTGACACTTTTTAAAATGCCCCAAATAGAAACAATGATTATTTTGTCACATTTTCATAACAGCTTTTGTTTAAGCAGAGAAAAAATATTTTCAGATATTTCCACAACAATCTCACTTTCCTAGTTTTCCAAAGGTGGCTAGCATTCTGAAATTACTGTAAATCATTTCTATTTATTTTTTATAATTTTGCCACATATGGATGTTTCCTCTGTTTCATCTATAACATTTAAGTGTTATTCCTAAGAAACTGATGTATCACCAGTCTTTGGTTGTTAACTTTAGTTAGCTAATGGAAAAGTGCTAGAATTAGAATCAGCGAGGCTGCTACTGTGACTTCAATCTTTAAAATCGATTTGGGGGCAAGAAAAAGCCCTTTATGGAACAGTTATTATGAAGTGTTCCATTTTTTTCCATGACCTTTGTTTCCCACTTGTACAATCATTTACACGGAAATTCATTAGTCTGCTCTGGAACAGAAGCACTAAAGGCTATATAAGTAACTACGGGTTAATTGGATAACTGTGGTAATTTGAGAGCAAATACCTGCTGACTTTGCAATTATTAATAATGCATGAAGCTTACTACAGATAACCCTACCTTGGTATGGAAACCAAGTGAGAATAGAGGCTAGAGTGCCTGTGTTTGATAGTGTGGCAAATCAGGAGAAGCACTGTAATTTTGCTCTCTTCCTTTGTGTACAAAATGGAGATAATAAAATTCATTTCCCAAGCTGTTGTTAGGGTTTTGTGAGATGAAGTTAACAAAAGAGCCCTACATACCTACTAGCATTAAGTTATTGCAGTGCATTTTAACTGAGGACACTAAAAAATTTCTTGCAGAACCTGCAGCTGAAATTTGCAACCACAGATAATCCAATCCAATCCAATCCAGTTCATCCTGTGGGCATCAGAAGTCCTGGTTCTTAGGCTAGTATTAATGCTGCCCTGGGTCTACAATAGTAAGATGCTCAATCTAAGATCCAGGGCTGGGCATCAAACTCAAGCAGTCCTGTTAACTGCCAGAAGTACTTGAGTTTAATTGCTAGACCAAATGCCCATCAGTGATCAGATTTCTTGAAAGAGACATGGCGGCTTCTGTGAACAACATGGGTTCTTATGGAAGTCTCATTTCTCTTCTCCTTCCAGTGAGTTTGAGAGCCCGCAATTAACTCTTAAACTCTTATTAAAATATTGATAGTAACTTCTGATTCCTTTCACTAAGGTTTCCTGATAAATATTTGGACAAGTGGAAAGCTGCTATGTAGCAACTGAAAATTACTTGCTACAGAACATTATGGATAAGCGATTGGTGGTTAACTTGTCTGTTTGATTTGATGTAAGTAAAAACTGACTCAAATGTGGACTTGCTGTCCACTGTTTCATTTAAGCCACTGAAGAGGCCCAGCTCTGAAACAGCATTCCTCTTCCTCTAGCCCTTGACCCTTTGCGCCCTAATCAACTATGTAAAGATTATCAACAAAATAAAAATACACAGAAAAAAAATTTGGACAGGAGACCCTGGCAGTAACACAATGATGATATCATGTATCTTCTGTGTTCACCTGTAAAGAAGGGGTAATTGAGGCAATGTTCTAATTGACTCAGTAGTTCCTGTGATAGGCTATTATTAAATCAATCAGTCAATCAATCAATCAGGGTCTATACAACAGTTTGTTAGCTTTGATTACTCATGACCATTTATAGGAAGGATATACCGTGGTGTTAAAGCTATTGCATCTGAAAATCAGACCCAGTACTGCTAAACTGGGGCCACAAAAAAGTATAGTACAAATTGACTTGGCAGTGTGCTCAGGTCTCTTGTGTAAAAAGTTAGAAGATTGATTAAGAAAGTGCAGGATGCTGAATGTTAAATTGAAGTTACATGGGTGAGTTTCAACTCTGTTGATTCTCCCTTGCTGGAAAGAAGATCCATTCTTCTGTTCTTTGAAGCTGGACCTGTCTTATTTAGAGACTTGAAGCAAGTTATCATGCCTAGCAATATCCATACACTTCACATCCAGTTCATCACACATCATCATCTCTAGGGTAAAGATCGGTTCAGGAGCCAGAGAGATGGTGTTGCGGGTAAGGCTACTGCCAACAGTGCCAGTGTGCCATGTGGGTGCCAGTTCAAGTCCTGACTGCCCCACTTCTGATCCTTGTTCCTGTTAATCTTATTCCACCAGTGAAGAAAGATGACCGGAAGTACTTGGGGCTCTGTATGCATGTGGAAGAAATGCAAGAAATTTCTGGCAGCTGACATTGTCCTGCCCAAGTCTTGGAAGTTGTGGTCATTTGAGGAATGAACCAGCAGATGGAAGACTTTCCTCTTTATCTGTCTACACCTCTCTCTTTGTAGCTCTACCATTCAAATAAATCTTTAAAAATTGACATGCAATTTTCAGAATGCTACAACTGAAAAATTTGACCTAGCAAGAGAAGGCTTTCTAGATTTTGTTGCCCTTTAGTACCAGAAACCTGGAAAACAGCATTAGGATGCTATTTTAAATGAAGTAGAGCAGAAAAGAAGAAAAATAATTTGAAAATGAGTGGATTTATTATTGTGCCTGCATTGAATAGATTGTGGATTAAAGGACAAGTTTGAGCAACTGGAAATGGTTCAAGTTGCATGCCTGGTATTAATTGAAATTTAGACCCAAATGTTGTTTTTCGTAAATAAACTTTAGAGGTCAGAAATTCTTTGGCACAACAGAGAGGGAGGAATATATGTGATGATCAAGTTTTTGGCATGTGCCATGTCCAAAATCAAGATTTATTTCAGTGTAAGACAGAGAGAAAAGTGTATCTATAATAGGCCTTATATGGATTACATATTGAAATAACATCTGGCTGTCTTCAGCTAAACAAAATACAGTTTTGAAAACAATTTCACTGATATCCATTAGTTTGTTTTAAAATATGGCTACTAGAAAATTTGAAATTATACATGTGGTATACATCTGTGACACATAATATTTTTATTGGGCAGTGTGATGTAGAGGGGTATAAATGTTTGGGTCGATTTATCATTTATGACATACTTGCCTATTCTCCAACTCTGTTTCTTGAAATGAGCCAGAATGCATTCCTTTCAACCACACATTCTGAACTACGCTTTGCATCTCTGCAAAGCACGGCACTGCTTGTTCCCTGTAGGCTGGAGATGCCGTTAGCAAGGAACACCCCTGGAATTGGTCCCTGATGTCACTGTGGACAGAGGGTCATGGAGTGGTCAAGGACAAATGGTAGCAGTCTACTAGTGAAGACAAAGTGATCTTGTTTTGATAGCAGTCAGTGGACTTCCATGGATATTTTTGCTGTGGTTTAAATAACTCCATAGAACTGGAATAATGATTCATGAAAATTCAGTGAAAATTCAAACTTACGAAACAACAGTGAGGTTTGGTGCAAAAAGACCTGATGATTCATGTAATGGAAAGTCATGGCCTGTCATAGTTGCCAGAAAATAATCCCTCATCCATAGTGCAGGCTAGGAGAAGCCCCATAATTGAAGAAGAGGCCAGAATGTTGTGAGAAGAACCATACGATATTATGCCCTTTAAATGCACTCTCTTTGTAGATTTCCTAAAGGAAGCCCATTTATCAAGATGTTTGATTTGAAGGAAAAGAAATACAGACTATTGTCGTTGCTATTACTTGAGCATCCAGAAAACTATTGCATTCCATTTGTCACTATACAAATGTAAATTTGTACCTTAAGCACACATGTGACTGGCTATGAAAATCCATCTTGTGATAATTTTGCCTGTTTTTGAATACCCTGTTGCGTCAACACTTAGCAGAGTAACACATTGTCTTCCTGACTCAAGTGAGGTTTTTCTTTTTCTTTTTCTTTTTTTTTAAGATTTTTATATTTGTTTGAAAGCTAAAATAAAAGAGAGAGGGAGGTAGGGAAAGGAAAGAGAGAGAGAGGAGAGAGGAGAGAGTGGGAGGGGTATGTGTGTGTGTGAGAGAGAGAGAGAGGGAGAGAAAGGGAGAGCGAGAGAGAGAGAGAGATAGATTTTCCATCTCCTGGTCACTTTGCATTTGGCTGCAACAGGCAGGACTGGGTCAGGCCAAGGGTACGAGCCTCCCCCAAGTCTCCCATGTGAGTGCAGGGGCCCAAGAGCTTGAAGGATCCACTGTTGCTTTCCAAGGCACAGTTACAGAGATTTGGACTGGAAATGGAGGAGCTGACATTCAGGTACTCACATTGGGTATTGCTGCCGCAAGTGAAGGTTAACGTGATGTGCTACAGACCTGGTAGCAGGCATATTTTTAATGGTAGGGCACTGTTAGAAGTGCTATTAAATCTCTATGTGTGTGTTTTTTAAATCAAATATCATGTCTCTATGAAAATACAAACCGAATATTGTCAGACCTGTAAGAATTTGGCAAAAGGTTTATGGAAAATTTGAATTAGATTTAAACTTACTTTGGTTTAGAAGTTCTGAAAACCATGTATATTTTCCCCATAATACAGTTTTTTGAAGAACCCTTACTGATCTTCAGCACACTCGTCTCTGGTCCATAAAGAGGAGAGCCAGGTCTTAGACAAACTCAAGGATTATTCTGTACACACTCATGTAGATATATCAGTGTTAGTCTTCCAGATATAATTTCTTTGCTATATAAAAACATAATCTGTCACATTGAATGTTGACGCTAACTGTAATATCAACCTGCAGTAGATTCATTAGCTCCTCACAGCAAGGTAAAAAAATTAACAATTTGTTGCTATGAAATGCCATATATTTCTTTTTTTTTCCCAGTGCTCCATGTGTTAACTTTTGAGAGAAGCTAAAGGTGGACTAAGGTATGTCTTTAAAGATTAGAAAGACGTTTTATATATATATATATTTGCCTTCCAAAATAAATCAGTGAAATGTCACCAGATATTATTCTCTTTTAATGATTTAGATCACTAAAACAGACATCTGGGAGGATGATTTGCATCAGACCACAGCAGGCATCTGAAGAAGTGCGGAGATTAGAGTCTCCTCTGTGGGCTCTGCTGGCTGGAGTGTGAGCCCCATGCTGCTGAGAGGCACTGCTTAGGTGGCTTGGAGCCTGAGAGGTGTTTCACTAAGTTAGCAGGGAGTCACTTTCAAAGCAGGCTTTTGCAATCAAAGGGGAAAATACTAATATTCCAGCATTAGCTGAAAAACAAGTGAAAGTTTCAACAGAATTATCCAGATAATTATTGTTATTTTACTGTAATTACTGAAACCTCCAGCATTGTCTATATCTTAAAAGTAATAAACTACTAAGCCCAAACATTACATATATATATATATATATTTACTTCAGCCTGTTATCCTAATCTCTATCTTATTTGCTTGCCTTCATATTTTCAGAGAACTGGCAGAATTGCTTAGTAATTGCAGCCACCCTAAACCAAAGCACAAATTTGACAGATTTATAACTTGGAAACTATATATCTCTTCCTTTGAGTTACTGTGGAACTAATGCAATTGCTAAACTAACAGGGGGTGATGTTATTCCAGATACTTGTCTATAGAAAGTAGGTATGGTTTGATTTATAATTATTTAAAAAATGCTTAGTTGTTTCCCTTTAGGCATAAATCCTATAAACAGAAAGCTAAGGATGGATTACCATATATGACATCACAAAAAGGAGAAGTTCATGGTTTTGATCTGTCAATACGTGGCATTTTAAGCAAGTGATTATTATTTATATATATTGCACAGAGAGTAAGAAAAAGATTTATATGAACATGCAAATCAATATCTGATTTTCTATTGTTAATTTAAATTACATATGTATACACACATAATCACTAAGGTTATATAATTTTGTTTTTAGTTCTTCTGCACTTTGGTCTATATTTTCAAACTTCATATGTTATGTTAAAGAAAGAACATTAAACATTGGATTTAGAGTTTGGGCACTTGGACTGGGTTGAGCCTCAGATACTTCACCTCCAACTCAGTGCCATAGTCATGTGCACTGTCAGCTGTTAATGGCTCAAGTAGTTGGGTCTCTACTCTTCACATGAGAGATAAAAATTAAGTTATGGGAATTTGGCTTTTTCTGGCCCATGCCTGGCTGTAGTAAATATCCAAGGAGTAAACCAGTGGATGGAAGATTATTCTGTGTCTTTCTGTTTCACTCACTGTCTCTGCCTTTTATTGAAAAAAAAAAATTAAAAAATGTTTAAAAAATACAATTAAAAAAAACTTGAGGAAAATGTGTCAGGGTGGGAGTTTGGGTAGGGGGTAATCCCAGTTTCTATGAAATAGTGGCATAAATTCAAAAATTCAAATTAAAAATTTAACAAAAAGAAAAAAACAACTTGAAGTCAGAAGATGTGGTTCTAATTCAATATTTTTTACCAAATGTCTTGATTAAATCATGCTAAACTTTGGGGTGGTCTCAGTTTCATTAAATGTGAACTCACGAAATTTGAGTAGATTTATCATACATTTTCTACATATCATAAACTACAATGGTAGAATAATCTCTGAAATCAAAGAAATTAACTTGAAATTTCTTTTGATAGTAGTCTCAAGTTCTTCGGACATCAGAGAACAAGAAAGAGTTCTCAGGAGTTTAACATATGCTTACATTTTCTAAATGTTTTGTTACAGAATGTAAGGAATAAATTATGAATAATTAGAAGAAAGAAATAGCAAAGGATTTAATGAAAGGATCTACATTCTATGAGGATTTCCAAAAGATAGCAAGTAGAGATTATGGAAAAAAATTCGGAAGATTTCCCATAACCAAAATGAAAGTTCTTTAGTTTAAAAGAGCCTACCTTATGCCAAGCATGACCAGTGAAGTAAGCTAACATGAGCAAAGAATAAACACTAAAAATTCTTTGTTTTTTCTAAATATATTTCCAACAAATGCTGCGCATGCTTTCTGGAGAACAGGATTCTGTTTATAAGAGGATATTCCAGAAGAGAAGAAAAATGAGTTCTACGCAATAGAAAATCCAATAAAAGAATGTGATGTGGTAGAGTACCAGATATAAAGAAAAACATGAAGATTAGAAAAAAATGAAATGATGAACTGTAGGTAATGAATAATTGCATAATAAAAAGGAAATGCACTTATAATAATCTGACTCTGCAATATATTACATGCAGGATAGCTCACTTAGCCAGACTAATGCAAACTCTATTAATTAAAAAAAATGTGGTAGCAAGAAATGGCAGTGTATATATACAGAATGTCTAAAACTAAGAAATCCATAAAAAATTTGGATGCATATTATTTTCAAGGCAGAAAGAAAACGATGAGATGGAACATCAAGAGGAGCAAGTAAATGGGTTTTGAGAGCAGTGGGATCAAGGATGGGGATGTTGAGTAGAGACCTGCTTATTTCTGCTTAAAGCTTTTGTTCTATTTCACCTTTAGAAATATGTGTGTTAGTTATTTTGACAATAATGAACCTAGGATGGGAAATTTGCAGAGACCAAAAATACTGATCTTTTAAACTGTGCTGCTCTTAAGAAGCGGCAGGTCTGTTCAGTTTTCAGCTACACATTCAAGTGTAGCTTATAGACCTAAACTCATTGAAATTCAAGTCCTTGTGAGGTCAGAAATGTATAATTAATTATGGACTATTTTTCTTCTAAAATACTGAAACTAACATTACATCCTGTCGCTAGTATTAATAGTATCATCCTGAAAGGGTTGTAACAGGATTAAATGAGCTACTGTATGTAAATGTTTAGAAAATGGACTTGCACATGAGAAGCAATAATGAACCCTAGTTATTAGTTCATACAATTGAAGAATCCACATGTTTCCCTTGCTTTTAATGGTATGGCTATATAAATAAGAACACAGATAGATTGACCCAAAGACCAACATCACTAATTAGTAGTTACCTGCTGAAATCCATTTTTATTCCTGTGGGCAAAATCATGGTTTTGCCATGGATATTTATCCTCATAAGATAGCATCTATTTTGGTTCCCTCTAAGGAGAATTATAACCAAACAGATGTGTTTGTGTGTGCAAACAAGGGTAAATGATTCTAGTAGCTCCAATTTGAAATTATTCTGAAATTTTTAACACTTCACATCAAGATTTCATACAGATTGACACTGGTCACTCTGATAATTTTCCAATTTCCAATTTTTTAATTTCACAACTATCTTTTCTTTCAGTATCCTTAAAACTAACCTGTGGAGATGGAGGACACTGTATTAGTTTTAGTGTGAAGAATTGGGGATTGGGCATATATTTGTAAGTAAAAATAAAAAACATTAAATATTTTGATATTCAGAAATATGTATAAAGCAGGGTGTCTTATTGAATATTTCTTTGTGAAAAGATTAAGTCTGTTATTGAAATGTATTAGCTCTTTCTTATTCTTTATTTTCACATATCAATACCTGATTTTTTAAAAAAATTTGATGTCTTTGTCTAAAACTTCCAAAGAGTCCTATACATCATTATGTGAATTATTTTAAACATTTGGCTATTTCTAAAATACTTAATTTTCTCGTTTTTTTGTAACATATCCCCTTCCAGCAGTCAGCAGAAAACATGCTCTTTTCAGAAGCCCCATTTAAAAATCACTGATGATTACACGTTTAATTTCTTTGGGATGTGTGGCTGGCTCCATAAAGTGCTGAACTGAAATCCTAGCTCTAGCTTGTTCTCAAAACAAAGGCTATGTTCTGTGAACTGTTAACCCCGATGTTTATGGCAGGCTTGGTTGAACAGCAAATGGGCTACTTCACTGTAAATGTACAAGTTCATTTTAACACTACAGTGCCACCTTAGAAATTGTTTTGCATTCACTGCTTAGTGAAAGGGAGAGTGAAATATTGTAGAACCATACGTTGCCTTATTGTACTGTGTCAGAGATAGTAAGGAGGAAGATATCAATCTATAGTTCTCTGAAACAATGCTATTGCTTTTCTTGGGGCTTTCAACTAGCTCCCTTATACTATTAGGTAAGATCATATATGCTGTGAGAAGCAACAATTACAGAAGATTATCAGTTGTTGACTAGGCCATTAATGACAATATAAATTCATGTTTATAAAATGAAATCCATGGATTCTGGTGGATAGTTCAATTTGATAGGTCCCAAATGGTTTGAGTCACCCCACAGCAAGTGTTTAGTGACAAATTAGCTTAGAGTGGCAACTCTTTTTCCTTTTCATAGTGAGAAAAACAACAGAGGAGTTAGAATGCGAATTTTAGTGACATGATGATGTTTCTTTGGAACTGTTTCATGCCGTTCATTTCTCTCTCTCTCTCTTTCTCTCCCTCTCTCTCTCTTTCTCTCCCCATGTCTCATTTTCCTTTATTCTCTTGTAAATGCAGAGAGACACATAAAGACATTGAAAAGGCTCTGTCTTACATCTGGAAGATGGATGCCTGGAATGCCTGCAACACCCAGTGCTGGTGAGAAGGCTGGACCTCTTTCTGGGTCTCTGAGAGAGGTAAGAGGGATCCAGGTTCTCAAACCATCACTTGCTTCCTCCTAGAGCACACGTTAGCAGGAAGGTGAATTGGAAGCAGAGGAGCTAGAACTTCAAGTGGGCACACTAATATAGGGTTTGGATTTCTTAAGTGATAAGTAAGCCAAGTGCTCACCACCTCAATCTTCTTTTCTTCTTCTTTTTTAACGAGACTCTGCAGTTTGCTTGGATTTTTATTTTGGCACCAAAATTGTTTACACTCTTGATTCATTAAACCACAGGCAATGCACATTACATATGTAAAAGTGTTGTGTCTTCCCTCTGAATATTCTCCAAAATAAAGGTTTTATCAGTTCAACTATTGTTGATTCACAAAAAAGGAATTCACACACACATATACACATTCACATACTTATGTGTGGTACAAAAGACAAGGGATTCTATAAGTTTCACTCAGTAATACCTTGATCCACTATTAAAACTTCAGGACTAATTGAAATATTTTTGTAATTTTTTTAAGCATCCAGTTTTCTGTTTTATTTCCTAGCAAGACTTCAAAGAGTAAAATTATGGCCAAGAAGCAAATGAAAGGGACATAGGGCTCTATTAGAGAATAGACAAAAAAAAAGGTATTTGAATGAGTAAAAATATACTGGAATGAAATCCATGAAACAAATTTCTTTTAGTACCAGATTATTAAAAATAGTCCTGAGTTACAGTTTCAGAACAAGATTATTCAGAAAATTGCCTTCCAGGCATTTTGTACTAAATCATATTCCTATAATTAATCTTATTGTAGAATACAAGCACAGTTTTACAGTTATTTTTACCTCCTTTTAACTCAGCTAATGATAGGTCTAGTAGCAGATTTCTGACTACTGATTAACCTAAAAGGAGAGACTAAATAATAATGAAAACAATGTTTTAGAATTGCACTTAGTCTTACACATCATGCTTAAACTCTTCTAATTCAACACTCCAACATGATTTATGCTTTAGATATAATTTTTCAGGAGATCCAGAAAAGAGAAGTAGAAAATCCTGTTAGTGATACTGAACAATGCACCTTATTTGGATGATATGACTACAAGGCGATAGAACAAACACCCACCAGCAAAAGAGAAGACTCTTCAGGAAGGATGCTACCTCAGAGCCCTCCATTCTCAAACATGGACTGCTATAATAATCTCTACAGTGTGAAAAGGGCATTCAGGAACCCTAAGGTCCTGGGAAACTGTCACACAAACTCCCTTGCCATTTTACCCCAAGTGCTTTAATTTGTTGGTCTTTTTCAGATCTGCATTGTTATTAAAAAATAAGAGGACAATTAAAGTGAGGTGTCAATGGCACTGGAAAATGTAACTACAAAAGTTTGTTTGTAAAGGTGTTAATTATTCTTGGTACTTCTGAAAGTTTCAAACTCAAAATAATTTAGATTATGGGCAAAATGAGAGAGTAATATTTCTACAACACAGAGGAGTATCCTAAAGTATATTACCTGTTTATTACTTTACACCAGAACTATGTCCATCAGTTTGTTTTCTTGTTAACATAAACAACTGTGTAACTGTACTGATTTAACAGTTTCACTATCTCCAATCTAAACTACTCAAAACTCACTGCCAACACAACCCACCCACAGCCCACAAGCTAGCAAGCTGTGGAGAACTGTGTTAATAAGAGTTAATGAAGGACAGACAGTTGGTATTACAAGACTGCTATCATATCATTACTTGACTGAATGGGTACAACTGCTATCTTTCATTTTCAACCCTTTCCAATGTTTTGAGTTATCTTAGGTGTGAAACAGGCAATGGTGTGCAAATTACAGTTAAAAATTCTGTCGGCAACTTTTTTTCCACATAATTCTACCAGATTTGAGGCTCCTTTTTGCTAATGTGTGCATGCATTTATTTCAGAAGTGGTTGCTGGCTAAAGTAACAATTCATGCAGACAGAATCCAAAGACAGAAGTTGGTAATAATGAATTGAATTTCACTTGGTGACCAATTGTTTTTTGTGGTTTAAAAGACTGCGAGTATCTTACACACACAAAAACACAGTGTGAATAGCCAAAACCAAATTACTGCTGGGTAGTCTTGTGCACCTTTCTTGTAGTAATTTAGTCAAAGATTGAAGCTCTAAGAAACTATTACTCTTCTAAACATACCATTATACCAAAGTTTCAGTGCGTCAGCATCATTACTGTTACATAGCAAACCATGCAAATGAATGCATTGTCATACTAAATTCTTATTGCCCATAGTGTTTACTTGGGCAGTGTGACCACCACTCAGCTGCAGAATGAAGTCCAGAAAATGAGAGCAGGAAGCTGCTATGTTTGGGAATGAGAAGATAATTTTGCACAGGTGGTTAGTGATGGGTGAAGGTGAAAGCATTTTAGGAGGAGGTTAGTATTTGGGAAAGAAGCACTCTACCTGTGTAGCCCAGCGAATTGTCATCGTTATCAGAGGTGGGGGTCGGCGTCCCGTGGTCTTTCCCCCTCTCTAGTTCTTCAGGGTCTGTCGGAAACAACACCAGAGCTGCTGATGGGGTTACAGTGGTAACAGTAGATGCGATTCCGATCACAGCATGTCCAGACACAAGCAAATCCACGAGTGACAGCAAAACACACAGGGACAACACACAGCACACTTCATCCTCGCCCCTCCTGCGGCACACTAAGCCCTGCCAAGGTCCCAGCACCATGGCTTGGAGTTTCTACTGCCTCTCCTTAATTTCCCGAAGTCTGCTCTGCCTGCACCTTTGCTGCACTTCAAAGCCGGTGAATGACTCTGTCTGCCCAGTGTGAGGCGGCCAGCGTGACTGAGGGAGCATCTGGAGCAGAGAGAGGGCAGGGTGGCTGAATGCTAGCATTGCTAATTTTCCACCTTATTGTTAATCAAAGCTATTGACTGTGATCACTCCCCATCATCGCTTCATCTCCTGGCAATTACGGACTCAAGGGACTGCAGCTCCTATGAGTGGGGGAGGGGTGGGGAGAAGAAGAGTCTAATCCACCGAGAGGGGCATGATAAAACACATCTTACTTTTTTTCTGAGACTCAGCAAAGAAAGAAATGCAACATCACATCTTTCAGAGGGCAACAATTTGTCATCTCACACCAGTGAGAGAAAATCCCTCAATTGACTGTATGAGGAAAATGACAACTTTGAATAGTATGGTTTGGATCTTTCAAAACATTCCAACTTGTTTGAAGTGGTTGAATATAATCATCCACATATGTATTTGCATTCCTCTATTATTTTGTGCAACTAAAAGAAGTTTATAAGTGTCTTCAAATTGTACATTTGGATTCTCATATAGACTTCAGATTTGAGGTTTACCGTCTGATGTTCCGGTGCCCAGAAACTGAGCTGTTCTCTGTATAAATCCAGAAGCCCAGAGACACCACTGCCTTAGATTTCCTCATGTTGGCACCCTACCTGTCTGATCTATGTGCCTGAGATTATGAGCACGGTTTGCAGCTTGGCTACTGATAAGCAGACACAGACACAGTAAAAACCGAGCTAGTGCCTTCTAAATTGGAATAACACAGTTATAGGTCATGCAGGTTCGTGTTGCTTTGCAGGCTTTTTAACACCTTAACAGCATCTACTGAGGATTTCTTCCTCTGAGCAGTGAAGAAGTACAGCTGTGTTCTCGGGGAAGCAAGGGTGTCACTTGGAAACGAAGCAGCAAGTACCTGCAGGTAATGCCCGTAGGAGCATCACAGGCGTCATTAATTTTGTGTCTGCTGGCTTTTATCTGGGTCAACGTATTTTTCCTAGACACAGCTATTTCAGATGATTTAGAAATTTTAAAACAAAGGGATGGACAGCCTTACAGGAGCCGGCTTTGTGGATTATCTATGGAATTTATTTATCTGCACAAATCCCGTTTTTCCTGCCCCTCTTTTGACATGTTATGTAATTGATCTGAGGTGACTAAATTGCAAAAAAAAAAAAGAAAAAAAAATTCGAATCTTCACAGACACAAGAAAAAGAAAAAGCTGCCTCTTGCTTTCTCTGTGGTCTTTCCAGCAGTGGCTATAATTGCGCACACGTGTGTGTGTGTCCTTAAAATCAACTATTGTGTAGCAGCTTAGAAAATGTGCACCGTCTTGTCTCCCAGCGTGTTCACTTACTGTCCATACAAGTTGTTACGATAACAAATTTTAAGCCATATCAACTGAAAAAAAAATGGGACACAAGGTTGTTATGCACTTTGAGGTAGCATCACCACAACATTCTGCCAGAAACCTAAGTAACCTTGCTCACGCAGAATAATTCAACAGGAAGATAAACAAAAGTTACTTCTTCAGATGTATTCAGTCTCTTTCCAGGGCATTATGCCTACTGACTCATGATCTTAAGAGATGAAATATATTTAGGGTCACATTAATATTGCAGATTAATTACTTTTAATAATAAGACTTGTTTCAGGGGAAGTTTGAATTTGCAAAGGAGGTTTGTTCAATATGGATGTGTACAGTTTTAATCACTGTTAAAAATAGAAGAAAATCATTCAAATCTGCTACAGAAGCTAAATCAGTTTTTCATTTTACTGAAAGACTTTGGGGAGAAGGTTTGTGTAACCTTTACTATAAAGCAACAGAGATGAGAAAAGTAAGTTTACAGTAATTTGCAGCGAGGTGCCTAAATATGTTGAAAGTAGACTTTTCAGGTCTGTTCGACTTATCCTTACTGATTTTTAAATTTGATTTTCTGTATCCTACTGCGGTTTTGGTTCCCACTTAGGTACAGGGAAGAACAGATCTACCATTTATCCATGAATCTTACCATTTCCGTAAGACACATTTTGTCTGCTACTACCTTTAATTAATGTGATGCCTACGACAGGTCTAAGCCAACCAAAAAGTGGTAAAAATGTTCCATTTTTACTCCACTAATTGTTTTCTAACACTCCTTCCCTGCTCCTTCTGCTTAGCATTGACAGATAATGACAATATGAAACAGCTGCTGAACCACTATATCAGACATGTTGGGAGGCTAATTCTGAGGCCAAAAGATATTTCTTCTATTTCTACTAAATAGTATGTGAATCATGGACTAGAAAATAACAGGGTAAGAGGTGTGTCTGTCTGGGTTTCACAGCTGAAGAAAGATTTTTGGTTTTACAATTCTGAATTTTGGAGCAGCTAGACTGAATTGAAATTGATGCAGCTGGGGTCTGTGTGGTAGCCTAATGGCTACAGTCCTTGTCTTGCATGTGCCTTGATCCCATATGGGTGCCTGTTCTAATCCCGGCTGCTCCACTTCCCTTCCAGCTCCCTGCCTTTGGCCTGGAAAAGCAGAGGAGGATGACCCTAAGCCTTAGGACTCTTCACCCATGTGGAAGAACCAGAAAAACCTCCTGGCTCCTGGCTTCAGATTGGCTCAGTTCTGGCTGTTGTGGCTGCTTGGGGAGTGAACCAGTGGGTGAAAGATCTTTCCGTCTGTAGCTCCTTCCCCCTGTATAATCTGCCTTTCCAATAAAAAATAATAATAAATCAATAAATCCAAAAAGAAAAAGAAATAGATGCAATTGCTATTGGTTAGAGATGTTACCACAGCTGAAAACGTACTGGTTTAATGCATCTGTCCCCCCAGACCCTTTAGATGGTAAATTTCTCAGTGTTAAGTGCTCTTTACATTTGTATGTCAATCTACTTTATACTGGACATAAGGGAATAAATGAATTAATTAAGAATGCAAATCTTACTTAAATAATAGGCTTTCAATTTGAACCTACCGGAAAATATAGGAGTATCAATATTTGCACCATTGTCTTAGGAGAAAACAAACTTATACAATTGTAGCCAAATGCCATTATTATTTTATTTCCAGTGTCTATAAAATACACAAGCCATTTTTTTCAGTATGAAAAGGAAGTTGGAGTAGGCATTTCACCAGTTGGTTAAGATGCTTCCTGGGACTCTCCAGCTCACTTGTGGAGGGTCTGGGTTCACGTTCCAACATTGCTCCAAACTCCAGCTTTTTGCAAAAGTGCTCCATGGGACTCATCAAGTTTATGGCTCAAGTCCTTCAGTTGCTGTCACTCATTTGGGAGGCTTGGGTTGAGATCCTGGCTCCTGGTTACTTCTTTGCCCAGATGTCCCGTGATAGCAATCGGGACAGAGAGACAACCAGTGAAAAATGTCTTTTCACTTTTTTCTTGTCTTTTTTTCTCTCTCTCTTTTTTTTTTTTTTGATCTTTTCTTGTTAGCTTTATTTCTTTTTACTGGAAAGGCAGATTCACAGAGAAGATAGATAGAACAGTCTTCCTTCTGCCCCCTGATTCACTCCCCAGGTGACTACAATGGCCAGAGCTGAGCTAATCCAAAGTCAGGAGTCAGAAGCTTCCTCTGGCTCTCCCATGCAGGTGCAGGGTCCCAAGGCTTTGGGCCCCCCTCGACTGCTTTACCAGGCCACAAGTAAGGAGCTGGATGGGAAGTGGAGCAGCTGGGACATGAATCGGTGCTCACATGGGATCCCAGTGCATGCATGGTGATGACTTTTGGCCAGTAGGCTACTGTGCTGGGCCCACCACTTTTCAATGAAAATAAATTAACTTGAAAAATGAAAACTGATATATAGAGAAATTGTATATAAAAATTTGTTAGTTTGTATTTATCTTTTGGAAGAGAGACTGTATATTTTACCTAACAAGTTTAAAGAGAAATACACACACACACATATAGCACTGTGCTATGTATATATAGATATAATTTATATAAGATACACAGTATTTAAAAGTGGATCATCTTATATCAGGCTTTCATAGATTTGTTAAAAACAAGAACTACAAAAGAAAACCGAGACCTACAATGGAGATTACACCTTCAAGTAAGCTTTATTCTTAAACATAGCAATACATTATTTAGTTTTTTAAAAATAGAAAAGCACTGTATACGTTTACCATGCAGAATGTGATGATTTTGAATACATTATAATTTATAATGGCTCAAGAGAACTAGCTAATATTTGCATTACCTCACACATGTTTCATTTCTTATGATGAAAAAATTTGAAACCTACTCTCACCCATTGCCAAAAACACAATACATTATTATTTGCTATAGTCACAATGGTGTATAGTAGATGTTTTGGATTTATTCTTTCTTTGTAACTGTAAATTTGAGCACATTGACCAGCATCTCAACAACAGCCTAGCTAGCTGTATTAGGAGAAAATGATTGGAATGTGGCCTATTTTACAATGTCAAAGTAACAACTTGAGATTTTGGTAAACTACAAGTGGAAAAGTACACTATTTTGGTGTATGGATCAGGCAGTCACTATTTTAACTCAGAAATCACCAACTGTGTGAACTTGGAGTGAGTAGAAAGTTGTGTGAGACAGTAAGTAGTGTTACCTGTGAAGTCTTCCTGAAAGAGTTCTGTGTAAAATACAGCAGAAATTCATACATGTTGCATAGTAGCAGTTGTATAGCAGCATGTTGTACAGTAGCAGTTAACCCATATTTCCATAAAGCATTCATTATACCACAGTAGCCTGTGTTATGTTTTGGAAATGTAGAAGTCTTTGACAAAATCCTGTTGTTTGAGTTCTGAGTTCTAATATTTACTCACAATTTTTAGGCTGAGTTTGCAATTAACAGCTCACCTTTTCCTTCCTTTCTGTCATATTCAGTTAAGTAAATACACATGGAACTTGAAAGCTTTTTCGTTTTGCATTACAGTTGGAGTCAGGCTGGTTTCTTTAGAGATACGCATTATAACCATGCAGAGCTTTGGCATTAATTGACATTTTGAAGATGACCATTAATAAAAGATTAGGGAAAAGCAAATGAATATAAACTACTATCAATATGAGAACTGTGTTCTACAAATTGGATCAATTCTCATTGATTCTTTCCTACTAATCAAGAGGAATGCAGGGAACGGGTACTTAAATGGAGTACTTTGAGCATTTAATTAGAAACCTAGGCAATGAATTAAAAAATTAACTGCAAAATACTGTGTTTGTGAGGCTTTATGCTTGAGTCACAATTCTATATGATCAAATTCAAATGAAATTCTAATTTCAGATGTGAACATCTATGGTTAAAAGAACTGTTGAATATGCATTATTGTTTTACTCATTTTCAAGTGACTGAGAAGAAAGCAGAAACACAGATTATGTTGTAAAATATCAGGACACACTTTCATGTGGTACCTAGCTTTAAAAATTTCAGAAAATGCTGCAGAAATATGGATGGAATTGGAAGATACTGTGTTAAGTGAAAAACATAAGGTGCAGAAGGGCAGATATTTAATTGTCTGACTTATATGTAGAAACTAAAAATTTGACCTTATAGAAATTATAGTAATGATTACCAAAGCTTGGAACAGAAAGGGGGAGGGGTAATAGAAAGAGAATGGTTAGGGAGCACCAGGGCACCATGAATGGGAGAAACAGCGTCTAATGTCCTAAAATACAGTAGAAGAACCGTATCTGACTATTAATTGCATATTTCAAAATAGCTAATAGAAAATATTTTGAGTGTTCCCCCAAAGAAGAGATAAACGTGTGAGTGACAGCTAAACCAATTATTTTGGTCTCATGAGTACACATTGTATATATGTGTGAAAATGTCACACTATGTATATTGACTACATGTCACTTAAAAATATATCTTAAAAAGTTTACAGTATAAAGCAGTTTAAAAATATGTTCATAATAGGACTGAACTTACAGAAATCTATATGTTGTAGAACCTCAGGTATAATAAGTACCAAGTTAAAAATGATACAGAAGAATGTTGAATAAACTATTTTTTAAAGTAGCAATATGGTAACAGAAAACAATGTGTCATACCCATCTCAAATTTTTCTGTTATAAGAAAAATCAAGGTTGTCTCCCTTATGTTTCTTTCAAAGATAGAGGAACTATGATTATAGTGATCCATGTGCATGATGGTGACAAAATATGTTTATATAAAAAAGACCAAAAATGTCAAAATATGCATTCAAGTAAAATATCTAGAGACAGAATGCTACTAAAATTCGAAAACTTTATATTTCCACACTGTCAAGAAAGCAAAAACAAAAACAAATCAAGTGGTATAACTCTCGGTTAAAGTACAAGAAGCTGAATGAAAGCATAGGCAATTTTACATGTGACCCGAGATGCCAGTGAATATTAAACAGAAGAATAGATTACAGCCAACCATCAAAGTATGTGTTACTGCTTTATCTGATTTTTTTTTTTTGTTTAGGGCATAGATAACTGAATTTGTAAGATCTGGATGAAAGAATTAAAAACTGTATTATCTAATGTTTTATTTACTGTAACACAGAATTATACACACACGTGTTCTTTTGTGATTTTTAACAGTTCTATAATGATCCTAACAGTTATTGTCTTTGTGATTTTCATAAATCTTCCCAGTTGCTAATATTTAAGTTTGACCTCAGTTATGCAACTAGTCAACAGCGGGTTTGAAATTTGATTCCAATGGATTTCTGACTTGAAGATTTTTCTCCTTTCCTGGACCCTATAGCTTCTGCCTGCTCAGCAATCTAATTCTAGGAACTAGATGGAATTTCAATACCACAGAAACAATGGGAGAACAAGAGAATGATTCTTTTCCAGTCACTGAACAATAAGATTGAACAATTTCACCAATCTGTTTCTAAGTTCTATTAAATTTATCACCTGTGCTTCTTCACTGCCTTCCTTTTCAGACAGGGCAAAAGTATTGAACAAGCTAGTCAATTGTGTTTAAGGAAAGATTGCAAAACAAACTATTGCTAAAATAGGAGCTACAAAGCACATCCATGCCCACAATAGTTAAACACATTTCGATATGGGCTTCAAAGTAATTTCACATTTTAAACAATTTTAGAAGGCACTCTTCAACAGGAAAGATTCATTTTTATTATTAATTTAAGGCTGCTTAAGGCTGAGTATTACATCACATCTCTTCATAGGTACATTCCTAATGGACAATCAATACATTTTTATTGAATGATTGGAGAATTCTCTGGTAGCATAGTTTTACTGAAGTTGAGAATGTAAATTGCAAATAACTTTCTTCAATGAGTGAATATGAAATGTTTTCCTTATTTGGTATTTTGCTACAAACTAACCTAAAATTTTATAATCATTCTAATTATAATTTCTAATTCTATTAATGTAAATTTCAACATGGGTGACAGGGTCATAAGTATTTGAGTCAGTATGTGCACCAACGGAAAGCTGAAATGAAAAGCAATGGAAGGCTCTGAATCCAGGCACTTGTGTATGTGATCAGATACTTCAAGAAGCATCCCAACAGAGAAACGGAGTCATTAGCTTAATTCAGATGAGGGTTTCACAGGAGAGCATTTTCCTTTTGCATGGTAAAAGGAGGTGATTGACAAATTTGATACAAGAGAATCATAAATAGTGACAATACTCAAAAAGTTGTCAAGCACACAAGTAAAGTAGGAGGGCATTTAAACATTTCCAGGTAGATGCATTGTTCTTTGTGTCTATAATCTCCCTCTGGTTTAAGTAATTTTAGATACTAGATAAATAGATATAAATCAGATTCTCCTGATTTAAATGAATAGACTACATTTTTGATAGGTTATTTTTGAAAATGATGTGATATCATGCTAATTTGTAATTTATATTAGATTTTCCAAATTTCTACAATGTAATAATTGGCAAGAAATGGTACAATCACTACTCCACTTTGGGGAGTGAAGAAGAAAAAGAAAAATGTGCCTGTCTCTCTGCCTTGGAAATAAAATAAAATAAAAAGAAATTAACGAAAATTCTCAACTAAAGTTTTATTTCTGCTAATTTGGAGGGCATTTAATGATAAGAAGTTGACAAAAAATTTCTTTAAGAAGTAGAATCCTAACATGTTTAAGCAAAAAGATCAATAATAAAATTATTCCGTAATAATTCTACTGACAGATACTGCTGAGATATTTGCAAGATGAAGTCCTTGATGACTAGCCTTGGTTCAGATAACAGATGACCTGGAAGAAGATGTCAACTTATTTAAATTCAAGTTAACAAAATAAGATAGGCTTCTGTAGGAAAAGCATGCTCTTCATGGAGAAATGCTTATATTTTTAAAACCATTAGTTTCCAGACATTTCCTATTGGAAAACACTGGCATAGTAGAGATTTATTATAATCGGGAAAAGTATCCTTCAATACAGCCACTTATTTTTTAAATGTCTTTGATGTCTGCTTATTTGGGCTACAAAAGCCATGGAGGTTTTCATGGAAATAGCAAGTAATGACTATCTCAATAATGTGATGGAACAGACGCCTTGGTGGGATGGGGTTTAATCTGTAGAGCTTTGCTGTCTTGAGCTATACCTAAGAGAGTTCATTTCCAGCCCATTTTACTAGTATTTCTGGTTCTATCCCTCTGTTGACTTTTTTTGTTATTTTCTCCACCCACTTTGTCCCAGTATTCAAAGGCTTTTCTTTTACTGAGTTTAGCATCTGCTACTGTTCCCACTCCCTTCCAGTCAAAGCATACGGTAACTTCAACAGAGGCTAATTAGACAGTGTTTGAAGTAAGGTAACAGGTGGTGGCCCAGCTGCCTTGGTAGTGTGAATAAATACACCCTGTATTGTAAAGCACAGAAATGGCACAAAAGTAATATCTAAATTAACCAAGTGTTTCTTTCAAGCATTAAAGTGGTGCTGTGAATCAAAAATAAACAGGGCCATTCCTTTTTTATAGAGGAAGAAATCTGAATTTAAGAGATGCATTTAAGATTGATCATAAAAATGGTATCTCCTTGTCTTTTAGCCAGTACATTTTGCTCATCAGCAAATGAAATATCACCTTTCCCAATCATGTAAGTAAAACAATTGTGATTGCTACTGCTAGTCACTATGCTGCAGAACATAGGACTTGTTAAAATTTGGTAAAATATTTAACTATTTATTTGGATTTTGAAGTTTGTAAAAGCAAAGTATGCATTATCATTGTTTTTAGATAACCAACTAACATTGTGACTTCAGACAAATTCTATTTAATTTATTTTAGTTAGTTTATGGGCCACAGTGTTTCCAACTAAAATATGTATCTATTTTATAGGAGTGTGTGATAATTCAAGAAGAAAATATAAAGATCACATGATAGTTATGGATGTCTGGTAAGAAGTTGATGAGTATTAATGTAATAATTGATGCAGTAATCAGTTTTTTTAATTTAATAATTTTTTATTAAAAAAACTGCTTACCTCCTGAATTAAGAAAAGATATTGTTCCTTTTTTTCCCCAATGTACTAGTAGGAATTTACCAAATAGAAAAAAATGAGGGTACCAGCCAAAATTTAAGAGAAAATTGGTTTTTGAAAATTACATTTTATGTAGCCTCAGGTCCCTAGCATTGCATTACTTTACCCCTAGTTTGTTTAGAGTTTGAAACTCAGTCACTCAGGAGGTGTTTCCTTACAAAACACATGGCATTCTGATGGGAAATTCCTCCAACTGCAAAATTCAGTTTGTCTAATTGGCTGCTCTGTGCTAAGGGTCTTGAATTCACTGAGGTTCATTTCTGGATAGAGAAAAAAAAATACACTAGGTATTGAAGTGACAGATTTCTTCACTGCTACAGGAAACCCTACTCCATCTCTTTGACCAGTGAGGAGTTGCCATCTTCTGAACTTTTGCTGCCTCCTGTATAAGGTCAGAAGCGATGGTTGGTACTGTGGAGGGAGGGTGCAAAGGCTGAAGTGCTGGTCACGCGCTGGCTGCCAGTTCCTTCCCACCTGCCCCACTTTAACTGTTGCCGGGCTGCCATCCATCTGCAGCCATTCAGGGCATCTCTATGACTGCATTCAGTCTACTGCTGAAGGGACAAATTTCCTCTATAGCCTCCTCATTGTGTGCCTTTTCTAACCACAGTCACGGTTTTGTGCTCTTCATGCTAATCGTGCTTTTGATGACTGGGGTCATTTTATACCTTCACTTTTCCTAAAGGTCATAGGGATTAGCTGTGTCCCATCAAGGACCAGAGGGAGCGAGTGAGGATTACCTTCAACTCATCCACAGTCATTGATTTCCTCTCGGTGTAAGAGTGGTGGGGGTGGAGAGTTTCTGTGTTTTCTGGACTTTTGACAGGGTGTATTTGGTGCATCCTTCCCCTGTTTATTAGAGGTAGGTTGTGTGTAGTGATTGTTGGGGCACAAGGACTTGGACATCACCAGATTTACCTTATGTAGGGCATTGCTGAGCAAATCAGTTTGTGCTTGATTTTTTTCCCCACTTACTTGGTTCCTAATCTTGGGTTGTCTCTGTTTTATAACATCCAACTGCTCTAAAATTGAAATCCCTTTTGTTGCTAATTCAACCTAGTGAATCACATACATAGATTATACATCTTCATAATGACATATATGCTAAATAACAGAGTGTTTTGTTTTCTCTCTATTTGATTTGTTTGGCTCTGCAGATTCACACACTTAAACTTATGATTTTAGTGGAAAACTCTGCCACTCTTTATTCTGACAATCACTTTCATCATGAAGTGATATGTTTTGCTTATGAGTGTGCTTCCAAAAAGGCGTTCTGATTTAAATTAACGGAAAATTATGAAGCCAAAGACAATAAAATTAACTGCTTTTAAGGAGTTTAGATGCATGTGTTCAAGAAGAGTGAAAGTTCTGTACAATAAATATCCAAAATAACTCAAACCATCTTAAAAGATATATTCATATCTTTATTTGCACCCAAATGATAGCATGGAAAATGTTGGTTACACGAAATATCCTGTGGGTCCCAATGTTCTCTGCTGATGAAGAACTGTTCATGACTAATGGTCACAAGTTTAAAACACAGCACAATTTTTTTCTTCCTTCCTGAATCAGGAGAGAGGAGACTTTCCAGTTGGTGAAAGTATTTGCTTGACTGAGAAGACAGACTGTGGAGTATGACTTGCCCGTTACACTGTATGATCCCATAAGGGGAAAAGTACTTCAGCACTTAGACCTCATATTCATAGTTGAGGACACTGCATCCATTGATTTCTTCCTTCTGCAGCTTCTGCTTTATGTATTTTAAGGAATTTATTTGGATTTGTGGAAATACACTCGTTTGTAGGTTCCATGGCCTCTGCAATGTTGCTTCACTTAACCTTGCTACATTTAATTCTTGAGACTTTGTATAAGTGCTTAGGATGGAGTCAGCTTAGGTGATGGGGAAACAGGAGATGCTTTGTTTCCGCTGGTGCAGTTTTTGTGTAGATGGTTTGGGTCAGCACATGTATAGGAAATAGATGGAAGGTTCCATAGAGTAACTAAGAAATTTCCCACTGGGCTTTTGTGAACACTTTTTCATAAGGGTCAGGATTTTTAAAGAAACACTTTTTTCCCCCTGCAAAATGGGAAAGGGAACTGAAATGTATAGATATGGAATAAACATATGTTGTACCTCTATTTATTGCCAGACTGACTATGGTAACTTTTCAAGGATATTTTAGGAAATACAGAAGCCATAAGTAAGTACTTCTAACTCTTAATAATGAGGAAATGAAAATGAAAAGACTTCAATATAAACCTTAAAATCATACTTACAGGATTAAGAAATGGCCCTAGAAACAAAAAGTTGTTTTTAAAACATGAATGACTGTACTTGCGTTAGCAGCAAATCTATGTAAATAAATCAAACCTTTGAAAACACGGGTCTTTATACTTTAACTTTTCTGGAATAATACCAAACTATTTAAAAGTGAGTCTTAAAGTTTTACCTTTGAAATACAAATATGAATGCTTATATATGAGTCTAAAAATTGCCTAACAGCCTAGCACCTGACAACCAAACATTGCCAAAAGATGTAGATGATTTATTGACTGTAAAATTATTAGCCTACCTATGATCCTATAACTTCCTGGTTTAAAAATGTCTAATTTTTACATTAGTTCAGTAAAGACAAATAAGAATAAAGTATGACAGTGAATGAAAACACTCAGAAAATGCAAAGGCACCTAAGTAGTCATACCATGTAAAGAATTTTACTCATTATTATAAAAATAATGACAAAATATTGTGCAAATGTATATGGCTGTCAAATTTTTCATCAGTTCATAGGTGTACTTTTTTTTAATTACAGGAAGATCAATTGCATCTTTTCCCTAGTTTCATCTAGGGGAAATTTCTTGTAAGATAGTACAATATCATGGACAGGAAGTTGACAATGATACCAGCAAGAAAAAGAACCTCTCAGTGAAAGAACAACTTTTCTTGATATTTTACAGCCTCACACAATTTGCTACCACCCATGTCTTCATCCTCTGACAACCATTAATCTGTTCTCCTGATTTGCAATGTCATTATTCTGAGCATGTTTTATAAATGAAATCCTACAGTATGTACATTTATGAAAAACCCTTTTTAAACTCAGCATAAATGTCTAAAATTTTTTGTATTTCAAGAGTTTGTTCTTCCTATTACTGTGGAACTTTCTGTGATATTAGTCCTACAATTTATTCCCCCATTCATCTTTGAGGTATGACTTATTTTCCAGTGTCACCTGTGAGGAATACAATAACTGTAAACATTTGTGCATGAATTACGGTGGTAAACATATGTTTTCATTTCTTGAGTATAAATCCTGACAAATCCAATTGCTGGGACATATGGCACCTGATTAGATGTTTTTAGAATTTGCCAAGTTGTTTACCAGAGTATATAAAAATGAGGCAAGCAAATTTTAAAAAGGATCGATGTATTTACATAGAAGAAATGTCTTTGTGGTCTTACCACTGAGTAAAAGTTCAAACTCTGAGAGCTCTTTTCAAGCCACTCCACCCTGCAGTCTTCCTTTTTCAGTTCCTTCTACTTTGCTTCTCCTCCTTCTTCTCTTCCTACTCTGTCTCGTATCCTTTTCATCCTGCTTCTCCCTGCCCTTCTTTTTTCACCCGTCTCTCCTTTACTTTCATTCTTGTCCTGTCTAAAAAGATTTTTTTTTTTTATTTATATGAAAGGCAGAGTCACAGAGAGGATAGGGAGAAATGCAGAGATCTTCTATCAACTAGTTCACAGACCAGGTCAGGCCAGATCAAAGCCAGGTGCCAGTAGCTTCTTCTGGTCTCCTACAGAGACCAAAAGCTTCAGGCTGTCCTCCACTGCTTGCCCAGGCAAATTAGGAGGGAACAGGTTTGGAGGTGGAGCAACTGGGACTCAACTGGTATCAATAGGGGATGCCAGCATTGCAGTCGGTGGCTTTAATGAAAGTCCCCTCCCTCCCTCCTATCCTCCCTTTCTTTCTTTCTTTCTTTCTTTCTTTCTTTCTTTCTTTCTTTCTTTCTTTCTTTCTTTCTTTCTTTCTTTCTTTCTTTCTTTTTCTTTCTTTCTTCCTTCCTTCCTTCCTTCCTTCCTTCCTTCCTTCCTTCCTTCCTTCCTTCCTTCCTTCCTTCCTTCCTTTCCCTCCCTCCCTCTCTCCCTCTCTCCCTCTCTCCCTCTCTCCCTCCTTCCCTCCCTCCTTCCTTCCTTCCTTCCTTCCTTTCCCTCCCTCCCTCTCTCCCTCTCTCCCTCCTTCCCTCCCTCCTTCCTTCCTTTCTTTCTTTCTTGGTATATGAAATTTTGTTAAAAGGAATAGACTTCATGAACTTGAGCTGAGCTTACTGTACATAGTACATTGTGTCTGTTTATGGCTTAGAAAAGCATTGTAATTACTTTTACTAGTGGATGGACACTTTTTAAAATATCTTGTTATATTAAAAGAAAAGAAGCCTCCCATTGGTATTATGAAAAATGACACCATGGAATAACTTTTTGGTTCCCTTTCTCTATTGATAATGACAAGCTAAAAAGCCAAATTTAAAATTTATTTAAGTATAAAAATGTCACAAGAAAGAAATTGTTACATCGATTATTTTTCACTGAAGAATTAAAACATGAGGGGACCATATAACAAAACCATACGTTTTGCATTCCACACTAGAACATAACTATAAATTAGTGTTGAAACGAAACTGTCTACCGAAAAAAAAAATGATATTCTCCAGGAACTGGCAATGGGTGTGACACCGGCAACTGTATCACTGTCTTGATTTGTGTCTTGGCTGGTCTGCCTTGGATGCAGATACTCACTGGGGGAATCTGGTGCCTGGGGAAGCAGCAGATGCTGTGCCAAGCGCTTGGGACTCTGCCCTTACCATACCCATTCAGGATGTCATGATGGAAAACCTGCCATCCAGGACCATCCCTAGCCATTGCAACCATTAGCAGAGAGACACAATGGATAGAAGGTAGCTCTCCCTTCCTCTCTCTAGCACTCTCTCAAATGAAAAAAAAAATCTTTAAAATATATTTCTTCAAAAGAGTTCATTGCTTTTGTGTATTCTTGATGTATTCACATGGCTTAAATTATGTGTTATATTAACTTACTACAAATGATCAATTAGGTTTATTTTGTCATTGTAAAGCTATAATAACCAGTCCTGACATTTCAAAAATACACCTGTTAAAAGGTAATAGGCAAATTTATATTGACAAGGGCAATAACAAAATCTTGGGTAATTTGCTCTAAAAGCACATGTAAGCTAAATAATCTGCAAAATTGGTTAAAATTACTTATGATCTCCAAATTTAGATGGAGAGTTGAATGAAAATTCTTATTCTAGAAATACGTATGAGGGAAACATTCATCCATTAAGAAGACTACATTTTTTTTTTTTGCTTTTAAAAAGGAAACCATCACAAATGTGGAAATACCCACCATGTTAAGATGACTATTTGAAATGAATATGTTTACTACATTCAACAATATCTTATTATAGTATTTCATAACAAACTTTACATCAAATATTAAATAGGTTATCAAGTTGTCCTTGTAAAAGATGATGTAAGGAAAAAAAAACTGTTGCCCAACTGACCTGATCAATTTCTGTGAAAAAGACTGAAAGGATATTGATGGGGGTCATACAGTGGATCGTTCTGATTTAAACCACAACCCTTTATTCGATAATCTCTGACAGCTTGAAAGATAAAGCTCAGGTCAAACTGACATTATTTCTCTCACAGCTTGATAAAATAAAATAAAGCACAGTGAAATAAAATAAACTGATCACTTTTGTAGTGTTTTTTGAGTAAAATGGACAAAGACTAAGATGAAGATATGTGGATAATTCTATAGATGTTATGACTAGAGGTCGTGTAACTTCTAAAAAAATAACAGTTGGTGCACTCTGTTCCGCGTTTAAACATTTGAGAATAACTCAATTAGATGAATTTATTTGAAAAATAAGAAGAAAAAACATAGCTAAAAACATTGCCCAAGAAATTTTCTGTTTCTATTTACAAATTAATAAACACTTATTTCAGAAACCAAAAATGCCTTTGATTTAAAGCAGTCGTAAATGTACAAAGGCAGTACTGTCACAAAGCTTGGAATTGTCCCTTACCCCCAGTTCTAGTCCCACCTGTCATCAGTCACCTTGAAAGACAGGCTTGTGAATGGATGTTTAGAGTGTCAGTGTAGATCCTACAGGATTAAAGATGGAGAAGGATAAATCACTGAAAACGTAGAAAAGGAAATGGCCCATAAAAATAGAGCTCATTAATTCTATGAACTATATAGATTTCTTGTCATTTTTGTGAACATCATTGCAAATACGTTTAGTATCATGCATTTATGGAAATGTAGTGTCAGAGGAAAACAGAGTCTACCTACCTACCTACATACATGTGTATTTGTATGTGTGTGCTTGTACTACACGTAAATGTAAGCCTGAACATCCATGTAATGTATCAGAGAACTCATGATGGAGAGTCATTCTTCATTGATAGTTTTTTTTTAACTTGGCTATTTCCAACTGTGCAGAATTTAATGTAGGTTACTTAATCAAAAATTTAACAAAATTAAACCATGGGAAAATATAAATCCACTGAAAGAAGTAAGAAGAAAAAAGTGAAAATGACTGGTTTTAGGTGTCCAATAAAATTGAAATAGATCTTAATGGATTCTGATTATTTCAGGAGAAAATGAATGAAGTCGACAGTTGCTCCGAATTCAGAGAGAGGTCAAACTTGTCTAGGTAGAAGAAACTGTTGAGAAGCATTACATTAGTCATATATTGACTTGAGTAATGGGTACTTCTGAATTTTAGTGGTAAAAATAGGAATTATTTTTGGGTAGAAATCAATAAAATGCAAACAAATGCTTACCTATTCATTTAAAAAAAGGACAAAATTACCCCTAATCAAAAGCATGAAATTGCATAGCAGAAATTTTCTAAATTTACTTAAAAATAGGAAGATAGTATTAAAAATTGGGGTTTGCAAGTTAATTTTTCAGTGTTTACCGGGGATAACTAGATAGCACCTATTCTGGCAGCAACTTGAAATGAATGCAATTGACAGATAATAATTGGTTCAACCTGGCTTTAGAAGTTGACTTTAATTCTATCTTAAACTTGCAATTTTGCCTTCCTGCAAGATATGCCTTGCCAGTCACAGAATTCAGAACGTATTTTTTTTTGTTTTGTAAAATTCAAATGTGATGCCTATGTAACCTACCATTTTCAATCAAACACAAACTGAGTAGGTGAGCGTCTACACTGCATGACTTCTTCTCAGATCATGGAGGCTGAAGACAACATCTTCAATATGCAGGGAACTAGTTTCTGAGGCAACTGTATTCCTTGCACAGCTGTTGTCCTAGGTGGAAATTAGTTGCTTCAAATTTGAGTCAGATAATCCCATCCTTCAAGCTACTTTAGGAAATTGGATGTTAGGGTGACCAGCAATACCATTCAATTAAGTGGTCCTTGAACAGAAAAGTGTCTTCCTTTGAATGGGAGAAAAAGTTTGATTGCCTTTAAGCTAATCTATCATTTATCAAACTCAGTGGGTGAGATAGTTAATGATTCTATTGATTCTTTTTGGTGCTTTGTTTTATATGCAGCATTTAACCAATGTGAAACTGAAGGAGAGATTTATTTTCAATGTGTTATTGATGCACCTAAATTATTTTGTTATCCCTGAAGGTATTGATTTAAAAAAAAGTCATCATATAAGGACTTTAGATAAAACTGCATTTTAATTCTCAAATTAAAAAAAATCACGTTTCCATGTCCCCAGTTAGCTTTAGATTTTCCTTTAAATTTAATAGGAAGAAAAGAAAGGAATTAGAATGTTGCCAGCAATAATGGTCAGAGATGTTGGTGAAATGGCTGTTTTCCTTTTCCTTTCTCTTTCCTTATCCGCAAATGTCACATTTTCATACAAATAGATTATTAAAATATTCCTTGATTTATACTTCTAACACAAGGGTCCATTGTGCCATTTCTAGAAAGCTGTCTCTAGAAAAGGCAAAGAGAAAAGTAGAAACATAACAGAAAAATGGAACATCAAGCAGGTGAAGATAGCTCACAGAAAGAGGGAAGATCACATAACTAACAAATAACTATTTAAAAAGAAAAAAAATCTGAATAATAGTTATAAGTTTGGGAGCAGCAGCAAGGTCTAAGAGCATGAGATGGAAAAATAAAATAACTTAGAAATCATAAAAGAAGTAGACAAAATGCGTTCTGGGTATTCAAACAGATGTCTAATGGATTCACTGTGCTAAGCACCGAGGTTGTGTGAACTGACCACTAAACACAATGAATCATTCAGAATCCAAAAGGAAACACAAAAATATTTCTTACACTTACACGCACTCCTAAGAAACATTCACTAAAATGTGGATTCTTGCTGCCTAACAAGAATGGCTGATTAGCTAGTTGGATACTGTCAGTAATGTTAACATTTCACCTTGCTAATTTAGTCCTGACTGGAAATATGATTGCAAAATAAAGATGCTAAGGACAGCGTAATACAAAGTGTACGTAGGCCATGGTGTTTTGGAGTCTCATATTCAGGCTCTTAAACTGCCATTATTTCTCAGTTAGGTGTCCTAGTAATTGCAGGAACCTATTGTCTTGAACAACCTATTCACACTGGGATCGTAATGGCAAATGGAAATCAGTACACCATAAACTATCTTTGATCTAGAGAGCAAGTTAGCATTTACGACTACTCTACTCCTCTCAATATGTATATTGCGTATTATAGACCTTTAGTGTAATTCCACAGAACTCTTCATTTGAGTAATAATAAATGGTAGTCTTAAAGTACACAGTCTTACAGTCTTAATCTAACCAAAATAGTTATTATTTCCCCAATTCTCCAATACCTCATTGAGAAAAACAGTGTCAAATTGCATTTCATTTACTATCTCCCGATAGCCGTTTTGTTCTTAATATTTGTGGTTATAATAAAGTACCTGAGGTGATTCCATTTTCTCTCATTTCTAAGGTTACCAGTGATTTGTTTTTACAATTTGAGTAGTTCCAGTAGAGTTTGCGATGTATATTATGAGGAATTAAAATTTAAAATTCATTTTCAGGTACTACTTCATTGCTCATCAGTTTTATCTATCGCATAATTCAAAAACTGGGTTTTTTTTTGTGAAAAAAAAAACAATGTATTATCTGTGAATCTAGTCACATTTCATTAAAACAGAAACATAAATGGAGAAATTGAATTTTCTTCTCAATTATTTTCAGGATCTCAAAGAGGTTGAAGATAATAATCCTGACCTTCGGAGGAAACTATATTAAGTTACACATAACACAGCTCTAACTTAATATAATGTCATCTGTTAAATATGTAATGTGCACCATATATAATATTATACTGTTTTATACAGTGCAAGTACTAGTAACAGTAAAATATCTGCAATACTTTTTCCCACCCATGTGTCATTGCTGTCTTTTATTGCACTTGGATAAGTATATATGTGTATATGCAGAAAAGTTATTTCACTTACATCAATTATACATAAAAATGCATGGTTCCTATTATTTTGAACAAATTGTTATATCTTAGACTAATTAAAAATAAGAAAAACAAAAAATATTGCATTATACTTTTCCTCATTCATTCTTTAATGTTCTTCATTCTTTTTCTCATTTAGTTTTTTAATTGTCAAATACTATATGAATTTATGAACAGTATGTTTTGTGGAATGGCGGAGTCAAGGAAATTTATGCATGTATGACCTTACTGTGATGAGGACACAAAAAATGCTCTATTTTTTTATGTAGAGCTGGGCTTATAACTCCTTTTTTTTTATCTCTCTGAAGAACTTTTCAGTAGTTTTAAAAGAAGATTTATTTTTTTCATTTGAATGACAGTTTTACAGAGAGAAGACACACACACACACACACACACACACACACACACAGAGAACCTCTATCCTCTGGTTCACTCTGCAAATGGCCACAGTGGCCAACTAAAGCAGAGATGATCCGAAGGCAGGCACGTACATGAACCCAAGCACTAGGTCATCCTGCACTGTTTTCCCAGGTCAGAGGCAGGGAGTTGGATGTGGAATGGGACAGTCTGGAATAGAACTGGCCCTTATATGGGATGCCAGTGCCTGTTCATTGAGGATAAGTTTGTTGAGACAAGGCATGGGTCCCAGAATTTTTATTTTATAAAGCAAATACAATGATAACAAAAAGTATCCATTTTTGTTTTAAGAAATCCTTATTTCTGCTTCCTTTTGGGAAGGATAATTTTGAAGGATGACTTAATTTTAGGTTCATGAGTGTTTTTCTCATAACATTTAATAAGCTTAACTACATGGTTTTCTTGCTGGCATTATATTTGAGGAGAATTTGAATGAGAATTTTTGCTCTTCTCATGGTAAGCTATCTCTTTTGGAGGGCAGGTATTGGAATGTAGTGGGTAAACAACAGCGGAAGCCAGGAGCCCAGAGCCTCCTCTGGATCTCCGATACAGGTGCAGGGTTCCAAGGTTTTAGGCCTTCCTTGACTATTTTCTCAGACCACAAGCAGGGAGCTGGATGGGAAGTGGGGTTGTCCAGATTAGAACCGGTCCCCATATGGGATCCTGGTGCATTCATGGCTAGGTACCGGGCTCAAGATTTTTTTGTAATCATTTATGTTCTGAAATTTGTTAACACTGTCCCAATTATAGGAATTTGCAGGGGTTTCTTTTGTTCCATTATTTTCTTCCTTTCTGCCTGCCTGTCTGCCTTTCTCTTTTTCTTTCCTATTTCTTGCTTTCTCTCTCTCTGTTCCTTCCCTCCCTTCCTCCCTGCCTCCCTGTCTCACTAAATCAATCTTTCTTTCTTTCTTTCTTTCTTTCTTTCTTTCTTTCTTTCTTTCTTTCTTTCTTTCTTTCTTTCTTTCTTTCTTTCTTTCTTTCTTTCTTTCTTTCTCTTTCTTTGCTTTGCTTTGCTTTGCTTCTTTCCTTTTCTTTCTTTTTCTTCCTTTCTCTCGTTTTTTCCTTTCTTTCCTCCCTCTCTTCTTCAACTCTTCCTTCCTTCCTTTCTTCCTTCCTTCCTTCCAACATGTGTATTTATCCCTTGACTGTGTGTATGTACCCTGTGTGTGTGGTGTTCTCTGAGCTTTCTGAATCTGGCAGTTTAGTGTTTGTCATTAATTAATGGAATTTCTCAGTTACTGCTTCAAATTTTGATCTGCTTCTTTCTTTCCTGTTATCTACATGACGCGTGTATTGGCATTTGTAGTTTTTCCATGATTCTTGAACACTCTGTTCAATATGTTGGCACTTCCCCCCATTTTTTTAGTTATGGAAGGCTTTTTTCATTTCTTAATATTTATTCATTAGGCCTGGATTGATAGAAGGCTGAATTCCTCACCTTTCATCTGCCAGGATCCTATATGGGTGCCAGTTCGTGTCCCAGCTTCTCCACTTCCCATCCAGCTCCCTGCTTGTGGCCTGGGAAAGCACTAGAGAACAACCTAAGGCTTGGGACCCTGCACCTCCATGGGAGACCTAGGAAAAGCTTGTGGCTCCTGCCTTTAGCTCTAGCCATTGTGGACGCTTGGGTTGTGAATCAGTGAACAGAAAATCTTTCTTTCTGTCTCTCCTCTATGTAAATCTAACTTTCCAAGATATTACTATTTGAAGTTCAGCATTCACCTTCCAAATGGCTGTAATGGCCAGAAATAGGCCCATGCAAAACCAGCAAGGAGGAGCTTTCTCAGGTCTATCATGCGGTTGCAGGGGTCCAAGCACTTCGATCATCTTCTGATGCTTTTCTTAGACACATTAGCAGGGAGTTGGATTGGAAGTGTAGCAGCTGGGTCTAGACCCAGACCCCATGTTGAATAGAGTAGTGTAAGCCATGGTTTTATGAACTATGGCACAATGCTGTCCTCTTTGAAAGTTTCTATTGTCACTTCATCAAGCAAGTTTCTTCAGCTATATCCAGTCTATTAATGAGCACATTAAAGGAAATGTTTATTTATTACCATATTTTAGAGTATTTACTTATACTAATTTTCTTTGAAAGGCAGCAAGAATGTGTACGTATGTGATAGAGACAGCCAGCTAGCCAGACACACACACACACACACACACACACACACACACACACACACACTCATGATAGGTTGGGAGAGAGAAATCTTACATTTGTTGTTGATCTCCCAGATACCTTTTGCAACTTGGATTAAAACAGGCTGGAGCCAGAAGTCTGAAACTTAGTCTGAATCAGATAGGTGTCATAGACCCAAGTACTTGGGTCATCAATCACTATCTCCCCTAGTGTACACGAACAGGAAGTTGAATCAGAAAGTGGAGTCGCAAGAATTCAAAGCACCAGCTCCAGTAAGGCATGCAGATGTTACAAGCTGTGACTTCATGACTACATCCAAAGCCTGATTCTGTTATACTACTTCCGACCTCTAACTTTTATTTTGGTACTTCCTCAGAATTTCTCTCTGCTTTTATATTCCACTTATTTGTGCTATGTTGTGTCATTTCTTTCTTAGTGTCTCTTTGTATATCAATTAGCTTGTCTGCTTTCAAGGTGTAATTAATCCAACATATTACATCTGTGTTGAAATCAGGATGTATTTATTGCAAGGGACTCAGAGCAATGAGCCTTTAGTGATGTGCAGGTGCAGCTGGGGTCGGGGCAATGGGAAGTATCCTCTAGTTCCATGGCTGGGTCTCAGTGTGTCAGCAAGCATTATTCTTGGACTGAACACATTGCCAGTGCTCCTAAATTCTGCTTTCCCATTCAGATGAGGTAAGACAGCCTGAGGTTGGTTGCTTCGCTTTCCTCAGGTCTGCTGACTCTATTAAAACTCCAGCATCAGGCTCTGGGAAGAGTTTCTCCTGACGATAGGCTGCTTTTATCAAGAACAGGATGTCCTGGCCTGCTTCAACAGGGCTTCTTTACCGCTTTCCCTGCCAGGAGCGCAGGGACTTACTAGATGTCATGGCTGGGAAATTCACTGCACTGTCTGGAGCGGTTTTCCACTCTGAATTGCACCTGCTGACCCTTCAGCAATTTATCAATTACAACTCAGGTTTTCCAACCCAGGCACAAATTCCCACACAGATTCTTACTCAGAAAAGTTGTGCTTTTTGGACTACCTGTCTCTCTGGTTTTGGGGACTATGGTTTGACCTTTGACCTCAAAAAAACTGTGACTTTCAGAAAAAAAGCTGTGACTTTCAGAAAAAGTTTGAAAAGATTGCTGCTGTCTTCATTTTTTTTTTCTCCAGGTGTCTATAGGTTCCAGTGATAATTTTTAAGCATCTTGTATGCTAGACTGGAAACTGGAAATGTGGCCTCTTTCTCTCTCTCTTACCCGAGAAAGGCATAGCGAATGTAAAGCAGGATTTGCCTACATGAGGGATTTGAATTCTGCAAGCGTGTTTATTATGTTGAGTTGTTTTGCGGCTGAATGCAATAAATAGCAATAAGAGCATTTCAAAAACAATATTGCAGCAGGTAGGAAATAAATGTAGGAATAATCTGCTGCTTATTACTTAAGAAATAATAATAGTGAATCCTAACGTTAAATACTTATCTGTAGATATGCCAGATTATTTTAAAGCATTCAGATAGTTCAAGGATGTAGGCTCTCAAATTAATGCTTTCACATTAAAAACTCCGAAGAAATTTTAAATAACATGAAAAGTAAACTTTAAACACTTGTATTCTATTTCAAGAAGAACTTCAGCTTCACATATATGTATTTTCTATATGTACTTTGAGATATAATTGAATTCTCAAGTCAAATCTCCCTGATAAGTTACTTTTGTAAACCAAAAGAATAGGAGCAGTTCCCTATTCCCTGTACTAGCTGTTGCTTTATGCTTTCCATATCCATTCATCAATTAAATAATATGTTAACAAAATTTATTGCTATTTCTCTTCAGGTTACCAGCTATCATTATTCAATCACATTTCTTCTGTCACTTGGATAACTGTAAGCATCTTTTTATTAATTTTCTTGCTTCTGTACCAGTCTTCATGAGAAGAACAACAAGAGAACAACAAAACTGACTGGTCAAAACTAAAATTCAGACCTAGTTCTCTGCTTTTAACTTTATGTGACCTTTTGTTATGCTGAGGATACAATGAAATTCCTAATCATGGCCAGTAACATCTTCATACCTTGACTAAACCATAGTTTGCACCAGTATTCCCTCTATTTACTCTACTGAAGCGTGAGCCCTTTCTTCCAACAACTGAGCAAGTGCAAATTTGAACCTCTGTAAAGCATCACCTTTGTATGCAATCCACAAGTTCTGTCTAGTGTAAAGGCTGCTGCTCACCAGGTGGTTTCAGCCTAAATATCTGCTGCTCTGGAATATTCCTTTCTGGCACGTTTACCTAGCTCTCTCTAGTAATGAAGGAGTCTGTTCTTACTAACTTTACTAATATATTTGTTTATTGCTATAGCACCCCTTTCCTAATCTGAGGGTGTTGAATATACATTTAATATTACCTCCCTCGACTGGAATAAAAAGTGTGTGGGAATATGGTTTATACATCTCCTAGTAAACAATAATCTGTAGAACTTGTGGGAGAATTTAGTACACTGTTCTATAGATAGTCAATAAATGTGTTTAGTGAAAAATTAATATATTACTTGTAACAATAAAGAATGTGAACAAATAATCCTGAAATGGAAAATCACACAAATGTTTGTGGTTAAAATCATAGTTTTTATACAGGAAACCTTTTGACCTTTACAGGATATGGGATTGAATCAATGAGAAGAACTTCAGAGAGAAGGCACAAAGAAAAATGCAGATGCACTCAGCCACCTATGTCAATCCAAATCCCAGCGTTCTAAGAGCATTTGCCTTGAAAGCAGGCATTTATTTTAGCGGTTAAGATGCCCGTTTCCCTCATGGGTTTTGTCTTTGACTCCATCTTTGAGCTATAGTTTCTGGACAACGCAGACCTTGGAAAGTACTGATGTTGACTTAAATAATTGGGCTTCTGCCTCTATGGAAAGTCCTGGCTCCTGGCTTTAGCTTTGCTCCAGTAGACATGTGGAGAGTGGATCCGTTAGGGTGAGCATTTTCAATCTTTCTCTCTCCTCTCTGTCTCCTCCAGGTCTCTCTCTACTTGCCTCCTTCCATATCTCTCTTTCTATGGCTCTCTCTTTTTCTAAGCCTCTGCCTCTTGAACAACAGGAAATATATTTTATGGAAAAACTTGAAAGTTCCTTCAGCATGATAGGAAAAATAAGAAGAAATCAGTTTTTGTTTTCTGAAATAAGAATCTTTCCAGTTTTCAAAACAAGTATGCAAATAAAAAGGTTATGATTTTTGAGTATAAATTCTTAAATTTTACAAGCAAATTTTGCTTATCCTCTAGAATCTGTGGTCTTTAGTTTGGTAAAGCACCTCTGAGTGCTTTAAATATCTCTAGTCTCTAACTGTAGCATCAGCTGTGATATTTTCAACAAGTTATTTAGCATCGCTAAGTTTCATCTTGCATAAAATAATGAAAGTAACACCTAAGTTACAGAAACTGTCTGTTTAAATGAGTAGACATCTTACTCATAGGAAGTTCTATTTACATGTGTCAGTTTTTGTTTATAGCTCTTTCTGTTTGAATAATATGAATATTGGTATTTAATTATACCAATCTGCACTTATTTATTCATAAAGAACTTTTTTTAAGATTAGTAAACAGGAAAGAACATAATAATAATAATAATAATAATAATAATAATGATAATACCCACACAATAATGCTAAGGAAATGGTCAAAGCATTTGTGTTCCAAACAAATTGCTCAGGAATCTGGAGGTTAGTTCATGGTTGCAAGCTGCAGTTGGACGTTTGCATTATGCTGTCCTTATATTTTTCGAGCTGATGATTATGGACCTTTTTTATAAATGAAAAGGAATGAAAATGTCAGCACTTGTCTGACAACCTTAGGACATTTCTTCATGGAAATGTCAGGATCTAAACATATTTAAGAAACCTCAGGATCCTGGCCTTTGGACTCTGGCAGCAGCTGTACATGAAGCCTGCGTTGCCACTTAGTTTTCCCACTAACCTTGGACCTGAAGCAGTGAAGTTAAGATGTCCACTAGTCTCGGAAAGGATACTGTGCTAGGGTTAACACGAGGGCTGTGGTACTTCTTTGAAGAATGTTATTTTGAAGAGCAAAGAGGCAGCTCAACCTGAGGAAGCTCGCTATCTTTCCATTTAATCCAATACAGAAATACAGGGAAGCTTTGAATTCTCTTACAGTTTGTGGGTCAGCTATACTGGTGATGGACATTTCTATTTTTCTCCAAATCACTGATCATCTACTTTCTGAAAACATGCCTCTTCTGGTCTATCATTGCTATGGATAAATAATATATCTGGGTCCAGTCTGGGTGGTCATTCTTGGAGGAATTTTCTTAGTATCCCATTTCAGTCTTTTTGAAATGTTCTTTTGGTACATCGTTTGGTCTAATGTGTTTTGTGCAAACATTTAGAATGGATTATTTTCAGTAATAGCCTTAATGGCTTTTAACACAAACATAAACACAAAATTTTTAATATTGTTTAGCTTTGGCAGTCAGTGTTGTATTGAATACACACCTGAACAACATAGTCCCCCCACACTGAGAAACTCACAATCATGTGATAACACAGAAGCCTTTGAAGAACCCATTGTAAGTGCCAAAATCATAGATAACAAAAAGAAAGGGCTTTGAGTTACAGTAAAAGACAAGTGCACATATAAGCTTTCCTCACACTCTAGTAAAAAATAAGGAGAGGAGGTGGAAATAGATCGTGGGCTTAAATAAATTCCTACCTGTTAAAAAAATACATGTGGATCCTTCCCTGCATTTTCATTTTAAGTTTAAGAAGTCACACTATTGTTCTTAGCTTAACACCAAGAGAAGGATTCCAACACCATTCTGTGTATGGATTTTCCAAATGTGAGAAGCGTATTTATTCTAGCTGTATTGTGAAATAACCATTCATTTTCTTTTTAAAAAGTTTTATATCATTTAATAAGTACATTCAGATATTATCTTTCAGTCAGCCCTTGTTTAGATTCATTTTTTTTCTATTAATCACACTGCATTATGTGACACAGTTTCATAGGCTTTGGGATTCCCCCAACCCCTCCCCATGCCCTCCCCCCATGGTGGATTCCTCCACCTTGTTACAGTATTACAGTTCAAATTCAGTCAAGACTCTTTCTTTGCAAGCATATACCAAGCAAAGAGTCCAGCCTCTTATTGTCCAGATAAATTCAATGGTTTCTTGGGGAGACCATCTCAGGTCTGAAGGTAGAGCTGGCAGAATATCATCCCGATCAATTAAAAGCCCCAACATAACAACAACAACAATTCACAACATTATGGAATTATTTGACATGGTATTAAGTATCCAATATGTTTTTTAAAAATGCAAGTTCTTAACCACATCCTGTGACTATTTCATTGGCATTTCAATTTTAATTTATATACAACCCGCTTCTATACACTTTAAAATGGCTATAGATTACTATTCAGCTGTCTCGTGTCTATTTTCATTTTAGTATTTAGCAGTTCATAGTGTTGAAGCATAATTTTGCTGAACTTGGCAGATTTTAGATAGTCTAAACTGACTTATAACCCTAACAAGGCATATGTCAACAGTTGAGGTGCAGAACAGTTTTAGGAGGGGAGTGCAGAGAGATTTTCAATACCTTATTGAGGAGTAACTAATCTTTGTGTCCTACCTAGTAAGGTATATGTGAGTCCACGCTGACCGTTTTCTGTCTGGTTCTAAGCTTTCCTTTTTGTTCTCTATCTATTCTAATTTTTGTTTGTTTGTTTGTTTGTTTGGGGGGGGGTGCTCCAGAGCGTCCCTGATGGTCATTGCAAGAGAGGGTGGGGAACCAAAGTTAGAACTAAGTAAGGACCAGATAAAGCTCCTCTCCCTAGCCCAGAAGGAAGTTTACTGTTCTGTTTCTGCGGACCGTTCAGGGCTTCTGGCTGTTGAATAGCCATTCATTTTCATTCACTCTAAATATGTATGGGACTCTTAGCGCTACTTCCTTATCATAATATTACAAATATAGGAGAAAGTTTTTAGCTTAATTATAAACTGGCAATCGGATTGAAAGGTTGGAATTTGACACGAACCAAAAAGATCAAAAAGAAAAATAATTGCAAACAGAATTGGAAGCAAAGAAGAGATTTCAACAATTATAAAACAGGATATATTTTGAAGGTGTGTAGTGAGTAGTGCCAAAAAGTGTTTTTAAGACAGCTAGTTTTCAGCTGAAATGTAAGGAAGGAGGATGAAGCTGACTGAATATTTCAGCAGAAGATATATCATGAACACCCTGAGTTAGGAAAGGTGTGGATATTTTCAAGGACATAAAGAAGAATAGCTGCCCTTTTTGAAAACGGAATTAGGATCAACTGCAGCAATGGACAGATTGCATAGTACCACACAGACATTGGAGGACATGCTTGGGCTACACCCAACTCATGCTCTTAAACCACCTGACTATCACATGGAAGATGCATGTGTGTGCACTGGGTGTTAGTGGGTGAACAGTGGTAGTGATGGACACCTTGTAATCCACATTTTACACATTTGGTAAGTACATCTCAGGAGATCCTAGGATTCAGGCTCAGCATTTCATATGAGCCACATCACATCAGTTGGCCAGTGCTCAGTCACTTGGCTCACTCTGCTGCTCTTCTCAGCAGAGGGCTGGGTTTCCACAAATAAAAACATCAGCAATAACAACAGTAACAATTTCTTGAGTTCTATTTCTGAAGGTCAGCAGTGACTTATTAATTACTCTATATTGTAAGCATATTTATTTATTTTAAAGTTTCTTTTGAGATTTATTTTTTTGTAAAGGCAGGTTTACAGAGAGAAGGAGAGACAGAGATAAAGATCTTCTATCCATTGGTTCACTCCCCAAGTGGCCACAATGGTCAGAGATGAGCTGATCTGAAGCCAGGAGCTTCTTATGGGTGTCTCATGTGGTTGTACGGCACCAGGGCTTTGGGCCATCTTTTGCTGCCTTCCCAGGACACAAACAGGAAGCTGGATGGGAAGTGGAACAGCTGGAAAATGAGCTGGTGCCTATATGAATCCCTCTGTTTACAAGGCGAGGTGAAGATTAGCTACTGAGCCATCATGCCAGGCCTGTAATGCTATTTATTTAAAATTTTTACTTTATTTGCAATGCATAGCAAGAGAGCATGAGAGAGTGAGAGAGCAAGTGAGCTAGAGAGAGAAAGATGGATGGAGATATCTTCCATTCCCTAGTTCATTCCTCATAAAGACCAGGGCTGAGCCAGGCCAAAGAAAGGAGCCTGGGATTCCATTTGGATTTTACGTATGAGTGACAGTGACTCAAATATGTAAACCATCATCCTTAGCCTTTGGAGATGTTCACTAGGAAGCTGGATTTGGAATGAAGCTATCTAGGCTTAAGTCAGGTCCCACAAAATAACATGTGGGCCTCCCCAGTCGTGATTTTACTGCTGTGCAACAGACGCTCCCACCTCTGTTCTAAATTGTTTAATAATTAGAACTAAAGGAATTCCCCATCTGTTGCTCAGAGAGGCCAAATTTCTCAAGGTTGAGCAGAAGAAACAGCAAAGTTTTGAAATCAGTCTTGTCATTTGAATTCAGAACTTCCATTCACATTTTTAACCAAGAGCAGACAAGAGAGACTTCGGTTATATTTAACACTTGGGTGTAAATTGTTAGTTTAGAAAATGGAAAATGACTAACAATTTGACAAAGTAAATTTATTTCCTTCTCTAGAATATGCTTGTGTGCTTCAAAGTATTGTGATTACTTCTATAGTTCTCTGCATACTCCATTATTTGAATAAATACATATCCTATAAATAATATATATTACTAAAATATCATTAACTGGGTTTTGACTTATGCATCAATATGTTTTACCCTTGAAAATATGCACGGTAATTGTCTTGGCTGCTTTTGCTCCATAAGAGGCAGTTGCATTGAGTAAAAAATGTACCAAAGGTCATAATCAAACCTAAACTTCTTTGAGAGGCTGTCCCCAAGCATTCATTCAAAGGAGCACTCAACAGCCATTCCTTAGTTTATGATCTACATAGCATTTATTTTCATTTGAATTATCTTGACATTAACATTTTCATTTGCTGTTTTTAGCAAAATTTATGGGCAATGAAATAGAAATTTTAATTGTATATTTTCTAAGCATCAAAGTCTGCATTTTGTAGGTTCAGAATAAACATTTGTTAAGTACATGGTGCTTTAAACATGTACTTCTGAGAAAGCAAAAAAATATATCAAGGACTAAAATTGAAATTCACTTAATTATAGTTAGTATTTATTTTATTGTATTGTGCCATTACCTGAGACCGTACCCTTTTATGATCATGTAAACTCCACCAGTAAGCTCAAGGAATTTTGAATTTCAAAAGCAATTTCAGATACTTAGATTTTTGCTTCAAATTGACCACAGTTACAAACCATTGCATCAGAATTTTTTATTGGTTTTTCTGAGTTGCATGGCAGATGAGGAAGACAAGATCAGTCAACATAGTCACTTGAGACTGATCAAAGCAGAAAGCACTGCATAAAACAACCCACATTTCACCTTTGCAAATGAATAAATGAAGGGAAATGCATAAATTCTTAACATATCATCCCTGAGTGCAGATATCAGCCTGTTTCTGGTTTTAGCATTAACTCACATAGGCTTATTTCCATAAGCAGTTTTGGTTTTCCTAAGCAACTGGTATTTCCATTAAATTTTGCAAAAGAAAAGAAAAAGTCAAATTTTAAAAACAACATGCTCTGCCCAACTCTGTAATTACACTAAATAACATTTAGGAAACAACTCTTTTAAGTCTTCAAAGACTTGCTTTGTAAGGTGCATTTCTGGATTGCATGTTATGGTTAAAATTCATTTCACCTGAAAAAGTTGATCTTTATTTAGCTCAAAAGCATGTAAGAAGAATAAAATACTCTTTAAAAAATTGTTCTCTAGTTTGTGTTGTTAAATTCTGTGACAGCTGCTCTAAAGGCAAGGATGAAAATAGACTTAAGATAAGCCCTGCTTGGGTTCACACATGAGTGCCTCTCACAGGGCACATTGACTCCCATTGCCAAGGCCACACGTGGTTCACAAAGACAGGAGGCTACATCTACATCTCACACCTAGTGCACCAGGTCACTGCGCACAATATGCGAGGTAGACTTTAAAGAGCCATATTTTTGGTTTGTTTCTCTGACTTGCTTTATTGGTTGCTAAGTCCTATTTTCCCAAGGGAAAAAAAAAATAAAACACCTTTTATGCAGGAAGAGAGAGGAGGTATGTTGAGAAGTTGATGCAGATATATGAAATGCTGTGTCAGTGTTCCGTATAGAATTACATTTAGTTGTTAGAATTAAAGCAAACAAGAAATTACAGAAACACTAGCAGTATAGTATTTTTCTTTAAAAAAATTTATTTATTTTTATTGGAAAGTCAGATAAACAGAGAGGAAGAAAGACAGAGAGGAAGATCTTCTGTCCATGGTTCACTCTCCAAATAGCCACAATGGCTGGAGCTGAGTCAATCTGAAGCCAGGAGCCTGGAGCGGGTGCAGGGTCCCAAGGCCTTGGGCCATCCTCGACTGCTTTCCCAGGCCACAAGCAGGGAGCTGGATGGAAAGCGGGGCCACCGGGATTAGAACCGGTGCCACTATGAGATCCCCAGTGCATTCAAGGTGAGGGATTTAGTTGCTAGCCCATCGGGCTGGCCCCAGTGCAGCATTTTCTACAAAGGGGATTTTTTTTTTTTTTTTTTTTTTGCTAAAGACTTTTCTTGTCTATAAGAATTGGATGAACAGAAAACTTTCTTCAAATAGATCAAGAATAGATTTATCTGGATAAATAGTTTCTCTTTTTTAACTTATCACAGTGCTACTGAGAGCCAATCTCTCTTCATTGCCCAGAAGAGTAGGTTGTACATGTGGTAACAAGTGCGCCAGGCATTTTCCATGTACCTCCTCATTTATACCTAACAGTATCCTACAAGGCAGGCCCTGATGGTGGGTCTATTTGGACGAGAAAAGGAACAGAGGATTTGGAGCTTAGGAAATGGTCAAATTTGAACAGCTGGGAACCAGTAAGGTTAAAGCTTGAGCCAGGATGCCAGGTCTTAGCCAAATGCTTTATAAAGGTCACTTAAAAGTACTATCCTTTGCCTGTGGTACTTGCCTTCTTTTTGGGTGCCATTTCATGTCTTGGATGCTACATTTTCAGTATAAATACCTGCCTATGCATTGGGAAGGCAGACAGGATGGCCCAAAGCCTTAGGACCCTAAACCCACAAGGGAGACAAGCAAGAAGCTGCTGGCTCCCAGCTTTGGCCATTTGGGGGAGTGAAGCAGCAAGTGGAAGGTATCTATCCTACTTTATTTGTAATATCTGACTTTCAGATAAGAATAAATAATTCCTGAAAACACTTATTTTGTAACCATAAAGAATCTTCATTTTCACCTTGACTCTAGCTCTCTTACCATAGTCTACATCATTCATTGAAATTAACATGTATCCACGGAAATGATTCATTCCCAAATTTGTAATCCTGAGTATTTCCCAAATCAATTCAGCTCGCTCAAATTCGCTGGACCAGTTGGAAACAGGCTATCTTTCCAGATTGCCTTTGACCCCTGAATGCTAAGTCCCAGCCATAACTCTTTGCCATCCATTGCTAAGCTATTCATACTTCACTTAAAATGCTTTCCAACTTCTTTCCCTGATGGAATTCCATTCATTTAGCTTAGGTCTGTTTAACTGGCACTTCCTAACCACACATGGAACTGATTGTTCTTTTCATAGTCAATCCAAGACATACTGTGTGTTTAGCTACAATTAAAAAATAGGATGCTAAGCTTTTGCTAGAGTAAATATTCATTGCCTATAAAGTGAACTTCAAGTACAGGAATATCTTTCTTCTAGTACTTCTTCCCTTTTTCATATTGTTATATGATGATTAACTAATAAATATCAGTTGATTGGATTAAAAGGAAGGGTTTATTTTGAAATGTGTAATTGTAAGGAAAAATTATTTTTTTTCTTTTTTATTATTTTTTTTATTAATTATTTTGCATTATGTGACAATTTCACAGGCTCTGGGAATCCCCCCACCCCTCCCCACGCCCCTTCCCCCTGGTAGATTCCTCCACCTTGATGCAGTATTACAGTTCAAATTCAATCAAGATTCTTTCCTTGCAAACATATACCAAGCATAGAGTCCAGCTACGTATTGTCCAGATGGGTTGAACAGTTTCTTGGGGAGACCATCTCAGGTCTGAAGGTAGAGCTGGTAGAATATCATCCCAGTCAATTAAGAGTCCCAATATAAAATCAACAGCAATTTGCAACATTATGGAATTGACATGGTTTTGAGTAATCAGTATGTTAAAAAAAAAAAAAAAGCAAGTTCTTAACCACAACCTATGATTAGCTCATTGACATTTCAATTTTAGTTTATATACAGGACCGGCTGCTATATACCTTAAAATGGCTATAAGGTACCATTCAGCTGTCTCATGTCTATTTCATTTTAGCATTTAGCCATTTGTTGTGTTGAAGTATAATTTTGCTGATCTTGGCAGATTTTAGGATAATCTAGACTGGTTTGTAACTCTAACAAGACATTTGTCGACAATTAAAGTGCAGACCATTTTTTTGGGGGGGCGGTGTGCAGGAAAATCCTCAACACCATGGTGAGGAGAGACTAATCTTTGTGTCCCACCCAGCGAGGCATGAGCCAATCCACGCCAGCTCTAGGAAAAATTATTTTTTGAATGCTGTCAATTTAATAGGTATAGGGATCTAACAGCAACCAACTAACTAATGAGATACAGATTTGATCTTTGAAATCAGAATGTATTTCCTAATTGCCTTTTCAGTACCAGTTAAACAGGGCCAGTCTATAATAGATATAATGATAAAACAACCAAAAAACATGGAAGTATGTGGATAGAGAAGATAACACACACACACAAACAGTTAAAAATCACATTGTTTCTAATATTTCAATAATGAAACTTACTCAAGCTGATATAAGTAGTTTTCTTAATAAATAAGGCCATGAAGACTCACTGGGGATGGGATACAGGGTACTGATTATAAGACCTACAGATTACTTTGGAAGACCTTTATGGTCAAGAAGTTCTAATAGTGTTATGATCATATACTTATAGACAGGAAGAGCCCTCTGGGTATGGATTCGTTCAAACAGCAAATTTTAGACTTTGATTTATGCTGTTCACTCTTTTGAGGTAGAGAACCCACATACTACGTGCAAGATTCAAAATACTCATTTCTAGCTAAAATGTATATATACATATTTATATATACATATATGTATGTATATTTGTAAGTATGTATGTATATATACATATACGTGGGTCTGTAATCTTTTTTCTGTCTTCCTTACCCCTTATAATGTAACTGCTTGCAAGTTAGAGATAATTCTCCAGGGAAATTTTTCTTTTTGAGCTCTGTCCCTAGAATTTCTCTGCAAAGATTTGGTGAACACATAATTCTTTATGGTGCACCGACATTGACAGGCGGGCCCCAAGGCAAAAGATTGCATGCAGCACATCATGGTTTATTGATGAGCAGTGGGAACTGGCACACAGGGTATAGATCCTTGTTTAGAAACCAACTGGGCATTCAGTAACGAGACCATGTGGTCTGGTTTGCAGGACTCAGTGCAGGCCAGAGATCTGTCTAAGGATGTGTTACAAGGAAGAAATCCAAACACCCATGCAAGTAGCTTTGTGCCATTGCTTTTCACACTTACCAAACTTTCAAAGGAAAGTTTAGAATGGAGCTAGGAATAAGATAGATTCTTGGCCTGAGGTTTTAAGGATATGCTAAAAGGAAATGGAGTCCATATTTCCCCAGAAAATTTTGTTTTAAAAAACACATTTATAGTTGAAATATTAATCTATGATTACTGCTAATTTTTTAAAAAGTCTAATATTTCATAACCATAGCTATAACAGCTATTGTTAGATACCTATACACTTCTCAGAAACATACCATGTTCATCTGCTTTACTAAACCACAGGGTGTACTCATGGAAGCATGTTTTTCAAATTTAATTCCCTTCCATCTCCTTGCCACCCCTTATATTTTGCTTAATTTTTTGTTCCATAGGGGTGTTTTATGTAGATTTATTAGTTCTTTAACTGATCGTTTTTTCCAGTAAGTATAATATGCTGAAATAAATATATTTGGATAAAGTTTTGCAACTATATGGGTGTTTTATAATCTTTAAAACTGATTACTTTTTAATGTTTTCATGTGATTTGTATTTTCTTATAAGTTAAAAAATGTCCTACTGAAGTTTTTGTTTTTTACATTTAATCATTTATGTGTTAATGGCATGATAAGTATTATTCGTATTTACAAATGCATACAAGAATTCTTCAAAAAGTAATGGTGGGCTGATACTGTAGCATGGTGGGCTAAGGTATTCTCTGTCTCATTTGTATTCTCTGGCTCATTTGATATCCATGAAGGAGTACTTGAGATTGGGCTCAAGGCTTTGGGCTTTTCTCAACTGTTTTCCCAGGCCACAAGCAGGGAGCTGGATGGGAAGTGCAGCAGACAGGAATGAACTGGCACCCATATTGGATTCTGGCATATGCAAGCCATGGGAACCTGCACCTGTGTGGGAGACCCGGGAGAAGCTCCTGGCTCCTGGCTTCATATCGCTCAGCTTCAGCCACTGCGACCACTTGGTGAATGAACCACTGGATGGAAGATCTTCCTTTACTGTCTCTCCTTCACTCTGTGTATCTGACTTTTCAATTAAAATAAATAAATCTTTAAATAAAATGTTGATATCCTGCATTTTATCAATTTTTATAAGGATTGACTGGCATATTAAGTCATGTAAGCAGTTGTCAGATAAATTATTATGTTTAGGAATTACATGTGATTTCACTCAAACCACCATGTTGATTAATAGGCTTGTTGGTGTGAAATATGAAAAGATAGGTCACTTAATTTGTGCTTCAAACAAAAGGACAATGAAGAGAACTTGAGAATGCCAAATGCTCTAGGCAGTTTCGTATTTCCCGCAAAAGTCACATGCTGAGCATGTTTAATACCCCCACCCTTCTAGTAGGTAATACTTTGTATTAGTTTACATAATTTTAACTGTGCACATTAAAGTAATTAATGAAAACATCCATTAAATATGTTTTGTTCATGACATCATGGGAAGTTTGGAAAGTATCATTTGGATATGCTTTCCATGAGCCTCTTCATTAGAATGACAAAAAGTCAAAGTAGTTTTTGCTCATCAAAATGGGAAAGTGCCATGAAGCCATAATAACAGCCAGCTGAGGAGCCTACTGCAAAACAATGCCGTGTATAATTGGTCCTTAATTATGCAGATTTAACACATGGCAGAAGGATGGCTATGTTCTTTGACCAGGGCTGCCTGGCAAGTCAACAAGCTGGCATCAGGGTACTAAGGGGCCCGTCCTATGATCCTGAATGGGGCAGCCCTTCCACAGTGAATAAACAGTTTTGTGGAAGAATGGAATTCCTTGTGGTTGTAAAATAAACTATATTTATATTTTCCTATTCAGTGAATATGCAAAATAATATTAACAAAATTTTCATAAGCATATCAGTTTTACTTTTTATTCTAAGATTCAAGCACACAGAACGGCACAAAAGTAGTAATGAACCTATACATTTCTGTGAAAGATAAGTTTCCTTTGTAATTCATGGAAAAGTATTTTTAACAAGAAAAAAGACACTGAAAAAAATGTGACTTATTCATTATACTCACATTAGTTAAAGGAACAAAACTATGTAGAAAGGTAATTGTTAGGTTTTTAAACTTTCATACCACAATCTTGTATGAATCTCAAAACCCTTCATAAAAGGTGTTTGTACACAAATAAGCACTTAAAACAATTTATTTGTTTGCTCCCATTAGTACTAATGTATCCCTGAGCTAGTTTGTACTAACATCACTCTGTTTATTGGCTCCTGAGGACACAAGCCTGAAGTTCCCCATTGCCCATGGCTCAGGTATTTCTAACGCAATGGCATTTGCTGCTCTTCTCAAATGGTGGAAAATATCTAGACAGAATCCAGTTGTTCTCCAATTTGAAATTGTCAGGTATGTCCTCTGATAAACTGCATTTGAATACATTTTCCAATACATCAGTATGGAAAAAAAATCCTCCCTTCTTTTGTTCAAATTTATTTATTTCTCTGTTACTTTGAATTAGAAAAAGGAAATAAGTTCTCAGCAATGTACAGATGATGAGATTTACGTATCAGTGCATTCCAATTAATAATAGGTCCTAGAATCATTCCAGGTTCTTAAACAGCAAAATTCTACAGGAGATTTCCTGACCATTTATCAGATTCTGATGCCACGCAGGGATCTGCAAAATACAGATATCACCAGGTCAGGGCAGCCTGTGCCTAAGTTAGAAAAGGTAGCATGCAAAGTGTTGCCAAGAAATGAAGAGTGGGAGAAGATATGAATATGTAGTGGCAATGATTTGGAATTTACTGGGATTTATTTTAAAGTGGAAATATTATAGGAAATGTGTATGGAGTGTTACATGCCAATGATTTCATGAAAATTAGTTAATACAACATGGTATAATATGCTGGTATAAGTACTATATAACATGCAACCATCAATTCAGTGTAACAGCATTTCCATATCTTCATATATTTATCATTTTATGTTGTGATAACCTTCAGGTTCTTTTAGCTGTTTTTAAATAATAACAAGCTACTGTAGACCATAAATATTCTTCTGTGTTACCGAACAACAGATTTAATTCCATATTGCTGTATTTTGGTGAAGTTATCTAATATTTATCTCCTGTCCTCCTACTCATGGTATTCCTTAATCTTTGTGTATTGCTGATGTTTGCTTTCTGAAATAACATTACCACATGTGTAATAAAATGGAATCACATACATGTGTTTCCTCTGGAAGGGTGGTAATTTGTCTCTGACATCATCAATCATCTATACATCCCAACTTCCAATGCATTTCTACTTCCTATCTATGATTTTTGCTACTTAAAGCAACTCATGCATGCAGAATCATACCATATTTTTTATTATTGGCTCATTTTTACTTAGCTTAATAACACTAGCATTTATATGTGCTATAGCATATATCAAAAATCCCATTCTATTTCTTATGGTTGAATAGTATTCCATTATATAGTTTTTCCACATTTTGCTTGTTTGTTGATTTGCTGATTCATAGTTGGGTTGCTTCCATGTTTTATCTACTGTGGATAATGATGTCATAAATATGAGTGGGCAAGTATTTCTTTAAGATCCTAATTTCAATGCTTTAAGAATATACTCAGTGGTAAAACTTCTGACCATACAGCAGTTGTAATTTTAATATTTTCAGGGAATGACATCCTGTTTTTCGCAGTCATTGTAACTTACACTCCCAACAAAACTATTTGAAGACTCAAACTGCCCTAAATCCTTATCAATATGTTTTAATTTTCTGAGTTTTTTATATGGTAGCCATTTTTGAACCTCAAAATCTGAAAATTTCTGTCACCTACAAATAAAGAAAATAAACCTGAAAGACAGGCTCAGTGGGCCCTTGTGTAGTTCTGACAGATGAATGAACGATGGTTTGAGGTTTATTACTACTTTACTTCTTGATCCCAACAGTTATGGAAATATTGAGTTTTTTTTTAAAGATTTATTTATTTTTATTACAAAGGCAGATATACAGAGAGGAGGACAGAGAGGAAGATGTCCGATGATTCACTCCCCAAGTGACCAAAACGGCCGGTGCTGCGCCAATCCGAAACCGGGAACCAGGAACTTCCTCCAGGTCTCCCACGCGGGTGCAGGGTCCCAAGACTTTGGGTGGTCCTTGACTGCTTTCCAAGGCCACATGCAGGGAGCTGGATGGGAAGTGGAGCTTCCAGGATTAGAACCGGCGCCCATATGGGATCCCGGGGAGCGTACAAGGCGAGGACTTTAGCTGCTAGGCCATGCCGCCGGGCCTGGGAATATTGAGTTTTCAGAATTATATGTTACAAGTGGCATTAGCCTTGAAACATTAGTGACTGTACTGTAGAAGTTTACCAGTAGGAGCTATTCATGTATTTAAAAAAGGATAGTGTATGTATGTATGTGTGTATGTATTGAGAATGAGAGAGACAGACAGATAAGAGATAGAACCTGTTACCATCCACTGATTCATTCCCCAAATGCCCTCAATGACGGAGGCTGACCTGGGGCTGAAGCTTAGAGTTGGGACTCAATTTAATCTTTGTGGGATTGATTCATAAAAGGAGGTAATGATGGAACTCTCCAATGGTATAATTTTTTAAATACCAAAATTGATATTTAAAATGATTTAGAGAAACTAAAACAAGCAATCACTAAGTTTGAAGCACTGCATTGTATAAGGTATTAAAGCAACTCCTAACACAATTGTGGTCCAAATCTTGTATCAAAATCAGCAAAAGAATCTGCATGATTTTTTCATGCATAGAACTGCAGACTTTATAAAACAGGGAAAAAAAAAAGAAAAAAAAAAGGTGGGAGTGGGATCGGGAATGGGGTTGTGTCATAACAAGTTAAGCTACTTCTTCTATAATTGTATCCTATACTGGAGTGCTGATGCCAGTTCCAGCTGTTTTGCTGCAAATACAGCCTCTTTCCCACGTACTTGGGAAGGTGGAGGATACACTAGAGTTCCTGGGAGTCCTGAATGGGATTTCTGGCTACATGGTTGCACTGTAGTTACTTGGAGAGTGAGGTATCAGATGAAAGTCTCTCTGCATCTCTCTCACTCTCTCTGTAACTCTTCCTAAATAATTAATTAGCAAATCTTTATTATCTACATTACAGTATCATTCTCCTAACAACAAAGTTCAAATAATTATAGTAGTTAATATGCTTTGATCAGAGGAATTTATTGTATGTTTTGCTTATAGCAGTAATGCTCTCGGTACATGTAACAGTCCTATGTAGTTGTGGAATTATGGAAAATAGTCAAGGTATTTCTTATGAAGCACTCTGAAAGTTTACTAATAACTCCTTTTGTAATAAGAACAATTCATCTATTTCAGGTTGTCTGTAATATTCTGAATGAATTATGTGCCTTTCCTGAGAATTTTCCATTTTTTTTAAAGGAAATTATCCACAAAGTAGAGTGTGGAATTAAGTGATGGCTACTTTTTTGATTCAATTGTTTGTTAATGTTACAAAGGCCGTGGATATGGTCCAAATCTTGGGCACTTGACACCTACGTGGAAAACCAGGATGAAGCTTCTGGCTCCAAGCTTAAGCCTTGCCCAATTTGTAGCAATCTTTTGAAGAAAAAACCCAGCAGATGGAAAATCTCTCCATTCTCCCACTATCTATGTGGCTCTGTGCTAATTATCTATCTAAATATTTGTCTGTCTATCTATCTATCTATCTATCTATCTATCTATCTCTAAGTGGTTTTGGGGTTAACTGATTCAAACTATTACGGATCTTGTCAAAATTTCCACACTATAATCCAGTGATGGGAACCCATACATCTGTAGATGAGTCCCTCAAGTTTGAAACACTGAAAATATGTCACATCTCATGAACCAAATAATTGCGAAAATTCTAGTTTCAACCTGAGAGTTGCCTATGGAATTGGAATATTAGCAATGAAACAATGTACTTGACCAGATGGGCTTAGCTCATAATCTATTGTGGTGAGGCTTTAATATGTCATTTTGGCTAGTCTAGAGACCCACTGTTACAGCATGGTAATCTATGCATTGGTAGCAAGATATTTTATAGATGTAATTAAAATACAAATTACTACAACATTGATTAATACAGATTATCCTAAATAATTTAAATGTAGCTGATTCAGTTATTTTGCAAGACAAATACTTAGAGTTTTCTTCTAATATCTAGCTATTAAACTGCTTATAGGTATCTTTTTATTAAATCATATTGTAATTTTACCACCACAACACCTATCATAAGTGTCATCATTTTGGAGAAACCTCCTTCACATCAAGCATGAAATTTACAATATCTTCTCACAGGAAAATTTGACTTTGCATCCATCTTGGTTAGTAACACTTTTTTTTTTCGTTAAGGAAAACAAAATAGCTTTTATTATCTTATACCTTTGTTCCATAATTTACAATAATTAGTCTTATCCAACTAAGGATTCTGATCCAGTAGTTAAAGTGCTTACAGAATGTAATATCAGATGTCAGAATCCCTGTGATTGGATTTTCTTTTTTTTTTTTTTAATTTTTTTCTTTTTATTGTATTGTTGTTGACAATCTTTACATAGTTAATTACAGTTAAAGGAAAAAGAAGAAAAAAAAAGAAAAAAAGAAAAAAAAGGTTCAGGGGGATAGGAAAGTGGGCAATGCCATTATGTCCATATTGTTTCCATCATGCATCTGAGGTAAAGGGGGACATTGAGGGAGAAGCCCCACCCGGTTTCCTGCCCACCCCAAGTCCCGGATGTGGGGCATGCTCTGAGATATGTGCCCAAGTGGTGTTAATAGTTCTCCAGTTATGAATCGCTGCCAGTTTCACTCGATGAGGTCGTCCACTGATTGACATGGTCCATCATAAAGTCTCCGTTTGCCCCATAATTTGCTGCCAACATATAGCTGAGATGAATGACTGTCCCGTTCTGTCTTCTGTCTTTTCTTGGTTAGAGTTCTGAGTCCAGCAGTTCGATTGGGGAGATCTCCAAAGATACTTTGAGGTATTCCCAGATTAGTTTTTTGTATGTTCTAGCAAGCACAGGGCCCAGCACAGTCCATCACCCCGATCAGCTGGTGGTTGCAACTGCTGAGTTGGTTCTGTTTTCAGTCCCGAGTTGCACTGGAACCAATGGGTGTTGCAGTCCAGTCTGGTTCGGCCCTTACATCAACCAGTGGGAGCTGCAGCCTAGTCGGGGCGACCCACAATAACCCCCACCAAGCCCGTCCCCTACCCTGGTTTGCCAGTATGTGTAGCAGAAGACCAGTCTGTTCCCCACCCCATTTGGCTCTGGTACTTGTCAATGGGTATTAAAGCTTAGTTCTATCTAACCAACTCAACCATCCAGCCCTCACAGATGTTGTTGAGTGCCTCTCTATCTAGCCATCCCAGCCCCCGTCCTAGTTTTCATGCCCTCCCACGAGAATAGTGATCCAGGAAGGGGGAACCCACTTTTCCCTCCCAGGTCTCTCTGTCCCGGTTTATGCACTCTTTAGGTGGTCCTGTGATTTGACTCGACAGAATTAGTCCCCAGTGCCTTGGGGTTTCTGAGCTGTCTGGTTCAGTAAGTGCAGTACTCACTTGAGTACCATAGCATACTCAACTCTTAGCTGGGGATAGTAATTATATCCACTTTCTCAAGGTGGTTATTAGGATTTAATGAATTACTACAATAAAAGTATTTAGAATGATCCGTGTTCCGGAAAATTGCAATCAGCTTCCCCCTCAGCAACATCATCTTGATTATTTTTAGCCAATACCACCTTTCAGCTGAGGAATAACTTGACATTTTGGGGAATGCATAGTCTAACATATTCTCAGGAAATCTGCACAGGTAGGAAATTTTAAGAAACTGGACTTGGCAGCATCCCTCGTTGTATTTGCTGGAATAATCTACTGAGTCTGCATGCAGTTTGGCTAACAGCACTTTCAGAGTAAAGCCAACAGAGACGTCTTACCTACTCAGAGGACACACTAAGGTTTAATCATTACCCTATTAAAAGCAATAATTTGTTTCACAAAATACTTACTGTTTCTTCTGTAAAGATTGTTTTTATTCTCAGAAAATCTTAAGGGATTTGAGAAATGAGGAAGGTGGAAATAGCATGAATCTGAAACTAAACATGGCATGAATTTCTTTGCATTCTCGAAAATGACTTTTGAGGAAACACAGAAAAAAGGGCATACTCATTCTATCCACCCAATTTTGCTACTTCTACTCTGGCAAACTCATTTTCCTGTCTCCAACCCCTAGCTGCTGTCTGAATGTGCTGTTCAGCGTATGGTGCCATTTCCCTGGGTATGCCCTTCTTTCTCTAAAACTTGAAGGCCACATTCATGGTCCAGATGTCTCAAGCTCCTTAGCACATCTAGCAGCTCTGAAATCTCCCCTTTTATAATAATTTCCTTCTTCATCTTGCCAGTATTGACTCTGCATTCCTATGTTTCAGCCACTGTAGGAGATGGGGCTGCCAGGTATGGAACGATACCAAGGGGTTACATCCTCAGAGGAGTTTTCATTGAAGTGAGGAAAACTCAGTATCACAATTTATATGAAATAACTTACTAAAAATGTTAGGAAAGAATGCATTACAGTATTTAACAATATCTTTAGGGAAAGCCTCAGTAGGGAAATGACAGAGCTGAGATTAAATTAGTAAAACATACATACATACACATATAAAGGTTTTTAATACTACAGGAATAGAAAAGCTTTTTAAAGGAAGATTCTAAATGTTTGAAATGTGTAATAAAATCCTTTGAAATAGACATCTTGATAACTTGGGGTTGGAAAATTTTGTTGGCACTTAATCATGAAACAGTGTTATACAATAAGAAAATGAACTTGTGACTCTATCATTTTAGCGCCAGAAATAGTGTCAGGAAACACTAGAGAGAAATTAACAATGTAAGCCAATTTCATTACCTAAACTTAGCATTCCTAAGGTGTTAAAAGTCTTAACATGAAAGCATAATATGTAAAGAAAATATTCTTGGTTTTCAGACAAGTAATATACAAACAAAGGTAAAGTATGCAAAATTTTGAACCTATATAAATATTTGAACTTTGGTATTATTGAAAATTTTAACCACACTTACTGAAACATAAATAAAATGTAAAAAAAGTCTATAGAGTAAGTTTGGTTTGAAAGAGAGAATAGAGAGAAGGTGAATGTGAGGGAAAGGAAAACAGAAATTGAGAACAAAATATAATAAGCTTGGCTTGCAATAATATAAGAAACAATAAACTCAAGGCTCGAGCATTAGCTTTCTGCGTATCCTAGTGCACCGCTCTTTCATAACACATTGACTAGGTTAGAGTTCAGGGCCATTGCACCAATCAAGAATGAAGAGGCAAAAGGAACCTGTAAACTTTCTCCCAGGATCTCATTTACTTACTAATTACTGATGGAATCATTGTAAGGCCTCCATCAGTTAACACAGCACTCACTTTGCTACAACATGAGTGCTGTCAGAGAACATGCTGTGCTATTTAGGATGCTATTTATCAGAAAATTTAAATGCGTTTCCAGTTCAGTTAACAATTAAAGGTCAACCTTTTCTTCTTAAATTAATCCAAACAAGTAAACATTATCAACATCAATGCATATAATCTTAACAAATATGGCCCGTTATCATGGTATTTAAGTGTTGTAATTTCCAAACATTTTGCATTTAAATGGCAAAATAATTATTCACACTGGCTTGTCCATATATTTAAAATTAATATCTTCTTTTGCAACAATTCTAGTTTCTTATCTAAACTAATAAAGGAATGCAAACTGTTACAAATCTGCTGCAAATCTATTTCAGAGTTAAAAAGTGTTGCCTCACACATACTTCTGGACACAGATGTCATTATTCCAATGAATTTAACTAGTTCTATTTTTGGCAGGAATTTAAGTACATATTAAATAAATGTGCCAGTAAAGGTCACAGAAGGCTGAAGAATAAGTAAGTTAGGAGGTAAACAGTTGATTCTTCATCAACCTAATTTGCATGTTTTATGCTCAAGTCAATCTGAAATGATTTATATTTTCACACTTGTGTTCATTTTTTGACTGATACTTTATATATCTGTATTTACAGAAGATGTGCACATGCATATATCTGTGTGCTTTGTATCATGTTGTGTGCTGGATCCAGATGTACTCCTTCACAAGAGCCAAATGATACATTTCCAAGAATTTTATGATCTTGCAGTTAAATGAATCCATTATTTAAAACTGCATCATATAAATTTGCAATTAAATAGTTTAGCAACAGAGATGATAAATGCTAGAACTTACATCTGTTTTACTACGTTTTTGGTACTATCTATATCCTTGATACAGTTTACATGCTGTTTGGTGGAAAGACTATGTGCTTCTAAGTACATTGTCCTGGACGACTCCATTATTGAAATATTTAGAATCATATTTATGCTGATAAAGATATATAAAGCAGAAGGCAATGCATAAGCAAATGTGATGCAATAAAACAAAAGCAGAGGTTACAAAATGTAGCCAGAAAGGGAGACTTTAAAGTAATTATTCACAATAGCAAAAAATATTCAATATAAGGAAATTTCTATGGGTAGCTTAACTTGGACTTCCAATAACCTCTTTGAATATTAACCTCTTGGATTACCAATTCATAATGTTTATTATATGAAAAGATATAGATTACTTTCTTTCTACATTGGTTTGAAGGGCCTTCAGCAAAATTCTAATTGGATGTTATTCTGAATGATTATAAATTATCCAACTAACCCAAATAATCATCCACATTTCTGAATATAAGATATCTTTATGGCATTTGCTAAATTGCTAAAGCCTTCTGTATCATTTCTTGTTCTTAATTATGCTCTCCTTCATCATCCTCCCTAGAAGGAAGGAGCATGATAATTAGACAATGATTTCACAGCTCTCTGAAAGTGATGTCATCATACATTGTCTAAATTAGATTTGTGGATTTCAGTAATTCCTTTGCTTCCAAATAAACTTATAATTTAATTCTGTTTTATCAAGAACATTATAAAATCTTCTTACATTAAAAATGGCATACACAGTTATATTGTTCCTAATGTAAATCTATAAAATTTTGCCTTTAGTTTTGAAAACCTGAAGTTCCAGCTATTCTTTTACTATATCTACCCTGTAAATAGTTACTGATGGTGCTGAAATGTGCACCATGTTTGGAGTTTTCCACATAGGGAAATACTTAGGTTTTTACTTGTGACAGTTACTCTTTATTCTGAAATATCTTTCTACTCTAAATCGCTGATCAAGATATTTCTGTTTACCTGTCATGACCCAGTCTACAAGATTATTCATGATCCTCATGATCCTCATAGGCATGTCTTCTGTGCTATTTAGAGAAATTTCTCACACCTCTATTTTTAAGTAATTTGTTCAGTTATTTTCATTTCTGTTTCTATAAAATTGGATGCTGTCTGTGGTCAGTTCTGTGTTTCTCTAACATTGAGGGTAGGATGGCATGGAATGCTTTATATGAATTAGTTGCTCACAAATGAATGAGAATTACAGAGCAATACCTAATGATCAGTGAAGACAATCTCCATCTAAAATACCTTGGGTTTTTTCCATAACCTTTGATAAATAGTCAAGTATAATGTCATAAACAAATAGGAATGCTTGGGTTCATGTTCCTAAGACAGACAGCGAGCAATAATCACACTCACTAATAATCAGATTTAAGATGGTTTGCTTCTCAGTTGGAAGGAAAGTTGAGTTTTAAATATAATTATTTAAACTGCTGATTTTTCAAGGCTATAGCTTCAGGCAAAGGCTACATGTTAACAATCAGTTGGTTAAGCCAAGTTTGGAAAGGACTGTTTTCTAATACTCAGAAAAATCTGAATAATATTCAACTATTTTTCATTTGACATTTAATGTTATTCATTTGTAATGCTAATTTTCTACTATAAATGGAAAATTCATTTTAGGTAATGCTACTTTACAACCGATTGGTTGTTTTATTTTATAATTATTTTCTTATCCCCAGTAGAATTACTAATGTGTCTAGACATTTGTGTTTCTCAAAGGTATAATACAGCTGTTATAGGTTGCTTTTTGATTTTTATACCTACCTGTAATTTTTTACATTAACTAATCTAACATTCAGTCAATAATTATGGATTGGTTAGTAAATGCGTAAATCATATTTCTATGTTTAGATCAAATTATCTACCCTAGTTACATTACTGTACTCTGTCTACCCAAATTTGAAACTTCCCCTGAATTTATCTGAATGACATTGCCTACAATTATAAGCTACCTCTTGTTAAAATCTTTGATTACTATAATTCTTACTATAATACACAGAGAGAGCAATCCTATAATATTCATAAAAATGAGTCTATCATTTTTCTTTTAGTTGACAGAAGTTTTTGTCCTAAGATGTCATCCCTGAATCTGATCATGGTGAAAGCTAATTTCAGTAATAGCCAATAACTAATACAGACAATCCTAAATTTACCAAGATTGTTAGCATAGAGCTCTCATCCCCTCATTCTTTTTGCCTTTCAAAATCAGAGAGAAACGTGACAATGTTAATTACATATTGCATTGATGGCAAACTGCCTTCAAAAAAAGAAAATTATAATTTTATAAAACCATAAACAATCGAAGGTCTGGCTGTGTCTGGTTATCTTCTTCTTTGTTTCCCTCCGTGTTCACACTCAGACCTTAAAGCTAGGCTTTCTACCCTGGGATTGGGGCCACTGTGGCTTACATCTGAACAACAGGGAAAAGCTGGTAATGAGCCAGATTTCTAAGCTCTGGGGACACCTGCATGCCTAAAGTTTTCCAGACTTGGGGAATGTCAAACAAGTTCCTGAAACCAAGAGTATGTTCAAATGACACACATTTTTGCAAGGGACACATACCTTTTACCTCAATGTTTGTGTATACTTACATCACTCTTAATTTTAAAATATTAAAGTTAGAGATGTCTTTTCTACTTGCTAAGATCATGAGTTAAAAGAAAAGTGATTCGGTGATTTACATTGTTCAACTTTCTAAATAATGGCTAGAAATAGCAGATATGTAGTGTTTTGGCACTAAAAACATTTAAACCAGTGGTTTCTTCCAAATATTTATTTAAAAAAAATGTAGGAGGACCAATATTGTGGAGTGGTGGGGTTAAGCGCCTCCTGCAATACTGGCAGTCCATTTGGGTGCTGGTTGAAGTTCAAACTGCTTCACTTCTGATCGACTCTCCCAGCTAATGGGCTGGGGGAAGCAACCAGAGCTGACTCAAGTGCTTAGACCTCACTATCCATAAGCAAGTGCTGAACGAAACTAATTCTTCCTGGCTTTGGGAGCACCCTTGGCTGTTATGTATATCTAGGTAGTGAATCAGTGGATGGAAGATATCTGTCCGTTTGTTTATCTTTTAGTAACTCTGCCTTTCACATGAAATATTTGAAAAAAGAGAAGGATACAGACTTCATTTTTGTATGTTTTAAAAATTTAGGTTTAACCATATTTGAAGGTTACAATTTAATCCAGTATTTTACTTCTCCATATTGAGAGTGCTACAGTATCTGTTATAATATTGACCTAAAAAATCTCATTTTATTTTCTATGATCATAGTTTTAAAAACTTAGTATATGTAAATTTTGCATTTTGTAAGCCATGTTAGTTTAGAATGCTGTTTACCTAGTTGGTTAATGTATTGATCTTAACTGTTTACAAGCCTGGGCCAGCATTCTTAATACTTTGCTGACATATGTGTTGCCTCAGATGCAACATCTGTCCAACAAAGACCAATCCCCTTTCCAGTAACTTTCTCCTCCCTACAAGGTTAATGCACTAGTGGTATGGAGGATGGGCGGGCCCCCCATGTCACCCTTTCCCCTGCCACTCTCCACCTCTGTCACCCAAGATGTTCCATTTCATCTTTATCCCACAGGAGTAGACCTTGGTGGATGATTTTTTCACATGGACGGACTAACAGACAATGTTACAGAGTCATCTCATCTTAGATTCTCAGGAAATCTTAGAGGTGAGGAAGTCAGATTGGCTTTGATTACTGAAGCTATTTCTTCCACATAAACTGAACATGGTTTAAGAGCATTCCTGAACTTGCCCCGTGAGTCTGTCCTCCCCATTGGCCTTCTTGGTTTTGATGGAGGATTTTGGCTTCTACTGCTGGGGTTTTTCCCCAAATAACATTTCTTTAGCTTTTCACCACTTGAGGCTTATTCTTTTCATGATTATATATAAACACAAGTGTATCTTGTTCTAATTTTGATCTCACTTGTAATTTAGGAAATGAGATTTCTGATATCTTTTCAGAATTGCAACTCATTTAAAAAAAACCTCTGAGGCACAATACATTTGTGTTACTGAATTTGAGAACTTTTCGCTTTTAACTTTTAATCATTACTAAAAATTGAAAAGGAAGCACTGATTTTTACTGCAAATTTTCGACAGTTTGCCTTTGGTCCCTTATCCAGGTGCATGTTTATCTAACTAAAGAGAAACACTGGCAGGCAAAATGTACACTCAATAAAACTGCACAATTCTGTTCTCCTCTTGAGGAATTTCAAGGTATTTACTTATAATGTGGAATTTTAATGAATGAAACTAGTGTTAGAAAAAAATGTCCATTTGGAGAATCTGAAACATGTTTTAAAAATATCAGGACATGAAGAAATGATTGGGGAGTTAAGAAAATATTCTGGAAGAACATTTTCAAGAAATTAATTGTATAATTGTCTACAAATCCCCCCAGCAGGAACATATATCCGTATAATGAAATACAAAATAGTATCCTGTCTTTCTTCCTCATTTGATGAACATGCTCATTTAGGGGGAGAAACACACACACACATTCACACACATTGGTGAAAGATATGGCTCTTGAATGAAAAAGAGGAGAAGAAAAAAGAAACCTACAGTGTCACAGATGGCTGTCAGAATAAAATGAAGCCTGAGTCTGTTGAGGGACTCAAACATCAGTGTGAAATCTGAACAGAAAGGCACGGAGCAGAAGGCAACATTTCAAAAGGCATTTGGCACCAAGTGGCATTGTGAGGGTTAATTTACTGCCAGAAGCTGTTAGGCCTTTCATTCTCCAAAGAAACACAATGGATAGATCCCCGAAGTGCCCATCATAATCACAGATGCTTGGGGATTAATGCTAAGATGAAAGCTTCATGAATATTGAAAATATCAAAACTGCAAATGATGTAGTAGAATTTGAAATAACATTCAATCTTAGAATCTAAGAGTATGGCACGCAGGCATGGTAAGAGACTGTCTTTTAAAACTGATTAAAACCTACTCAATTTGTAACAGAAAGAGGCTTATGCATATTAGGACCGGAATTGACTGCCAAACTACAAATTGCACAGACTAATTACCATAATTAAGCGTTGGATTTGCAAGAGAAAATTCCATTTATCTCAGGCTGACTCAGTGGAACTTCAACAAAGCAAGCTTTGACATCAGATGGCCGTTTCCTCAACTGATGTTTCAAAGCCCACTAAAAACAAACAAACAAAAGCAGCCCCATCTCCTAGAAACAAGAATAGTAACCATTCCATTTAAGATGGAGTTGAAGAAAATAATTCTTCAATACTGGAAATGCTAGTTTAGCTAAATTCAGAGAGTTCTTTATGGGAGGGACTCCATATTTTAAAATGTAGAATTGCTTAATTTTTTTAAAAAAAGGTGATTGTGGTAAAATGAAAGAAAAATTGTGTGGATTTTAGTTTGCACCACAGGCTTAGTAAATAATTTAAGTGTGGTTTAGGATTTTGTTACTGCTAAATATCTTATTGTCTGCTATTGTAGAAATCAGTAACCGCACTAGGTAAGTGTGCATTATTTGAAGGTATTTCAATCAGGGGACAGAAGAAGAAAATGAAGGGTAAATTTATGAATTTTGGGCAGGGTTCTATGGCGTTGGAGCAAAAGCAGCTCCCTGCAGTGTGGTGGCTGTGGGGGCTGCCCCAGCCAGGCCAGACCCAATGCCGGGGACAGGCCAAAGTCACTGCTGAAAGGCAATGACCGAATCCTAGGCTTTGGGTGACAGGTACACCTATTGGGTGCGAGGCTTTGCCTGCTGCGGCCTGCCCAGTGGCGAACTCTGGGGTTTTTAGGATATGTAATTGCTGCTTATGGACACCCATGGATAAGGCCAGTGTGAGTGTAGGTGAGAGATGATTTCTGGGTGATTCCTAGCAATGGGGTCATGGAACTTTCTGGCAAATGTGGGAATGTGACCTGGTGGTTTGGAAGGAGAGTCTATAAGATCTATTTGGGCCAGACTGATTCATCAACCCAAATGGGAATCCTGAAATGAGTTGTTAGCATAGAGCATCACTGACTGCCACACACCATGAAAGCTATGGCTGGGGGCCTGTCTGGCAGGGCTAGGTACCAATACCTGACTGAGTGGTGGAACAGTGGATGGGTCACAAATGGCAAGGTCAAGACACTAACCAGCATGTAAGAGAACCAGGTCCGGGGAAAGATTCTGTGGTGGAAGTGTGGGTCCAACCCTGTGGAAATGCAAGTCCCAATGGTTAGTTCGCAAGCTGGGGTGTTGATGGACCGAGCTAGGTGTGACCATGGAACTTGCCATCACTTGCGGGTAAAGGAACTGACAACAGTCTGGGTAGGTCAAGGTAGTAACACCCAAAAGTATATCCTAAAATAGGATGTGGGGTTGGCCTAGCTGCAACTGGAAGGGGGCGGACTGGGCAAACCTCAACTAACAAGGAAGAACAGAATTCAGGATGGAGCACAGGTCATGCTGAACTAGGCTCTTACACCAACTGATCTGCATGCACCAGGGATACTAGGCCAGAGCATCTAAGGCAAAGGCTGAGACAGCTGAGGGGGTAAGCCAACTGGGTCAGAGCAACCACTGGCACGCATGTAATCTAGGCTGGGAATAGGCTCGGTTGGGGAGCTGTGAGAGTACACACTTGCTGGGTTGGGGATCTCACGGGAGAGTGTAGAGGCCAGAGTGGGGGCTGAGTTCTGGTCGGGATATGGCTGTAATCTCCCTTGGCACAAGTGTGAACTGGTGCTGCGCACCTAACTGGGCTCCATGTCTGCACCATCTGGTGCTCTGGAGAACCTGGGTAGATGTAGGACAGACTAGGCTGGGTCTCTGCCCCTACTGAGCCATGTGTGTGCTGTGTCTGGGTATGGACAAGCCTTGGCTGGGGTGAAACATCCAACAGTAAGAACTGAATTGGGCCCAAAGACCCACCAGTATGTGCAAGATCTGACATTGGGAGAGGTTCTGATGGAGGAGCTTGGGAAACTCCTCTCTCAGAACACAGTCCCTGCAGGTAAGTGCAAGAAACACGATAGGGAGCAGTCCAGAACAGGCCAGAGAAAGATACCCACTGGCGTACGTTTGGCATAGGTCAGGGGCAGACCTGGCTGAACCAGTTCACATCACCTGCTGGCGAATCCGAGCACCAGAACCGAGTGTGAGTCGGGCAAGGTTTGGTCACGACACAAACTAGTGCACATTACGGAATGCCAAGGTGAGGTGAGCTGTACCAGATATGGCCGCAGTGCCCAAACAGCACACATGAGAACCAGGGAAGGAGGAAGCAAAGCCGGCAGGGGGAATGTCTGCTCCCCTGCTGGACAACCACTCCCACTGGAGAGTGTCAGTTGGGATGGGGACAGACCAGAACAGACAGGGCTACAACACCCATGGGCCTCAGGTGAGCTAGATCAGCGAAGGACCAGGTTGGGCTGACTGTTCCGACTGGTGCAAGCAAAAAATAGAGTGGATGAGAGTTGGTTGGGCTTTGCCAGAGCATCAGCTGGCAGAGGCTTGCACTGGGGGCTAATTTTGTCAAGTTAAACTGCAGAACCACCTGGAGAGTGCATAATCAGAGAGTGGGAGTGACCTAAGAGGGAACTAGTGGGCTCCTACCTTTTGGATTACCACTCCCACTGGAGAGCATGAAAACCAGGACTGGAGCAGCGGTGGCTAGACAGGACGGCACCTGCCAGCATATTGTGGGCTGGATGGTAGAGCTGGTTGGGTTGAACTAGACTTCAGTGCCCATTGACATGTACGAGAGCTAAATGGGATGTGGGACAGACTGAACAAGCCTGCGATACATGCTGGCATGGATGGCAACCAGGGGTAGGCCTGGTGGGGGCTATGGAGAGTCGCCCCAATGAGACTGCACTCCTACTGGTTTGTGTGAGTATAAAGTGGGCAGGATCGGGCTGAACTGCAACACCCATTGGTTCTTGTAGATGACAGGGCTGGAAACAGAACTGACCAAGCAATTACAATGACCAGCATGTGCGTAAGCTGATTGGGGCGACAGACTGTGCTGGACCCTGTACTAGCAAGCACACACAGGAGTCATGTCTGGGATCACCTCAGACGAAGTTTCCTTGGAAATCCCTCCAACTGAAGGGCTGATCTCAGAACCCCAACCATAAAGAGATTTGTCCGCCAGTGGATCCAGAAGGGATTTCATCATGCTTGGAATGCCAAGAGTGGCAACAATTCAGAACTAATGAACTATGAAAACTGCTTGTGCCGGACTCTTGGAGCATGCCCCACGTCTGGGACCTGGGATGGGTGGGAGGCTGGGTGGGCCTTCTCCCTTTGATTCTCCCCTCACCCCAGATACAGGGGAAAAATGATGATATTAGTGTGGAAACAGTGGTCTTACCCATTTTCCTATAGCCCTTGACCGGTGGTACCCTAATCAACTAAGTAAGATTATTAAAAAAATAAAAAAGAAAAGTAAATCTATGCAGTTTTCTTTTATAATACACATTTTGCCACATATTTTTTGAAGGTCTCTCGCATTTTATTTCTCTTGGGGCTTTTTTCTCATAACATTTGTCAAAGAATTTCAGCCAAAACGTTGCTTATTTTCTGGTATTGCATAACCTAATTTTAGTTGCTTATTTTATCAGAAAAATAATCAAAACTGTAAACAAAATCATGATCTGGAGAGTTGACATTTCTTTATAGGTAGATACAGTTGGCATAATTTTGAATATTTTTGAAGCTCATTTAATATACTATGTACTATAGAAAAAAGGATTTAAGGAGTTACATCAGATAACAGGCAGTACTAGGAAAACTGATCTTTATCCAGGGCTGAACATTTGGAATGGATTGATCTTGAGTTAGAGTAAAGCATTTTTACTTTTTTAGCTTACAATCGTTGTTTCTGGAGCTTGCAAAATCAGCCACATGTTGCTTTTTGTTGGTTGACATGAGAAAGTTCTTTTTTGGCATTCTATATCGTATATTTTAATCATTCAAACAGATTAGTAGCCAAAATTTTAACATTTTCTCTTTCTTTTATACAATAGTGTCCTCCTATTTCAACAGATCCACAGCTCTATCATTGATTCCCACTTTTTTGGCCTTTGGAGTATTAGGATACAAACATAATCATGTTATTTATTTCCTCAATGACTAGTCTGTAGGATGAGTTATGAGAAGCAAGTCATCAAGTTTGGGAGCAGTTGTGGATGGAGCAGTTAATGGGCTTGGGCTAGTCACATTCTATATCTGAGTGTCTGAGTTCAAATTTTGACTCTGCTTCCAGTTTTAACTTCCTGCTAGTGCAGACCCTGGGAGACAACAGTGAAGGCTCGTGTAGTTGACGCTCTGTACTGAAATGGGAAATCTGTCTGAACTGCTCATAGAGATGGCTGACATGTTACTGTCTGGCTTGATCTTTTTGTGCTTTCCAATGAAATAAGAACAAACACATAAAAATTAAATCAACAAATATCACTTAAATGCCTCAAGCTGTATGACACATAATAATAACTATTATTATCCCTTTTAATAGTGGAGTAAATAAATTTAATATACCCTCCAATCTAAGGAACTTTTATCAGATAACTATCAAGTTTTATTCTGTGGGGATAAGCAATGCCAATATACATAAAGGCATAATTGATTAAATTCATTCTTAAAAGACTATAACATTGAATTTTGACAATAAAAGTTAGTTGTTTATTTTCTTCCAAGAAGCTGAGCTATATTCTTTAAATTACATTTACCTTTATTCATTCTCATCTAGGCTGAAAATTAGAAAAATCTCAGTTGTTCTTCAATATTATTAGAATATGAGGCAAACAACAGTTGCAACCGTAAATTGCATAACTTCAATTGAGGTAGTAAGTTGCTTTTCACCTGAAGCAGAATTGTCATTCCCTTTCCTCTGCCTGAGCTTGCCCCTGCCCATAATTTTCTCTGTCGAGTGTCAAATGTCTTTGAAATGACCTGAGATTTCACAGCTCATGGTCACTCACTGAAGGCCAAGCTCCAGAACACAGAAATGCCCTTTGTCCTGTATCTATCAGATTGTTGGAAATAAATGTGAACACAAAATCCATAGCCCTTTAAATAACAATCCACATTTCACTGAAATCTATTAGGAAAATCTACATAATATTAGGAAAATGAACATAATAGCATGGTGTTGCCTTCATCAGTACTAGGTCATGTTGGGTGTGTATGTGTGCACATGTACACAGACACATATGTGTGTGCATGAACATGCATATATATGAAAAAATAAGGCTGAAAACATAAGTTAGGATAATAGGTGACAAAGGCACTATATTCTACAGGAGATGCAAGTAGAAACAAGTGTCAATAGGGGTTAAGAGAAAAATTAAGCCTTAAAAGACAAAAAGTTTCAAGTGACTCTTAAGTCATGCTCTAGACTTAGTTTAGAAGTTAATTCGTGACATACAAAATCTTGGCACCTTAGACTTAACAAGCTGTGGCTGAGAAGAGGTACACTGTGAGCAAAAGCTGAAGCTTAGATGCTGCCAAGGTCAGGGAAAGGACACAGGCAATATAATCACAGGGTCATATGTTGTGTAAAATGCGTAGAAGGCTTATTGTAAACTTTAATCCAGATGGTAAACGTACTTTACATTTTAAATATTTCTTTCTCTTAAACAAGATACACATTTTATGATTCATATGCAGCAAACACTGTACCCACCATGAAAATGAGATGAAATAAGATATTTTAGATTTAGCAGTGTCCAGTTCTGTTAAACAAATGGGGAGGGGGACATGGGCAGTAATAAGATGTACATGAAGATTTAAAACGACACAAAGTAAGGGTAAGTTTATCTCAGAGGGAGATAGTTGAGGCAAAGGGAAACCATCAGAAGGGTCTGAATGGACGCAGGAAACACTACAGATCTGGAGCAATCTCTTGAGGAATGGCAAATGTAGCTGTTAAAAACCTATACTTGGACTGATGAATTCTGTTAAGAGTCTAGATGCATGAGGAAATCAGAAGTGGATTTATTTCATCACATTTTAAGAAACATTTCCCAGCTTTGATGAACAGCAGTAGAAAAGGAAACGAAACCTGAAATGGTGTGTGGTTGCTGGGGATCGCTGGGGTGGAGAAGCAGGTGGAATGAGAAGAGTCATGGTGAACGTACAGTATCTGGGCTTCAGCAGAGGCAGTGTTAGCCACAATATCTGTCCCCAGATAACCCAGGAGTGGAAAGAAGATACAGAGATAAACTGAAAGTGGAGATTATGATGGGGCATGAGATTATATGATTTATGGAAGACACTAACAATGATATATCTCCTGTACGACTCAGCTATCCTACCTCTGAGCATATACAAATGAAATGAAAGTGACCTGCATCCCTGTATTTATAGCAGCACAATACACAACAGCGAAGACCCAGATGCCTGTCCAAAGAGGAATGGATAAAGAAACTGTGACGCATCTATTCAGTCATTTAAAAGAATGACATGCTACCATTTGCAACCAAATGATCCCAACCAGAGACCATTATTCTCAGTAAAATAAGTCAATCCCAAAAGGACAAAAATCATGTGTTCTCTCTGATGAAGGCAATATTTATGCAAAATATAAAATAGATGCATAGATGGATGAGTGTATACACATACTCTCATTTATGAAATGTATAAAGGAAACTAGCATATCAGGAAGTGAAGATACATTGCAGTATTCATCTGTATCCTGAATAAAAGGAGGACTGGCAGTAAAATCTTGAAATATATATTGACAATATCATGCAATTTTTTTATCTTTGTCTATACCTACAATTCCATTAAGTATTTAAATAGTAGAATGTTAAACTTGCAACTGTTACTAAAGGGATATACTATAGTAGTATGGGGGAAATGGTTGGAGGAGAATTAGAGAGAGAGGGAAGGGAGGCCAAGGGAGAAAATGCCTATGCCTACAAAAATGTATCATGGAAAATAATAATTTTGAAAAAATACACAGAAAAACAGTGACTTTTCTGAATTTTGGTTGTCTCTGAAAGAAAATGAGTGATTAAGCAATATTTAAGAGTAACAATAAGCAAGCAACATTTGGGCTTGTTAAGATGCTCATGTGCCATATCAGACTGCCCAGGTTTGAGTACTAGCTTCAACTCTTGATTCTGCCTCCCACTAACTTCCACCTAGCAAGACAGAAGACGGTACCATGCCACTTATATGGAAGACCTAGACATGGATTGAGTTCTTTGTCCTTGGCTTTGTTTGGACCCAGACATGTACACTGAAGACATTTCCAAAGTTGTATTGCAGGTTTATGCTTTCACCCTGTCTACGCTACTCTCCCTCAAAAAATATACCAACTTTCCTAATAATGGTAAGATGGATTTTTGTAAAGCAATCCTGTGTCTTAGAATTAATTCAGAGGTAATTAACTCTTGTATTTATTTGAAAGGGAAAGAACTAAGGGAAAAGAGAGTGAGAGAGACTGATGTTCTATCTGCTGGTTCATTTTCCAAATGCCCACAACCACTTTACTGGGCCATGTCAAAACAGGAGCTGGAATCCCCTTCCTGGGTTCCAGCAGGAGTAGCAGGTATTCAAGTTTTTAAGACATCATTTGCTGTTACACAGGTGCATAAACAGGAGAATAGTGTGCAGCAGAGTATCCAGGGCTCCAACCAGATCTGACATGTGATGTGGGTATTCCAAACAGAACTTAATCTGTGCTGGCACCTGCCTCTTCTATTCTTTCATTGATACAGTGGGTTTTGGATATTGAATTGACATTAAACTAATCCAGCAAAATTTATATTTGTTTCAAATGGTTAAGGATATTTGGATGTTTGCTGATACTCTTTGAAAAACTGTTTTGTTCTTAGGTTCAGACAACTTAATGTAACACCATATTTTGTGAGAATTCAAAGTCATGTTATTGGTTAATATAAAACAAAATGGTGATCATATTTAGTTAGCAGAAACCTAAGCAGAGGAAAGATTATACACACACACACAGACACATACACTCACAAATGTAGGTGGTAGTGTGATTTAATCAGTTCTTCTATATACAGGTATGAAGATAGGAAATATTTTAAAATATACTTTTATAAGGAAGGGGATGGAAGTGGACAGTCAAGTGCCTTTTACCTTCTTCTTTAGAACTTTAGTTGAAAGTTAACATTTTCTTTATATGTTTAAACAAATAAGGAAATCATGACAGTCAAAAGACAACAGACACTCGGTAGCAGATAACTTGATAATAATACAAATGATCTCTGGATATTTTTTGTTGCAGAGTCTACGCCATGAGTATTGAAAATACCTACAGCTGTCTAAGTGAAATTGAAAGAAAAATGCACATCTGAAGCTCTAATGTACTGAATCTTAAAAACAGAGGTGTTTGGGTGACATTTGTGTATAGTGCACACAGATATTTTTAAATTGGATTCTACTATAGCACCAGCACATTGAAATGCTCTTTAAACTTCAAGTTAATAATCTATGTAAAACTAAAAGTGTTCAGTGTGATCATGATAGGAAACAAAATGTTAGAAATACTTGCATACTCTGAGAAGCAGCTTGGCTTAGATTCATAGTAACTATCTTACTGGATATTGGACCAAGCGGTTGGGTATATTTTTTCTTTATTTTTTTAAGATGTATTTATTTATTTTTATTGTAAAGTCAGATATTCAGAGAGGAAGATCTTCCGTCTGCTGATTCACTCCCCAAGTGGCCGCAATGGCCTAAACTGCACTGATCCAAAGCCAGGAGTTCAGAGCCTCTTCAGGGTCTCCCATGTGGGTGCAGGTCCCCAAAGTTTTGGGCCATCCTCAACTGCTTTTACAGATCACAGGCAGGGAGCTGGATGGGAAGTGGGGCTGCCAGGATTAGAACTGGTGCCCATATGGGATCCTGACATGTGCAAGGTGAGGACTTTAGGTGCTAGACTACCATGCTGGGTCCCAAGAAGTTGGATATATATATCTGTCACAAGTATATATCTGGACAATGCATTGGTGAGTTTTTAAAATGTGAAAATTCCTGAGACATTGCAGAAAATTCATCAAGAATCCAGTTCTAGAAAACATGTTATGCATTCATTCAATGGTCATTTATATGTATATAGTTTTACAGTAAAAATTAATGAGATCCCTTTTCTTTGCTTTGGGGTAATTATGCATTGCATAGTTAAAAGTGTCTAAAGGATTGCTAGTCAACTAACTGTCCCGTTTGCTCCTGAGTAGGACATAATCAGATTTATAGTAAAAATATATCACAACCTGAGGCTGTTTCCAGAGCAGCTGACTTGATGGGGCATTGAAACATCTGTTGTCAATAAGTACATGAATGTTTGGTATTCCAGCCAATGCAAGCTTGTATTCAAATTATTATTAATGCGACAGTAAATGTTTTACTATGCTTGAAGTTCAACAAAGCACATTGCTTAAATTCTGTAATCTTTTTTTTTTTTTTCTCAGAGTTTGGCTCTTTTAACATTTGCTGTTATTACCCAATCATCAGCAATGTCAAGTGGAAGAAAAAATAAAAGTATTGGCTTGGTACATGGAATTGAGTCAACATGAGAGTTTTAAAAGCCCCAAATGAGAAAGGATTAGGCTGCACATTATTCAAAGGATATTCTACAGATTGCTAATGCTCTGTTCTTTGCTCACAGTAATAACCTTATCAAGAGAAACTTGAAATGTGGGTCTTCCTCAGCTTTGCGATGAGCTCCACACTCAATTCAGAATCTGCATACCATTTCAATGCTATAGACTGTAATGTGTAGTTTTCTGTACAGGTAAAGTTTATTCTGCAAATTTTAAAGGGATACCAGAAACCTACAATTCCTTGTGCCTTAGAGAATCAAGAGAGAAAGTGTGTGCCTGTGTGTGTGTGTGTGTGTGTGTGTGTGTGAGAGAGAGAGAGAGAGAGAGAGAGAGAGAGAGAGAGAGAATTTTCTGCTAAAATTGTGATTTTTTTTTAGAAAGGACCTCTTTGAGTCCAGTGCAATGACTCAATGGTCAAATGCTCACATTGTATGTACTGGGATTCAATATGGGTGCTGGCTCATGTTCTGGCTGCTCTATTTGCCATTTAGCTCTCTGCTTTTGGCCTGGGAAAGCAGTTGAGGATGGCCCAAAGCCTTGGGATTCCACACCCATGTGTGAGACCTGGAAGCAGCTTCTGGTTCCTGGCTTTGGATCTGCTCAGATTTGGCCATTGTGATCATTTGGGTGAATAAACCAGCAGATGGGAGATCTTTCTGTCTCGCCCTCTCTCAGTTAATCTAATCTGCCTTTCCAATAAATATGAATAAAATCTTTAAAAAAAAAAGAAAGAAAAAGGAACTTGTTGTCTTAGCAAAAGTTCACAGAGAGACTTGGAGCACTGGAAAGGGCCTCTGAAAGTAGAGTTTACTAATGCAGCCTCTATTGTCTAGATTTTCCTTCTAGGACTTTTCTTCTATAGTATTCAACATGCAACTTTTTAGAGCCACAAAATGGATTGGTGGCCAATACAATCCACTACATGGTCCAGTTTACTGTCCCCATCTTTCATGTAATAATGGTTAATAGTAAAGCAGAGTAGCAGCCAGACTTCCAGCTGTGGACATGTGGATATGTGAACAAGTTATTCAACTTTAAGGAAACTGTATTTCTTTCTCTGTAGAATGTGGCTGGCATCTATTTGGTAGTGTGTCAGTACAATCAGAATTGTGTTGAAGAGGAAGCACCCATAAAATGGAGCTAAATATATAATTCAAGCTGTCCATATAACTAATCTGACCTAGGTATATCTCTAATACAGGAAAGACCTGTTGGGACTCAACTCTTTTTATGTTGATCTCTATGGGTGTCTAGAAGCTTTGCACTAATTATAATAACTCATTTTTCTAGGAGGATTAGCATTTGTAAGTGGCTGAAATGCTGAAGAGGTTATTGTCGTTGTGAAACATCAGGTGGTAATCAGTGTTTATTCTTTTACCAACAAGTGTCTCCTTTTTTTACTGACATGCAGAAATGCATTTTTATTGTCTGAAACTCTTACAAACTTTTAACTTTAGTGAAATTTCCCTATTAGAATCTTATTTATCATGTTCTGAAATATTTGTCATATATACATCCAGATAATAACTACAACAGTTGTGCAAATTAGATAAAGTCACATTTCTGCCTCTCAGTGCTTGTTCAAATCCTGCTAGATCAGTGATGACGGAAAGTCAATAAAGATTCATGTAACTTCACTGGCAAATTTGAAATTAATTTGTTGATGCAGTTCAGTTCTAGTCCCATTTATAATCATTTGGCATTGGCAGTGTGAGGACACCTTGCTTTTCTTTTCTCACATGGATTTTAGTTCATAAAACTCATTATAAATCTCTAAAATGAAATGAAAGAGTTATGCATTATGCTTATTATATGTATATATTAATAGTATGTTAATTATATATACACATACATATATAATGTTTAAATTCTGTGTCATTTCTGCAAAACACATTTTATCTAATGTTCTAGTTTCATTAAACAGTAATTGAAATACAGAATATAATTAAGATACAGTCTTGACAAAATTAGAGCTACAAGAAGATTTCAGAACTCAAGTACAAAAGGCCTTTTCCCTCCATGGTGAGAGCAACAGGCTCTGAAGAGATTGATCTGTGATGAAGGTGAGAATTGAATGGCAGTTTTTAATAAAATTACTGTGTGGCCCAATTCCTGCGTTTTGTGCTAAAGTAAATCTTGACTGCAGAATGCTACCCAAGGTATTTTTATTTGCCTATCCTCACATGTGGGCATATGTGTTTTCCAACATATATTCCCATGTATAACTATTCTCTCCTGAATCAGGTAGTTTCTTTTTCTTGGAACCATTTTGTGATTGTGTTCTGATCAAACCCCCTTCCCACAATCTTCTCTAATCCATAGTCTGTTCTGTATGATCATGATGTGCAGGTTACAAGTTTTTCATTCTAGTACCTCCCGCTTTCATCCTTAAACACACATTTGTAACCATATCCATTGTTCGTATATACTCTGCTTGGTGTGTTTTGAATCTGAGGCAATACCAGGCTGTCCCACACTTCTTCTCAGGTAGGATCATGTGATTTGCTTCGATGACATATGAGCATGATATTTAAGATCTCCAGCATATGAGCTAGACCCTTTTCTACTGCTACAACAATTATCAACAGATGTCATGATGGAATATATTTCAGTCCTGATTTCTTTTTTTCTATTATTATTATTATTATTAATTACATTGCATTATGTGACACAGTCAGTCCTGATTTCTAGGTGACAACAATTCACAGAGACTTTTTCTCATTCAAAGTGTGACAAATTTGAAATCAGCTTTCTTGGGCAATTTCTGATATTCTATGGTAATAAACATGACAATAACATGTAATTTCCATAGTGATTTCCTCTCTCTGTCCAACTGCATGTCAGCAATAGGAAGAGGTAGCTATGATTTCTTTGGGAAACCCAATTGCAGGTGTGTAGTATGATCTCTTTCTGAGAGATGTGTAAACTGGGACAGTACAATACATAAAGTTTTTAATGTGAGGAGGGACTTGAAGATTACACTGGGCACCCGTTTATCTTGAGAACAATCCTCACTTCAGTAAAGAGGAATTCCATTCAGGAGATGTCCATTAAGTCTTTACATATCATGAAAAAAGACTACCATATTCCAGTGCTCAGAAGAGAAGCTCTAATGATGTGTTCTGGAAGACCAGGAGATATTTCATATATTGAAGAGTTTTCTGATCATTGGAGCTCTTCTGAGGTGGAACTGGCTTTACTGTTTAAGGTCACATGAGCAACTGGAAGAAATCGGGCCTTCAACTAGATTTCCTGGAGTGCCAAGATTCTGTCATCTTCTCTCTCCATCCCCCTCCTAGCTAGATTTCCTCAGGAGCTGCATCAATCACACGTTCATATGAGCATTTCCTGAAAACTCCTTTTAAAGAGTGTCAACCTCTAATAAATGATGATTTCTAATTGGATATGCTTTTTTTTTTCTCACTCAGTTTACTGTAAGACTTTAAGCCTGGTGCTGAGAATAATTTCTGTTCAACACTGAATAATTCAGGCATTTGAAGAGAAGCTATTGAAATGCAAAGTGTTGGCAGAACTCTTTCGAACAAAAGTTCCAAAAGCGATCCGAAAAACAGATGGTCCAAGAATTAACTCCCTCTGCCCGAATTTCTGGGACACATTTTAATCTGGCTATTGTATAATTTGATCTGTTTAATAAAAATTAGCTTTCAAACCCAGCTATCAGCATATTTCATAAAAGTAATTAAAACTCCTCCTGATGTATTCACAAAAACATTCCTGCATTGAGAAAGCTATTTTAAGCATAATACTCAACTCCAGTTGGTTCATGTGGTTTAAGTGAGGTGGTCAAGGACAACGGGCTTAGAAGGCTGGAAACCTACTTTATAAGTATATTTTGCTACTTGGTCCATGTGTCATCTTAGATATGATATCATGGAGCTAGGCTTCATTTGAATATTAATAGTCTATGTATGTGCTATTTGTAAGCTAAAAGAAAATGTTGGCCACTGTATTTTAATACTGAGTGCAGGATGTCTATTGATTTCAATGAAAAGAAGCCAGCCCATGAGTGGGCACTTTGGAATAGCTGGCTAGGTAACTTCCTGGCATGCCAGCAAGCCACATGGGCACTGGTTTGAGTCCCGGGTTGCTTCTCTTCTGATCCAGTTTACTACCAATGTGCCTGGAAAAGCAGCAGAGGTTGACTCACATCCTTGGTACCTGCTCTTCAATGGGAAACATGATGCTGACTTCCAATATAAATATTATTAATATTTATGTTAATTCTTAATGTAGAGAAGGCATGCTGTTCCTATATTGTTTTAAAGCAAGAAAAATACAAATTAATATTCATTAGATTATTTCTGGAGCAGGATTTTTTTTTCTATTTTTATTGCTATAGTAGAGTATGTTGACAATATAAGAAACTATAGAAAATGAAACTATAGGTACTGGCATTGTGGCTTAGGGGGTTAAGTCATGGTCTGTGTCTCCAGCATCCCACATGGGTACCACTTTGAGTTCTAGCTGTTCTATTTCCAATTCAGTTCTCAGCTAACATGCTTTGGAAAGTGGTTAAGATGGCCCACATAGTTGGACCCCTGCAGCTATGTCGCAGACCCAGAAGCTCCTGGCTTCTGGCTTTGGATCAGCTTAGTATTTTGATAATATTTACTATACCAGCCAGTGGATTTTGAATAGGTTCCATCGTAATTGGAATGGAGAGATGGGCAGCAATTCAGAACTGTTGAACTATCAAAACTGCTTGAGCAGGAGCCTCTGAGAGTGCCTCGCATTGAGGACCTGGGATGGGTGGGAGGCTGGGTGGGGCTTTTCTCTTTGTTTCTCCCCTGACCCCAGACACAGGAAAAAAATAATGATATTAATGTGGAAACAATGGTCTTACCCACTTTTCTGTAACCCTTGGCCCTTTGTAGCCTAATCAACTAAGTAAGATTATTTAAAAAATAAAAAAATAAATTGATAAATTTAATAATTGTAATAAATTTAATTTGATAAATTAAGGTTTTAAAAAAAGATCTAGTTATTTGATTGCAAAGTCAGATATACAGAAAGGAGAGACAGAGAGGAAGATGTTTCATCTGATTGATCACTCCCCAAGTGGCCGCACTGGCCGGAGCTGAGCTGATCCAAAGCCAGGAGCCTGGAGACTCTTCCAGGTCTCCAGTGTGGGTGCAGGGTCCCAAGGCTTTTGGCCATCTTCTACTGATTTCCAACATCACAAGCAGGGAGCTGGATGGGAAGCAGGGTGGCCAGGATTAGAACCGGCGCCCATGTGGGATCCTGGCACATTCAAAGCCAGAACTTTAGCCACTAGACTATTGCGCTGGGCCCACATCTGTCAGTTTTTAAAATTACTTGACCCACAAACTTAATCATGAATTATTTTTTACATTGCTACTATTTCTAGTGTAACATGTGATTAGCGAGTATGTGAAGGAAAGATTGAATTAATGGATGAAACTACCAAGTTTAAATCTTTAATTCAAGGAGTTCGTAATACAAACATACATAAATATGTTTTCTTCTTATTTCTGTGATTTGTCTGTGAACATTTTAAAAACATGCTCTGAAGGTTAAGAGTGAGCTGTAGGATGCAACCTGGTAAGGAAGAAATGAGGAGACTCACATACACATAGAATAATATCCAATTTATTGGAAACAATAATTAAATATTGATTATTTGATTCTCCTGCACGGTGACATTCATCACTTTTTTACCCATCTGGGGTGAATGTTTCCTGCTCTTTTCATAAAAAAATACCTTCCTTGTGAATATTTATTTCTTCCAACTTTGTTGTTACTAATTGTGAAGAAATTTACCATTATTTACTGCACTGTTTATTTTTAAAGACACAGCATCAGATTATGTAGAATAAAAATTAACTGGAGTGGTACAATGGGAATCACTATCTAACATCAGATGTACTATGACAATAAGTTCAGAGTACAGGGAAACATGAGTTCTTAGGGGAAGAGGTGATCACCCATTACAGTTGGTATATAAGCCTCCAACACTCTTCGTATTACTTAGATCATACCTCACTTAAGAGCACAGATTGGCAGCAGTAAATAATTGTATGAGGTCCTGATTAAAAATTGAGACAATAAAATATTAATATGAAATACGCATTATAAATATATTACACATATTGTGTGAATGAATTCTGAGCATATGGATACATATTTTCTAATTTCTCAAAGAAATTAGTGTGCGAGACAACAACTCCCTCCAACCTGCCTCACATAAGCACACCTGCTGGGAGGGCTTTGATTAATGGGAGCAGTTATGAAAGGTATTATGATTTCATTTAATGTACCTTAATTTTTTAAGAAAATGGGAGAAGGGATCCTTTTGGCGTACTCAAGCGTAAATTGACTGTATTTGTGGAAACATCTAACCTCCTTTTGAGATTTCTTGGCGCAGGAGTTTCGGTAGTCTAGCAGGAGAACTGGCAGTCATGTAAAGCTTCACTCTATTCTTTTACACAGGTAACAAATGTGATTACAAATTTATTTCTAAAAAAATTTCAATAACACAGTGTTGCATTCTAAAGAAAGACTTCTTTATGAAAGGTAATCAAAGAAGAGGAAATGGGGAATGATAGGAAAACAAATGACAAAATGTTTACTCTCTTACTATTTTTATAGTAGCAGCTGGGAGTATACTCTTTCTAGGACTGACTTTTATTATGATGGATTATCTGTCTGAAAGATTAAATTTAGAAACATGTCTCTGTGTTTGGATGAAATCAAATTTCTGAATTCTATTAGTAACAAACTTTATTCAGCTAAATGGCTTTGGATTACTGCTCTCATTTGTATTTGCTGATTTTCAGAAGCGTCCCATTGCACATTCATATCTTAACAGATGCTAATCAAGTCTATGATACGTAACAGATATGTTGGTAAATAGTGGTTCCCTGTTCTTGTTGAAATTATAATACAAATGAAGTGATTGGGAATCAATCAACAACAGATAATAAGTAATGTATAATTGTAATAAGTGATAGGAATAAAAGAGATATTGGGTGAGACTAATGAGAGATTAATCAGCAAATAGTGCCCTAAAAAGATATTAGGTGAGAGACCAAGTAAGTTATGAGCTAAGATCCAAGATACAGGAAGTACGGCAGAGGGCAAGGGTGATAGTGTGAGAGACCAAGACAAAGAGCAAATGCTTCAATGCATTAGACAAAGACCAAGATTCTAGCCAAGTGACGGTAGGACAACTCTCCTAGGATATGCATTGTTTTGGTTACTAACTGGAAAACAAGTGTGAAAAAAGTTCTGTTTGTAGATCCTTCCTTCTCTTGATGCTGTATTATTATTTGTGTTTTATCAGTGTTTTCGCAATACTAGCATTTTTCCCTCTCTGGTTGCAGTGCTACCTTTGAGCAAACTTCGCATTCTGGCTCATTTTCATTGGAACAGCACACTCCCAGCGTGGAACGTCAAATTACAGAGATGTTACGTAAAAAAGATCTTTTCTGTTGCTGGTAGAAATTACATGGATATTAGTTCACAATATTGGTGGAGGAGTGAAGAATCTGCTGGGAGTGCCTATTTCCAGCCTTGGGTTTTCATTTCTGATTTAATCTCCTGCCAGTGCTACTGTGGGAGGTAGCAGGTGATGATTCAAGTATGTGAGATACGATACATCTCAACATAACTTAATCTTGCCATCCTGCTTGAGTTCCCGGCTCCTGACGTTGCTCAGGGCCAGCTCTGGATGTTGCCAGCCTTTGCGAAGTGAATCTCCTCTGTGTCTTTCTAATAAAAAGATAATAAACTCATTAAAGTTAAACATATGCTAGACGGAAACTTCTTTCTGCAACATGGCTCTCAGTTTTTTTGTCTTAATGCATTGTCTACACTATCTACAACAAATTATGTTTACATGCAACAGAGCTTAGATGATTCACAAATGTTTGGCTTTCACTCTTTTCAATTTGGCAAATTTCTTTTGTACTAGTGCTTTTGACATTGGCATGTGGTAGATATGAAAGCCATATTTGCTGAACAATGTGCACTTACTTACTTGCAGTTTTAAATGGCTTTTATGTTTGTGTTATTAATCTGTCTTCCTGAATCTTCACTTATGTTTTCATTACTATAACTTAATAAATGAAAGATTAACAAAAACTTCTCAATATTCTATAAGATCCTTTAAAATTAGAAGCATGTAGTTTCTACTGACGTAGACAAAGGTGCTGGGATGTTAACTGTGGATACAGAAAGGTACTCTTTGTGAGCTAATAATAATACTACAAAACGCAGCTTTGCAAATTACTGCTAGATATACAGTAAGTACTCAGTCATTGGGAGATGTTTTCGATATCATTTTGCTGCTGCTCATGTCAAAGTTGTTCCCAAATGGCCAAGTTTTATTAGAAAGAATTCACAATGGATGTCTGTGACTGAGAATAACTGAATATACTGTGTTTTTTAGAAGGTGTATGCTGATGCCAGCAGCAGGAGCCTAGGATGAAGGTTTGGCTAGCAGTTAAGATTTCACTCGGCTGGCCTACGTCCCACAGCAGAGTGTCTGACTCTAACCCTCCTGCCAGCTCCATGCTGCTGTGTACTTTGCAGCAAGCAAGCTATGGTTGAAGTAGTTGGGTGCTTATCACCCACTAAGACATTGGGATTGTTGGACATTTGGGAGGATGAATCAGGCATGGGAGTTCTCTTACTGTGCTTATTTCTTTGACCCTTTTTGTCTATCTGCATATCAAATGAATAAAAATAAATAATGCATGTTTTCTTTAATGTAGTGAATCGATTATTCAAATACTGGCCTCTTAGTTTTTGCGGAAATTTAAGTTTTTGGAAAGTCATAAAATAAGTTTCATGAATATATTTGTATTAGGAAAATGAAGGATAAATAAACTTAAATTTTGGGGGATGGCAAAAGTAGCTAAGCCTCTACTGACATGGAGAGTATCCTATTGAGTGGTCACTTCATATCCTGGATGCTACACTTCTGATCCCGTTCTTGGTTTGTGGCCTGGGAAAGCCGTGGGGCATAGCCCAAGTTCTCGATCCCCTGAACCCATGTGGGAAATGCAGAGGAAGATCCTAACTCCTGGGTCTGGCCAATGCAGTAATTTATTGAACAATTACTTCATTCCAGAGATTAGATAAAGAATATTTGGCCAGATTAAGGTGCCACTTGTGACCCTGTCACCTATCAGAACACATGTTCAAATCCCAGCTGCTCTGCATCCAGTCTGGTTCTATGATAACATGCCTGGCACAGGAACTTCAATGCCTTCCATTCTGCTGGGAGACTTGGATAGAGTTTTGACCTCTGGTTTTAGCCTGGAGAAGCCCTGGCCTGTGCAATCATGTGGCGAATTAACTAACAAATATAAGATTTCTGTCTCAGTTTCCATCTCTTCCTATCATTCTGTCATTCAAACTAATAAAAGCAGACCTTCAAAAAAAAAGATAGTGGATCAAAAGATGAAAATTCTTAGTCATTGTTGGCAAAAATCTCATTTAATTAAAAACTTGCATGTAGATTCAAACAATAGTATAAATCAGACTACATTAAATATAAATAATGGGGCAAAAATATTATGGAAACTATGATGCTAATTTTCCAAGAGAACTGGTGAAGCTGTCTTAGAAAAGTTACTGTCTAGCATCTTACACAGAGCTAGACAAATTAGAAGGATTTTAACTGATTGGGTTAGAGGAAGGTCATGCAAGGACGTCGGATCCAAGATGTGTGCACATACACCATCAAAACAAGAGCATGGAAACCAGGAATTGAGAGGTTAAGAATAGAAGAAAATTCTACAAGATGGGGATTATATTGCATCTTCTCTAAGCTGTGCAGGTAAGTTCATTGATACTGATCTGACAGCTATCATTTTAAGTCTTCAAATGGAAAGATGGTTAAGAACAAATGCTTTGGGAGATCTAAGAATCTGAGTTTATGTTGAATCAGATAGAAGAAAGGCTTCGATTTATTACTGTTAATGACCATCTTGCCTGGTAAGTTGTCTCTCTGTGGTTTTAGATTCTGCTAACCAGAAGCACAACAACCAAGAGCAAAAGAAGAGAGAGAGGTACGATGAAGATTACTGAAGACTCCCTGCAAAGGAGCAAAAGCCTTTTTCCAAACTCAGAGTTAACTGAGGAATTTATTGAGAAAATAGCAGATAGAGAATTCATAAAATTCATTATAAAGCCTATCAACAACAAGAAGTACATACAGGAGTTCAAGAATTTAAGGAGTATGTCGCACAGGAAAGAGTAACGCTGAAATAAATTCAAGCTAAATTATTAGAGATGATGCATGCAACAGAGGAAAGTAAAAATTCAGTAGAAATTCTCCATTTGATTATTTTCTATAGGGTAGGTGCTTACATTCCTAGAATACGGGCTATAAACAATTTGACATCTAGATAAAAACAACACCTCAGTCAATGCTGTTATTTCCAGTGTTTCAAAGAGTAGTTTCCTCTACTTTTGACTTAATTAGATTAGACCATGTTTTTAAACGCATATTTACTTATTTTCATCTGCTTGAAAGGCAGAGAGTGAAAGGCAAGAGAGAGGGAAAAAGAGAGAGAGAACCACTGAGATTTTCTGTATGTTGATTAATTCCCCGAATCCTTGTAACAGAGTTGGGCCAGGTTACAGCTGGGAAGCCAGAGCTCTATTTATATCTCCCAAGTGAGTGGAAGATGACCAAGTGCTTGAATCATCTTCTAGGTTGCATTAGTACAGACCTGGATTAGGAGCAGAGGTGCCTTGCACTGTTATGGGATGCAGACAGCGCAAGTGGCAGTTGAAGCTGCTTCATGTTAATGCCTGCCCTTATACCATATTTTTAAGTATCTTATAGTTTAGTGTCTTTGTCATGCATGCGATATATGGTTTATATAATTTGTACTGTTTCCATAGTTCCACAAGATATTGTAGTAAATACATACTTACTTTTACTCCCAGACATGTGGCAATGAAGAAAAACAATAACTGAATGAAGTAATCCATTTGAGTGGTTTGTAAAACTCTACACATATTTTCAAGTTATTTATATTATTCTCATCAATTATATTTAAGGTATTAAAAGATTTAAACATGCCCAAACTTTGATAATTTGCAGAAAGCCTAAGAACAAAATTGATCAAAATTGACCCTTAAAATAAGTTGTAATTTTTAATTACTATGCCTGCTGTCACATATAATAGCAATTGACTCCCATTCTTCATAAAGACAGAGTTGACTGAAAGTATGTTTCAGATTCTCTCTTTAAAAAATAAGTGTATTTCTCTACCTACTTAATGTGAGTCTCAGTGTGTATGACAAGTGTTTCAGAAGTTCATAGAAAATGAGATGAAAAAAAATCATGTATTTGTTTCAACATTTTTTGCACCAAAATAAGCTTCTCTTCATTTCTATTCTTCCTATGAGTGTTTTTGATATACGCTCACCTTTGGATCAAAGATTACTTATCTTTTCATTCTGAATATAATTTTTTATTTGTTTACACAATATTTTCCTGAATGTCAAAGGGAAAGAAAATAACATTTCCATGAGTTACACATTTTTATGAGTGGCTATAATCCGATGACACACTTTTCTATGTGGCATAAGGATTCAATTATAATGCTCCATTGCCGTAATCAGTGCAAAATTTTAGTTGATACTCAGCTACTTGCTTTACTTATACGAACTTATTATGGAAAATGAGAGTTTTTGTCCTATACTGCATAAAGTGGAGTTGAATATACAAAGATATTTCATTTCCTTCAGCTTTAAATGCTTCCTTTAAATGAGGATGGTTTCTCTGATTGTAGAGATTGGACAAAAGGCATACATAGCATGAAAATAGATATCAAAGAGGAGACATAAAAAATAAGGAGTATCATCAAAGCTGAGTTTGTAGGAAGACAAAAAGCAGAGGCCTTTGTGTGAAGCAAAGCAGAGAAATAATCATGTAAGGGTCAAAGCAGGTGAAGTCAAGGAGTGAAAAGTTTTATAATGAGTGGAAACACAAAAGGATTAGTCATCACTTACATTTAAATGTAATGCGGCCTTGTGTTCAATGATTATTATTTTTTTAGGTTCTAGGAAGAAGAGGAAGCTCTTTAAACTCAGATGACAAAGTCCTGAGCTTAAGGATTGCCCTTGACATATTTTATAATCCAGAAATCCATTTATAAAAAAAGAGGTGCTTAGTTTTTAATTTTCATTTTTTACTATCCATCAATAAAATACTAATAGTGACACCTAGATGAGTCCATTTAAGATTTAAACAATTTGCTACATAATATTTGATATCTCAGTTTGGTCAACTGTTGTAAGGCAAAATCTATGCATAATGGACTATAGAGTAAACAGGCATACAATGAAAGAAATAACAAATGTTATACAAAAGGAGAAATATAGCCTGAATGACATCACAAAGATGTTTCTATTAATTTTAAACTTTGAGAGTAAGTAGGGATGAGCAAAGAGTTTTCTAGAAGAAACAAAAATGTACAAAACTCTAGATGTGCAGTAATTGGCCACGGAAAAGCAAGCTATCCAATGTATCTTGACAGAGTCATTAATCAGGGGATTATCAAATAACTGCTCATTCTCAAAGTGTAGAGGAAGGAGAGAAATTTATTTTTAGATAAATTACTTCAGATGGTTTATACAAACTTTAAAAGATAAATCAGCTTTTAGAAAATGAAAATGCTTTGAATTTTTCAAGTACTTTTACATATTCATTTTTGTTTAATTATATCTGTGCTATATAAAAGTTTGTGTAGAAGGTTCTAGATAGGTGAATTTTTCTTGTGAATAAAAACCACTAACTCTAGATCCTGTAGTAAATACACAGTATTGAACATCTGTATGATTCTTATATTATCTGTATGGCTACAGAGGATATATGTATAATAAACCCATTCAATACCAGGAACGATGTTTGACAAACTGTGTTATATAATCATATTTATGCCATATGAAGTCTCTGATAACTAAACATAATTTAAATGGGAGATGCGGAATGTAATCATTTTGTTTGAAACAAAAATTTGAAATTGCTCTTAGGGAATATGAAAATATTTTAGAAGCAGGTTTGATGAAAGAAAAGGTGGCTCAAATTTGTGAAAGTCTTAATGGTTTAGCATTGTACTAGTAACATATTAACATAAGTAATATGTTTTTTCAACATCAATATTAATGTTACTATTGCAATATTTTTATAATAACATTAATAATAAAACAATCTAATGTTAAATCAGCTGACTCTTATGTGAAAGCTATCAATATAAAAGTCACTGGGAAAACCTATTTTTTCAAGTTTTATTGTATTATTATTTTTTAAATTTTATGCTACAATTGCATAAGGTAATACTTCTTTTTAAATGAAAGAATGAAAGAATGCTAAGCATAAAAGCAATGTACAGATTAATAAGTTGTATATTTTTCCTAAGTTTAAAATATTAATGAGAAAAAGATTATGCATTGTCAAAGGCAAGTTATCTGCTATTTTGATTTAATAGCTACATATACTATGGAAAAAACATACTCTCATTAAGAAAACTTGATTTCTGTCGTAACTCCTACAAAGTAGAGATTTACTTGTGTATATATTTGAGGAATTCTTCTGCTTTCTTTCTTTTGCTCTATCTTGCCAATTAAACAAACATAGATCTCATGTAATCCATCTTTATTAATTTTCTTAGGCACTAACAATCTCTTCACTGTTTGCTTGTCTTGCGTATATTCAGGAATACTGTACAGCAAATGTGCAATCACTCTGGCACAATAAGGAGGTGGTGGATTAAGAAAAAATAAATAAATAAAATGAAGGCATGGCAGAAGACAGGAATGAATGGGTAAATAATAGCATGATCAAATTCTGGGTGCCTTGGTATGCTTTTTGAAATTTAAGAGAAACTTCAAAACCTTGAGACATTTATTTTAATTGAACTTAAAAATATTAAAGCATTGACTATTTGAGTAGTCTACAATGGAACTCTACCATCACTTCCTATACCTGAATTACTCTTCCAATATAAACATTACCTATCCAGTGCGCAGTGTAACAAATGAAATGAATCATTACTGGATATCATCAAGTGGAACTATTTGATGGTGCTGATTCCCTCTCTCCTTAAAAGATTATTTTCCCAGGATTCCATCAAAGATAGGAATGTCTTTTTGCTTCTCTAGCCATAGCTTTGAAGTTCTGCTTTTCTGCTCATTCTATAAAAGCTGATGCTGATTGTGCTCGTCTTACCTTTCCTCTCACCCTCAACAAAGATGCCAGAGAAATTCCTGTAATCCCATTGTTTTTGCCAGTCTCAGTGTGTTATTTTACAGTCTAAACTGCTGCAAGTTTTTGAAATCCAGACATGTCGACCCACTTGCTAGTGTGCGGTTCCAGTTGAACAACACGGAATGCAAGTACAGATTTGCCTTTTAAGGAATTGAGCACGTATTAATAATTTGAAACACTGATTTTTCTCATGACTTTTTGAAGATATTATTTTCTTTCCATTATTCTCCAGATCCAATCTAAGATGATTTTCTATCCTTTGTCCTTTATGTATATTTGCGGAACACATCCTTATTTTCTGCATCCTCATCCAAAATATCCCAGATCTAGAGAGTATCAATATATTCTCCAATTCCTACCAAAAACATCCAATTGATTTTTGTTTGGGGCCTGAATGATACTTAAAATGCATAATTGTTTCTACATCTTCCTTTTTGAACCTCAATGAACTTCCACTGACCTCGCCATGATCTCTCCCATGGTCCTGGACTTATCTTGCCACTGTCACCTTTGGAGTTTATTGTTCTGTCAGTAGAGATAATCTGCAGGCACGATTCAATACATGTAAACTGCTTCCATAAATCATCTAATTTTTAAGTGTGTTGTACATATTAATTCATAAGGCCATAGGAACTTACTACTAATGGGAAAATTGGGGTATACTCAGGCCAAGCAATTTGTTCAAATTTAAGCAAATAGTATAATTAGTATCTTCACATTTGTGCACTGAATCATGTCTGATGTTTGGAGTCAACCAGGCCAAAAAAAGTCCATATTTCCCTTTTTGCTGGATGGTGACACTGCTAAAGCAGTCAAAATTCCAGGCCTCACTTGCCTGAACTACACAATCAGTATAACAATCTTATCAGAGTGCAGTTGTAACAATTTGAGATACTATTCTCTTAGTACAAGTCACAGTGTTAATATTAGGTATGCTACTGTAATAATGTTTATTTCTTCATGTAGTTCCCTAGTTCTGTGAGTTATGCAATACTGATGAATGTAGCAACTTACAAACGAAGTTCTCCTTATCAGTAATATTTCACCCCTTGTTTTCTATTTTTGCCTTCCAGAGAAAGAAATCTAACATGCATTGATTCAATTGCCAAAAAGAAAATGAATCTGGTCAGAGTAAAATCCTAGATTCCAGAACTTCATCGGTAGTAGGGTACCTAGACATCCAAGCAATCACACACTGCCCCTCAGGGTGCACATCAGCAAGAACATAGATTTGGAAGAGAAGCAAAGACAGCTCAAGGCACTTTGACGTGTGATATGCACATCTTAACTGCTAAGCCAAATGCTAGCCTTCTCGAATGTTTTAATAAGAATGTTTATTATTCACTTTTGCTGTCTCTAGGTTTCCTTTTCTTTCCTTCTTTTTTCAGATATCACAGGTTGAAAAACAGCATGGTCAATAATTATTTATGTACACAATAAGTCAATATTTTAGAAGATACTTCAAGATTGCCTGCATTTTGTATGTTAGGACTAAATATCTAAACAAATTCAAATTGGATCTGGGACAAATATAAATTCACAGAGATGGGCTAGTAGTGATTTCAAATAATCTGCTTTTTGGTATTTGTGCCATGACTTTCACAAGCATGAGGCTGAATGTAAAACTGCCTATCGATTCTCAGGAAACTTTCATTGGTCTTGAGGCAAGCATTTGACTCTGTGATTTAGAAGATGCTTAGAACGGTCCTACCCCTTCCTGTAGTGCCTGGCTTGGAGTCCTGGCTCTGCCTCTGCTTCTGCCTGTCTTGCCTTGGGGTACCTGGCATCCACACAGGGAAACGGGATTGAGTGCCCAGCTCCTGCTGTGGGCCTTGCCCAGCCTGGCTCCGAGGGGCATTTGTGTACTGAATTGGTGGATGAAAGATCTCTATCTCTCACTCTCTTTGCTTTTCAAAATGAAACATACATAAAAATTCAAAAAGAAAAACCTGGAAGTCCATGTGAGAAGTCAGAATTGAGGACGAGTGGGGAGTTAAAACAGACAGATTAAAGCAACCAATCACACTACTCATACAAAGAGATACTTTTCGAAGAATTTTTATGTCACCAAAACATAAATAGTACCACGTGCCACACATTTTCAAGCTTCTACTTAAATTTTTTTTGGTGTTTCTTATAATCTCACTAAATAAAAGAAGCTAGTGTTTGGAGTATGATGTTTAAAAATTATTCTACAAAAGCCACTATGTTTTTAGTTCCTAAAGCCTTAATCAGTTTTATATTTCAAAATCTTTTTGTTCATTCTCCAGCTATAAAATGTCATTTTTCATAGACTTGGCTTTTGTGTTAACTGCAAGGGGCTTTGTCCATCCTCATTCAGATGCCTGGCACTGTGCAGTCCTCATTTACTTTCCAACTGGAGCAACAACCTTAGTACCTCAAGGGAGACAATATCTGCCTGCCTCCTATAGGTGTTGCAAGGATTAATAAATTGCAAAGCACACTGAAAAATTTGGATAAAATATCCTCTGACAGACTGAAGTATTACCATGACCACAAGTATCATTTCCAGATGTCCTAGCTACAAGGACAAGAAAGCAGGTCTGGAAATCCCATCCAAGCCTCCCACATGGAGAGATATTGCTAGGCCAAAGAGTTACATTGTGTTATTTAAATAGCAATGGTTTTATATCAAAGCCATCTTGCTGAGAGAGATTTTGTCTGGACGCATAATGTGCCTTCCTTGGCACAACAAAAGGCAACAGCCCTGAATCATTAAGACTTTATAACCACAAGCAACACTGTTCCCAGGAAGGAGTTTATCTCTATTAGAAATCAAAGGGAACTTTCTTTTCCGTTTAGACAGATAACTCAAAATTATAAATGAGCAGCTTCAGTAGTCTGGCTCTTTGCGTAGTCAAGTGGGTTACAAATTCCTTGAAATTTGAGAAGCCTCTCCAAAAGAGATATTGAAGTTAGGTCAGTGTTCCCAAATGAATTTTAGCTGAATTCTTGTCTGGAAATGTTGATATCAGATGTGAGCACACCTATTGATTCCAGAAGTCAATTGAGTTTAGATACAACAATGCATATGGTAAACTATTTGACCATCAGTGGATTTGGAATCTGAGTAGTTCCCTTCTGCTTGTAGCAATGTATACACAGCAGTCCACATTTTTTATGTTTTAGTTTTTGCACCACAGGAGTAGGATTGATAAAATTGCATTTCACAGTCACAGGCACAGTCCATGTTTTACTTTGCTTCCTTCTTTATTTCTTTCAATTCTCAATATCTTTTCCCTTTTCCATAGCCCACACCCCAGTTAGGAAGGCATCATCATGTGTATGATTGATAGTCTTTAGTTTGATCATATAAATGTGATATTATGTGAAGTTATTTTAAAGAAATACATATCTGTGGCAGATCTCTCTCTCTGCCCCTCTCTGTTTCCATTTTAAAGCTATTCTTAAATTGCACAGTTATCCACTTTGCTGACCCAACCTTTTATTCATTTGTTTATTATGCCCCCACCTCCAACTCTTGATAAATACAAACAATACTGTTATGAACATGCCTGTGAGTGCTCCCTCACAGCCGTAGGAGAACGCGTTCAGGATCAGCTTTGTGCTGGGTAGTGGAGATCTACTAGGTATGTGAACCTAATTGGATTAGGCACTGCCACAGACTGTTTTTCAAGGATGACTGCACAACTTTCCATTCAGTGCAGGAGGCTCCCCATTTCCCACTACTCCCTCCAACATTTGGCATTGTGCAGCTTTCCAGAGCTTGCTAATCTCATGGGTGTAAAGTGATATGTTATTGTTGTTTTAATTCATATGTTTCTAATTCCTAATGGGTTTGTGCATATTTCATGTTTGCTAGTCATTTGGATTTCAAACACTGCAAATCGCTTTTTTATAACTTTGTGCATTTTTTTTTTGTAGCTTGTGTCCTCTTTTCAAGTGGGAAGAATAACTTAATTTTATTAGAGAAAAATCTCTTGGGGTTTTAGACTTTCAAACTACGTCTTTTTTCCACTTCATTATTTCAAAATTTAAAAACTATTTATTTATTACACACAATGAACACATTTCATGTATTTCACAATACAAAGTTAGGAGCTTAATAATACTTCCCACTCTACCCTTTCTCCTGCCTGTATTGTACACTTACTCTCCCCCCTCCTTATTCTTTCCCCGAATTTTTACAGTGGCATATTTTCATTTCACGTCATAATCGCAGGCTTTGCACGCCATTAGGTAAAGATATCAGCACACAGCAAGCAGGGAAACAACAAAAACAAAACCCTACCATTCTCAGGAAGTAGTAAACAAGAATCAGATCCCAGAATGTCAAGCTCACTCGCATTGATGAGGTGTTGGCCTTTTTTTTTTTTTTTTGTACTCTGCTTATCAGTTCTTGTTAGGTTAGTCAGAGCAGAAGAGACTCCATCACCCTGCCAAAGTCAAGCAGACATGCCCAACCACAAATATTTGGAACGCTGAATCACCCTAACCGTTTCTCTGCTCAGAAGGTCAATACCTGCTGTGATGAGTACCTCTTGCTATAGGTCACAAGCATACACAAACTGAGGAGCTGTCATCTTTTCCCATCCCCTGCACCTACGACGTATAAAAGCCCAGTGCTGTATTTCCTGGGCAGCCATTTCCCCCACATGTTCACCCTGCCATGTGGAAGCAGTCCTGGGTTATCTCCTGCCACGGAGCAGTCCATCAGACTCTCCCTGGACTAATAAAACTCTGAACCAAAAGCTTCTCACTCTCACTTCTTAACCTAACAGTTACCACAAATCAAGGAAAACATGATATTTGTCTTTTGGAGACTGGTTTATTTTTACTAAACATAATGGTTTCCATTGGATCCATTTAGTTGGAAAAGACAAGATATCCTTCCATAAGCATATATTGACAATATTTTCTTTACACAGGCATCAGTTAATAGACATCGAGTTGATTCTGTATCTTAGCTATTGTGAATTGAGCTGAGGATACAAATAGCTCGATCACACTCTGATTTCAGTTTGTTTAAATTTTGAGGCAGAGAAAAACAAAGAGTAAGACATTTTTGTAGATGAATAAGAACACACATACACACATGCACACAGAGAAAGAGCTCCTTTCAGCCAGTTTACTTCCCAAATGTCTGAAATATTCAAATCTGAGGAGCACGAACTCAACTCAGTTCTCATAAACGGGTCTCAGGAACCCAACTGCTTGTGCTATTACTATTCCCTTCTAGAATCTGAATTAGATGGAAGCTGGATTCAGGATCTGCATCCAGGGTACGGGTATCTTTACCAGGGTCTTAAGGAGTAGGACAAAGAATTACCTTCTGTTGTGTGCCCCCTAAATGCCCTTATCTATCTCATAAATTGCATATAGTTTCCTCCTCAAACAAAATGTTCTGGCCACAGTAATTGCTTTGAAACAGTATATACAAGCATTTACTTAAAGGATAATTTTATTTGTTCCTTTGATTTACATCATTATAGATGAATATGGATCTTAGAAAAGTAAACAGCTTCTTTGCTTGTGACTTCTGGGCTGGTACAACACATGTTATCATAGTAGCGTTGTTTTCTGAAACATTCATTGGCAAGGTCTGGATAAAACTGCCTACCAATGCCATACTCTTTTTATGCTCCCTCAGATTCCTGCATACTCCTTCATTTATGCACTGTTGCCTGTGACAACATACCTAAATTCTCTTAAAATTTTCTATGCAATGCTTCCCCAAATCTAGCAGAGTTAAAATCTTCTGGTTTAGTGTGTATTGTATCCCAATAGCTTTAGGCTCAGTTAATCTGTGCATAGAGTATATTGACAAGAAGTGGAATTAAAAAAAAAAACACAATGTCTTTGTTAGTGTCCATATTTTAAAGTTAGACATCATTGCCCTATATTTTACATTTTTCTAGGTTGCTATTACTGCGTCCCACCTCTGTCTAATTATTCCACTCATGAGAAAAGTGCTTTGATCAAACACTTATTTAACCTTTCCCAAACATTCTTTATATTGCTGGTAAAAAAATATCTACCTGACCCAGTCCCTGCCCTGACCAGTGACCTGCCCATTAGATTAATTAGTTTTATCACATTAATCAGTTAGATGACACATTCAATTAATCCTTTCCTGATTTTATGTTCATCTTACAGCCCTCAGTTTATAAAATGGCATTCTAAGAATGTCAGAGTATAAGAAAAATATAATTGTTAGTGATACGTTGAGAAATTTCCAGCAGCTGAACTTCTTGTCATAAATTAAACTAAATGTGTTTTTAAATTTAGTTTCTGAACATTGTATTTAAGTTTATTGGAAAAGTTGAGGACTAAATATGAAGATATCGATTTACTGAAACTTCTGTAAGAGTGTTCCAGTAGCTATATTATGCTTCATCTGTTTTTGAAAGGCCAGGTGGAGTAGTATTTCAGTGATGACTTGGGGGTCAAGAGGAATTTTAGAGGAGTTGAACTGTGGAGAATGTGTGAATTAGTGAAAAATCAAATGAAGTTTAGTGTCTAGAGAGGATAAGAATGTTCTGAGTATGATTTTAAAGTAAGGTTGTAGTAAGGAATCTGTATCTCAAGATAAGGAGTCTAATCCAATAATCAAAAGGAACAAGTGCAATGCAGAGAAAAACATACTTATACTGGTTTTCAAATTTTTAAAGATTTATTTATATTTGAAAGATATAGGTACAGAGAAAGAGAAAGTGAGAGCTCTGAGGTTTCACTACTCAAACTCCTGTAATAGTCAGGACTGGACCAAGCAAGGCCAGGAGTCTGGAATTCCACTTGGGTCTGCCACAAATATGGCAGAGTACCAGGTGCAAATAGATGAGACGCCTTCAACTACTCTGCCAGGTGTGTCAGCAGGGAGCTGGATAGGAAGTGGAGCAGCTGGGAGTTATGTCAGTACTTCTATGTGTTGGTGGTATCACAGACCTCAGTCTGTTTCACCATGTCACATGTTAACACCTATGTTTATTATAAATACACAAGAGTTCACAGCTTTGTGGAGGATGAGTTCATGTACCACAGCCTGATGCAACAGAATCAAATAAGAGGGTCCTGCAAAACCAGGATCGAAGAGGCTGAAGTTTCAGAATGAGGGCTCAGCAGTGAGAAGAAAAACATGGTGACAAGTCAAAGCTATTTCGCATGCAAGAGCAATGGTTGGGGATTTACAATCAGAGTAAAGGAATTTTCAAAGTGAATGCAAGTTATAGATGACCACAACCAACCTTTCTTTATCAGAAATGAGAATGCTTCTGCCCCGTCCATTAGGATTGCATATAAGGAGGTATTGTGAGTTTTCTTTTGTAAAATGTAAGACTTTGTATCAGAAATTAACACTCTTGTATTTGTTCATTTCATAGTCCAGATAACATGATGATAATACTATGTGCTTTTGGCAAGTGCAGCAAATGTATAATATCGGGCCTGAAAAATAAGTGACTGAGTAAGTATTAATTTTTGTCATTAAATAATTGTCTCTTTAGTGGAGACTTATAATTATATCTCCAACTTCTTTTCAGGTTACAGTCCTGCATATACTTCTCTAGCACTTTCCCAGCGTATGTTTGCCGACGTGTTACGCTGAGCAGTGAAGGCTGTGTAGCAGCTGCATCCACTTGAGATCACAAATTATCTGTAAATAGTGAATGACTCAAAATTGCACATGAGACACAATTTATATAAGTTGAAACTGATACAACTTATTCCTTGGACATTGATCTATGTCTTCAGAGGAGTGTAAGAATGAGGTTTAGCTGTTGTCTTCCAACATGAAATTTGAATTTTCTTGAAAAACAAATTGGAAAGAAAGGATATTTTATGCTTGTGACAAATCTGAATCTATCAGACACCAATCTGAGGCCAGCCTGGGTGACTCACCAGGTCCAGGAATTAATAACTTCACTTTTGCGTTATGCTATTTCACACTTTTTTTTTTGCCACTTGAAGTTTAAAAATGCTAAGTAAAAGAGTACCGAACAGAAAAATATTGAAGCTTTTGTTTTCTACTAAAAAACAGAAAACAATTTTGATTCCCTGGGAAGAAATGACACCGCAGATGAATGACCAGCATATCCAGAGAAAAAAAACAACCCTTTTAGGAGGATTGAATAAAAAATGAATTTTGAGGGAATAATGTCATTTTAGTTATGTTATAAAAGTATTTTTGAGATTATTCCATTAGCTGCATATAAAAGTATACTTGATTCATGAATTATGTTACAGTCAGCCACAAGAAATCAAGCAGTTATATTTTTCAAAATGACACCCTTATAAAAGCTCAATTTGCAAAAATATGTAAAGGTTTTATGTGAATTTATGTAAAATGCATTCGCATGATGATATACAAGATTGAATAGAAAGACACTTTTGATTCTATGCTAGCACATTAAATTTAAATTGTAGTAAGCACAGAATTCTAAATTAGAGAGGACCAATAGGAAAAACCTTCAGGGAACAGCTGATTAATTAGAATGAGGGAAAGAAATGAACATCCCATTTTCCAAAATCAATAGTAAAAGGTGTGTATCATCTTATAAAAACTACACTTTAAAAAATATATATTTAAATTTCAATTGGAAAGTCAGATATAGAAAGAGGAGGAGAGACAGAGAGGAAGATCTTCTGTCTGTTGATTCACTCCCCAAGCAGCCACCATAGTCAGAGCTGAGACAATCTGAAGGCAGGAGCCTGGAGCCTCTTTTGGGTCTCCCATGTGGGTGTAGGGTCCCAAGTCTTTGGGCTATCCTTATCTGCTTTCCCAGGCCACAAGTAGGGAGCTGGATGGGAAGCAGGGCAGCTGGGTTTCTAACCAGTGCCCATATGGACTTTAGCCACTAGGCTACCGCACTGGGCCCGAAAAATATGCTTTTTCATATCAGCCTCTTTTGAAGGAGGTCAGTTACAACCAGCCAACCTACAAATTCTTTCAAATTAACCTGTACCAAGAATGAGGAGTCTTATTTCTTAATATACTATCATTGCCAATCTTCCTTTTCATTTTGTCCATCATGAATGAAGCTAAACGGAGTGTATGATAAGTTGGATGACCCATATTTGTTCATCCAAAAATTAAAAAATGTTACAAGGAGACTAAAAATCATCTATTAATTTGATTCATCAAGATGAAATAAAAATGATAGTTTTTAGAAACTGCTAGCAAAAGAAATATAGCAACATAAAATGTATATATATATACATATATACACACATATAAGACATATATATGTATAAAATCTATTTGATGTGAGGTAATAGCTAATAATTAAGCTCTCCACACTCAAATCAAATAAGCTTTTGGAATAGGAAAATGACTATCATATTTGGAATAGTCATTCAATCTTTCAAAATTGCCTACACACTCTATCAGCCTTCATTTGGGCATGTGTAACATCTGGTCAACTAACACTGTTATCATTTGTCGTTCTAAGTTTTACTTTGAATCATTCAATGCCCAAACCCTGATTACGTGTTTGTTTTTTGTTTGTTCGTTTTGCTGCTATCTATGGCAAAATGTATCTGATTTCAATGATGAAGAGGCTGATATCACTATTAAGCACTGTAAATGGAGTTGGAAACATATAGAGACACAGCTCAAAAGTCTGGATATGCTTGAAGATAAAATACATTGGGGCTCATTGAAAGGGCAGCCAATGGGAAGAGCATTAAGAATGCTTTTTTATAGAAGGTGAGGCATGCTCCCCTACACAGAACAAGGTCCAATGAGAGAAGGCAACAGAGAGATGCATACGAAGGTTCAGAATCAAAAATGAACAAGTAAAGCTAAGATCTTCAGGAGAGCTAATGATTGCATACAGCCTTGGGTATGCAAACATGTACTTTCTGTAGTTGTGACAGGGGCACATATTAGTAAATTAAGGTTGACAGATGTAAGACATGGAGTTCAAAGCTCATCCGGTTGGTGCGTGACTTTTCATCTTTGAAGTGTTTTGAACACAGGAGTCACAATGAAGTAAGTTCACCCCATGGTATCTGAGGGAGTGATGGGTTTGAAGGTGGCACAGTGTGATAAATAGTGTAGTTTGAAGGTACCCTATAACTACAGGTCTTGAAGTTTTGCTGGTTCATGTGGTGGAAGTTGTATAGTTTCCACAGAGACAATGTCATTGGAGGAGTCATCTTCACATATGCAAAAAGGAAAATTCAGGAACTAATAATACATAGCAGAAAACGATTTTGATAACATGAGGGATGGGAGCGAAAGCTCTCCCTTTTGTTTTCAGGTGAGAACTAACAGGCTAAAAAAATCCTTTTCAAAGGCTTAGTGTCTATGGCCAGTGCTGTGGCGCCCTAGGCTGCTCCTTTGCCTATATTGCCAGCATTCCATATGGGTGCCATTTCAAGTCCTGGATGCTCCACTTCTGACCCAGTCTCCTATTAATGTGCTTGGGAAAGCAGCAAAAGATGACCGAAGTCCATGGGTCTCTGTCTCTGCTTCTCTCTGTAAATCTGCCTTTCAAATAAAACTAAATAAATAAAGCAAACAAATAAAATGCTTGATATCTGGAAAACCTATTTTTATATGCAAAATGCTATTTTGGATGACTTACAAATACTGTTGGAGATGGAACATATTTTTCTATGGAAACAAAGCTTTTATTCATATTAGAAGATCTTCAATGATCTCTTAGTAAGGTTCCTGTATGATTCCATCCTGGCCTTGGCTCAGGGATAAGGCAGAGTTACAAAAGGTAAAATAGAACCCACAAAATATAATGTAAAATTGCAGGCTAATTCAAGAAGGCTAGACAGAGATTGCTAGAGCTCGTTTCTTCCAAAGAACAAATGATTTACTTGCATTTAAGTTGGGTAGTTGAGGGAGAGCTCTGGGATTCAGCAGGGAAAACGGTGAGCAGGAGGGCCTTATTGGGACACACTACCACCTTAGACACCAGCAATCATAGCTACAGGAGAATCTCAGAGTCCACACAGGCTTTGGGGAGCTATCTAGAGTCTATGTGGTAACTTTGTTTCACAAACAAGAACAACAACAACAAAACTTATGAAGTCTCTCCACGGATCCCTAACGTCTAAGCTACTATTGTGACTAGCTAGCTCTTCATTTCCATATTCTTGGGGATCACAAACATATCCACTATAGTTGCACAAAAGGTTGTGATGTCATGAACCTGGGTACTCCCAGTGGCACAAACACAATCCTATTAACTAAGCCTACTCAGTGACCTACACTACCAACACTGATGGTTCAACAGCAGGTGTGAGATACCTAAGAACTGGGTGATTGATACTCCTTCTTGTTGAGTTTGAGAAAAACCCCAGCTCCTCCTCTTTGCTACTTCCAGTACTGCCTCCAGAGGCCTGGGTGTGACTGTAGATTATTGCTTGACCCTGGATCCTGATGTCATGTCTACCGCCTCCAGTAGCCCACATCCACTGCAGTTTTACCACTAGCACCACAAACACCTGTAACCTAAATCATTGAGACACTGAAATACCACAGATGTTGTTTATACTTGAAGGATTTCATGGAATTTATACTACTTTGTTCATACAGAATCAGTGTCAAAGCGTTATATATTCCCATCTGGCATCCTAAAAAATAGTCTTATCTTTTGAAAGCTATTCCACAAAATCATAAGAGGTGACTATTACACCAGATGCCTAGAGGCCAATGTAGGAATACAAGAATCTTGAAAACAAGCAAGAAAACATCACAGCGATAGATCACAGTACATCACAGGTAAAAGATGTTGACAAAATGCCTGATAAGGAACTCAAAGTGATTCCTAGGAAACTGAATGAAATACAAAAGAAAGCAGAAGGGTAATTCAAAGACATGTGGAGAACAATGCATAATCAGAATGACAAATTAAACAAGCAGATGCACACTATTAAAAGAACCAAGGCCAGCATTAGGGTCCAGTTGGGTATGCCACCGCGTGCTCTTCTAGCATCCAATATTGGGGCACTAACTTGAGTCCTGAGTGCCTGGCTTCTGAACCAGCTCCCTGGTGATACACTTAGGAAGCACTGCTTGGGTTCCTGTCACTCACATGGGAGATGGAGTTCTGGTCTCCTGGCATAAGTGTGGCCAGGTTCTGGCAGCTGTAGCAATTTGAAGAGTAAAACAGAGGCTGGACACTCTCCTACTTTATCTTTCACTCTGCTTTTTCAAACAAAAATGGTTCCAAGTAAAGATCACGGAATTGATGAATTCAGTTAATGAGATAAGAAATATTGTATTCTGACAGGTCTTTTTTTGAAGATTTGTTTTTTAAATTTTCATTGGAAAGTCAGATGTAGAAAGAGGAGGAGAGACAGAGAGGAAGATCTTTCATCTGCTGATTCACTCTACAAGTGGCAGCAACGGCCAGAGCTGAGTCGATTCGAAGCCAGGAGCCTGTAGTCTCTTCCAGGTCTTCCACGTGAGTGCAGGTTCCCAAGGCTTTGGGCTGTTTTCAACTGCTTTCCCAGGCCACAAGCTGGATGGAAGGCAAGGCCACTGGGATTAGAACTGGAGCCCATATGGGTTCCCGGTATGTTCATGGTGAGGACTTCAGTCACTAACACGCTGAGTCCTCTGAATAGGTCTTTTAAAATAATAGAAAATGCAAAAGAATGAAGGCATATGAGACTTAGAGGACATCATTAAGTAAATAAAGATTTGTATTATGGATGTTCCAGAAAACAATGCAGAAACCTATTTGATGAAATAATGGTGAGAATGTCCTAAGCCTTGGAAAAGATATGGATTATCTAGATTCAGAGAGCACAAATGACTCTGATCAATAAAAGCCCTCTCTGAGGCATTTCATAGCCAAGTAATATAAAAAGGGACAAAAGGCACAAAGGACATACAGAAAGAAAATACTTAACAAAGAGGTGAGAGTAAATTAGTATTAATTAATTACAACCTGGAATGTAAACATATTAAATTCCCCAATCAAAAGTATCCAAGTGGATTAAAAAAATCACAAAAGATGCACATAGAATAGACAAAGAGATTGACTAGAAAAGGACTTTTAATGCAGATAGAAACCAAAAACAAGAAAGAATAGCTATATTTAGATTAAATATGTTGTAAGATAGAAAAAGAGAAAGAAGTTCATTATATAAAGATATAGATTGTTCCATTAAGAGATAATCCTGGAGTCTCTTGTTATATACAGCAAACATTATTAGATTTGAAGCAAGAGATGGAACTGTAATGAAATAATAATTGAAGACTTTAACTTGTCCTTTTTGTCAGTGGACAGATATTTTGGGAAAACAACGCTATTAAAAACAACACAGATGAAATGGATCTACATTTTGATCACAATGGATTAAAGGTATACCCCAACAATTGGAGGAAGTTTTAACATTATACAAATGAATTAAAACTAATAGATAATATTTTAAAATTATTTATTTATTTTAAAGGCATTTACACAGAGGAGACATAGAGAGGGATAGGGAAAGTAAGCATATGTAGTTCACTATAGGCGAAATATATGTGGTTCACTCCCCAAATGGCCACAGTAGCTGGGCTGGGATAAGCTGAAGCCTGAAGCCTGAAGCCTGGAGCTTTATTCTAGTCTCCCACACGGATGGAAGGGACCCAAGCCCTTCGGACATCTTGCACTGTTTTCTGAGGTGCATTAGCCAAGTGTTGGATAAGATGCGGAGCAGTCAGTGTTCACACAGGCTCTCACGTAGATGACAGCATTTCAGGTGGTATCTGTACTAGCTATGCCCTGAGACGTCGTTAATGATGAGTCAATGAAATTCACAGTGACATTAAAAGCACTTTTAGAATAATAGAAAGGAAGATACACTATACTAAAATTTATGAAATATAAATAAAAGATGACTAGGACCAATATTGTGACATGGTGGGTAAAGCTTCCTCCTGAGAAGTTGGTTTCCCATATGGATGCTGGTTTGAGTGCCAGTTGCTCCATTTCCTGTTCAGTTTCCTATTAATGTGCTTGGGAATGCAGTAGATCCAGGGACTGGCCTCAGTACCTTGGTCTCTGCACCTATATGGTAGAGCTGGAAGAAACTCCTGGCACCTGGATTTGGTCTGGTCCAGTCCTAACAGTTGTGACTTATTTGGGGAGTGAACTAACGAATGAAAATTCTCTCTCTCTCATCCTCTATCTCTTTCTTGCCCTCTTTGTCTCTGTAACTTTGTCTTTTAAATAAATAGATATTTTTTTCAAATATATATATAATGGGTAGTTTATAGCAATCAATATGTATATGAAAAGTGGAAATATTTCAAGTAAACAATATAGGAATACATCTGAATGAATTGGAGAAATGAAACAAGCAAGCTCAAATTAGAAGAAGAATTGAAATAACAAAGATGACAATTATTATTATTATTAATATTATTATTATTTCATTTTATGACACAGTTCCATAGGCTCTGGAATTCCCTCCCCCATATTGATTTTTTCCATATTATTACAGCAGTACAGCTCATAACCAGTCATAATTCCATCATTGAGGGCATGGCCATGCAGAGAGTCCAGCATCCTAATGCCCAGATAAATTCAACAGTTTCATTGGGAGGCCATCTTTGATCTGAAAGTAGAGCTGGCAGAATATCATCCCCTCAAATGAAAAGCCATAACATAAATTCAACAACAGGAAGAAACATGGAAATTTACAGCATCATGAAGTTAAGTGACATGATACTGAGTGAGCAATGTGTTAGAAAATGCAAGTTCTTTTTTTTTTAATCTATTTTATTGTGTTGTTGTTGACAATCTTTACATAGTTAATTACAGTTAAAGAAAGAAAAAGAAAAAAAAAGGTTCAGGGGGATAGGGAAGTGGGTAATACTATTATGTCCATATTGTTTCCATCATGTATCTGAGGTAAAGGGGGATATTGAGGAAATGCAAGTTCTTAATCTCATTCTGTAACTACTTCATTGACATCTCAATTTTGGTTTATACATAACTGACTGCTGTAAACTTTAAAATGTTTATAGGGTACTATCCAGCTGTCTCGTGTCTTTTTTTCATACTTATATTTAGTAGCTTACAGTATTGAAGCGTGATTTTACTGAACTTCGTGAATTTTAGGATAATCCAAACAGGCTTATAACTCCAACAAGGCATATATTAACAATTGAGGTGCAGAACAGTTTTAGTAGGGGTGCGCAGAGAAATATTCAATATCTTAGTGAGGAGCAACTGATCTTTGTGTTCTACCTAGTGAGGTATATGACTTTTTCCAAGCTGACTTTTTCTTGTCTGTTCTAAGCTTTCATTATTGGTCTCTCTCTTTCTATCTGATCTAATTTTGGGGGCTCCAGAGTGACCCTAATGGTCATTGCCAAAGATGACAATTTAAGTAAATGACTCAAAGCCTAAAAGTCCTAAAAAACATCAATAAAAGGAAGAATTGATTTTGTGAAGATAAACTAAAAATAACCCTATCAACCAAGTGGAAAACCTAGAAGAAACATAAATTTCGGTATAGATAACCTACCAAAATTGATTCATGATACACAAAAAACTTGAAAAGCTAAAAATCAGCATCAAAGAGTAGTGTGATATAATCTACAACAATCTATTATAAATGCGTGTGTATAGATAGAGGGGTGGGGAAGAGCTAGAGAGCTCAAAGGATTTTAGCAAAAGTGAAGGCTAGTATTTGAGGTGACAGAACAACTGATCACCCTGCTCTAATATCTGTACATTGCATATAGCAATTATAGTGTACTACACCACACATAAGTTTAAAAACTTTTCAGAAGTAACATTGATATTAAGATATAGTCAATAATGCTAAACCAGCCATCCAAATTTAACATCTGTTTATCTGGCCATTGTAATTTCACACACACACACAAAAGCTTTAAAGCATATTACTTCTGGAAATGAATTTTGCTCTATTAACTATAACATAGTCATTTATTTTTAATAAAAAAGCATGCTCCATTTGATAGGGATATGCTTACCACGGGAAACACAAATTTATAATATTGAGAGGTTGCGGTTAATACTAAAAATTAATATTTAATGATTATTAGTTTGCCCTTTCGCTTCATACAAGGGTTGTTTGTTATATCTGCAGAATATGGGAAAGCCAGACAATCTACATATGTCAAATGATAATGTCCTCATCCAGCATGCCTTTTTTCTTTCCTTTTTTCAGAAGCTGTGGGACAAACTCTCAGATTTAAACCCCTGGTAGCCTGTGTGTTCTACTAATTAGAATGGAATTTTATTCTTTATGATTAAAGGAAAATCATTAAAAATAGTGTAATTTAAGGGCCTGGCATGGTAGTCCAGCAGCTAAAGTCCTCGCCTTAAATATGCCCAGGATCCCATATGGGCCTCGGTTTAAATTCTTGCAGCCACGCTTCCCATCCAGCTCCCTGGTTGTGGCCTGGGAGAGCTATCAAGGATAACCCAAAGCTTTGGGACCCTGTACCTGTGTGGGAGGCCTGGAGGAAGCTCCTGGCTCCTGGATTCAGATTGGCACAGCATTGGCCATTGCTGCCACTTGGGCCAATGCTGTGAAGGAAGATTTCTTCTCTATCTCTCCTCCTCTCCGTATATCTGACTTTCCAATAAAAATAAATACATCTTAAAAATAGTGTAATATAAAACTTATGCTTTACATAGACAAGCACCAATCAAAAACTTACCCCTGTTTTATTGCTCTGACTTGAGGGACATGAATTCTCTATTTGACCGTGCTTTTTTTACCCAGAGTATAGTAATGTTATTTTTATTTATTTATTCCTTTTAAAAGATTTAGCAGGGAGCTGGATGGGATACTGGGCCTGCTGGGACACAAACCAGTGCCCATATGGGATCCTGGCGCGTGCAAGGCAAGGATTTTAGCCACTAAGCCACTGCGCTGTGCTTATACTATGCATTTAAAGAGAAATTTGGAAACCACTTATCTAAATTCTGAAATCAAATGGAGTCATTTTTAGTGGATAGTGACAGAATATTTAAATTGCTGACTATAAAGCACATGCTATACTATGGTAGAGAAAATAGAATCATGGTGGTTGTGGATAAGGAAATGTTCAGTAATAACATTGTGTATATTTCAATGTGCACAAAACTGAAGAAGCTGGAAATACTATCAATAAAATGGATAAATTCAATTTTAAATGGAATATTTTGCTAGTTAACATTACATATGGGATTAAGATAACTTCTGATTGAATTTGAGTTACATGAAAATACTTTAAGATATTCTACATCATTCAGAAAATTAGTAGAAGGTTTGGCATTTTGGTCCAGTGGATTAAATCGCCCACCGTAAAAATGGCATCCCATATGGGATTGCCAGGTTGAGTTCTGGCTTTCGCATTTGGCAATCCAAGTTTCCACTAATGCACCTGAAAAAGCAGCAGAGGACGGTACAAGTACTGGCACTGTAACCTGTGTTAGAAACCCACATGGACTTTGTCCTGACTTCAGCCTGGCCCAGCCTTCGCTGTTGTGGCCATTGGGATCATGAGCCAGCAGATCCAAGAGCTCTTTATTTTTCCCTCTCCTAATTTTACCTCTCAAATAAGTAAATCATTTTTAAAAACAAAGAATAAAAATTTATTACAGAAGTAAACATTGTCTAAAGGTGTATAAAGCTATTCACATAGTACACAAAAGGATTAGTATTCCACATGTCACGTGGGGAGTGTAGGGAACATGTCAATATAATATAAAAACAAACCCATCAACTACCTAGACACCTTGTCTGGAACTAGAGATAAGCCTCACTTACATAGAGTACACCAGTTGTTAGTTGTGAAATGGAGAGTAAGCCTACTTAGGAACACCCAATGGTTGGTTAGATAAGCAGGGAACAGTATACTAAATGCTCAGGGCACATCCTCAACCAGTCACTTGGACTTGTAATGGAGTTAAAGACACCTCACCCCTTACAGCTGTGGGATTGAGCCTCACTCCTTGCCTGAGTGTTTTGGTAAACCAACAGCCTTGGATTACTTCCCCGAAAGGCTAAGAGGTTCAAGGGTTTCTAATGTTGGGTTTTGCTGTGTTTGCTTTGATTGCCAGATGCTGTCAGTGCAATTTAGTTATGTTATTGCATCTGATACTGTTATTGGATCATATTAATCATGCCTTTTGCCTCTGGTTATACCTCAAGAAAACTAAAGCATGTACCGTGCAAATAAATAAGATTGTTAAGGATAATAGCGACTCATGGCTTTGTTGGAAAACATCAAAAGAGAATTTCTCTCGACAGGGAAATGGGCTACTTTTACGTGGAATACATGACTATGGTCCCATGTTGGCTTGATTTCACTACTCCTACTTTAAATATAGCCTCAGTAGACATAAACACCTGAGTCAATGTTTGCAGTCTCACATCTGGGTATTTCTATGTCACCTTTTAAATATTCTAGCTCTAGTCCAGAGCCTCTATCTTAAAAAAATTACTGTTAAGTTAGAACTCTTTTTATCATTGTTATGATTCACTTGTATGTGAATTTTAATTTACTTGTAAAATAAGTAGAATATAAAATAAACAATTTTACACAAATAGAAGATTTGCAACTCACTTCACAGCACTCTAAAGACTAGGCCCCAAATATGACTCAGCACTTACTAGCCTTTAAAATATGGTGCATGTGTGTAATAAAACTCGCTGTTGAAATAAAGCAGACTGGGAAAGTACTACTACCAACAGGTTTTATTGAAGGAAAGCTAAACTTAACAGGTCTAGTTTAAACATGCTTACTAAATTTAACTTTTGCTAATAAATCTCAGCCTATCTCACCGTTGACAACCAAGTTAAGACATAAATATTTGAATTCTCCTTTGTTCTACAAAATAAGGTTTCAACTTTACAACTTATACAAATACAAGTGCAGAGTCTGTCTGTTTTCCTACTGTGCTGCTGCATAACTGAGCCAGAATTAACTAACTCATCTTATTCCTGCCTTTAAACTTGTGTTTTATTTTACCTTGCTCAAAACATGTACATACATGCAATATATATATTATATATAGTATGCAAACACATGTGTGATCAAAATAATGTATGGAAAATATATGTTATTATAAATAAAATCTATTAGTAAATACTATGTTCATTGGTTCAGCATGTTTCTTTTTCTAGTCTCCTAGAAACTCTCGCCTTCAGGTTTCCCACCAATTAATTACAGCTACCACTTATTCAGGACTTACTATGCTCTAGGGATTATATTGTCCATTTTAATACCTCAAATGTTGTACCCACGTGAGAGACCTGAATAGAGCTCCTGACTTATAGATTCGAATGTGCTTAGCAATGGTCGTTGCGCTCACTTGGGGAGTGAATCAGTGGACAGAAGATCTTCCTCTCTGTCTCTCCTTCTCTCTGTATATCTGACTTTGCATTAAAAATGAAATAAATCTTAAAAATAAAGAACACATGACTGTTGTGTGAGAGAACAGAAATGCAAGACCATATGTTATTTAATATCCTGTTTGAGTTTAATCTGACAAAGTCATTCCAATTTAATTCCCCAATCTTTTCTACCATGCTGAAATTAATTTAGATGCAAAAAAATCAACATCAAACTAAGTTCTATCATGATACGTTAGTGGAGAAATTAATGAGTTAGCTTGTTTATTTATGATTATATAAAATATAAACAAAATATCCATTTTAGGATAAAATCACAATGCACTTAGTGTCAAGGTAAAATGTTATTGTCATGATTAGGCAATGTTCTCCTGGTACTGTTTGTAATCGAATAACCTATTTAGATGTTCAAGTTTGTATGCTTTTTCAAGCCATTGTGGAAGTAGAAATGTTATAAATGAGTCAAAGTAAAGAATGAAGTGAGTCAGTTGCCTGAAAAATGGCAGCAAAGCAAGACTTTTCCCTGCTACCTCAAACCTGAAAGATTTGATTTTTCTCTGAAAAATTCAATCTTCTGTGTTTGTTAGAGGTAGTTTCTGCAGGTGGTCACTGTCTTAGCTGTTGAGAAAATAATTCTGGAACAAGCAGTAATTATGTGTTTATGAGATGTGTTGTTTCAATGCATCTGGATATATGCCACGTACAATGTGGAGATCAGAACAAATGCTATACCCATCGCATCAACCATGTTTCATTTATTGTGTTGAGAATATTCAAAATCTTCCATATTAACTATTGTGTGATAGAAAATGAATAGTAATCACTGCCTTCACTTTCCTCCACTTAAACCCTACTTCCTGGTTTTGACATACTTGGAAATGTTTTTGTGCATTAATTCTAGAAAGTATACATATATTGTAATGTATAATATATATATTCCATTATATATCATATATCATATCTATTATATATATCATAGAAATCCTTCCCTTAGTGTATGGTGCTAGTGCTTACTTGCATTGCTTCATGTTTTCAGGCAAAGGAATGACAAAGGGTTCTAGCTGTGGTAAGAAATTCCTGCCTCAGTCACTTTCAGTCACTCACATTTCTAAATTGCAGAAATAAAGAACACTATTAAACAAAAAGCAAGTGTAGAATTTCCAGGCGGATTACTTCGAGATTAGTAGTCTCTTCCCTCACTTAATTGGCCTCACCCTAATCATCACCAGGAAAACATTTGATTCACGTATGTGATGTAAGAGTCATGTTCCTCTAAAACAGCAGTCCTTGAACTGTTCTGTTCAAAATTCCATATGTTGGAAAATAGTAATAGCATATGGAAAAAGTTCTGCAGAAACAGGCTTCCTCTTCTAGAATGCATGTGTACGTCCTTCATGCCATGCTATACACGGATCCACATATCAGTGAGTCATTGGATGCTAATGAAACAGGGGTAAAACCAAAGTATTAAGTAATATGTGAGTAAGGCTTGGCCAAGGATATATGAGTATTAGCTCAAATACGTATGCAAAAATGGCAAATCGTCTTTGTGTTAAATCATTTCTCTCTCACTATGTGTAGAAATGGATCATGTGCAAGCAGTTGCCGTTTTGCTTTTGCTCGTTTTCTCACCTGTGGGAAAACAAAGATCTGCCATCTGTGACAACCTTTCCCTCCTACACGAGTGCTCACCAAGGACACACCCCACATGAAAGCAGATATCTGAAAATAATGGGGGGAAGGAATCTGCAATATATCTTCCCTTCTGCTTCCCCCACCTTGCCCCCAACAAACAATTTATATGTAAATGCACAGAGCCTAGGCAGACTCTGACTTGCCTAAATTAAGTGACAGTCACTCCCTGAGGACCAGCAAACATTCTCCAGGTCACTCATGGATTATGGTCTTTCTCCTGACAAGACAAAGGATTGTTTAGATAACAGACACAAATTCCCATCCAGTCCCCACACATACAGAAATTGAAGTCTGCTTGGTGAACATGTGTGTGACTGCAGCCTGTGCACGGGACTTTATATTCATTTTTCCTCTTTTGAAAACATCGATTATAATATTTTCCTCTTTGGACAGCACAACTGGCATCAATTGCATGATTTAGAAGTCATAATTGGCAAATATACTAATAACTCATGACTTTGTTTATGTCAAGTAACTACATATAAAATCTTCACCTTGATGGAGTAAAATATTCATGATTTTTTTTCAAGCTGCTCTTTTGGATAATAAGGAAAATTTTAAATGCTTACTGATTTGTCACTAGAAAGCAAGGAAAAGTATACTTTGTTCTAGGAAAAAATTTAGGAAAATAGCAATAATTTTAACTTCTACTGATCTTCTCTTACTCTGTCTTAGGCAAAGAGCATCATAAATCTGCTTTTAGTCATTTATTAATGTTATACTCCCTTTTAAATAAAATAAACATTACGATATACATATGGGTTTTAAAATTTTTGTATCAAACAGATTTTTTTAAGGAAACTTTTAAAGCTTTAGACAAATTTTTCAGGAGAGCTAATTAGGAAGCGTATTAACATTATGGAAATGTCTCCTATCTATCTGCAGGCAATTTAGGTCACAGATTTAATGCAAAGGAAATATGGTGACATTGTTTCTCATTTCTTCTTATTTCTGCATCTGTGCTTAATATTCTCCTATAGTAAGATGAATTATGCATTCATGATTTATCCTTGGATTTTCATGAAGAATTTAGAATTTTCTGTATGTGTTTTGCTTAAAGAAATCATATTGAATATCTAAAGTGAAATTAAACATATTTCTGACTACAGGTCTATTATCTCTAATTGTGTGAACGTCACATAAACTTTTTTAGAATTATTTAATCAAGTAATATTTCCCCCATCCTTTGTGTTTCCACTGACTGATATCACATTAAATTTGTTAATAAATCTAGATTATAAAATGGAATTTCTCATTTTAACGTGTGAGATAACACTTGACAAAATTTTGGGGGGGGGAATCTTAATAAGGCTCTCTTTTCAGAGATACCTTATATTCTGATACTGTTAGTAAGAAGAAAATGATAATTTTGAAATGATTTCCCATTGTATTTAGCTCTAACGAAGTGAAAAATGTGTGTATGTGTAGGGGGGAAGTTATATTAACCTTATTTTCCTTTCTGGAAGAAGACTAATAGAAACCTAACATGAAGATGAAAAAGCTACTAAAATGATCATTTTAAAGGGAGCTGTATCTAATGGTTTCACTCTGTATGTTTTGAGAAGCCATTAAAATAAGTCAATGCTAACCACATTAACTGGTAATAATCACAAATTTTAGCTAGTAAATTATTAATGTAATGGAGATCATTTGTCAGCAGAAAACATTTTATCCAATTTTTTTTTGTTCTCTTCATTACCACACTGCGAATAGTCTGATTAACTGTCAGTTATATACATAATTCTTGTTACAGTTTGTTTATTGCTTTTCAGCAACCCAGTAATCCCAGTGCATGAAAATATTCTTCATTTGTCACAGTGACACGTGCTATGAAGTGAAAATATGAACAGCTGCGAGATCCCCTAAACTGATAGAACATGTATTTTTTTTTAGATTCCACTTCAGTTAAAAAAAAAAAAAGCCTTCCTATTTAAACTTAACTATAGGCTTAGAGTTGGGTTTCAGATATTCTATTATTATAAGATGACCATACTTTCAAAGAATAATTCAGCAGAGTCTTTGACCATCAAATCCAAAACTTGACAATTTAAGAGATTACCTCTGAAGAATTTATCCTATACCACATTCTTAGATTAACCTTCTCTAACTCCTGGGTTTTAAAGAGTTATTATTTATTCTTTGTTTAGCTGCCATGTTGGATTTCCTCTGGGCCAGCATCTTGGGTGGTGGATTATGTTGCTGTACCCTTAGAATATTTCTGCACTTTTACATTCTTTCTTGAGCCATGGATAACTACTTACAGAAGTAGTCAGAGGGCTAAAATAAACACAAAAATTTATCTTTGAAAGGCACTTTTTTGGGCCCGGTGGTAAGCACAGCAATGGAGACACTGGTTGAGAAATCCATATGGGGTTGCCTGGGTTAAGCTGCAATCTGATTCTCACCCAGCTTGCTGCAATTGCATACACCGAGAAGCAGTGGTGCTGGCTTAAATAACCCAGTCTTTGTCATACTTATGGTGTCCCAGCTTGAGTTCTTAACTCCTGGATTTTAGTTGTTCCATCTGTGGCCGTTGTGAACATTTGAGGGGTGGAAAAACCAGTGGGTCTCTCTCCCTCTCTCTCTCCCTTTCAAATAAATGAAGTACAAATGAAAATGAATATTGGTTTTATTGCAATAAAATCTTTTATTTGCTCTCAGAAATTTAAAGCTTAAAAAATAAATGCCATTTTTACAATTTGTGTAGTCATAACTCTATATTTAAAGAAAAATAGTTTATGGTTCATATATAGCAATATATACTTCAATAATGATAACAAGTTATGTAACAGCTGACCTATGGGAAGGTCATTAGATTAATGTGTTGTAGTGCATTAGATTAAACTACTGCCTGAAATGTTGACACCTGATCTGAGTACCAGTTTGAGTCTTGGCTTCTCCACTTCCCAGCTGATTCTCTGCTAGCAAGCCTGAGAAAGGAGCAGAAGATGGCCCAAGTGCTTGAGCCCCTGCCACTCACACAAAAGACCCAAAATGGAGTTCTAGGCTTCTCGTTTTGGTCTGCCTAGTCCTCTTGGTTGCAGCCATCTGAGGAAAAATCTACACACAAAAGATCTCTTTCTCTGTCTCTCTGAGGCTACACCCATTCCTCACAAATCCTGTTACAGTGCCTCATTTTAGTCCCAGTTCCTCCACTTTGGAAGCAACTTCCTGCCAGGTACAGCTGGGAGGTAGCAAATGTGGTTCGTGTAGTTGGATTCCTGACATCCATGTTAGGAACCACAGTGGGATTCCTGGCTCTTGACTTCAGCCGCACCCTGGCTGTTTAGTCCTTTGAGGAGTGAACCGGCAGACAGATCTCTGTGACTCTTTGCTTTGCAAATAAATTAACAAAGATTTAAAGGAACCAAGCTTATCAAAAATGAAAACATTGTTTTAAAATGTGAAATTTGATCTGTAAAACCTCTGACAACATTTAAAAAACTAGAGATGAAGTATACCAGGAAATGCCCTATTTTAAAATATTTATATTAAAAATAGTTAAGTAAAAAAAAGTTCAATCGATATTGAAGTTTCATTCTGTCACACTTTTCAAGATGAATGTAAGTTATTGATTTGCATATTGTCCACAACTATGAAATTTGTATTACATGAGAAATTATACAGATATACACAACTTAAATTAGGAAATTTCAAAGATTATTTTTGCATACTATAATCCATTCAGAAATCTCGAACTTTGGAATTGTGCTGGGATTCCAGTACGGAAAGAATTTGCTGTAGGGATCATACCATCATCCCAACTTCCTATATTATACCAAAGACGGATCATGCTTGTGCAGGACCTCCAGGTACCCTGTAGGCATTGCTTTCTGAAACTGTTACTAACTACAATAAATAAATTACTTTGGACACAGTCCAAAATGTAGCTCTCTTACATTGAATCTTATTTTATTGCAGAAAGACCTGGTAAATTTATAGTACATGATTAAATATCCATGTTCTAACATGATTGCAAATAAATTATTGCAACAGAGTTGTAGAATGTTAGTATAAAACTGACTATATTAAGTGTTATATTTGAAAGTCTTTTTAAATCATATTTTTAAATTTTTACTGTGTAATAGACAAAGAAACTTTCTCAAGTCCCTTCAATGGATACTTCAAGTGATATTGTCTTGATATTTCAAACACATATATACATATAAATACAGCACACACATAGATGTAGATTATTAAAAATTTACATGCAAAATGCTATTTGTTTCAATTTGTACAAAGGCCTGAATCCAATTCATTAAATATTTTATATTTTGAAATACATAGTAAAGGAAAGATAGTCATTTTTACTCCAAGAGTTGGATAATTATGCAGGATATTCTAGAAAGACTAGCTTTCAGGTTTTCCACATAAAGAATAGCTTAACCTATTGTTTGAAAATTATAATTAGACCTGTATGATAGTAAAGAGGACACTACATATTACATCTTTGAGAAAATATTGAAATTATTATCTGTCTGAAAAATCTGTTATGCTGGAGTTAATTTTTTTCCTAAAAGTAACTTTTTAAAAACTTTCAATGTTGCATTGTGTTAATATTTATCAATGTCCCTAAATTTCAGCATTAAAGGAGAAATCAGTGTATGCTCTTATTTTTCAATTGCCAGTTTTACTGGTGGGTAAAACATAGTATTTTGACCCTCATCAGGGTGATTCAAAGTTACAAAAAATTCAAATGATGTTTATATCATAAGATTCAAACTATGTCAACTCTGACACAATTATATTTTGTTGCATTCTAGACAAAATTCAATAAGAGTGGATAAGCATTCTTTAATGGGCATGCTAGATTGTACCATTTAAATGGGGCTCTTTGGCTATCTCTTATGCCATTGTGCATGCTAACAGGATTAGCTAGATTTAGTCCCACATCCGCAAGGAGTGTGAGATGCAGCATGACCTGTAAATCTCTCCTGGGATTCAAAAGGGCTAAGTTGAAGCATGTCTGATTTCAAAGTAATTCTCAGCACAATTATCTGCTTGACCTGCAAGATGAACAAGCATATTATTTAATTAATTGCCAAGCTCTTGTGAACAGTGCTGTTCATTTTTCAAGTAATTGCATGATGATATGTCCTTGCTAATTCTTATGAAAATGACAAAGAATTGCACAGTAACTGATCTGATGGACAGTTTACACATTGTCCTCAAATGCTACTCTTAATGTGAACTTGAATTATTCTTTCATATATGTATCATAAAAGTATACAAAATAAATTATGAACAGAATTTCTCATTGATTGTTGAGAAGATAAAATATAAACATTTCTAAATATGTGAACATATTTGATCTATTCAAATACTTGTTAGGGTAAAGACTAATCCAGAAAAACAGAATAATAAATGCATTTTTGGGCATATACTGATATGGAAATATTTCAACTTCATGTAGGTGTTACCAGAGAAAATAATATAAGCCTTGGGTTGAAATTAATGTAAGTATTTTGTCCCATTTTCATATGTGTCTATTCTGAGAGTCCAATTAAAACTTGTTTAGCTGGTTCATTGCTGTGGCACATTGGGGGTTAAGTTGCTACCTGCAATGCCTACAATCCATGTGAACTCTTAAGACCTGGCTGTTCCAATTCCAATTCTGAGCTCCACTAATATCCCTGGCAAAGCAGTGGGAATGTTGCCCTAGTACTTGGCTCCTGTTATGCACATGATACAACTGGATGAATTTCAGACACCTGATTTCAGTTTGGCCCAGCTGCAACCATTGTGGCCAATTGGAGAATAAGCCAGTAGGTGAAAGGGGGGGGGGGGTGGTGGTGGTGGTGGTGTGTGTGTGTATTTCTCCCCAAATATGTGGTTGATGGAAGCACACAATGTTTCATGGAGTAAGAGTAGGCTATATCAAATCTTTACAGGAAAGATAGAATGAATTCTTGACTAAATAAAACCTGACAGATATTTCCTTTGCAAAAGTCGTGAACTGACAAATTTTCAAATGGCTTCCTCAGGTTTGCTTTCTTACAGAGAGCTCATTCTTGGCATTATTAACATTTGAATTGGACTGGTTCTTCGTTGTAGCACTGTGGTCTTTAAGCTGTATAGCAACATCTCTAACTTCTACCCACTAGGCACCACTAACAATATCCCTATGCCATTCCAGCTTCTGGCAACCAAAACATGCCTCCCTATAATATCAAGTGCTCTTTAGGGTGAGGGAAGAAAGTACCCCAGTTGAAAACTACAGCTTCAGCTTAAAGTTCAGAAACAAGAAACATTGTTGCTCCCCTATTTCCAACATGCAATTATGGAGGTCACATTTTCTCTTCCAGGGAGAAAAAACAGTAATGGTCTCCAGACAAAGAGGAGATAATCAGTTAGAAAAAAGGTAATACTCAGATTCAAATGCGTTTTATACATCATCATCTTAAATCTTTCCCAGAATATGGGGACCCCTGGGATGGAGAAAAAGGAAGAACTTGGGTTAGCAATTGAAGAAAATACATGTTAATAGAAAATTGTGATATTTTTGACACTGATGAGAAGCAGATTTGTTTCTATTTTCAACTTTTAACTCAGAAGGAGCCCATCCAAGGGGGACATACTGTCACATTCAATGCATCTGTTTCATATACTCACATGGCTTGCCTAACTAGTCTAAATTAGTCAATTATTTTTTATAAATTACCATGGCTTATGGATCTCAGGTGAAAGCTTAGTGTCTGAGTCAATTCATCTACGTTTTTAAAAAGTTTAATTAAATGAAAGAACATGTTTCTGAATAATAAGTAATACCAAATACTTTGTCACCGTATCTTTCCACACTGAAAACAACAGGTAAAAGTTGAAAAGTAAAGGAGTAAATATATATATTTTTTGCTAATTAATAATGGTTTCTGAAGTAATATCTTACAAACTAGATTGCAAATATTTAAAGGTTCATTTAAAAATTCAACAGAAATGAATAGCTCCTGTAACCATTTTAATTATGTTGACTTAGTCAAATGCTTTTTATGGAAGTAATGCAGTATCTGTCTAACGTTAAAAATTGTAGAAAAGATCGTAGTTACTTATATAAGTACTATTCAACCACACAAGAGTTTTATGTTATTGCCAGCCATATAATGTCAAAAAACAAATCTCACATTTGTTTTTTCTTTTGGGTTGCATATATTTGTTCAGAGTGCATGTTTTCTTAGTAGTTTCGACATTGATAAGATGCCACATTCAGTATCATCACGGTCAAGTTCTATTCCACCTGAATGCCCCACTTCAATTCTCTGTATACACGCAAAGAGCCAGGAGATGAGGGCTAAAGTCAGTGGGACCTGGCTCCTGGTTCCAGCCTGGCTTATCTCCAATAGCTGTGGCTATAGGGAGAAGTGATACAGCAGAGAAATGCTCCCTTTTTCGTCTCCCTCCCTTTCAAATAAAACAAAAGCAATATCTGGAAAAAAATACTTTTTTCTAAAATGCATAGGTATAGACTTTAAAGATCTGGTTTATAATGTGGAGGCTGAATAAAAAATCTCAGGGCTTCCTGGAATATGGTGCATAGTTCTTTAAGAAATGCTTAAGGGCTCGGCAGCGTGGCCTAGTGGCTAAGGTCCTCACCTTGATCCCATATGGCTGCTGGTTCTAATCCCGGCAGCTCCACTTCCTCTCTGTCTCTCCTCCTCTCAGTGTATATGACTTTGTAAAAAAAAAAAAATAAATCTTAAAAAAAAAAAAAAGAAAAGCTTAAAAAGAGAGGGTTTTTCTGCCAGCTCAGTCTCTAAATGCCTGAAGTAGGCAGGGGTGAAGGAGGCCAAAGGTAAGAGACCACAACTTCATCTTAGTTTCATACACGGGTTCCGGGGGTTCAAGGATTTGAGTCATCTTCTGCTGCCTAACAGGACACATTAGGAGGAAACTGAGTCAGAAGAAGTGTGGCCAGGACTCAATGAGCACTCCCATCTGGGACAAGGGCATCGCAAATGGTTGCTTAACCTGCCTGCCACCGTGGCGACTTCAGAAAGAGCTCAATCCCAGGATGCACAGCACCGGCCATTGCTGTCACTTGGGGAGTGAACCATTGACGGAAGATTTTCCTCTCTGTCTCTCCTCCTCTCTGTAGGTCTGAATTTGCATAAAAATAAAATAAGTCTTAAAAAAAAAGAAAGAGCTCAATCAGGAATTTGAGCTCCCAAGTGGACTGCGACTTCTTGCCCTCTACACTCCCCACTAAAATATTTTTCTTTTAATTTATTAATCTGTTTCACAAGAGATTATCTTTTTTTCTTATGTCTACCACTATAGTCATCATCTTTTTCTGTATTGTTCTTTTTATCGCTGTTTCCCTAGGCAAAACAAAACAAACAAAAAACACTGATATGGGACATAAACAGAATGTATCCCATTCTAATACTGATATGTGAATATGTCTAATTAGTTAATTTCCTGAAATCTCTTTTTTTTATATGTATAATGAAACTATTCTACTTGCTTTGCTACAAAATGAGAAGTGTATTTATTGCATATAAGCTTTATGAGACATTGGAAAGTGCTTCTATTACACAGATTTTCCTTCTGGTACTCAATACACCACAGCTATTATTCATCAAGAGACTCTTTTAGGAATTGGTGACTAACCCATTCAAAATCACTTTATGTAAATGGTAAACCTAGCATAAATTGTGTTGTAGATTTTAGATGGAAGAAACACAAAGAAATTTGGAAGCAAATTTATCTGTTTTATACCTACTTTTCATCGTGTCCAATTTTGCTGAAAATTCAAGTTTCTTTAAAACTTAAAACCTATTCCCTTGGAAGACACACATTTAGAAACCACGAGGCAAGGGATACAAAAGAAACTATTTCAGGAGCAGAGAACATTACTTGTGTAATGGAAAAATGTATTGCTAAATTATCTTTCCCAAACGTAGGGTCTCCTCTTCCAATTCTTCTTTTGCTTTCTTTTTCTTTAACCCCATAGCCAATGTTGACAAACAACACTTTTTGTCTTCTTGCAGTGGAAGTCAGAGAAAAATTTTCCAGCTGCGTCATTGGTGACTCCATATACAGGAAAGGAATCTGATCTATTTCAATGTCTGAAACCCGAAGGCAGCAATGGAATTATTCTGGGACTATTTCTTTTCCTGAGTTTCTTGCAGGGAGATGAGCACGAATATGCACTACCCCAAGCAGGTCAGTGATGGATGACTTGGACCTCATTCATATTTATCTTCTTGGGTTGGGCAGAGGTCCTATTGATTTGTGTAGGTCATTACATGACATGTTAAGAATCCACGACCATCCAGATCAAAAAGACATTTGAAATTGATGATGGATCTTCTTGCAGGTCTGAGCCCATGGCACAAGATAAGCAGTCAAGCATTACTCTATTTTGACATCACTATTCTCTCCCCTTGTTCAATCACTCAGTGTTATATGGATGGCTTCAAACCTCCGGGAAATACGGAGATTGTCTTCTTAAAGAAACATTTTTAAGACTTCAAGTCTGTTCATACAATGTATTTTTTTTAAAGATTTATTTATTTTTATTGGAAAGTCAAATATATAGAGAGGAGGAGAGACAGAGAAGAACATCTTTGTCTGATAATTCATTCCCCAAATGACTGCAATGGTTGGAGCTGTGCCAATCTGTAGCCAGGAGCCCAGAGCCTCTTTCCTCCTGGTCTCTCATGCAAGAGCAGGGTCCCAAGGCTTTGGGCTATCCTTTACTGCTTTCCCAGGCCACAAGCAGGGAGCTGGATGGAAAGGGGGGCTGCCAGGATATGAACCAGTACCCATATAGGATACCGGTGCATGTGAGGTGAGGACTTAAGCAGCTACGCTACTGCGCAGGGCCCATAGTCACTGTATTCTTGATAGAAAATCATTCCTAGGAAACGTAAATGTTTATATGACTTTTGTTTTATTTATTACATGAATATATATATATATGTATCTTACACAGATGTATACTATATATACAAGAAGAATTTCACTGAGGTCATTTTGAAGCATATCTGCACAACAAAAACTTCAATGTAAGAATTATCATTAGTCATTGTGGTCATGAACTTTGAAATTCCCACTCAATAGGCACAGGATGTAATGTCTTGGCAATTGATTTTAAAAGAGTAAAGCAAAAAAAAACCATTTAAAATAAAAAAATATGTTCTAAGAGCATATCTTAGCTACTTTCCAAGTGGGATGATAAAAAAGTTTGTAACAGTGAAATGAACTCTTGCTTTCTCTTTCTTTAAGCCATTTTCCTGCTTTCAAAATTCCTGCAGCTTAATTTGTGCAGTTGCAGAAACTGGCAGTTAATCTATGTCTGGGCCTTAGTATGCCCGGGGGCGCTCAGCTGCAGTCAGGCTCAGGCCGGGTAACAGCTCTGTGATCTGTTTGGTTTTGAGAATTAAAGCCAAAGGAGACTATTCAGTGGGCAATTGGAGAGCGAATTAAGTTCTCAAATGACATTAAAATCATCCTGCAATCTAAAGGTGACTCTCAAATAAAGAACCCACTTTACAACTCTCACAGCACAATTTATCTGTCTGCATTTTTGCTGTACCCTATAACCCTGGAGGCCCCCACATTTATTCCCACAATGCATTCATTGATCCAAACACGTTTGTAGATTCTCTGTACGAGTTGTTCTCAGACTCAACTATATTTCTATGCCTTCTTCGTAAAAATATTTATTTTACACATTTTTATTGTATTGGAAAGGTAGACACATAAATTGGAATTGGAACAGAGGGAGACACAGAAAAGCAGAGAGAAACAGAGAGAGGACGAGAATCCTTTTTCTGTAGGTCCACTCCTAATTGCCTGCAAGAGCCAGGGGTGGCTCATGCTGCAGCCTGGAGCCCAGAATTCTATTTGTGTCACCCAAGTATGTCTTAGAGACTCAGTTGGGGTCTTCACCTGCTGCCTTCCAGGGTGTGCATGAGTAGGAAGCTGCACCGAACGAGGAGCAGTCAGGACTCAGCCCATCACACTGATATGGGATATGGGTTTCCCAGGCAGTGACTTAACTGGCTGCACCAGAAGCCCACCCGAATTGTTCTACTTTTGAGTCATATATGTTCTAAATCATTTTTGTAAGAAAGTATTCATTGTTTGATTTTTTATTTCAGGTGTCACAGTGGCTACTGGTGATTTACCTGCAATAAAAGTGATCGACAATTAAATAAAATAAAATAAACCTTAACAAAAGCCTTGCCAATCACAATATTGAATCCCAATATTATTATTGTTTTGACCGGTCATAGACATGACACAGAATTGCTCAAGTCCTAGTAACCTTGCATGTTTATTTATTTTTTATTGGAAAGCCATACATACAGGGAGTGGGAGAGACAGAGAGGAAGATCTTCCATCTGATTATTCACTCCCCAAGCAGCTGCAGCAGCTGGAGCTGAGCCAATACGAAGCTAGGAGACAGGAGCTTCTTCCGGATCTCCCACATGGGTGCAGGGTCTCAAGGCCTTGGGCCATTCTTGACTGCTTTCCCAGGTCACAAGCAGGGAGCTGGATGGGAAGCAGGGCTGCCAGGATTAGAAACAGCATTCATATGGTAACCTGGCAAGTGTAAGGTGAGGATTTTAGCCACTATGCTATAGCACTGAGCTCCTCATCCCAATATTATAAGGGACAAAAGTTACTAAATCAGTTGCAGTGCATACGAGAAGAAAGAAAGTACTGAAGAAGGAACTGAAGTTGAGAAGGGCAGGAACGTTAGGTGACAAGGATTTGCTGCACAAGCTACTGAAGTAAAGCTCTGGCTGGTGAGGCAGTAAACCGGGATGCATGTTTTTATAGCGAGCCAGTACAGGAGACCTCTTTCTAACTTCAAACAAAATTAAAGTTTCAGAAAAGAACTGATGAAATAGAAAGTAAAAGAAACAAAAGTCAGACAGATAAGTAGATAGTACCGTCATATGAAAAAGTCTTTTGGGACACATTTTGAGGCATTTTGAGGCAATTCTGAATATGGAAACAAATAGTAAGTTTAGTAATACTTGGGGAACTTAGGGATTCCCCTGGAAGGAAGTTGCCTGTTACTGAGTTTTGTTTCAGGGAATGTTTAACCTCTAGACTCCCTTGCCCCCTGCACCCCCACCCATCCCTGCCCAGCACTGTCATCTCCTGCTTCGCTGAGACAGAGACAGGATTACTCCGTGAATAGTTCTATTTCAATGTCAAGTGCTTTGGCTTTTCTCCTGCCTTAACTGAGACTTCGTTCACCACAACCAAGCATGTCTGCAACATTCTCAAAGGCTTTCTGTTTAATTTCTAAGTCCCTGAATTGCAGAAGTTTGCTATGGCTTTATTTGTTTGAATTTTTCCTTACTTCTCTTTTTATTAGCTTTGTTTAATTATATATTTATTTATCAAAAAAGAGTTAGAAAAGGAAAGGATAAAGCAAGAAGGATGGAAAGGACAGTGGGAAGGAGGTAGGGAGAGGGAGAGAGAAATACCTCCAATAACCCTGTTCATTGTGTAGATGTTTGCAGCGGCCAGGGCTGGACTAGCCCCAAGCCAGGAGCCAAGATCTTCACCTGGCTCTCCCATATGGGTTATTGGGTCTAAACACTTGAACCATCTTTTATTGTTTTTGACAGGGTTTAGAAAGGACTGGACTGAAAGAGGAATAGCCAGGACTCAAACTATCACCCTAATGACATGCCAACACTGCTTACTCACTACAACAAAACACCAGTGTGTGGTCAAAAGTAAAGCAAATAAATAAACCAGCTCCTTCATCTCGAACATGTTCTTGTCTTCTTATTGTTGACATTTCTAGCTTCTCATTGGCTGCCCTTTAAACTCCGTAATAATGGCTCCCAGATGACTTCAAATCATCAGTTGCCCTCCCCATTCAGGTTTTTGTTTCAGCATCTACCAGCCTCAATCTCTCGGGGCCTTGATCTCTTCAAGAGGAGAGGACTTTTCGCTCCCACCTCTCAGCCTAGCTTCCATATATTTGAATTAACATTGCTTGGAATTTCTCTTCACTTGAAATTACAAACTCAACATGATCCCTTCCTCTACTAGTCCAATATTTTCTGAGTTCATCAAAATAGAACTGTTCTACCTTATTCAAAATTTTATTCCTACCATTCATTCACTTTCCTGAATATTTAGCAGAATTTTCCTGACACATCTCCTCAATAGCTCTGTAAGAACAGCTATGGTTATTATTTTTAATTACATTTCTTTTTTATTGTTAAGGATTTCTTTATTTATTTGAAAGGCAGCATCACACAGAGAAGAAAGAGAGAGAAAGCAAGAGAGATTGAGAGAGAGTGAAATCTTCTATTGACTGGTTCACTCTCCAAATAGGTTCAACAGCTGGTTCTAGGCTAATCTGAAATCAGGAGCCATGAGCTACATCTGGGCTTCCTATGTGTGTATAGAACCCAAGAATTTGGGCTAGCCTCCATTGTCCTCACAGGCACATCATAGGGGAGCTGTATTTGAAGCAGAGTAATCAGGACTTGAACTGGTGCTCATGTGGGATGACAAGGCCACAGGCATTGACTTTACCAAAGTGCCGTTCTCCACATTTGCATTTCATAACTTTTCCAGAGGCTGGCATTGTGGTATATTGGGTCAGCTGCTTCCTGCAATACCAGCATCACATAGGAGGCCTGTTTAAATCCTAGCTGCTTCATTCTGTGTCCAGCTCCTTGGTAAGGCAATTGACAAATGTCCGAAGGCCTAAGTGGTTGGGCCCCTAAAACCTGTATGTGCAACCTGTGTGGGGTTGCTTTGACCTGGTCTATCTTTAGATGTTATGACTATATGGGGTATGAAGCAGTGCAGGGTAGACATCAGTCTTCTCTCTCTTTCCTGTTTATCTCTCCTCTCTGTAACTCTTTCAAATAAAATGCAGATTTAAAAAGCACCTTTGTCTCCCTTAACTACATTTGCTAATTTCCTTAGGAAAAAAATGGTTGATGTTGAGAAATGCAGACACACTTCGATGCATGACCTCTCACAACAGGCATTTGGTGTAGTGATTAAGATGCCACTTGGGATACCTATTTCCCATGTAGGAGAGCCTGTCTGGATTCCCACCTCCTCTGCTTCCAAACCTGATGTACACTCTGAGAGACAACAAACATGGCACCGTTACTTCAATCACTGCTCTCTACATGAGAGGAATAGATCAGGTGATGGACTCCAGGCTTTGATATGGCCCAGTCTTGGGTATTGTGGCACTTTAGGAGTGAATCAGTAGGTAGAATAACTACTCTATCTGCCTTTCCATGTGTCCCTTATTTTCAAATAAAGTGAAAAAAATCTCTAAACTCTGGAGCTTTAAAGATTACCCATTTGACAGAGAAGATCTCTCTTACTTTTCTCCAAATAAACCAAGTCCTTGAAAATCGCCTCCATGCATGTCCTTACTCTCTATAGATAACCATAACAACTCTTTCAGAGATAAAATTTAGACAGTTTCCATACTCTCCTTCCAAATCTACAGCTTCTCCTCCATCCTTAGCTACTTTTCTTCTCTTACGTTGGGTGGCTTCTACATGAAAGCTGCATCCTGTCTCCTCTGCCTTTTATTATGGTCCTTCCAGGCTTCAAAGGTTAACTGACACTTTTAAGAATTGTTCATGCTTCTATCCATTCGAACGACTATTCTCTCCGATTGATTTCATCCAATGGTAATTAAACCCGCCCTAGAGGCAGCAGGATTCAGACTTCACTCAACTTCACAAATCCCTCTGTGACCTTACCACCCATTCTGTTTTGTCATAATCACTATTTAAAACAATGGGGCTTGGCTGGGGTCCTCGCCTTGATCCCATGTGGCCGCTGGTTCTGATCCCGGCAGCTCCACTTCCTCTCTGTCTCTCCTCCTCTCAGTATATCTGACTTTGTAATAAAAATAAAAAAATAAATCTTTAAAAAAAAAACAAAAAACAAAACAAAACAAAAAAAACCAATGAAATACTTGGCCTTTGGTCAAAAGCAAAACAGATAAAACTTCACCCCTGCTCCTAAAACATTCTCGTCCTCTTGTTGGCTGCCCACTCCAGCTTCTCAGTTACTCCTCTTTTAAAAATCTATCGCAACAGCTTCTAGACACCTCCAAGCCCTAATCTCCCTCACCAAGCAGTGAAGCCATCTGTCTGCAGTTTCATGTGCTTCACTGTCACATTCCTATGTGACCACACAGTCCTGTTTGGCCACTCTGCTCATTCTGCATTTGCAAACAATGAGTAGCTGCCAGAACTCTGAGGATTCATAACCTACATGGCATTTTCAAAACTTAACTTCGTTGACTCCTTCATTACCTTTGATATCAGTAAGTATTTATTTATTTATTGAAGAACTTTCAAAGTCTTTGTGACACTCTTTCTCATTTTACTTCTACCTTTCTGAGTGCTTTCCCTGAGCATATTGGCAAACTAAATATTTTCCATCAACCCTTTGGGTGATGGAGTTACTAACCAGGCACACTTTGGTTTCCTTGTATCCATGCTTTGCTGAGGATGATGCTCCTGCTGAACTCTTGACCCCTGCTTATACAAAATGGGTTTCTATTATCTTTGGCTTGCTTGGTGAATGACATTTGGTCGTATGTGCAAACCAGGTGTTAAGAGCCTTCCCCAATTCTGACCTCCAGATCACCTCCTAGGCTGAGTACTTTATATATTACAGTCAAATTAATCCACTGTTCTTTATTTCTATGGCCAATATCTTAGCTTCAGTTACTATTATCTTAATGAGTTATTTGATGTGGCATGGTAAATTCTATATGCTCAACCCAAGTAATGTCAAAGCAACAAATATGCCAAAAATTTATGGGTGAATACTTTTAACTAATTAACTAACTAGCTAATTAATTATATTATTTGTATACTTTCACATGCTTATAGTGATCTCAAAGATACAGGAGTCTTCATCTGTCATAAATAAAGCAATGGCTGTTCTTTGTGGTGGTTTTACACCTTGTATTAACCATATATATTAAGAAAAGTTTTAAAATTTTCCCAGCCCCACAGATGGTTAAATTAGTTATTTGTCAGTGAAAAAAACTTAAGTATTTGCACCATCTTGTAGCTGCATGACAATATTGTGCATTAGTCTCAGCAACTATAAATGAAACTTCATTTATATTTGGTTTTATAGATTAAAGTATTAACAGATTTAATGTGCTTAGAACAGTTCTGGACACCAATATCTATACACAATGCATCTTTCTTGCTATGACTCCATCCTTATGAGCTTCCTTCCCTTGAATTAATATTACACGTGAAATTCAGAAAATGTTGTACTTGATAATATTTAAGATAATGGAGTTTAGTTGCTGTGTAGGCAAGGTCCTTATACTTGATACTGCAAGATTGATGCGGGAAATTGAAGAAATTAAAATAATTTGCTTAATAACTGTATTATACTTCCTCTCCACTGAAATTAAAGGAGTGGGATCAATGCTGTTTATTCTTGGAAACTCTCTTAACATCTGAGTATGTGTGGCAGGGAAGAAGGAGAAGGGGTTTGACAGAGGACCTGTGGAAGAGAGGAATAGTTCAATCCAGCTGCAAAAATAATTTTTGCATATTTTGATAGTTTCAGTCTTATGAAAGGTCGATCAGGTTCTCCAAGTGCAGAAGAAGATTACTGCACTCAAAACCATGTGAAGGATCAATACCGTCTGAGCGTTCTGTGATTTACACAGATGTAAAGTAGCCTGCACCTTGTGATAAGGACAATAAATATAATGAAAAGTCACTTGACGGCATACGTGGAACATTCAGGCAAGATGGTACTTTGATATGCTTACAATTTAGTGCAACTAATCAGTATTATTTCCAGTTGTCAGGGTGATTTAAAAAAATACCGTGTGTAAAGGGCAATGCTTTCATTGGCATTACTGGCTGCAAATATTTCTCCAAAATAGGAGATGCTGTGGTTCAATTCTCTAAAGGGCTGTAATTGACATAAGCATGTAATTTGTATGATTTATGAAATATACAATGCAAGCTACAAATGGAGAGATTCTTTATAGATGAGTTTTTTGATTAGCAAGTGACACAATTTTCAAGAAACTTAACATGTTTAGCTGTGATCAGATGCATTTGCAATCATTTCAACTAATTTGTTTTAAGGAAAATAAATCAGTTACTGTCTTATCAGTTATTAATCACCACAAATCCCATAACTAATATAATTCCTTAAATTCTTAAAAAATTTTGATGTCAATGAAGGCCATAAAAATAGCTTTATATAAATATGCACTTATATCTATTCCTATATACATTTTATATGTGATTTTAAAAGATACTGACATATGCATAAGAAAAAATGCTTAAAATTTAATTAAGCCTTTATTCTCTGTAAAACTGAGTATATATTTAGTCTGCTTTACAAAAATGCCTTAATTTGTTGCATTCCAGAAAATTAGGTTTGTAACTTATGATTCTAAATGCATTATTTTATTTTAACAATCTTTGGTATATAATTTCAAATGCTTGTTTGTTTCAGTGAACAGTGATTCTCTGGCTAAAGAATCCTGAACAGGGGCCCGGCGGCATGGCCTAATGGCTAAAGTCCTTGCCTTGAACACGCCAGGATCCTATACGGGCTCCAGTTCTCATCCCGGCAGCTCCACTTCCCATCCAGCTCCCTGCTTGTGGCCTGGGAAAGCAGTCGAGGATGGCCCAAAGATTTGGGACTCTGCACCCATGTGGGAGACCTGGAAGAGGTTCCAGGTTCCCAGCTTCGGATTGATGCAGCACCGGCCATTGTGGTCATTTGGGGAGTGAATAATCAGATGGAAGATCTTCCTCTCTGTCTCTCCTCTCTGTATATTGGACTTTGTAATAAAAATAAATAATCTTTAAAAAGAATTCTGAATAAACCAAACTTGCTGACTGCTGTAGAGCAGATACATCAGATATGTCAGTGACAACAAATGAGTCTGAGGGGTGGCATTTGGCATAGCAGTCAAAACATAAATTGGCAGGGTTGAGGATTACACTGGTCCGCCTGAGGTTTTGATCGCAGCTCCAGCTCCCGACAGTAGCTTGCTAATGCCTTCTGTCGGGAGGGCAGAAGCTCGCTCCAGATATTGGGTTGCTGCCACTCATGTGGGAGGCTTGGATTCAACTCCCAGCTCCTCGATTTGACCTGGGCAGAGTTCCAGCTGATGGCAGCACTTGGGGTATAAACCAGCAGACAGGAGTACTCTCTCTCTCTTTCTGCTTTGCTATATCTCAAACAATTTTTTTTAAGTTGAAACTTGAAACAATTTTAGGGAAAATTGGCTTTTCTGCAAGTATATTAATAAATTCAGATGCTGGTCTAGATTTACAGTAATGAAACAGCTATAGTTTAGTGATTAGCCTAGAAAGATATATTGTAGTTTGCAAAAAATCAGGTAAAATCTAACATTAATTTTCAGCCTATTTTTTTTTTGCTCCTGACAAATCACAGGCTGTATCTTTAAAACATTTGCAACTGTTAATTCTCTCTTAAACTCAGTGTATCTGCCAAATGATAACAAATGGAAACCAACCAAGACAATTAGAAGCTAGTTCATCCTTAGACTCCTCTACATCAACTAAGGATAGGTGATTGAACTTAGATGAGACCAACTGAACCCCATCTGTCCAGGTTATCAACACAGTTCCCAACTTCACAAGCCAAATAAGATGCTGTTTAAAATCACTGAGGTTTGGGGCCCGGTGGCAGCTAAAGTCCTTGCCTTGAACGCACCGGGATCCCATATGGGCGCCGGTTTTAATCCCGGCAGCTCCACTCCCCATCCAGCTCCCTGCTTGTGGCCTGGGAAAGCAGTCAAGGACGGCCCAATGCTTTGGGAACCTGCACCCATGTGGGAGACCTGGAAGAGGTTCCTGGTTCCTGGCTTCTGATCGGCATGCACCGGTCACTGCGCTCACTTGGGGAGTGAATCTTTGGACAGAAGATCTTCCTCTCTGTTTCTCCTCCTCTCTGTATATCTGACTTTGTAACAAAAATAACTAAATCTTAAAAAAATAAAATCACTGAGCTTTGGATGTTGACTTGTGTATCCATAAATAAGTGTTCTAATCTGCCACCTAAATACTCAAATTCTAGTCAAGCTGAATTATGGCTGCTTGCATTGAAAGATGATCAATCAGGGCACAAACACACTGTGACACACGGGCAATTCAAGTTTCCTTCTCTCCTACTGAAAAGACAGTTGATGAAAAGGGAAGTTAAGAAAACTTTGTAAATAGTAAAACAACCCCAACATATGTTAAAAAAAAAGATCATATAAAGTTTAAGTCATCTTTTAGAACTTTACACAAAAAGTGAGAAGTGAAGATGGGAGAAAACGTAAGATACATAGTCTATCCAGGACATGTAGTACTTTGCTGAGATTTTCTCATAGACACAGGAAAACAATGTGTAGGGAAACACACACACACACACACACACAGAAAAAGAAAGAGAGAGATATCGATACAGAGAGAGAGAGAGAGAGAGAGAGAGAGAAAGATTGAGAGAGAGAGAGACCGAGAGAGAGAGAAGGCAATTTTTTTAGACGCGTAGTCTTTCATTACGTGAAACGGGACAATTAAGTACGGGGTGGAAGGAAGAAAGGAGACTCATTTCCAAACATATCCTGGAGGGCCGTGTATGATCCTTAAACTTCCAGGGAATAAGAACGTATCTACAAATAAAAAAGTAAATCAGCTTTGTATCAGCAAACCTAGTGCCAGAAAAAACAATGGATCATTATCTTTAAAGCTGGGAGGAAAAATAGTTTTGAGTGTGTATTTTGCTAAATAAACAAAACATCAATTATTTGAGGTGGGAAAAAAACCCAAGAACTCAAGAACTATGAAAATTTTCTTTTTACTCCCTCACCCTTTTGTAAAAAGTTGTTTGAGGGTAAAAGACAGAAAGTCAAGGACAGAAAGAGGGAGCAGGGCAGGTGCATTTTGGGAAGGTAGCTCCAATTGTTAAAATTAGAAGAGTAGCCTAGGCACATGATTTAATATTAAGATAATGTCGTGAGGAAATGTTTTCCTTAAAAAGAAATGTAAGTTGTTTTATTTAGGGAGTGGTAATGGGGTGTTGAGGAATGAAGCGTTTCCCAATGCTGCAAGAGGTGTATGGCCATCTGTAAGATGCTGTGTCCAGAATCTGTTCATATTTTGGGCTGCTTTTGGGGCCAACCATGGGCTCCAGGTTCTTTTCCTTTTTTTTGTGATTTATTTTACTTTGGTTGGAAAGGCAAATTTACAGAAAGAAGAAGAGACAGAGGGTAAGAACTTTAGCCCACTGCTTCATTCCCCAAGTGGTCTCAGTGACCAGAGCTGATCTGATCTGAAGCCAGCAGCCAGGAGCTTCTTTCTAGTCTCCCACGCAGGTGTAGGATCCCAAGGCTTTGAGGCATCCTTCACTGCTTGTACAGGCCACAAGCAAGGAGCTACAAGTGAGTGGAGCAGATGAGACATGAGCCGGTGGTGCCCATATGGGATGCAAGACAAGGATTTAGCCTCTGGGCTATTGTGCCGGGCCCCATAATCACTGTTTTAACAATATTATAGATGAGGTTTCACTAGGTCCAATATTGCTTCCTTCCCATCAATTTGCTCAATTTCTATTTTCTAAAGATTATTATTGTGATGGTTTTTCATGGCTATGTGTTCTGTCTTGCAACATAAATCTACATCTCAGAGTCTGCTTTTCAGAAATTAATATTGCCTGCTCCAAAGACCCAGGTTTTGATTTTTCAAAAAAAAATCCACATATTCAACTCTTTTGAGTATTTAACTCCCATCCTGTTCTTTTGAAGTAATGTTTCTGAAGTTTTATTCTCATGAGGTCTTTTCAAGTCAGCCTGCTTAATCACTAAGGTAATTTGGACAGCACTGGAAGAGTTGAGTTGGCTCTGTATTCTGCCATGTGTTGGCTTTGTGACCTGGGAAATTGTTTAGTACATTCGACCTTCCTAATTTGTACTGCGGGGATAGTAATAGGGATTGCTTGAACATTCAATAGGTATGAGCATGAAGAGCTGAATTAAGTCCCTGTCATAGTTTGAATGTTCAATATGGCTACTGTGATGTTTCAACCATTGCTAAGGTTGGAACTCAGGGATTCCACCTCTTCTCAGTTCTTGGTTAGATGCAACTGACCTCTAACTATTATTTGTTTTTAACTCCTTGATATTTTTTAAAGCTGTTTTGCTTTAAATGATGTCCATCATTTGCCCAGTGATCTCCTTGATTCCAGTTTCAAGTGTTTTTTTCTAAACATATCTTTGATATTATACTGACAAAGAAACGCATGTAGTCAAATAAAAATCTGCTCATATTACTTCCATAAAAAGAGAGAACCATTGACACAGTATAAGTGTTCTTTGGGATTAAGTTACTGAAGCTACCTGCTTTTATTTTTCGTACTTCATTTCTTGTCACTCTCTCCTTTACACCATACAATGCAGTAGTATTGACTTATGATTAGATCTCTGTTAACCAAGACTAACAATTAGTGATGAAATTTTAGAGAAGATAAGTAATAACAGAAAGTCACTGAAAATGCCAAATTAATTCAAAAGGTTATATATTAAAGATAAATGTATATAAAACATGTAGACATATCTAATTGTAAATTGTGTTGAAGTTAGCTTTTAAAATAATGCAAAATCAATCAGGAGCATGGTAAATCTACTTAACGGTCAACTACTTACAAAAGACTCATAGTTCAAAGATAGGCATTTCTGCATGTTCATAGTTCCTTACAAGTCTAGGTAACACAGTCACATACAGATCCATTATTTCTCCACTGCCACTTGACATTGCTACCCACTTAGGCAAATGGACTCTAGATGGTATTTAGGTAGCTAATCATGTGAGTGGAGCCAAACCTTTCAGTGATGCATATGTGCCAAAGGATGCTTTTGAGTCTGGAAATACTTGGATTGCTAACAGTATGAGGTAGCAACATATTTTCTTTAAAAATATATATGCAAGGTTAAAGCTCATTGAAAATAAGTACAAATTTAGGAGCAGGGTTTTAACCTAACAGTTAAGGTAGCACATCCAGCACCAGAATACCTGAGTTCTTTTCCCAGATCTGGCTCGTGACTTCAACATTGTAAACATTGTGGCAATGTTGAGGAGGCAGTGTTGCTGGCTAAATAATCGGGTTTCTGTTACCCATGTAGCACTTCAAAAGATCAGGACTGTATTCCCAAACCTGGCTTCAGTGCCAACTCAGCCCCAGATATTGTAGGCATTTTTTTAGGTTTTTAAAAAATATTTTTAATATTGTATACATAGCTGAGAGGGATGCATGCCCTCTCTCATTAAGGTGGTTAGGTCCAGGTAGAGGAAGGTGGGTGGGACATATGCTTCAGGTTTTTTTTCTCCTGTGTTCACAGGAGAGGAATGGGAAGGGGCCACTTCTTGCTATCAAACTATATCAGCTGGGCCCTGGCATGGTAGCCTAGCGGCTGAAGTCTTCTCCTGGAACGTGCCGGGACCCCATATGGTTGCTGGTTCTAATCCCTGCAGCCATGCCTCCCATTCGGCTCTCTGCTTGTGGCCTGGAAAAGCAATCAGGGACGGCTCAAAGCCTTGGGACCCTGCACCCGTGTGGGAGACCTGGGAAGAAGTTTCTGGTTACTGGCTTTGGATTGGCTCAGCTCCAGCTGTTGCGGCTGCCTGGGGAGTGAACCATCAGACACAAGATCTTCCTCTCTTTCTCTCTCTCTCTCATTCTCTCTCTCTCTCTCTCTCTCTCTCTCTCTCTCTCCCTCTATATATATATATATATATATATATATATATATATATATATATATATATCCGATTTTGCAATAAAAATAAGCAAATATTTAAATAAACTACATCAGCACCCAGGGATGGAAGATGATCATTAGATGATGACTTCAGGACACCCATGTGCGGAAGAGTGTTACGAGGATTTTGTTGAGTGATTTTGATAGTTCTGAGACATTGTTGGTTTCATTATGCCAGGACTGAGAATATCTTTCCAAGGTCTATTGATTGACCAAGTCCACCTCAGTGCATCTATAGACCAAGGAACATGTTGCAAAGTTTGGATAGAATTGTAAAACTTGTTCTGCTCTCCTTTATGAGGCAGTCAATGTCCCCTGATGGCCTAGATGAGGTAGTTGTCGTGTCCCCTGTGTGCATCTGGGCATGCTGTCCACTGCACAAGCATCAGGAATCAAGGAGACCTAGCCCTGATTTGCACTCCAAAGTTGGACAACACACCCTATGATTTTCCCTGTGGGCAGAGTCAGAGTGTAATGGCTTAGTTGGGGACGCCTCAAGAAATCTCGCCTGGTGTGACTTCAGACTTGACTTTAATGTGCAAAGGCAGTGCAGGGTCATTTGTGGTCTGTTAGCTGCACCAGACATCTCACATACTGGTGGATGCAGCTGCCTGGTCAGTTCTGCTCCAGCCTGTAACACATGAACCAGTGGGTGCTAGGACCCAGCCCAGCCAGCCTACCAAAATCCTTGTACTCCCCTGTACCAACTGGTGCCACAGTCTGGTCAGGATGGCTCCCAATAACTTGCATCAGGATTTCCCCAGCCTCTCTGCAGCTCAGCCCGGCACAGCCTATAGTCCATCTGGTTTAGTTCAGCCCAACCCCCCACCAGACCTGGCCCTAATGTATGCCAACAGGTGCCGCCATTCTGTCCAACCTGGCCCACCCACAGTCCTGATTCTTGTGCTCGCCAGCTATAGGTACAGCCTGGCAGGATAGCACCCTGACTTCCAATGCCAGTCATATTTCCAGACTCAGGTTTTGAGCCTGGTTGGCAAAGGGTACTATGGTCCAGCCTGACATAATTCATATTCAGTCCCAGCACTTGCCACCTGGTGCTGTGACCTAGTCTGGCAGGCCTATACTCATTCTAGCTCTTGTGTGTGTCAGTGGGTACAGCAGCCTACACCAGCCTGTCCTTCCCTGGTCACAGCCTTCATGCTTACCAGTGGAACCAGCACCCAGAAAGAGAAACCCTGAAGTTCCCCTACCAGGCTTGCTCCCAGCCCTGGATCTCACGTGTGCTAGCAGGTGCTGCTGCCCAGACTGACTTTGTCAGCCCCAACCCAGGCACTCACCACAGGGACTGTGACCTAGCCCTATTGGCCAATACCAATTCCAGCTTTCACTGATTGTTCTAAGAGCCTGACCCATCCCCAGATAAGGCTCTAATGTGACCTGATAGGTGTCGTGGCCAGGCTGGCCTGCCCCACATCCATTCTGGCTCTCAGGAACACCAGCAGGTCCTGGAGCCTAGTCCAGTCTGGGCTGCGCCCAGACACATCCAACATGCATGCCTTTTGGTGCAGCATGCATGGTCCACCCATAACCCTGGCTCTCATACTCTCTAGTCGGAGGTACAATCTATCAGAGGAGTCCCTAGAATTTCCTTATCAGGCCTGTTTTCAGCCTGACGGGTGCTTCAACCCAACCTGGCATAGCCCGCCGAGAGTCTCAGTTCTCACTGTTGAGTGTTGCAGACACTGTTCCATGTCTTGGCTCTCATGTATGTCAGTGGGTCTTACTGCCTGGTCCCAGACCTGGAACACACAGAGCTGCTAACTTACCTGGCCCGGCCCACTTGCATCCCCAGCAATTATGCTTCTCAGTGGGAAATGCAGCTTAGTAGGGGACATCCCCAAGTTCCTCTACTAGGCCTATTCCCAGACCTGGATATCATGTGTGCCAGCATGGAGAGCAGCCTTGCTTGGCATGGTTGGCCTCAGTCCAAGTTGGCAGTTGCTGCAGCCAGGTCCTACTCAGCTCACATGAGTGTCAGGTGGGTCCCTGTCAGGTGAGTTGTGTGGTTCAGCCTGGCTCAGCCTGTCAATGGTTCCAGCTCGTCACAATTTTCCTGCAGAATCAACCACCCAGAAACGGTTCACTTGTGTTCTGCTGGGTGCTATATGCATCCCCCCAAACCCCCTACTCTGACATTTGCAGGCAGGTAGGGTAGCCTAGCCCAGCCAGGCATGACCCTAGATCAAGCTTTTGCTAGCATCAGTGAGTGACAATGAAATGCTGTTTAGCCCAGCCCAGATTTCCCATGTGGGCAGGTGCTTTAGCTGAACCCAGACATGCCATCCAGTTTCTCCTCTCTAAATCACTCCATCTCAGCTCCCCTCACCTATCTGTGAGTGCAGTGGCCTGGTCAGTCAAAGACACCAGAAGTCATTTCTTCACTGTCAAATCTGCTTCTAGCTGCTTCCACTCTAATATGCCCCCAGACCCCCTTCCCTGACCAATCTGTAGCCCTTCACCTGGGAGCTGAAGTGGCAGGTCCTGTCCCAGTGTTTACTGTTCACTGCCTTCCCTACTTACAAGATAGCCTTCATGGAAAATACAAGATAAATAGATTTATAGGTAAGCATGTATATACATATATTTATCTAGAAGAGCTGTATAATGGAGCTTATACATGTTTACACACTTCATGGAGTACATCATGAAGTGGAGATACATTACAGTATACATCTCCAATTCTGAATAAAAGATGGATTCCCAATGAAACTGTTAAATATATCTTGACAATAGAAAGCTGGACTTTTTACCTTCGTTCTCTGTACTTACAATGCCAGGATTGACTTAAACAGAAGTATAGCAAATTCGTTACTGTTGTTGAGGGACTAAACTATTGTTACAATATAGGGGAAAACAGTGTGTGTGTGAGTGCTAGTGTGTGTAATTAGAGAGGGTAGAAGAGGAAATCCCTGAGCCTAAGGAACTGTATCATGAAAAATCAAGACTTAAAAAAAGAATAAGCAACTATACTGCAATAATTAACACAAATATGGCATTAGCCATGCCCAGAATGCCAGCTTGACTAGTTACAGAGCAACCTAGGCAGGTGCCTACAGCTGGGGTCATTTAAACAGTGAGCCAGTGGATAGGAGTGTACTCGCTCGCTTGCTCTCTTGCTCTCTTTGTCATACAAATACAAATCTTTTAAAAGTACACAATTACTTTGCTGTATGTTTTCATTTAATGTGATAATTACACTGAAAATATGTCATGTTAAAAAGGACAGAGAGAAATATGGGGGGAGAGGGAGGGAAGGAGGAAAGAGGAGTTAGATATCACTATACCTATAAAACTGTATCCATAACAATAATAAGTAAAAGTGGAAACAAAGTAAGAGGGAGCGAACGAGAGAGGGAGGATGGTAAGGTAGCAAGTGTCATTTTGGTCCTAAAGCTTTATGCATGCAATATGTGAGACTTGGTTGTTTTATACAAATAAAATTTAAAACATAGATACAGGAACAGGCAACACTGAAGTTCAAAACTATAAATGAAGGATAAACTGAAAGGATGATTTATTTATTTGCAAATCAAAACTACTGCTTTATTTTCAAACTAAACATTATAAATACCACAATCTGTAGCTCCTCAGAAAGTAATGGAAGATATCTCTTGAGACATATATATTGTAGCTCTGGAATAAACATAATAATTCAAAAAAAACTTTGCGTGTAGATTAATTGGGGGGTGGTTAAATAAACTCACACTTTACATTTCATTTTCCATGAACTTTTTCTGAAAAACCTTTATAACAAACTTAATATTTGGTTTTGACCCAAATACGTTAGAATTATACAATAATAATTAGTTAATCTACCAAATGGAATAGTCTCAATAATGTTTAAGATCACTTCATTTTTGACTAAACTTTACTTCTAGTGCTCTTAATGTGAACAGAAACTTTTTTGTAGATGACCTCATTGTTTCCAAACATGAAATGAAATAGAAATTACCCTCAAAGGAACCTGTTTCTCATCATTAAACATTTTCAAAGCACTCTGTCAAACCCCCCAGACAGCTCCACAGGAAGAGTCACACGGCTGTTTTGATCACTGGAAATACCACTAGAGACAATGACGCTTTCCAAGAAAATGCAATCATTTGAATATTTGGGTTTCTAGATCTAACTTTTAGATTGTCATTTATTCACTCATGTAATACCTGTTTTGCTGAGAACATGAAGTATAAATATTTTTAGTGCCTATATTCAAAATGGAAAAAATATATTCTGATTGTTGCCTTATTCTTAAACTATATAAAATAATAAGACCAATGTATATAAAATGCATATAAAATCAGGTTTTATAAAATTAAATATTGCTCTATATGGTGTCGGGAACATAAGCGATTCACATCACCTGTTAGCTAATAAGGACTATTATTTCATAATGAACAAGGGACTTTTGACACATTTTTAGACAGCAATGTTGGATTGCTTAACACACGTGAAGCAGTACCATCCAATATTTCTTTGAAATGGCATTATCCACTTGCATGTTCCCTAGGAATTCAGTATAATGCTGATGTGGATGTACATGAAAGGCAAAGGTTAGAGTACTGATAAAAATGCAAATATAATGTGACTTAAACTGCTACTGCAGACACTATTGCCTGTTTTCTAATACCTAATTTCCTTTGCTCTTTTTGAAATAAATCCTTTCAGTATTTTTCGGTCCCAGATATCCTTGCAACTGAATCAGGAAGGAAAGGAGTGCAAACTTTCCTTTCATGGTAGGCTTAAGGATCACTGCCCTAATCAGTACTTCTCTTTAAATGACTGGAATGAGAACATCCTGGTGACCTTGGACTGCTCATTTTGGAAAAAGACATTACATTCTGTGCTGAGAATGACAGGAAAATAAGAGAAAAGGCACCCGTGTTTCTGATCCATAACATCATACAACACCTGGAGTATTTTTATGTTCAGGTGGTTACAGCAAAAGCAAAACAAAACCAAAACCAAAAACAATTAATTTCTTCTTTTTTTGGTAATTATTTTGTTTTGATAATCATTACATAGTGGATTAGGGCACAAAGGGTCAAGGGCTACAGGAAAGTGGGTAAGACCATTATTTCCACATTATTATTATTATTATTGTTATTATTATTATTATTATTATTATCATCATTTTCTGTATCTGGGGTAAGGGGGGAGATAAAGGGAGAAGCCCTACCTAGCCTCCCACCCATCCCAGCTCCCTGATGTGGGGCATGCTCCGAGGGCACTGCTCAAGTGGTTTGGATAGTTCAACAGTTCTGAATTGCTGCCAACCTCACCATTCCAAGCACGATGAACTCTCTCCAGAATCCACTATCTGGCATCATTCACCCTAGAGTCTCTGTTTGCCCAGTTATTCTTTGCCAACACATGGCTGGGGTAGCTGATCAATTTGTTCTGTCCCCCATTCTCTGTTATGGTACCAGTTGTCCTCTGCAGGTTCCGATGGATCACCATATCCTCCACGTGCATTTGGATTTGCTCTCTACTGTTCTGTCACAGCCTCTGAAGAGGCTCAGATTTGACATATGCACTCCACGGTCAGACCATGGAACCTGCACTTCTCTTCATGGTTTAGGTCCTGAGATCAGCAGTTCAGTTGGAGGGATCCCCAGAGAAACTTTGTCTGAGGTAATCCCACACCTGATTCTTGTTTGTGCTTGTCAGTACAGGGTCTGGCACAGACCATTGCCCCAATCACCTTATGCATATGCTGGTGGTTGCAATTGCTGGCTCAGTTCTGTTTCCAGCCTTGTCTTCCACATGAACCAATGGGTGTTGCAGTCAAGCCTGATTCTGCCCAGCACTCGTTTGGCCTTCAGAAAACCAGTGGGAGCTGCAGACTAGTCATAACAACCTGCAGTGACCCCCACCAGGCCTGCTCCGCTCATGGTTCCCTTTCTTGCCAATATGTACTGCATACTGTTCCAGTCTGTCCCACCTCCCATTTAGCTCTCATACATGTCAATGGACATTGAAGGCTAGTTCAACCCAACTAGCCCCTCATGCTGGTGAGTGCCGTTCTGTCTAGCCACCCCTGCCCCAGTCTTGGTTTTCATGCTCTCCAGTGGGAGTGATAACCAAAGAGGGGATGGCCCACTATTTCCCTACTGGGCCATTCCCACTCCCAGAACATGCACTCTCCAGGTGGTTCTTCAGTTTAACTTGACAAAATCAGTCCCTAGTGCCAACATCTGCCAGCTGATGCTCTGGCAAAGCCTAACCATGCTTGCACCAGTTGGAACAGTCAGCCAATCTGGCTTTTCCCTGATCTAGCTCACATGAAACCCTCAGGTTTTGTAGCCCTGCCTGTTCTGGTCTGCCCCCATCCCAACTCATACTCTCCAGTGGGAGTGGCTGTCCAGCAGGGGAGCCCTTCACATCCCCCTACTGGCTTTGCACCTCCCCTCACTGGTTCTCATATGTGCTGGCTGTGTGCTGCAGCCCAGTCTGGCATGCCCCCCCTTTGCCTTGGCATTTTCCAGTGAGTGCTGTAATCTGGCCCGGCCCAGCCCACTCCCAATTCCAGCTGACACTGGTGAAGGTTACAGCCTACCCTAGTCCAGCATGTTCCAAATCCTAGCTGTAATGTGTACTGGTATGTGTTGCGACTGAATCTGGCCCAACCCACATTCTGTTCTGGTGCTCAGATTTGCCAGCAGGTGATGTGAACTGGTTAAGCCTGGTCTGCCCCCGACCTATACCAAATATGTACCAGTGGGTATTTTCCCAGGCCTGGTCTGTGCTGCTCCCTATCATGGTTCTTGTGCTTACCTGCAGGGACTATGTTCTGAGAAAGCAGTCTCTCAAGCTCCTCTATCAGAACCTTTCCCAATGCCAGATCTCGTGCATACTCATGGGTCCATGGGCCAGCTCTATTTAGTCCACCTCCTGTCCTAACAGGAACAGTGGCCTTTCTTGAGTGGCCTTGAACCCATTCTGGTTCTTAATGTTGGATGTTTCAGCCCAATCAAGGCTTGTCCATACCCAGACACAGCTCACACATGACTCAGTAGGGGCAGAGACCTAGCCTAGCACTTCCTAATCTACTCCAGTCTTCCAGAGCACCAGATGGTGCTGGAGTCTAGCCTGGCTTGGTGCACCCAGTCCTGGTCCACACTTGTGCCAAGGGAGATTGCAGCCATATCCAGAACAGAAAGCAACCCCCACTCTGGTCCCCACATTCACCAGTGGGAACCCCAACACAGCCAAGGTGTCCTGTTAGCTCCCCAACTGGGCCTGTTCCCAGTCTTGGATCACGTGCATTTCAGTGGTTGCTCTGACCCAGCTTGACATAGCTGGGAAGTATCAAAGCAAGTGTTTGAACTGATGTTTGGCAAATGCTACTGTTCACATTCTTTTTCTTACATATTCTTCCTTGGTTCATTTACTTATTAATGTCCTGGCTGCAATGTATAAAAATAAGAAATTAATTGCTCCCACCCCCATCTCTCACCATGACTGTGCTCTTTAATGGTGAGAGCCGCATGGTTCTTACATAGTAACTTAATGAATTTTATTTCAGGAAAGAATAAGTGATAGAATCAGCCAAGTGAAATTTTACTGAATCTGAAGTGACTTTTTAATAAATATAATCCATCTTTAAGCCATATACTTAATAACTCTAGCACTTTTAAATATTGCCTTTAGAAAACATTCTCACACATAGGTGGGTCTAGTATAAAATTCTCTATTGGTCCTTGAAGTTATTGTGCTTGGATTGTGTGAAAAGGCATTGTGAATGTGTTTTTGATAAAAATGTTTCCTTTGATGGTTTCATATAGCCAGATGTACAAGCTGTACACCTGTGGTCAAAGCACATAGGATACAATGATGTTTAGATCAAAAAGTGGAAAGAGCTTAGTCTCCGTGTTCTGGGTCTGTGGGAGAATCTAAGCAATGCCAATTTTGAGTTTAAAATTGATTCCTTTACTGTATTTGGATAAAAATAGTATGTAATACATGTACCTGAGTTACAGAAAGGGTTCAACGTAATGGGTTGCTTTTTGTTTTATCTATATTAAATTATGCTTTGGGTTTTTTTTCACTATTCTGGCTCCCTTTTCTTCTTTTAAGTCATAAAAATTTCTCAAAATAGAATATTAACAGCTTGATCTGGCTATAAGAAATTATAAGTGGCATAACATAATATTAAAAGATTTTACCATGAAGCAGATTTTAAAATTACAATCACACACAATTAAAATATCTGCATTTTGGTAGACTGATTAAATGTTTAATATGTGAGAACATTCATCTAGTCATACTATGTACTTTTAGAAACCCATTGATCTATTTAACATTGCTTCCAAAGATCACATAGTCTGTTATTCTTCAGCATGAAAATTTGGTTTTAAATTTATTCATCTGGACAGAATAAAATTTTTCTTTATATTAACTCCAGATACTGTTGAGTACTGCATTTCAAGCAAAATATTTTTACGTGGAAAACTACTGGGAGATGTCTACATATTCTTTTTAATTTACACTTCATGTAGGATTTGTAATGAATCCTTAAAAATAGTGAAAGGGTTATGGGAATGGGTCTAGAGACTGTTAGGCCAGGCATTTGTGTCTTTCAAAGTGCTCATGTATACATTCATTCACCTGAATAGTGGAGACTTTCGGATAATCTGGATTCTTTATTTGCTACACAACAAGCTGAGTAGATGTGAAGTTTTTCTGAGGCTAGGAGTGGGAGAACAGATATATGAACCTTGAGAGAGATGTTACAGACAGAGAAAAAAGGAAAAAATTAGGTCATGATTCCAGCCAAGAAAAAAATGCAAAGGAAAAATGGCATACACACACTGCAGAAGGTAAATGAAATAAAAGAGTGAGCCATTAGGAAAGCTGCCAATTCCCTTTCCCGGAGACCTTGAGGGAAGCATTTTGTCATGCCCAAAGACAAGTAACCTACCCAGCATCAAAGCTGAAAGTAAAAGATTGAATCTTAAACTGATTGAAACAATAGTGAAATAATTTTACATTTTGTTACTAAGTAATATATTCCCTGAAAAACACAAACTGTTTCACAAACCTGCAATACTACCAGGAATCTCATCTCATGTACGTTTTCCATCCAGTGGGATATATCTAATCTCTACCATGGTTGGCTCTAACATATGCACAGTCCCTGGAAGCTTGGAAAAGGAAAGGTAAATTCATCTTTCTAGTACCGATATTAAAATAGGTAGCATACCCTCTTGTAAAACTGATGACTGAATTGGCTGAATCTAATTTGTGTTCATGTATACAGCATTTTGTTTCAGATCTCTTTGTGGGTCTTACTATTTGAAAATGAGAAGCAATGTCTGTTGGAGTTTAATACCATACATAAATGATCATTTACAATGTGTCTTTGCTCTCTGAGTGTCTAGCTTCTATGTATATGCAAACTCATTTAACTTTCACAACAATGTTATGAAACATGCCCTAATAGAAACTCAACTTACTCATGTGAAAACTGAGGCAAAAACTGAGTTTAAATTATATGGTCCAGTCCTTTTAGAACTGCTGGTTTATCTTTCACAGTGTTGCTCTTATGTGTAGGTAACAATAGAAATGGTCTTTTTGCTGCACCTTAATTTTCTTTTTTTTTTTTTTTGCTGCTGAATATCGAAGAGATTTTCAGCATCGTTGTTGTACCTTTCTAGTTTGAAAATCCTTCCCCAAATATTGCTTCTAGTGACTCCTTCATGGTTGTAAATGCATGTTGTTTACTAACGGTGGTTCATTCTGTGCTGTTGAGGACCCGCCTTGGCTTTGCAGCTCTTGATTATGTCCTTTAGGTGTTTAATAAGGATTACAGGAGTATCCTACACTGGACTATAACTTGTAGCATTCTAGTGGGAATTAAACCAATGTTTCCATAAAAGGCACTTAACAGTGCCTGGCATGGAACAAAGACTAGACCAATGCCAGCTATTAAAGCTGCCATTGCTTGGCAGGCCTCAGCTGATCAAATTCTCCTTTCCTCTGTGGACCTTGTGTGTGTTAGTATTTAATACAACTCTGAATAAAAACATTACAGCCATCTTCTGTTGAGATATTTTTTTTTTACAACTAGGCTAGAGATAATGTGGGAAAACAATAAACAAGGATGCTTTAAGGGGGGAAAAAAAACCTCTGCAGCATCTTTTTCTGTTCTTTTCAATCAGTTCACTTGTTTCAAAGTGCACCCAATACAAAGTATTCAACTGTTAAAGAAACAACTAAAAACAACAAAAACACCGCCACCAACAAGTCTCTATTGCCTTCACTGCCAAACTCCCAGACTGGAATTGTCACTGGCAGCTAATTAACTTCATACTTTTCAAATGGTTTTGAAAAGTTTAAGGAGAAAGGAAGTCAGTTTATTTGGAACAAAGAAATTTAGGGCTTGGCAGTCAGTGTACTTGAAAAGGTATCTATGAAAGTACATCTACTGAGAGAACCTTGTTTAAAGCAACACAAAATAAACATTTTAAGGGCAGAAAGAGAAGAAAAGGCAATAAGGGCGTCTCCTCAACGTGCTTTGTTATTTGAGTTTTGCTGACAACAGACGCCTTTCAGCTGCTGGTTATAAATAGCTTCAAATTTTATTTTGAGCTTCAGTCTATTACAAGGAAAATTATTTAATATTCTGTACTCCCAGGCACCTTGGAACTTCTGTGTGCCACAAGACATACTCCTCATGTAATATGCCATGGCGGAGAATCAATGAGAAGATAATTTGTACGCCACATACAAGTGGACACAGTCATGAGGCAGAAGGACTGACTTAAGTTCGAAAAGCCCAGACACAGAATAAATAAGCGCCTTGGCAGTGGAGACTGAGACAGACATGAGTGCATGTGGATTTGGGAATGTGCTTCCCGGCCGGAAATCATTCAATTATCAAAATTCTTTTCCCCTGTGACTTACAAACAGAAACCTTGGCTTGTGCTCAAATGTTAAACATTAATGATGTTCTCCTGTTGTTTTAAGAAGCCAGGGAAGTCTGTGCTCTATGATAGCTATTTAAAAAGTGGCTGTGAGGGAACTTTGAATAGATTTTGGAAAAATATTGCCAGCAGTTTCCAGTTTTATTTTTCTAATAAGAAGGAAAGCATTTCTAGCTACTAGTAGCTTTAAGGTAAGTGATCCCTTGTATTTTTTTTTATGATGGTTAGGGGATTCATTCATCTTTATCAATAATATTTACTGCTGGCCTATATATTGGACCCCATAATAAACCCTAAGGTTTAAGAGTAAGGACAGAGGTTATGCTTAATTGTAGTAACATCCTACGGGGAAATACCAAGATAATGTAATGAAAAAGTAATTAAAAATTTTGGTATGAAACATGCAAAATAAAAACTAACAGAACGAATAATAAAATGCTTAAAATAAATCACAATCTTGGTGGGAGATTTGGGTTTTATTCTGATAGGAAGTCAGGAAAAGGTCTTACAGGACTATAACAATCTGACATGAAAAGGTCATTTTTAGTTATGAGTGAAAATGGGGGGGTTACCCAAAGGAATGGAAATGGGGAGATGAATTAAGCTTTTCCTTTAATGTTCTGGGAAAAGAAATGAGGATGGCTTGGTCTGAGGAGATTGCAAAACAAGTGAAAGAGAAAACTCAAGAAGTGTTTTGTAGAGTGAATGGGGCTTGCTGAGGAATTTGTTGTGGGGATTGAGAAGCATGTATTGTGGATGGCACCTAGATACCCAGCTTGTGTAACAGAGAATTTACTGAAGGTACAAAGAAATTAAGGGTTTGTGATAAAGAGAAGAGGAAAGGGTTCCATTTTTTTTTTAAAAAAGATTGTTTTTATTGGAAAGTTGGATATACAGAGAGGAGGAGAGACAGAGAGGAAGATCTTCTCTGTCTGATGGTTCACTCCCCAAGCGGCCGCAACAGCTGGAGCTGAGCCAATCCAAAGCCAGAAAGCCACGCTGGTGCAGGGTCCCAAGGCTTTGGTCCATCCTCAACTGCTTTCCCAGGCCACAAGTACGAATCTGGATGGGAAGCAGGGTCTCTGTGATTAGAACTGGCCCCCATATGGGACCCTGGCTAATTTAAGGTGAGGACTTCTTGCATCAACTGCCTTCCAGGGAAATTCTATCTATGACCTAATGACCTCCTACCAGAGCTTCCTCCACAATGTCATAATTAGATGAAGCCTCTATCTCTAATCCATCAATTAATGATATAATAACATGCTATGTTGAAGGTTAAACATTAGTGTGAGTTTGGGGAGCCAAATCCTATTTATTAACATCAGTAGAGTTGTGCTTCATTCCATGGGCATTATTGTACTCTAAGCTTGTAGTGAACACTATAGAAACATAGAAGCCAAAACATGAGGAACACTTAGGCTTTGAACAGAAAAATATTATCTAAATAAGAAGGTGGAGAAGTGACTGGCAAGGGTTGATATTAAGCCATGATGCATTAGCACTGGTTCCAGTTCCAGCTGCTTAGCTTATGTATTAGATCCCTATTAATTTACCAATAAGGTGTTTGGGACCCTAGAATTCACATGGGAGATTCACTTGTCATTCCTGCATCCTGCATTGGCCTGGCCCAACCCTGCATGTTACAGCTATTTGGGAAGTGAACCACTTGGTGGAAGATAACCTCCCTCTCTTTCTCCTTTTTGGGGAGATTTTAACTCAACTGAAAAAGAAAGGACTGACTGGTAAATTTGGGTAAAAAATAAGTTCATTTTTCTAATTAAGTCATTGAACGTTACAATAGCATTACTGAGAGCTTGGAATGTTGTAAGAATTTTTCCTACAAATTTTATCTTCATAAAATGTACCCCATTCTCAGAATTTGTCACAAAATATTCAGAAACCAGTTTTCAAGGAAAGTTATCCTGAAGTACCCAACAAAATTTGGAATGCATTTGTGTGTGTGTTATATTTCAATTTCAAAAATTATCATATAAAACAATGTGCATTGCAATAGTTTTGGTAATGGAACTATATTGGAAAAAGAAAAATAACTTGAATATTCATTACTTAATTATAATAAAAGTCAATGAAGTAGGATATATAAACCTAATGGGTTGTTTTAGTAAAAATGCAGAGAAAGGTTACATGTGTTAATCTGAATACCAAATACTTGGTATTCAGATTTTTATATATATATTCATATTTGGTATTCAGATTTTGCTATCATATTGTTCTATTTTAAGAAGTAAATAAAATGTATTCAAAAGGTTTGATAAATATAGAGAAAAATGCATCACATTGAATTAATGTAGAGCTCTTTAAAATTGTTGTCCCCAAATAGAAAATCTGGATATACCCACACAGGATGCACAGGAAAACAACTGGTATTGGTGGGTTAAGTAGCCACTCAAGACAATGGTATTTATATCAAAGTGCTCACTTGAGTCCTGGCTGTCCTTATCGTGCCCCAGTTCACTGCCAATGCACCTGGGAAAGTCCCAGATGCCATCGCAATTACCAAAAGCCCTGTCATTCTTGTTTGGAGACTCAGAGTTCTATGATCCCTTCTTGATTCCCACTGGAATTGCCCTATCTGTTGCAGCCATCTGAGGAGTGAACTAATGGCTGAAAGACCTGGCTCTTTATCCCTCCCCATCCCTATCATTCTACCTTTCAAATAAATAAACCTTTAAAAATAAAAGTACACAGGGAAGAATGCCATGTGAAGACAAAAGCAGAGGTTGGGATTATGTCATCATAATGCAAGTGATGCAAAAGATTGCTAGCAACGCTCAGAAGAGCACTTGCCTAAGACACTTGGAGGAAGCAAAGCCCTGGCCACACTGTGATCTTGCTTTCTCACTTCTGGAGCCATGCGGAACACACTTTTTTTTTTTTTGCTTTACTGTTACATCCATTTCCTAGTGTGTACTAACTTACTGTATTATCCCAAGGAAACAAATAAACCACATAAAGACAATTACAAAACAAACAATATATGTTCAGTATGCACTGGGTATTTGTGGTAAGTGAAAGTTTAGAATAAAAAGCTTCATCCAGATTCCTTATGATTCCACGGATATCATATATATATATATATATATATATATATATATATATATATATATATATATATATATATAAAATAGCCAAATGGATATCCAATTTGAATTTTTAATCACATGTATATAAATCATTAAATGCATATAACACAGAGGTACACAATCACATGATACAAAATCATTTTTCTTGTCCAGTGTGATATCCTAGTTGCTAAAGTTCTTGCCTTGCAAGCGCCAGAGTAGCACACGGGCACTGGTTCATGTCCCTTTTGTTCCACTTGCCTTCCAGGTCCCTGCTTGTAGCCTGGGAAAGCAGTAGAGGATGGCCCAAAGCCTTGGGATCCTGCACCCACATGGTAGACCCAGAGGAAGCTACTGGCTCCTGGCTTCAGATCAGCTTATCTCTAACCATTGCAGCTGCTTGGGGAGTGAAAAAGTGGACAGAAAATCTTTCTCTCTATCTCTCCTTCTCTCTGTAAAACCTGGTTTTCCAATAAAAAAATCTTTAAAAATAATTTTTCTGATTCAGTTTTTGATCCCCAATGAGATGTTATATGTTGAGTTGGTAAAGGGGTCTCTTGAAACCAAGGAGCTGGCATATAGGACTCAGCTGACATTACAAGTATTATATTCTGTGTTTTATAAACAGAAAAACACATTCAGATTTGTTTATATTCTGTGCAGAAATAAGCTTAATATTTGTTTCTGTCTATGGGGCACAAAACCCCATTGTTTTCCATACAAATCGTATCAGTCTGAAGATCCAAAAAAATTGTTTTAATAATTCCCTATATATTTTAATAATTCACATGAGTGTTAAAGTATCCAGCCAGATAGAGTCAGAATGATACTTGTTTGGTAACTCTGCTGCACACCAGCTCCAGATGTGCTAATAGAAGACCCTGGGGAAAGATTCCAATAATCTGGACATTTAGAGAGACTCTGCAAGGAAAACATACTGTTGAATGAATGGCAGGCTATCATCTTCTCTTACCAGAGCATATTGCAGTTTATACAGTACCATGTTTCAGTTCACCGACCAACATTTTAAAACCAATGGCACTAAGTATGTGTGAAGGAGCTGTTGTGCCTTGGTACCTTGCTAGGTTTCAGGCTGCCTTTGGCTTGGTGACAAAATAATGAGTTGCTTACTTAGGTTCCTGTACCTCAGATGTCCTAAAATATGTGCAGGAATTCTTCCATGAGATTTGGATCAAGAACAGACAAAAACTGCACTAAGAACAATAGGCACATGACAAACAAAACAAAGAGTTACGTTGATCTTGGGGCTAGATGTTTGTAAAGTATGAAATTCTCACAAAGTCCAAATATTGAATGAAGAAAAGCAAAAAAGGATGAATTGATAGTATATTTGATGCTATAGGACCGAGAACTTCTTCTTCAGTTTCCTATAATAATGAGCATAACTCACTGAATTGATTGAACACACGTTCAATCCATATGGATTTTACTGTGACTGTACAGTAATTCCATGATTGTCATTTGTATAATTATGTGGCTTCAGTTGCAACATGTTTTAACTTTCCTACAATTAAATTTCCTGATGTGTCTTATGTGGAGTACTTCTCTACTTCGTGAGAAGGCTCTGAAGAAGTTCATATTTTATTTATTTTCAGTGAAAAAAAACTCCTTTTACTCTAATATAGTTTTTAAAGTTGGAAAATCATCACAATGTATGCACAGGCTGACTACATATGCAGTGAATGTGGGAAGAAATCTTCTTGGAAGGACCGGTCATTTAACCAGAGCAGAGTTCACAGAGAAGATCTCTGTTCTCAGAGAAAGGGATCAATAGCATTATCCAAGATGTAGGCAGTAATTGATTCTTTTTATATCAGTCCATTTTAACCCTAATTATAACATTTATGAAATAGAAATTCATGTTTGTCTCCCTGCCTTCATTTAGATGCTCAGTCTTTTCAGTATATGTTTGTATTCCTCAACATATTTTCATTTCTCCAATATTCTAGTAAGATCTTTGTGCCCCACAAAATGGAAATACACACACACACACACACACACACACACACACACACACACACACTTGACCAATAACATGACTGCAATCACAAAAGATGAGCATAACGAGAAAACAGAGATATTTTTTGGAAATCAGGAGAGGGAAATTGAGAATTAGTATGCATTTTTGATTTGAACTGTAAGACCATTTTATCAAAGTGGCAATACACTAGACTAAAGATTATTTTGAAAAACCAGTTCTTCTATTAACTGTGGGGTTAATATCTGACTATCTCTAAGAGGATATAAGTTTGTCATATTAGGGCCTGGCGTGGTAGTGTATCAGCTAAAATCCTCTCCTTGCATGATCCCATATGGGCACCAGTTTGTGTCCCAGCTGCTCCACTTCCCTTCCTGCTCCCTGCTTGTGGTCTGGGAAAGCAGTCAAGGATGGCCCAAAACCTGGGACCCAGAAGAAATTCCTGGCTCCTGGCTCTACATCAGCCATTATGGCCACTTGGGGAGTGAATCAGTGGACAGATCTTCCTTTCTGTCTCTCCTCCTTTCTTTATATCTGACTTTCCAATAAAATAAATAAATCTTTTAAAAAGTTTGTCATATTCAAAAGTGAAATCTATAAAAAAATTTTCAGTTTATGTTCTCTGTGGTGATTTCTGGGCTCAGGATCATACTTAGCATATTCTAGTAATCTTATAAATATTTGTTGAGTAAGTGAATGACTAAGCAACACATAAAACAACTGGTCCAAAATAAATAAATAAAATTTCAACATATTAACTTAAATTGGAATTGAAGAAAAGAGCCTTCTATGTTTCTTATGCAATACTATCTATCCACTTATAAAAGTAAAGAAATCCATATTCATTTAACTTGTGTATCAGACATATAAAAGCTGCACAACGTTTTTTCTTCCTTCATTACTCCAATATTTGTAACCTAAAATGAAATTTAACCTTAAGACTCATGGTTATATAGCTGATTTTAGTAATATGTGAAGTAATTTACGGAATCAACATATGATGGCTACCATATGCAATCTATTTGTATTGTCAGTGAAATAGTATTTATGTAAACCAAGACATTCTTCTGCATCTTAATTGTTAGTGGTACTTTATTTTCCTGCTTACTTAATAAAAAATAAAATGTTTCTCTGTACACACACATATATATGTACATATAGTTTTGTAGTAATACATGAAGAAATAATTTAGTAGGTAAAATTTCAAATCAAAACTGCACATGTCAAGTACGAATCACCTGCTAGCTTCCTCCCCAACAGTTAATCCCACCTCCTGGGTTGCACACAAGCTGGCAGCAGGAGGAAGTACATTAAGCATAGTACTGCTGCCTAAGCGTAGCAGCATCTGCCTCAAAGCTGTGTGGGGATGGAATTTGGATCTGGTCCTCAGGAAGAGCTGTTCACTTGGAGTACCAGAGAGGCATACAATTTAGCTTGAGGGTTCCTCTTAGAATTGCAACACATAATTTGGTACAAGTGGCAAAAAATGAAGTATTTTTTGGCACACTAGAACTCAAGTCTGGATATAAAATTCAGACACACACTTTTCATTCAAATACTGTTTTCTCCTTGTTAGTTTTTGAATCATGGTGATAGAAAATGCTTAAGAATAGGGATTCTTCCAGCTACATATTTAAAGAATGATTTTCTGGATTTCCTGTTAGAACTCTGTGGAAAATAAAACAATATTTCTCTGTCTCCTCTTTGGTTCTAATTAGAAGAGCCACCCTTTCCTTTAAGTCTGTAGACACATGGCACATGTGTTCATTACTAAGTACACATTTTTAAGCAGCTTCAGTAGACAAGGCTTGGGCGCATAATTAATGGAAAGAGGCTGACCATGTTAACCCAGTTGCTTAAAACCAATGTAAACTGGCTACAGGTTAATGTTAACAATCATCACGTATTTATGATTGAAAGACTAAATCCTCATTGAATGCTGAGTGAAGAAAAATAAGAAGACAAACATCACCTTTCTGACATTTGGGATAGAACTTTCATAAACAAGGATGAAAGGGTGCAACCTAAGAGAATACTATTTGGAGTTGGCTTTACCATAAGTTTATGAACTCACATAAATTTTGTCATCAAGATGTGGGATGAACTCAGACCAAGACTTGAATTTGTGAAATGTCTTACAAATTGTAAAGTGCTTTCCATTCAATCACTTTCTGTGATTTTTAAGTTTGTGGTAATTTAGCAAGAAATGGAAGGCAGAAGTAAGAATTGTGCTTTAAAAAGAGGAAATGGAGACTCTGTGCCTTAAGTAAGTGTTCCAGTCTATTGTATGGCAACTTAATGTGTACATTCTGCTGTTCACTTAACTAGGGAATGAGCTTGAATGCCTTAATTATCTAAATCTTTAGATTTGAATTTGAAACTTGGTACATGTTATTCAGCAGTTTTGGTTAAATCATTAGTATACCTAGACAAAATGCTAGTTAGTAGACACAACAGAGTTTTCTCACAAATATTTGATGTCTTTACAAATTACAGCTTTAAGATCTGATGGGAGAAGATCTTTGCACACGACATAGGTGATAGAGGGCTGATCTCCAGAATATACAAAGAGCTACAAAACAACCAAAATGTCAAAACAAACAAGCCACTCAAGAAATGGGCACGGGAAATGGGCAAACACTTCACAAAGGAACAAACCCAAATGGCAAATAAACATATGAAAAAATGCTCAAGTTCCCTGGCAATAAGGGAAATCCAAATTAAAACATCAATGAGGTACCACCTAACGCCAGTAAGACTGGCCCACATGAATAAAAGCACCAACAACACTTGTTGGCGAGGTTGCGGGGAAAAGGGATCCCTACTCCACTGCTGGTGGGGCTGCAGGATGGTACAGCCTCTATGGAAATCAGTATGGAGAATATTCAAACAACTCAAATTCAACATACCGTATGATCCAGCAATAGCACTCCTAGGAATATATCCAGAACAATTGTTTTATGAGAAACCAACATGCACTCCTATGCTCATAGCAGCACAATCAGTAATTGCAAAAACATGGAAGCAACCAAAATGCCCATCAACAGAGGATTGGATAAGAAAGCTATGGTTCATCTACTCCATGGAATACTACTCAGCTATTAAAAAAAACAAAATGCAGTTCTTTGTGGCTAAATGGGCCAAACTGGAAACCATAATGCTAAGGGAAATGAGCCAATCCCAAAAGGTTAAATACCACATGTTTGCCTTAATTTAAGATGATATGATGTTATGTATAACATGTTATGTTTTGAATGTTATATGTTGTGTATAAACTAAATTGAAGTATAGGTGAGGTGGTCACAGAAGGTGGCTGGGAACTCGTATTTACTTTCAACATGTTGGTTACTCATTACTATGTCAATTAATTCCATAATGATGTAAATTTTTGCTGATGGTATGATGGAGCTTTCAATTGACTGGGATAATACTCTGCTAGCTCTGTCTTCAGACCAGAGAGGGTATACCTAAGAAGACGTTGAACTTGACTGGACAATAAGATGCTGGACTCTATGTTTGGTGTATGCTTGCAATGGGGGAATCTCAACTGAACTTGAACTGTGGTTATGCAACAAGGTGGAGGAATCCACCATGGTGGGAGGGTTTGGGGAGGGGTGGGAGAACCCAAGTATCTATGTAACTGTGTCACATAATACAATGTAATTAATGAAGTTAAATAATAATAATAAAAAAAAAGATCTGTTGTCTGTCACTTTAAAGAAAGTAAGTTTGACATTGTAACTTTACAGCAATCCTGGAGAAATAACCCATTAATAAAAAAATTGATTGAAGCTCGGTGAAACAGAATGTGTTTGTTGAAGCATATTTTAGACTATTGGCATGAGAATTTTGGAAATGGTTGAACTAGAATGCGAGCTTGAAGTTTGTACTCATAATTACTTTCTATTTAGCTCTAGTACATGACATAGAAAGAAGGATTTATCACACTTTCAGCAACAGAAAATCCTGTCCTAAAGAGCTTCTTTCTCAGTTGCTAAAGGTATTTAGTAGAACTCAAAATCACAAATTAGCAGATCAAGAAATAATCTTAAGAGCTGGAACTGCCACTCTCCAGTCAGCCAGCAAATGTCGGCAAAGAATCCTGGCTGTGCAATGGAAGTCTCTTCATCTTCTAGCCAAGTTCATCTAATCTGGCAAAGCACAATGCCTTTTATTATTATTATAAAACTGCTGCAGTTTACAGAGGTTGTTCACATTCCATTAACTCATTTGATACCACAATGATCATTTGAAGTCTGCAAAAGTCTTAGAAAAACAGAAAAGAGACTCAAAATAATCAAGCTGACTTCCCCAAGGTCACCTCATAAGGCTGTTGTTGAATTTATTTTGGAACAGTTTTCTTTACTCTTTATGCTATAGCATGAAACACTTGTATCTTCCCTTACTCCCTGGGGTGCCAATCAGAGGTATTCTGTTAAATCAAATATGATGACATGAACAAGAATTTAGGGGAAGGAGGTAGGCATGAAAGAATCAGACCTGTGCCTTACTGATGTTAAAATATCTGACTCAAATAAGTAGCTTGGTTCAGAATAAGACATAAGTAGTCAGATACTAGAGGGTTTTTTTTTAGCCTTTGAGTTTTTTCAGTGCAGTAGAACTGTTTCCATTTTCCAACATCTTCCAACATTTACCTATAAAAACATTAACCAGATGCTCACTTAATTGGAAAGAGTACAGATTTTTTTTGCCTCTTTCTGCATATTCAGTTTTACTCTCCAGCTTTTTCTTCTTATACTTACAACTGACCATTTGTACTGATTGGGCATTGCTACTGCTATTACCATTGCTTAACACTTACACGCTGTTAACTACTTTCTCCCCTGACTCCTGAACACACAAGCAAATATGTTTTTGCATTTTAAAATTAGCAAAAAGCATACATGTGATCATGATTACTGGCAGATTGATAGCTACTCCTTTTAAAATCTGGAAATACAATTTTGTTCTTGTTCTGCTTTTCCTTTCAGCCCATCATAATCTGTATTAGGGATGTTATATATGCACATATACAAATATAAGAATATGAATAAACATAATGGGTATTATATATATGAATACATGTTCATATTCTCAAAATCATTTAATAATTTATTGTTGGATAGCAAAGATGGTGCTGGCTAACACTTTAATTTAATGCTGTCTATACCAATATTTGCATGTTGTGTGTCAAGTCACAGTGGCACTGAGGGGGAAGCAGCGTCATTGCGAATTCCTCTATATCAATCACCACCGGGGCTCAAAATACAGTTTGAGATTCAATTATTCAACTCCTCAGAGTCATGTTTAATCTCTTAAATATTCTATTTCCTTGGGGAGACACAAACACAGATGAGCACAGAGTTTGTCATTTCAAAATGTCAAAGATCGGCCCGCAAAATAAAATTCTTCCTTTGACAAGAACAGACACTTTTCTATTTGCAATGGAGTTACAGTCAAAGAAATCTCACTATAAGCTGAACTGTATTTATTACAAATAGTCTTTTTGACATCCTTGTTTTGCAAGAGAGCACATGGTTGGGTATTGGTTGTTTTCTTGCATGACAGCTTGGCTGACTTCTCAGCATCATAAGACAGGCCCATCTTGCACATTGCTAGCCAGGGAAAATATTAAAATTTGAAGCACAGTTTCTACCAAATCTGTATCCTTTTGCTCCATGGCAAAGTTGAAAATTCCAAAGGTTAATTATCCTAAGACAGATATAGTTCATATATGTTTTACAAAATGATAAAACAATTTATTACAATTAGAGATTGCTGCAATGATTAGGCTTACACTCAAAACTGCATTAAGAAAAAAAAACTGCGTTCAAAATGTGTGTATAGCTTAGCAGATAAGACACCTCCATTCCACATTGGAATTCCTGGGTAGATAGATGTGATATTTCAAGTAATTGCCTTCTGCCATCTACATGGGAAACTCGGATTGCATTTCCAGCTCCTGGTTTTGATGCTGGCCAATGCTTAGCTGTTTCAGGCAGTTGCACAATGAAGCAGAAGTGAGAACACTTTGTCTCTTTTTTCTGCCTCTCAAACAAATGTAAAATTACTGTGTCTATCACGGCTACATTTTATAACATTCATGTCAGAATGTGATATTTTTAAGATATGCCATAGGGCTTGGTGTGGTAGCCTAGTGGTTAAAGTCTTCGCCTTGAATGCAAAGGGATTCCATGTGGGCTCCAGTTCTAACTCCAAAGGCCCTACTTCCCACCCACCTTCTCCTCCTATTTTCTGGAATGTGCCCTCTCTACTTCACCCTGGTTGATGATTTTCTGTTTAAACATGTCCTTATCCTATTCCAGCATCTTAATTCTCAAAGTATTGCCTCTTAAGGGGTGTATTTTAAAACTTACTGAAGTCCTTTTCTGTTAGAAATGAGAAGTTTGTACGTTTATATTTTAGCTCCATATTATCATAGACTCCTCTCCACACCCATAAAGTAAAATTTTCAGAAAAAAAACCTGAAAAACAAAGGTAGTTTGGCAGATAATTTTAATATTCCCAACATTGGTGTAAGAATCTGTCAGACTGAGCTTTTGAGAAAACTTACATGCCCAGGGTCGCTTTTCTGATCTGTATTTCATATATGATGAAGGGAAAATAAATTTTGTTACTTGAAATATTTGTCTTGTTATTTTTTTTAAGATTTATTTATTTTTATTGGAAAGGCAGATCTACAGACAGAAGGAGAAACACAGAAAAAAGATCTTCCATTTGCTGGCTCACTCCCCAGTTGGCCGCAATGGCCATAGTTGAGCTGATCTGAAGTCAGGAGCCAGAAGCCTCTTCCAGGTTTCCTACATGAGTAGAGGGTCCCAAGGCCTTGAGTCATTCTCTACTGTTCTCCCACATCACAAGTAGGAAACTGATGGGAAATGGAGCAGCTGGGATCACAAACCAGTGCCCAAATGGGATCCCTACATTTGCAAGTTGTGGATTTATCTACTAGGCCATCTTGCTGTGCCCGAAACACTTGTCTGAAGACCATTTGTTCCTGTATCAAGTAATTTATTCCTTTGAAAAAGTTTTCCAGGTGAGAGATGAAGTGATTGAACTGGGCTGATGTAGTGGGAAATTCTGTGACAGGGTGAGAAGATATTTTGTAAATAGAATTAACGATGTTTAATTATTAGAAGTTGCTTATTAAAAAATTAAAAAACTGTTTTTAAAACTGTTTCATGTGAAAATCCTTTTCTTAATACAAAATGAAACCATATACTTTTTAAATTTATACGTAAATGATAAAGTGATGAGGAATTACTAGAACACATTACATTTGCTTACCAAATTGGAAATCCCATGGTATACTCTTACACATTATTTTGGGGCCAACATGGTGGCATAACAAGCCAATCCTTCTCCTGCTGGTGCCAACATCCCATATGGATGCCAGTTTTTATCCTTGCTGCTCTTTTTCTGATCTATCTTCAGGTATGGTCTGGGAAAACAACAGAGGATGGAGCAAGTCCTTGGGCAACTTGCCCCATGTGTCAGACCTGAAAGAAGCTCCTGGCTGTAGCTTTTGCTTCCATCTGGGGAGTGAACCAGTGCATGGAAGAGCTCTCACTCTGTAGCTGTGACTTTCCAACTAAAATAAATATAATCTTTAAATTAAAAAAGAAACACACTTCCTTTATTTTTCTTCTCCCCTCTCCAACCCTCCCCTGATAGGTCTGGGTTGGGAGAACTCCTAATACAAATGAAAGTAACTATTTGGAACAGCCAAACTTGATCCAGAAATGTCCACTGAGGATAGAAAAGATTATCCAGCATGAGTGAATGCTTTTAATTACATTTTAAGATTTAAACAGTCACTTAATAGTGTCAAGAAATTACATTTTGTTTTCCCAAAAGGGTTGCTATCATACCCTCATGCCAGTTATTTTGTATTTTTACTTTTTTTTTCAATTTTTCTTACAACTACTTTCAATCAGCATTCTCTTGACATCATTTTTAACTTTTTGGGAAAATAGAAACCATCAATTGGATAACACCTTACTTTTCTTTAAATCAAATCACTACTTATTATTTCAACTTCTTCATACTTCTTCCGATCAGTATATAATAAAGGCACCTCTGGATAGCAAAGATCTATGCTTCCAACTTGTGTGAATTTCATTATTATTTTTTTTATGTACTTTGCTCTTCTGCTATTTTACTGTTTCTGCCAACATATATCTTCCTGTTTCCTGACTTTCTTGATTCTTATTTTTTTTCCTTTTCCTCACTTTCCCATACCTCCAATATTGCAAGTAATGAATATTCTCAAGCGTTTAATCTAAAAAAGACAGCTAATGACACTGCATCTAAACTACTCCAAAACATTAATGATCTTTACTATTTCTCCAACTCCATATCCTAATATTTATCATGCTACTTCATTTCCACCACCCAAATTCTTAAAAAAATTCATGCACTTCTTATTCTCAAGTAATGTTATAATTTTAATATGATATATCTCTATTATATATGAAGACATTTAAACCTCCAAAACATAAGTTAATATTGTACAACTAATCAAGTATAAACATAATCAAATTATGATGTTTAGGAGGTGAGCCCACACGAGGCTGTCTCTCTCTCTCTCTCTTTTTTTTTTTTTTTTTTTTTTTTTTTGCTGCTGTTGGCAGTCAAGATTACATTCTCAATACAAGGGCTGTTATAACAGCTTTTGTTTGGACCCACTTTGCTTCCGGCTGACCGCATGAATCTTCTGTCATGTGTGCTCAACCAGCTGCCATGGCAGCTACTACATATATCCTGCATTGATACTATTCAGACTTTTAAACTCCAAAATTGTGAGCTAACTATGTATTAGGCATTTGTTACAGTAAGAACATGCTAACCAATACAGCATCTTTGTCCAGAAAGCTGTGACAAAATCTTCATTGGCTGGAAAGCTTCCACCCCTGCTCTATTGTGCCAGGAGTTGAATTTCCTGACTTTAGCTACAATCTTTCTATAATCCATTTTTTGTTATTTGATTATGAATAAACTATTCTGGGCATGTTTTCAATTCACTTGGATTTAGCAATCTTGCTAGATTTTTTTCTCCATTTTGTATCTGTTATTCTTTCTAAGTGGAATTCTTAGCTCTCACCTCAATCTTTTACATGCATGATAGTACTGATTTTATATATATGGTTCATCAAAAACTTTCTCTGGTTGGATTTTGTCAGCATTTGCTATTTTTATCATTAATAATGACAAAAATACATTTTTCAAGTTCTTCAAAGTTATAAAAGAATGTTTTTATCATCAAAAATAGTTCTAAAGGATGGTTATACTCTAAAAGACTAAACGTAAGGCAGAGAAATACATAAGAAAAATATGTGTTCATCATTATTTATAGTCCTAGACCTAATTTAGTAAACTCACCACTCATAGGGATGCTCTAAAACTAACGTTGCTATTGAAACCTCAGAGTTGAGCCCATTCTAGAACAAAATTCTAGAAATGGTCTCTTCTTAAAATAGGGACAATTTATATGATGCTCTAGTTTTCAGAAGTTGAGCAATTTACTTACTTATTTGAAAGGGAAGGTGACAGAAAGTGATAGAGGAAGAAGAGGGAGAGGGAGGAAAAGAGCAAAGGCAAGCTAGGTAGCAAGCAAGCAGTGAGGAAAGATCTTCCATTTGCTGCTTTAAGACAGATAGATCTGTCTGCTGCCTCACTCTCCAAATTGCCCCAGTCCCAAGGGCTGGATCATACTGGGAGCCAAAACAACATGCAGACCTCACATGTATGATAGGGATCCAGCAAGATGACCATCATCCAGCGACTTTCTGGACACACTGCATAAAACTACATCAGAAGTAGAGAAGCCTGCTTTGCAAGTTTAACTCACTTCATCATCATGCCAGCTCAGAAGTTTTTATCTATTTACTTGTTGTAGTAAGATTAAAAACCAACACCTCAGGTGTTATTAACTTGCCCTAGGCCCTGCAATATTTTACTGCTTATGTTGAGGCCATTATGATGCTGAGGTAGTGAAGTGGCTAAAATGGTTGAGATTGATGAGAGAGTGAGAGCATGATGTTGGTAATTCTGTGCCGTAAACCAATCTGCTTTTGCCATTGTTCTGTTGAATCTGCTAAAAGTCTTGTTCAAAAAGACTGATTTTGCTTGAGAATAATGCCATTTAGAAAACTGAATCGATGTTCAAATTCATTTGGCACAATGTGAAAAACAGATTTTAGGTTAATTTAGGTGAATGGTATGTTTCTTTTTTCCCACTGTAATTAATTAATTCTTTAAAAAATATGTACTTATTGGGCCCGGCGGTGTGGCCTAGTGGCTAAAATCCTCGCCTTGAACTCACTGGGATCCCATATGGATGCCGGTTCTAATCCCGGCAGCTCCACTTCCCATCCAGCTCCCTGCTTGTGGCCTGGGAAAGCAGTTGAGGACGGCCCAAAGCTTTGGGACCCTGCACCTGTGTGGGAGACCTGGAAAAGGTTCCAGGTTCCCAACATCGGATTGGCATGCACCGGCCCGTTGCGGCTCACTTGGGGAGTGAAAACATCGGATGGAAGATCTTCCTCTCTGTCTCTCCTCCTCTCTGTATATATGGCTTCCCAATAATAATAAATCTTTAAAAAAATATGTACTTATTTATTTTATTATTCTATGATACAGTTCCATAGGCTCCAGGATTTCCCTTCCCACCTCCCCAAGTTTCTGCTACCTCCAGTTTCCCCCATGCCATCACCATAGTATAGTCCTTCACAATCAGTCACAAGTCCTTAATTCTGTGATTTAAATATATCCTGACATTGTAGACATGGACCATGACAGAGAGTCCAGCAGCTCATTGTCCAGATATATTAAACAGTTTCACTGGGAACCCAGCTTCGTTTGAAAGTAAAGATGCACACTGCATTGAATTTTCACCTCTGTATGTCATAGTCTCTGCTACACAGTTAATATTCGTCTCCTTAAATGAAAAGCCATAAAACAAAATGAACAACAAACAGAAAAATAGAGAATTTACAACATGAAGTTAAATAATATGCCACTGAATGACCAATGTGTTGCTGAAGAACCTAAAAAGAAAATCAAAGTCCTTCCTGAAGCAAACAATGCTACTGTGTGACCTATGAGTCAGTGAGGAAATCAACAAGAAAAACAAAAACTTATTTTGAATGAATGAAAATAAAAACAAACATACCAACCCCCCTTTGTGATGTAGCAAAAACAGTATTGAAAGGGCTCTTGATCTCGTGTTTTGCATTAAGGTTGCTTTATATCAGAAAGAACATATTTTCTAATCATTTAGTGTCTATGAACTGCTAATCTATGGACATTGCCAAGCTTTTTCCTGTAAACAATTGTGTGCCAAGAACAATAACCACAAGTGCATTGTGGCAAGGCTCCTCTCTCCTTCACCCAATTGAAGATAAATAACAAGATGTTTATCATCAAATTCCTCATCTTACTGGTCTTTTCCCTGTGAAGGTTAATATCTCAAAATCTGGATCCAAACAGTCTAAACTTGAACAAAACCATCACAAACAATACCATGCTTTTCTTCTACAGGCTTGAAAGTGGATTAAGATGGTTTGAAAGGCCAGCCTTCCTTCCTTATCTCCAAAGTAAAAATATTCGCATTTAAATGATATGTTCTGCTTCTTTCTGTGTCTTTTATCTTTCTATGGCTTTCAATGACAATACGTACCGTGTGACTTGGCCATATCAGCCTGTTTGATGATGTTTGTTTGTACAGCTTCATTTCTCCTTTCACTGCATCATCTTGGTTCCATAATTACCTTTTGTCCTTAAACTCACATTCAGCTGTGGGTTAAAGTGCCATCTTATTTTTGTTCACCGTAATGTATTCTGGAAGTAGTTGCATTGGACACTGTGCTGTACCTGTTTCGTTGGGAGCATAGGTATTCCCATAGACAAACTACTCCAATAATCTCTTGCATGGATGGGCATGACTCTGCTTGACTGATAATATCAGTAATATCCCTGTTACACTTGTAGGCAGAATTGCTACATTTCACATGAGTTCTGGGTATAGGTCAAATGGATATGAGTCTTAGACTGAAATAGCTAAATTTAACTCACCAAAGTTTGTCATACTATAATTTTGGAATTTCTATGTCTCAGATCATAGTATAATGTGGTGCAATATTATCCTTTAAATTTAAGTGACAACAGCTTTTCTGTTGTTCTGGAACACTGTCCTGATTCAAGAGGGTTGCACATGTTCAGTACTACTCTAGGTGATCACTGGGAGATATATTTTGTTTGCTTAATGTGATAAAGCAAATATATGCAGAGCCTGACATCTATAATAAAACTCAACATATATTTGTGCTTAGAATGTTTATATTTTCTGAGCTGCATGTTACCTCAGTGAAGAATATAGTATTAAAATGTGAAGGTTGAGACCATTCAGCATAGCACTTAAGATGTCTACATCCCACACCACTGGGCCTGGGTTTGATTCCTGTCTCCAGCTCTGGATTCCAGATTCCCAGTAAAGCAGACTCTGTGAGGCAGTGGTGAGGGCTTCGGACAGCCATGCAGTGGACAGGGATTGAGCTAGGGACATGGTCAGGGATTCACTCCCCTTCCTTTATAGCAATGGGAAGCAAAGTAGCAATGGGAAGCACCTTCTGTCTGTATGATGCTTCAGTGAAAAAAGAAAACTAAAAATGAAGGGTAATATAAGTTTACTATATTGCACATTTCTGTAAGGGTAGGATTATGGCTTACTCATTTTGAGTATTTTAAGAATTTAGCACTTTGTCCATCAGATTAAGCCTAAAACCTAAACAAATGAATCAATGAATGAGATTTGTTTTACTTATGACCTATAACTTCTTTCCCATTTTCCTTTAAACTTCCTTTGTTTAGCTTCCTTTGTTCTACACAGAATTTTGGGGTGGAAAGGGAGATATATGAGGTTTTTTAAAAAGTTCATAGGGAAAATATTAGAAGTTTATTTTGTACAAAAAATTTATGAAGCGCATGTAAAATTCTTCACAGCACACATTTTCCATGGACTTGTGGAAGACCCTGTGGATGTATCACAACAGAGGCTGGGTACAGTGCTGTAGCCTAGTGGCTAAAATTCTCACCTTACATGCACCAGAATCCCATATGGGCACCAGTCCATGCCCTGGCTACTCTACTTCCCTTCCAGCTCCCTTCTTGTGGTCTGGAAAAGCAGCAGAAGATGGCCCACAGCCTTGGACCCTGCACCCACTTGGGAGACCCAGAAAAAGCTCCTGGCTTCCGGCTTTGGATTGGCTTAGCTCCAGTTGTTGTGGGGAGTGACCCAGTGGATGGAAAATCTTTTTCTGTCTCTCATTCTCTTTGTGTCTGACTTCCCAATAAAAATAAATAAATCTTAAACAAGATAGAATGGCTTCATTTATGAGAGATTAATATCAGCCAAGCTGTGGCTCTGAAAACATTGATAGCTCATACATTTAGAGAGGCTTTCTGTTTGTACATCTTTACTTTAGTGAAGATGAGAATCAAGATTTTGCTGAAAATTAAAAATGTATCTGTGAAATCTCAAAGGAACACATGGAAGCTACAAATGTAATTAGCACTGTATTTTAACAAAACTTGAGACTGTTCTTCCCCAAGATACTGTGGAATATGAACTGCAGATGTGTTTACTCTGGCAAAGGACTTGAAATCCAAACAACGCCTATAAACAGACACTGAAAGAACCATTTGCATTCTAAAATCCTGTGCTTCAAATCTCACATTACCAGTGTGAGTAGGTGCTCCCCAAATTGTATTATGTGGTTCAGATAAAATGCATCCGAATTGTTTCCTAAAAGAGTAACTGTCTGAAAATTCATTGACAGTGAAGATCGCCTGCAAAGAAGCAAATTGACCATGATACAGTTTCTGATGCTGTATACATAGCGCAGAGACTCATTTTTCTATTTTGCCACCTCATAGCTTAAAAAGCATCTACCAGCACAGGAAAAGGAACGTGCAAGAGCCATTAGTGCTCCGTGGGGAATTTGGGTAGGCTATAACACTGCTTTCCATTTCTCTGTTGCACATACATATACATACACACATATGTGAAGGATTCCACAGGATCTAAACATTACAAAACATGCCTTCCACTTTTGTTTTCTTTCATTAGAGAATTTCAAATTACTAAACTGTGGCATTATCACTTTAATAGTAGTAAACATGGTAACTTGAATTGTTGTTTATCATCATTTATGACTTTCCCCTTAAATCAGGGTCAAAGATTAAAATCAAGCAAATGAGAAAATGTATAAATTATAATGGTGGCCTGTTAGGAACCATGTCCAATGTAAGCGGCTGGTCCTGACCCAAGGGCAGACTGCATGTTTGGCCTCATCTCCTGAAGACTTCGCAGGGGAGGAAGAGAGAACAGCATTGTCACCCCTTAATTAGCCGGACATCATCATTTCAGCTGAAAATTTCCCCACTGCTAAATTCTTACCATGTTTTTTACTCATAACTTGTATTTCAGGTAAAAAAAAATCAAAATGACCCAAATGAAACAAAGGCAACATCGAGTCATATTCAGCTATCGAGCTGCCAATTTATGACCCATGTTCAGAACAGTTTGATTTATTTGCAATGTTGCATGTTTGGGTCCACTTATATAAATTTCCCTGGGCACAGTGCTTCAAAGAGAGGGCTTTTGTTCTGAAAAACAGTTAAATAATGCTCTCTGAACTCTGACATAATGTAATCATGTTTATCAAATACAAATATTTACCATCAGATTAAAAATATGTAATATAGTAACTAATGTCATTTTACTCCAAATATATTTATTATTAAAAGTGTAACATGTTTCCTCTTATTGAAATTTACATAGCTGTGGAAAACAATGAAACTTTAGATTCGGAAAAATCACTTTATCGTGCATACCCAACTGATGAATTTTATTAGTAGACAGGAAAATAATAGATGTGTTTTCAAAACACAACATGTTCTTTTTTCTTTATCTCATTTGCATTTGAAGGAAAAAGCCAGCCTGTGTAAACATGCCATTTTCAGAGTTTAATGTGAGCAGTATCTGACGAAATGTATTTAACTTACTCTTCTGCTTTAAGATTCTTCACTACCACTTTTTTTCAAATACATGAACCCTCATCATCTTGTCCCCTTACCAAGAATCAGCCAAACAAGAGTTTGTTGAAACTCTTTGCCATTGATTAAATGACTTACACAAATTTGTACAACAGAAAAACCACAAGACCTTTAATAGGTAAGTAGCTGGTGGTGACAACTGCTGCTCTGTAAGGTATGTGGAAGTACTTTAAAAAGTTCATGGAAAACACATTCTGAAAAAAGAAAAAAAGTGAGTGGATTTCAAATTATTTTGCATCAAAATAAACTTACCTCTTCATTCCACTTTTTTCCCAAGAACTTTTTGAAGCACTCTTGCATTCCATAATGTTTCTCTACCTAGATTGGCTTCTCTTTCTTCCAGCCAAGGAAACTACTAACTCATCAGATTGCTAATTTTCTCAGAATCAAAGTCCTTCTTAACCCCCAGGGAAAACTGGTTTCTCTCATTTCAGGGAGATCCTACTGTGCATTCAAATTTGTAAATGTGTTATACCATTCCCTGGGCCGAGAAAGGAATATTAGATTCCCATCACATATAATAATGTCTGGAACACTGGATTTACTATTAATGCTTGTCAAATGGAAAAATGATTAAGTAATCAAGAGCTGTAAACAAGACCTCAAATCTGACTTTTAATTATTTCTTAATGTATTTTGAAATGTGGGGTCTGGAATATAGTATTAAGCCAAAATGAGGATAGGGAATTTTATCTAATATAAAACATAGGACTAAAGCTATTAAATGAAGGTGTAGGGCTATATACTCCTCAAACTATTATAATGATCCTAAACATCAGAAGAGCTCCTATTAGGAAATTTCAAAAGTTTTATGTAAAATGTAATTTATATATATATTAACTTTTTCATAAAATTTTACAAAATCCATGCATATTTTTCTTCATAATATGCAACTTCCATGAATTTGTTAAAAATCAGTCTTACTATGAACTAAGATAGATATATTGAAATTTCAAGTCAAATTATTACTTTATTTACAAATTTTGCAGAATCTACATGTGTATGTTATAAATCCCAAACACTAAAGGTAGCATATACAGATGTTGATAGAAAAATTCTCATTGATATAGGTGTTGTGGCATAGTATTTTAAGTCAAGGTCTGGGACACTCACATTCTATAATGAAGTGTTTGTGTTTCAGTAATAGCTTGCCTCCTATGCCGGTTTCCTGCAAATGCACACCCTGGGATGCAGCAAATGATACTTTCTTTGTTCATTCATTATTTATTTAACAAACAGTTAGGGATGAATATGTGTTTGAACTTGAAATGTTCTGGAAATGCAAAGGTGAACAAGGCACAGAGTTTTCAAATTAGTTATCTAGAGATAAAGATATTTGAAGTCAAATATTCAATCAATTGAGGTATGTGCTAAGAAGAGTCAATCTTGTGGTGATGTAGGAATGTAAATATTTAGACTGATATATTCATGCTTAATCAGTAAAGATTTTCTGTGGGTGAAGAAATCTTAATGAAATTATGAAGGACATCAAATGAACAACAGAGTAAAGGACATTCAAGATAAATGGAAGAGGGGGTGGGAGTACCAAGCTGTGTGTTGGCACCAAGAATAGAACCGTTTTCTTTATGGAATTGTTCATTCAGTCAAGCTTTTTTCTGAGCATCTAATATGGACTAGTGACTTAGTCAAGTGAGTGAGATGATAAGATGCCTACTTTTGGAGTGCTTTCATGATGGGAAATGGTGAGAGCAGTGATTAAAAAAGAGGTGAAGAGATTACAAAGAAGAAAAATGTCAGGGAATTGAAAGATAACACGTGTATTGAAAATACTTGAAGGATAAAATGAGTAGACTTTTCAATTTGTCGAATCTGTAGCGGAGGGAGGAACAAGCATTTCAGGTTTTTTAAGACATAAGTACATTTTGTTGTTTTGTTGTTGTCATTAACTGAGATGCGGCTCAAGGTCGATGATTCTGGACTTGTTGAGTTGTTGCATTTCAGATGATGCAACCAACATGCAAAGGCCTTTATGATTCAGTGAGTCCGAGGAGAAACCATGGTTAACAAAAATGAGAGGACTCTGCAGTCAACAGTCCTTCCATTATTTCAAACTAGATTCTAGTTTTGCTACAACACTAGATTCTATTGTATTAAAAATCTATTATTGGGGCCCAGTGGCATGGCCTAGCGGCTAAAAGTCCTCGCCTTGAATGTGCCAGGATCCCATATGGGCGCCGGTTCTAATCCCAGCAGCTCCACTTCCCATCCAGCTCCCTGTTTGTGGCCTGGGAAAGCAGTCGAGGACGGCCCAATACTTTGGGACCCTGCACCCATGTGGGAGACCTGGAAGAGGTTCCTGGTTCCCGGCTTCGGGTCGGCACAGCACCAGCCATTGTGCTCACTTGGGAAATGAATCACCAGACGGAAGATCTTGCTCTCTGTTTCTCCTCTCTGTATATCTGACTTTGTAATAAAAATAAATAAACCTTTACAAAAATGTATTATTGAAGAATGGAGAATGTCTAACTACATTAAAAAATTCAAAATGTGTAGTTAAACACTTATGAAGCATTCTAAGCGGAGTAGTTCCATATTGTTTCTAGGGAGAAATTGATAACAAAATTAAACAAAAGGGAACAGAAGTGACCATAAGATCACCGAAAATTTTGAATATGTAAATTCAGACCCAAATTTCAATGATCCTAAAAAAATTAATTCCTGTTTTACAGGCATATTCCTCAATTGTGCTATCATTATTCCAGTTTAGAATCAAAAAGTTCTTTTTTTCTTTTTTGTAAAGATTTATTTTTATTTTTATTGGAAAGTCAAATATACAGAAAATAAGAGAGACAGAGAGGAAGATCTTTCTTCCATTGATTCATTCCCCAAGCAGCTGCAACAGCCAGAGATGAACCAATCCAAAGCCAGGAGCCTGGAACCTCTTCTGGGTCTCCCATGTGGGTACAGGATCCCAAGACTTTGGACTGTTCTCAACTGCTTTTCCAGGCCACAGGCTGAGAGCTGGATAGGATTAGAACCAGTGCCCATATGGGATCCTTGGTGCGTTCAAGGTAAGGACTTTAGCCGCTAGGCTACTGTGCCGGGCCCAGAATTTAGAATTACTTACATCCCATAATGATTCTCAAGAATTAGCTTCTGTACCAGAATCCTGATTACATTATCTTTTGGATATGAAGAAAGATTTAACATTTATAGTTTAAGAAAGCTCTTGAATTTCCCTTTTTATCTCATATTCTTGCATAGTCATGTTACCCTTAGCAGGCACTCCACTCACTCTGTTTAAAGAATGTATACAAAAGAGATCCACGTTTATCACCAAGTCTTTAGGCGTTTTAATCTGAAGCTCTATGACACAGGTAGATGTTGTCATGCCATATGTATGTCAAAATACGAATCTATGCACACACACACGCGCACACACATACACACAGGGCTAAATGTGTAATACACATATCTCCTGTGATTGTCTACTTTGCTGCTTTTGGTTTGTGTTGGAATAAGTGCTTGAGCACAGCGAAAGGTGGAGAAAAAAATGTTACAGCCATAATCCACTTTTGATTCATGTCATCATTACTAAAAGGTCATATGATATCCAATTATTCAATTTATGCTTTAAAAACTTGTTAATTATAGAAAAATAAAAAATTTACAGAAAAATATTAGGTAATAAAAATACTTCATATGGTACAATATCAATTTTTGTTCTAACTTTGGCAATTGTAAATAATTATTTTGAAAAGATGCCTAAGAAAAGAAAAAGCAATTTTGAATTAAAAATGCTTTCAATAGTATCAAGCTATGCATAAAATCAGAAAATTCTAGCAAGCAGTTCAGTTATATCTAGAAGCTTTTCTTTACTTGATTAAGAGGAGATTGTCTAAAGTAAACAATGCCACAAGTGTTGGTTAGTCATCTCAATACATGAATCATAATTTGAAATTGAAACAAGGTGATGAAAAGCAAGACAATGGAAAATGTGATGAAATTTTATTTCTAAGTTGATTTAGTTATTCAAAATATTTATAACAGGTGAATAAATAAGCCTGTAAGAAAGACCTATTCAGTGACGTGTTTTACTAGGACAGTTTGTTTCCTGTTAGTCTCATTTTAAACTATTTCCCATGCCTAGTTACATCTAGAAGCTTGCTTTATGTTTGATTTTTATATTGTATATTTTTGATTGAACATATTGAAAGCTCTATTTTAACGTTCTCTATGGTGTATATGTCAACATGTTATTCAAAGTTCTATGTATGGCTAACTGATTAGAACTATTCAAATGTAATATTTTAGCTATTAAAAAAACAGCAAGGAGGAGGAAAAGTTATTAAATCTCACACTCACTTGACTTAAAATCTATAGCCCCCATGGAAGAACATGAAATCATGGAAAGTAAACTAACCTCCGCAGTGTTTTTCTTAACATATTGCCTGCACCTGTATATAATTGTAATTTCCCAAAGCATTACTAAATAGGCCAAAGGTTATACAGTTACTTCACACAGAATAGCCATTTAAACCCATAGTATGAGTGTCTCAATTTAAGCACACAATCTGTGCCTAAAATTAGCAATGCAAGGAATGTTATCTGTCCCATCATGGTCATGTCTTGTTTGATACCCGGAGGCACAAAAGTTTTGACCATGGGACGAATCAAGGAACCTGTGTAATAAAACAGGAAGCAGGGCCAAGGAGACATATCAAAGCTCTATATTTTTTCCTTAGCTCTGTAGAACTTCTGTGAAATTCATCCTTAGGGAGAAGATACAGGAAATTGGGTAATATTTTGTAAAGGCCATTAAAACCTGGTGTCTCTCCATAATATAACATATCTATAAGGCCTAGAATTCCAAGTAGTCAGCTAATGTAAACTTAACATACTGGATTAATAAACATATAGGTATTTTTTGGATTTCATTATTTATAATAGTTTACACTTCGGATATTAACATTAAAAATATAGCTGCATGAAATAGTAAAAAAGACAAGGTAAAAGAAAAATGAGAAAAAATAACCAGGGGATGGTAGTATGTGCCAATTTCATCTGCATCACTGGAAGACTGTTCTAACAAGTCTATTGAATGCCAGCTATTTATAAACTTGTAATGCATTAATATTTTTTAGCATAAAACCAAAGCCCTAAATTATAAGCAAGACAGACAAGGATGAAACAGTTTAATCAATAAACACAAAGCCCCAAAGTAAATATCGTATAGAGACTATCATAGTCAATGAAAGTGTCCGATGTCCAGTAACCTTTTTTTTCTGAGAACTCGGCATCTAGCTGAAAAAGAGCGCACATTTTTACTGGACAACTAATCAGCCAATCTCACAATTCACATGAAAACTCTGCAAAAATTCCTGTTATGCTTTGTACACATTCTTGACCACAGTTTACCAAATTTGATGTACTTTGTTCATATTGTAATAGAATTTTGGTGGAAATGTAGTTACACTGAATTTGACCAAATGATGCTAAAAATGCCTTATGCATTAAATGTCACATAGAGGCAGATTAAAATCAAGTTCAAAAATAAAGATCCAGAAACTTATTTCTATTCAAGGTTAAAAAAAATCCACTGAATGATTTTGCACACTGTTGGCAGGGAGCTTTTATCAGCATTATAAAAACCTCAGATCTCAAAATGCATGAAGAATCACTGTGTGCACATACATGAACACACACAGCATGTAGATAGGGTAATTGTAGTAATAGCAGCAAAACCATAACCATTACTCAACAAAAGTAGTAACAATTTACTTTCTTTTTACAAATTCCAGATAAACATAAGGGTTTAATTATACGGGATATCATTTTTTTTTGAAATCCACATAACTTATAGATGAGCACAAATCATTTCTTATTCTGATATATATATATATGTATATATATATATATATATAAATTACAATGAGACTGAGACACAAATTGCTTTTTCAAACACTTCATCATTATCTTTTGTGTGCAAGTGGTAACATCATATTCCATATACGTTCTTTTGCATGCCAATTTTGCAAAACTTTTTAGGATGCAATGTGCCACTTCTTCCTATAAAGATTTTAGGATTATGACATCATGATATGGTAACACTAAACTCTGCAGGATGTTGAAGAGGACGCACAATACGTCAGTTCAACATCTGAAGTAAATTATATATGCAAAATCTCAAGGTTTGGAAATATTTTGGCTCATGCAGCTTTTCTCTTCATTGTGCACTGTCCTGTTTCTAGAAAGACATTTAATCTGGAGGCATAACCAATCAATCTCTGACTCAGCTCTCACCTGGGTTACAAGTTAAGCTCATGTCACCAATGGCACAGAAACTGTGGTCCCAAGTCATTTCCAGACATGCATACTCTGTAGTTCTCCTTTCATATTTTATACCATATATTCTTGTGTTAACAAAGATACTGAATAGTGCTATGATAAGCATACCAAAAAAACAAACTAAAAATTTGTATTTCCATTTCCAAGTCTGTTTTGTGGGTCATAGGTAAGTTAGAAACATTGACTAAATTTCTCCCATATATCAGAAATTCTTTTTCACTAAACATTAGGAGGGTGATTCTACTTTAATTGCATATGAACAAATCTCCTTCTAGCATTTATACCCAATTATGCTGTTAATTTTCTTACTTTAAATATTTTAGTGTTCTGTAAATTATCAGCTATCAATATTTCATTCTTGCCTTATTTTATTTGTTCTTGCTGGATCACAATAAAAAGAGAAAATAAATTAGACATATACATATTTTGCATAGATATGACTGCATCAATTTGGTTAATGTGAAGTGTAATTTCCATGAGAAAAAATTTTATATTTTTAACTTGTATTTTTCTTTTCTGAAACATAGTTGGACTTTCAAAATTTATTATTTGTCAGGGAGATAGAGAGAGAGAGAAAAAAAAAACAAGAAAGAGTGACTCTACTAATCACTCATTCATTCCCTAAAAATATGCAATAGCAGGGCAATATCAGACCAAATCCAGGAGCCCGGAGCACCATCCAGGCATTCCATGCCAACTCAAGGTATCTAGCAACTTTCCAGTGTGTTCATCAGTAGGAAATTAGGATCAGTAGGAAAGTCAGTACTTGAATTCAGGGATTCCAAAGTGGGTTGCAGACATATTAATAGGAGCACTTATCAATTATATCAAATGCTATCCCGTGTTTTATTACAAAGCTATGGTTTATATATATGCATATATAGTTTATGCATATATATATTTATTTAATTTAAGTTATAGTCAGATGAACATATGAGAATGCACCAATCATTTAAAGTGAAAACAATACTTTCTCTTCTTTGTCTTTTGCATGGGGTATATGAAAGATGAAAGATGGTAAAACTTAATTTCAGTAATTTACTTAAATATTCAGCTAGATCCACAAGTGGATGGTAGATCGATTAGGTTTATACTGCGGCTTTAACTATTTCCCATAGGAAGTAAAAATCCTACTCAATTTTTACACTTTTTTACTTGATAATAATAGAAAAAATATACTGCACCATTTCCTTTTTCCTGGTAAAATATTTAAAAATACTGAAAGTACATTCCCCTGATACTTATAATTTACTATTATTACTCCATTTCTAAGACTAAGGAAATTCATTCAACTGACCTCATTTTTATTCTTTTCTAAATGACCAATCTTCACAGAATATCATAAATCCTCTGAAGTTGAAAGATTTTCAAATTTAAGGCCTGTGCCAAAGTTGTAATGACTAAACCTACCAACCAACCAACCAATCAACATTGCAATTCTACATTCAGCATCCTGACTTCAGAATATTTCAAACTCATGATTTCTTTTGATGTGTGTATGTGTGCTGGGTTTTCTTAATTGAAAGGCTGAATACAGTTTGCTCTGCCATAATCTTGAAGAAAACCTGGCAATGTTTGGATCCAAGAAGGCCGGTTGAAAAACCCTCTTGGACAATGAATCTTCCCTTAATATTCCAAACCCCTGTTGTTGGAACAGCCTCCTGAAGCATTCCACAGCTGCCCAGTTAAACAGCCTTTAACCGTTTGGGCCAGTATCTATTACAATTGTTAACATCAAGAATTTTATTTCTCCTCACCTATTATTGTTTTTTTCATGTCTTCATATTTTTTTTCCAATTTCTTCTCATTTCAGATAGCACTCGAAGTATGTAACACTCAAATGAAAACAATGTGTGTTCTTCTCATTTATGCATTCTTTACTCCAGGGGAATTGCATTTTTTTTGTCTTTTTGCCATTTGTAAGTGATATCAAATTTTGTGGACATTTTATGCTCTTATAGTAGAATAACAAACATTTGCATGAAATGAAAACTGGCACTCCCTGACTCTCAGGCTGTTTTGTTCCACATGTAAGAGGCAATGAATATCTCAGGAGAAGGAATCAGAATTATCCTCAATCGAGACCCAGGCAAAACTATTTTTGATATAATCCAAAAATCCCTTGAAAGGTTTAAGCTTCTCCTTTGGTGGAAGTGCAAAGATACGTTAAAATGCTCTTTCTTGTTGAAATTATACATATATACATATATATATATATATATATATTACTGGATTTGGTGGCACATTATTTGTTTCAATTTCAAGACTGTATCATCAGATAAACTAAAAGTGTTTTCTTTTCCTTGGAACAATAAAAGTTTGTTTTGAGAATTTAATCAGTTGTGGGAAAGTAACCTAAACCTTTAGCTAATGTGCTATCTTCAGTTCTCATGATGTGAAATATGTCACCACTTTTCACTGTCTTAGGCTTGATATTCAGGCACACAATGGTAGTCCTTCCCATCTTGAGAAACATAAGCGCGGACTTGATCTGTGTGTTAAGCTGTTGATGTACATAATGCTCAACAGCTGAGCTATCTGATTTACCTTTTGGTCTCTATGTTAATTCTCTTGGTTAAAATAACATACATTTTAGGGGGGTCAGAAATAACATCAAGAGAGAACTATTGTGACTGAAGGAAGGCTTCCAGAGTCATTTTTGAGCCTTTCTTTTACAGCATGCTAACCAAATAACATTCTGTCAGATTGCAAATGTGTCCTATTACCAAAGAGTATTGTAATTAACAGGGTGTCATTTACATAGGCTGTGATATGATTTCTTCGATACCTATAACCAAGAAGAGTTGCAGTTTGAAAGCTAAAGGGGTCTCTGAAGGCACAAATTAACAGCAGAGCCAAAATAATTTGCCACAAAAATTGTAATGGAATGCCTATTCATGATATTTTTTTCCTGTTTTGCTCATTTAACCATTTCGCTCCCTTATGCTCATGGTTTTGTGAGAATGCATGCATTGCTTTGAAACCAGTCCCTAAAATGCCAAAGTCCATCTCTTCTACTTTCTCTATATTGAGTCTGTTTCATCTCAGTAGTATTTTCTTACTAAGAATTTTCTTACTATGAATTTTCTCCTTATCCTATTTATTTCTTATAAATCCTGGTCTATTTATTCATTGTGACCTCTTGACGTCTCCCTCTGCCATGTACTCACTTATTTACCTACATCTGTGTGTTTTCCCCATATGCAATTTTATCTTATCATTTACTAACACCAATTCTATGCAAAGAACAACCGCACCTGTAACTGTCTTTCACAGGGTGCTTAGATTTCTACATTCTTTGTTTCTTGGGATTAGGAAGTAGGTTCAATCCTCTTTTTGCTCCTTGCTTCTAGTCATTTTCCATTTTTATTGGAAGATGTGTTTCTAATCTGAAATCACATCCCGTCAACCTGTAACACATTATTTCGGTGATGTCATCTGGTTCTCGCCTGATCACTCACCAAGGTAATGAAAGATGTAATCAATCACCAAGGTAACTACATTGCTGTTATTGTTATGGTTACCCAATCACATGCCTTTATCCTGGATGCTTCAAAATCTGTGTGTAGAATCTGTCTACTACTCTGGGCCTAAGTTTTCTATGGCTTTGAGTCTAAAACTGCTTTTGAACATCTTCAACTGATTTAAGTTTGTTTCACCTGATTGCAACATCTTCGATATATGGTTTTGTTATGCCATATTCAAACAACAGAAATGAAAACTAAAGTTCTAATTGCTCTAAACTGTCAAGTTTTAGAACTTACATGAATCACAACTGGCAATGATTTTTCTTCTTTTATTGCTTTCCTTTGAGTGCACTACCAGGCACTTTCACCATGTTGCCACCTGCCTCTGTGCATAATCATAGTATATTGAACTTTTCACAAGTTAAGCCATATTAAATTCAGCCCAACTTCTACCTCCCTCTCCACATCTTGTCTAGATATTTCTAGTTTCCATATTCTTTTCTTACAACAGCAGATATTCACCTTTACCTTAGTGTAATAATCTGCCTATTTTGCCATCAATATCTAACATAAATGTGACCCCTTTGATATACTTTCTATGGTACTTATTTTTTGTGCCTCTCCAATAAAATCCTTAGAAAAATACCTATTTTAAGTGAAAAGTCAAATTTACAGAGAGAAGCAGAGGCGGAAAGATCTTTCTGCTGGTTTATTCTCCAAATAGCCCCACTACCTGGAGCTGAGCCAATCTGAAGACTGGAGCCTCTTCAAGGTATCCTGCGCAGGTGCAGGGTTCCAATATTTGGGGCTCCCTCTACTGCTTTCCCAGGCCATAAATCAGAAGCTGGATGGGAAGTAGAATAACCAGGACATGAATTGACGTCCGTATGTGATTCTGGAGCACACAAGTCAAGGATTTAAGCCATTAGGCCATCACGCCGGGCACAAAATTTTACAACATTTATCCAACATAGTAATTTCAATGGCTATTTCTACACTGTTCCATTTCTACAATCCCCAAAGGAAGTGTAAGACCTCAAAAATTTGTGCTGTTACTACCACTATATCTTCAATGCCTATCACAATACAGGACTTAATATATGTTGAAAATATGTTACTTCTATGTACATGCTTGTAAATTCTGTTTCACTTTGAACTATCATAAATTCCCAGAAACATTGCTTACTTGGAATTGACTGGCCTCTACAAAGTTATACAAATTTCTGTAATATATCATGCAACCGACAGCGCATTTTCCACACAAAATCAAGAAATCTGATCACTTTTATCAACAATCTGGAAGGGAGAAAAGATGCTTAATTGGCAAAGACAGTAATTGGTGATGGAGTGCTGATGTTCTTGGATTACGAACTGGATAAATAATACATTGTGATATTTTTAAATGAAATTCAACTTTTATTGTAAGAAAAATAGTTCAGATAATTATGGGATGAAAATTCCTGCAAATCCTGTTGTCTTCAGAAGTGTCTGTGACACGTGTAGCACTTGTAAAGGAAGATCAATGAATGAATGCCCAGTCTTGCTTAAAAACCCATTACATTCTTAAGGTTTGGGTAGCAATTGCATCTCAATGTCATACAGTTATTATTTACAATCAGTGAAAGATAAATATGAAAGGATTGCAAAGTAATCCAGGAGAAAAAAGAATAGTGAATTTGATGAGATAAAATAATTTCTCTTCCAGTTCCCAAATAGTATAAAAAAGAGCAAAACTCTGAAGATTATACATTTAGTAGATTTACATAAAGTGAAGCTAAATTGCTGCATGTCCGAATTGAAACTTTACTTTTTAAAATTAAAATGGTTATGGTAACAGATACAGATAAAAAGTGGAAAAAGATATTGTGAAAAAGGAAACAAGCCAATATGAATTGCAGACATGCATATGTAAAGGTTATGACTGAGTATCAAACTTAAGTTTTGGCAATCTAGTTGGAGAATGGAATCATAACAGCTTTCAAACTCATCTAATTGGGATAAGGGTTCTTTAATCACACTGCATCACAAAAAGTTTTTAGAATTCCTTCAGTCACACAGATATTGATTACTGCATTTAAATGTTAAAGGTAAAGAACAGTAATGCATTAATTGCCAGTTTTCCTTAGATTAGAAAGTACAATACAGGGTAACAAGCTATGTTCTACTTGATTAGAAAACATAACATTTGGACCAGTTATTATATATATATACACATATACATATACACATATATATACACTTATATACATGCACATATATGTGTATATATGTATATATACATACATACACATACATATTCATACATACATATATACACACATATGTCTTATGGTTGATTGTAAGGTTTTATGTATAGACCTAGCATGACAATGTTAAGATAACATTTAACACTTGAAGAGAAGGAACATTTATTCATATTTATTCAGTGTGGTAACCTGCTGTCCATCAAGAAGTGAGCTATGCTTTTAAATTGGATTTAATTGGCCTCATCCTGAACAAGTTTTGGGGTTATAGGAAGCAAAAGTTACACAGATTTCCAATTGAATTAGATTTATCTTGTTTTAAGGAATTTGAGTAACCGGTTTAGGTCAAATTTCCAATTGCAGTTAATATAGGTGACTAGAGTCAGATTCCTCTGTGCTAGAGATCATTTACTCTTAATTTGTGCTCAGAAACTAGTGCTAACTGCTAGGGTCTCTGATTTTGAATCAAAACCATATTTGCACTACAATTTGTTTTGTTTTTGGTTATCACTGTCCATCTGTGTGGGCACTCTAAAGTGTTATTGTGAATGGCAAGGCAGTACATATTCATTTAGATGTGTTCAATCTTGTGAAAAATGGAATTTTAAGCTATAAATTTCCAACAGTATATTTGAAAATGTTGTTACCATAGTCTTGAAGACAAATTTAGTTCTTAAGATTTATAAAATCTCGAAGTCTAATTATCAGTTATGTGTTTAATATGTCACTTTTGAATGATCTATTTTCAATAAAAAAATAATGGAAGATTTGGTTGGCATTCAGATGAAACTCTCCAATTTACTTTCCTCTGAAAAAGTAAGCAGATAGCCTAATTACACATTTTATTTTGGGAACTGCATAAAGTATAAACACTCCAAATAAACTGTTGGAAATATTCACTTCAACTCAATTTCCTTTTAAGCAGTCTAGTTTAGGTCAGTGTTCTTCAATGGGTCATTTGTTATGTCAACCCGCTATAGAGTACATCAAACGCACTTGTCACTAATTGGTTACATTTCTCTACCATCATGTTTCACAGTGCTATAGGGAGAATTACATAACTGTTTGACTTTTGCAAATATGTGAGTTTAAGTAAACACAATTCTTTGTTATTGTGATCTCTAATGTGCATATGCACAGTAAGTATTATGGTATGTAACTAGATCTTTCTACATTGTCTATCTGACTTGTGACTCACAAAATTCCCTCTTTTGTGGCAACTGGAGTTCTGGGGAACAGCTGCTGATCTCACACTGAAATTAAAAACATTTGAGTTGTTTTGATTTATGTTAGCTCCCATGGGAAGATTGAAATGAAAAATGAATGCTTCATGTAAATAAAATACCATTTCCCCAAGATGTATAATGTAAATGTTCTAAATATTCTGACATATTTCCTTTATTCAACTCTGGTGAGATTCTGTTCTTATTATATTGTTTCACGACAAAGCAATGAACACTATTCTATGCAGTCAACTGTCTGAACATTCTTTTAATCAATGGTATTCCGGAAGTGCAATTTTTATCATGTTGTGTTTGAAATTTAAATCTATGTATTATAATATGATGTTGCAAGAGAGTGTTGTTAGCAATGAAAATCATTACAGCTGCACACAATTTGGAAAAACCTAAGATAATCTGCCTTTATTTTTTATATGTTGTATAGATTGTCTCTAAGAAGACAGTCTTGAGTCTTGAACTCTAGTGCTTCACTGTATATGAATATGCTTTGGAAACATTAATGAAAATAGAGATATATTCTCATACTGATACTTCTAAAAATTCTATTTAACAATATAGACTTCTGACATGTGGAATATTTAAATATATTTTAAATGTTAGCTTACTTGATACACCTCTTTGTGAAGGGGGGCAGTCCTTCCATGGTTACAATTCTCTTAGGACCTTGTGAAAACAGCTCATCAGGAGTAACTTATAACCACTCCAGCTGGCATGACTGATTGGCAACACACAAACAAAAAGCCTTTGGGTTTAAAGGTACATCCCTCCTCTCCTTCCTAGCTATTGGAAACCTCCTTATTCCATTTTTTTCTCTTTTTTAAAAAAATGGCCTCTGACTCTCATGAAATTGAGAAGGATCAAGCAATTCCAGATGATAATATGACTCCCTTCAGCAAGCAGGGTTTAAAAGTCAGAATTTCTCAGTGTTGCTTTCTGCCTATTTCTCTATTTTATGGTCCCTTCACAGAAGACTGAATCATCATTGAACTACTGCTTTAATGTGAGAGTAGTTTCTTTGTCTTTTGTTGGGGGTATTTTCAAACAGAATGCCAGCTTTTCCTTAAGTCTTTGCATAGTAGTTACAATGAAATCATTAGTCAATAAGTTGTTTTGGCATGGAAACTAAATGCTGAAAATAACTAAAACTTAATACATACTATAATTGCATCTTCTTCATTAAAACAGATATTCAGCTACTTTTCAACAACCAGAAAAGTAGTTTGTCTGTTTTTTTACATATTATTAAGTTCCACTAAGTGAATAATCAACGAAGGATTTCATTTTTAAATTTCCAGGAAAATCTTTTTTGAAGGAGACTACAATATAAACTTACTACCAAAATGTCTGACAGGACAACAATTTTAGTCACATTTACCATTGTGAAAATCTAATGGTATAGGATGTGAAGAGTTCCTGGGACTCCACATTACTGAGACGAGTTCAGCATTTACATTAACCAGATTTAACAAATAGACACAAAGAAGCTGAAAGCTTTTGGCACAACTGAATCTTTATTCTTGTGTATTCTAACAGCACCAAAATATTTGAGAAAACACAACTTTATTATTTTCATCATCATATGTATACTATATCATAAACTGACTTGCATTGTCGAGACAAATCTTCCTGAGTTCAAATAATTTATTAAGATAAAAATTTCAAGGAGGGACCATGAACTTTGAAGTATAGAAATCTGGAATGAAATACTAACTATGGTGTAATGATCAGTGACTTACTTAATTCATTCGAGTTTTGATTCTTCACCTGGAAAAGATATTAATATTTGACTTGCAGGAAATGATGAAGATACATAAAGCATTGGGCTGAGTTCCTGACACACGGAGAACGTGAATAACATTATTTTTTTAAAAATAAGTCTTTCATGTTACCACATATGCTCTCCCAAAATGTAAATCATTTTTAAATTGACATTACTACCAACCTCCCTTGATAATATCTGAACATAAAACAATTGAAGGTTTCAAGAGGTTGGCAATGAATATACCCATTTTTATTGCAAGCACAATAATTGAGATGAAAAGATTTTCTAAATAGAATGTATGAGAAAACGAGTCATTTGTTATAACATGTTTACACAAAATATTGTCAATTCAATGAATCCATTAAAAAGGTTATGTACAGTTTACAACTGAAATTAAAATATTGGGGTTGACCAAGGACTGATAATTACAAGCTCTTTAAAATATAAACTCAAAAAAAAATTGAAGCGATGAAATTATTGAATCCCAAAGGCATATTCAATAATCAGAAAGACATTAAAAGCTTCAGATTACTGATTATGTAAAAAAGAAAGTAAAATCATGCTAATATGCCTAAGAGTTAAATGAGGATTATTTTTACAGTGAAGTAAATGTCCAACAAAGGGTAATCATGTTGTGAAGCATGACCGAGTGTACACATTTTCAATTCATAAACTGTAACACAGTAGCTCTCATGAGAAGATCTATGCATATCCTATCCTTCAAGAAACCCTTATGCCAAGGAATAGTCCTTATTTGTAATAAATTAAAATTTTAGGTTTAATGATACATACCAATCCAGAGTTTTTCACCCTCTGTAGTTTTTCTTATTTGATGAACTAATACTTGCCCTAAGCTTCCTTCATTAGCTCACCAACAATTACATTGCAAAAGGTGGAAATATCTAAAAACTATTAATAATAATGATAATAATAATAAAGGATCATTCCTGTATATATAAATATACTTCAAGCATTTCAAAGCAACAATAAAAGACATGGAAGGTATTTTCCACAAAGTCACACTTCAATTATTAAATGAGCTTCACTCACAGAAAATAAGTAATAGGTGATACTAGGTTTGGGAATTGGCACTAGAAGCAAACTTTCAGATTAAAAAATGATTTTTGACTTTTCAAAGACAATATAATAAAATCTAATGCACAAGCATGGTATTTTAGTGCATTTACATCAATGCATTCTCTTTGGCCCAATTCAACCAACTCCCCCACCAGTTACAATATTGCCTTTGTATAAACTGCATTCCACAAGACTCCAATCAGAAGATAAGTAAAATGGTTAATGAGAACAGATACACCATACAGGATTTATTTTGGGCCAAAGTAAAATGAAGGGGCCAGACAAAATTCCAGGAACTGAATGTTAGTACAGGAACTCTACACGCCATACACATGTCTGAGTAATCTAATCAGCCTCGGCTCTCCTTGGCATACAGGACTCCGCTTCCTTCTGGACATTTACACATTCACACTGCTCGCCACCTGATAGGGGTTCACTAAATCAAAATAATGCAATGAGAGCCGAGAAGGACATTGTCTCCACCTACACTCCTCTTTCGAGCATGGCTTTGAAACAAGTCAAGATTACTTTGAATATCAGACTACAGCATTTACTTCTGCTTCATTCAGAATGCTTCTTAGAAATACGTATCTCATAAGTGTATTATTGCAAACATTTTTTTGACTAAGCTGAACCCTCTAAATTAAATCTTCTGAATTGAACATTTGGGGTCTTATGATTTTATGCTTTCTCTGCAGAATTAGCCATTTTTAGTGAAATTGTGGTCAATTATTTTGGAGTCAGTTTTGCCATTCTTATTATATATTTATACAATAAAAAGTATTATGTATTTATACAATAAAAAACAAAACATTGCAAAATTAGCAATTTTGCGAGAAACTATAGATTTTTTCTAGTTTCTTATTTAATAGATATACTCAGCACTATGTAATCTGATATAACGGAAGTTTAGAGAAAAGAATTTTATCATTCATGTCAGCCTTCACTGCCTCAATTTTCATATGAAAAAAATGACCGGGTGGGAACTCGACACCTAAATCCTACTGTGAAATATGTGACATTTGCTTACTTTACATGAAGAAAGTAATTTCAAATATATTATAAAAGGAAAGGAAATTTAGCAGGGGTAAATAACTGGTGTTGAATTTGATTTTCATTCTACCTTGATATGAACTGAAGAGAAAGTTTGAGCTCAAGAATGTCTTTTCACACAGAATTACGAAGAATGTAATTGGTTTTATTGCCTGAATATGAACAAAACAACTCAAGCAATCATATAATTTGGTTTAACTGTGAAAGGACAGGGACAGGCAAATAATGCTTCTGTCACATGTTCTTATGAGATCTTCAGAAGTCTTCTAAGATGATGGTATGCAGAAATTTCTTTTTAGCCCTCATATTCCTAAGTTTCCTTTGTGAAAATCCCCCCTTTTCTTCAACAAGACAGTGAAGTTTTAGGGTAAACACCTTTCATATTATAATGGATTAAATAGAAGCAAGGGATTATTAGTTAATAAAAGAAAATAAATCTAATTTTTCTGTAGTAATTTCATTCTATTATCCTGAGATTGTCATAATATCAAATAAATAACTAGCTTAGTAATTGTACAAATTATGGAATATATTTAATTTAGAATGAGTGTTAAAAATATGCATGTATGTAGATCACAGAAAAATGGCATGATTCTATCTACAATCATGCCTTTCATTTTACAAACACAAACCAGAGGCAGGTGTTGGGAACAAAAGTTAAGACATCACTCAGCAAGCTTGTACTCCAGTTGGGAATGCTTGGGATCAAGCCACAGCTCTGATGTTGATTCCAGTTTCCAACTGATGCCTGCAGATGATGGCTTAAATAGTTCAGTCCCTCTCCAGGTGACAGATCCCAATTGAGTTCTAAATTTCTCAGTTCCCCACTTTAGCCTGGTTGAACCCTAGGTTTTGGGGCATTAGAGAGGTGAACCAGAAAATGGGAGATCTCTCTCTCTCTCTGCTCTTTCTCTTTCTAATGAATAAAATTAAAATATTAAGAATTCTGTTATATTTGAATAAGTTGAACATATTCAGAATACATATTTCTGTAATGATTAAGTTGCTACTTAGGATATCCATATCTGAGTGCCTGGTTCACACCCCGATTACTTCACTGTCAGTCTAGGCTCCAGTGAATGTGTACTCTGGATGGCTGCAGTGTGACGATGCTTATGGAGTTGAGTCTCTGAAACCCATGTAGAAGACCCACACTGAAGTCTGGAATGATGAATTCAGCTTGAGTCAGTCTTGGCTGGTATGGAAATCGGGGAATTTGGAGAATAGATTAGTGGGCAGAAATTCTCTTTCTTTGCTCTCTCTTTGTCTCCTTCTCTACATATTCCAAATAAAGTGAAAACACATAAATATTTAAAAATAACTTTCCCATATTTAAATGTACAATTCACATTTATTTTTTCTTATGTATATACTTGTGACATTCATACAATTGGTTGTCCAGATAATTAATATATGCATCCCCTCAAATATTTTCCCTTCTGTATTTCTTTTCTTCCACTCTTCATTCAATCTACTTTTTGTTAATAAATATATATGTGTGTATATATATATGTATATGTGTATATATATATATATGTAATTTTTATTACTACACATTAGCTGTCACTGCCTGGAACATTATAAATATTGAATCATACAACATACTACTTGTTTTGCTTACTTTACTCAGCATAGTAATTTTCATCCATAATGTGGTATGAATTAAAATGTCATCTCTTTTCATTGCTGAACCACAGAATTTCTTTGTATGAATACAGCTTATTTAATCCATTAAGATGTTGATGTACTCCTATAATTGCGTTGTTCCCATGTTTTACTTGTTATCACTAAAACTGCTTTGAGTATCAGTGGATATTTCTGTATGGACACATCCTTTAAATTATCTTGAGTAGATACCTAAGAGAGAAATTACTAGCTTATATTGTCATGCAAATTCCATTCATGAAACTGCCAAACTATTAAAGTTACCCTCCCATTCTAAGTATATGAAAGCTCTTTTTCATACACATTTTAACCAATATCTATGATGCAGTATTTTTTACATTTAGTTAGTTTATTAGGCATAATCTGTTAAGAATTTATCAAAGTTTTTTTTTTTAAGATTTTTAAAAATTTTTATTGCAAAGTCAGATATACAGAGAGAAGGGGAGACAGAGACAAGAACTTCTGTCCAATGAGTCACTCCCCAAGTGACCACAACAGCTGGTGCTGTGCCAATCCAAAACCAGAAGCCAGGAACTTCTTCCAGGTCTCCGATGCAGGTGCAGGGTCTCAAGGATTTGGGCCATCCTCAACTGCTTTCCCAGGCCACAAGCAAGGAGCTGGATGGGAAGTGGAGCTGCTGGGATTAGAACCGGCTCCCATATGGGATCCTGGTGCGTTCAAGGCAAGGACTTTAACTGCTAAGGCCATGGCGCTGGGTCCCAAAGTTTTTAAGTCAGACAAGATTCACCCCAAATTACAACTTAGCTCATTATTTGAGGCAGGTTGAAAGTTAACTCATCCTATTTGTTAACAATGTGATGAGAGAGAAAATTGTACTGTTGGGAAAAAAGATACACTATAAAAAATACTCAAAGAAGTTTGAGTTAGGGGCTAAAATTGTATTATTGTTTCAAAACCTAAAGGCTTGTAATGCACATTATTTCTTTTGACAAACTCAGCAATTCCGTGGACCGATTAATAAGGAAGAGTGTAATGAAGTTGTGTCTCAGAATGATTAAAAATGTGCCCAGAAATAGTGATGAAAGAATAAATCCCAAATGCATCTGCTACTAAAGTTGTCTCAACAATAACAGCACCTAAGTGTGGAGAAGCAAAATTACATACCGCAATACTGGCTTATCAATAGTAGAAATAATTTTCTTTTTCTTATATACTTAATAATTTTCAGTGTATGCAGATGATCTGGCTGAAATTATGGAAAAGCGTCACAATGACAGCTGGAAGAGAGTGTTAAAATGGGAATATATTTTGCAGACTATTTAATTTCCAAAAGGCTACTGAAACAGATATGCACATGCTTAAGATTAGTAACAGGATATAAATCTGTGGTAGTATTTCCCAGAGGAATAAACAAGCTGATAAGTATTGGCCAAATCTTTTTAGCAACACAATATAGAAATCAATATGGGGTATTTTGCAATGCCTTCTTTTATTTCACTAATTCAGGCATTGTTGACAATTTTTAAACGTGTCTTTCATAGTAGCTCTACAAATGATAGTATGTAGTATTGACAGTCTGGTAGTGGGAGAGTAAGAACATAGGGAGCAAATCATCAAAACCAGGAAAAATGGCCTCAAAAATCAGAGTTAGCTCTGGATGCATTATTTTTTTGAGTTCTTTCTTGCAACCTATCAGTATACATTTTTTTATTCCCAGGACAACCTAGTATTCAACAACCTATTTTATTTATGTGATAACATAGTGGGATATTTTTAATATAGATGCCATGAAGGGTCAAAATATTATGGAAATAGTCCAACAATGTTTATTTACTGAGACTGATTAAAGGTTATAGTATGGGTTTACCACAAAAATGACTTTAAATTACTTACAACATCTCATGAAGTCAGATATTTCCACATTGGTTTTCACTGTTGGGTTAGACAGTTTAACGTTTGTTGTAAGGGATTACTCAAGGAAAATCTATCAAATGGCGCTTTTCTTGGATGAAAAAGTCATAGAAAAGGAAAACTAGGAAGAATTTCTCAAAACAAAGGAAAGAGAGTGTTTATTCCCTCAGTTCTTATTTCTCCAGGAAAAGAGAGGAGTGGGGTCATGGGACACTTAGAATTCAAGGAAGTGCTTGCAAAAGTCATTCCCTTGCCTCCCCAAGACATTTCCTGCTGGAGAGATGGGAAGCATCGATCAGCCAGTGTTATCTGAGCCAATCTGTTTACCTCAGATTGTAAATCATCTTAGTGTTTCTATTCCAAGGACCCCTGTGAGATGTGCAGTTCACCCTATAGACATTATCCATTTACAGGCTTTTCTTGTCTTCTTTTTAAAAAGTGAAACAAAAACCCTGAGCATTTCAGGAAAAAAAAAAAAAGACTGTTTACACAACCAAACGATTTCACATCTGGTGAAATTCAAGCTTCCATTTCATTAGAACAACTCCGAATTGTACTGCTCACCAAACAATGCAAGGCCTTTGAAAACCACACTGCACATAAAGTGAAGTCAATTGTGCATTTTGGGTTTTAATGAATGACTGCATTCTTTAACATTTATTTCTATAAACTCAAGTTTTCTTAAAATAATTTTAGGGATAAAATTTACAGAATTAAAAAATAATCTAATGTAAAATCATTAAATGCTATGGTCTCTATGAAAAATTTAATAATTATTACAATATGTTGCTCATAAAGGGAAGAAATCTCTTGTAAACATGAAGACCTGGGAAGTCATTGGATGATAGAAAGAACAGATTTTTCTTTTCTTTTTTTTTAACTGTTGATTTGGGTTAGCTGCATTAGGGTAAAACAATTTAATTGAATTGATCCACTTTTGCTGTAATATGTATTTTGATATAAGTGACATAACAGTAACAGCAAAAAATAATAAAAGACAAAAAATAGAAATGATTTTGAGTAATAACCTGTTCATGTGCACCAGACAGAAACTTATATTTTAAAAGAAAAAGAAGCCTGAATTAAACTCACTTTCTTTCATTCTCTAATGACAGTGAATGTCCTGCTCACAGACAAAATATTTCTAGAATTTGTGCCAATTTCATATTTATAAATTCACACAAGTTGAATGATCTTTGAGAAAACTATATCTACACTAACTTACAAGGACAAATACTTCATCTGGTTACATATTACATTACTTTATTGTAGTAACTGTAAAAAATTTTAACTGGGAAATGTATGCATTAATTAACTGGAAGATAAAAATGGTATAATTTTGGGCCCAGCGGCGTGGTCTAGCGGCTAAAGTCCTCGCCTTGAAAGCCCCGGGATCCCATATGGGCGCCGGTTCTAATCCCGGCAGCTCCACTTCCCATCCAGCTCCCTGCTTGTGGCCTGGGAAAGCAGTCGAGGACGGCCCAATGCTTTGGGACACTGCACCCACGTGGGAGACCTGGAAGAGGTTCCAGGTTCCTGGCATCGGATCGGCGCGCATCGGCCCGTTGCGGCTCACTTGGGGAGTGAATCATCGGACGGAAGATCTTCCTCTCTGTCTCTCCTCCTCTGTGTATATCTGGCTGTAATAAAATGAATAAATCTTTAAAAAAAAAATGGTATAATTTTAACTGCCATGTAAGTAGCAAAAAAGTAAGTAGGAAAAAAAAACACAAAAAAATAAATAACAATAGACTCAATACTTCTATCTTTTGAAGAATTTTAAGCTGCAAATGGGATAAAACTATTTGTGAATATTTATTTTTTGAAATGCCTAGTATTCAGCAATGTGAAGCCAACGATTAATTTTCAGAAGAGGTCCCCAACACCTGCATTACCAATACAGTCCAATAACTCATGTATTTATTCAACAAAGTTACTTGCCTACTTGATATGTTGATATGTGCTTCGAACTGTGCAGCTTATTGTGAAAATGGCAATGGGATAAACAAAGCTCCTTTGCGTAAGGAAAGGAACAGGCATTAAGACAATAAATATCAACATGTGTTACTGTGGTGAGAAGTTCTAACACATGTCAAAAAAAATCAAGATTCAGGCAAGGGATTGAAGTTGAGTTGATTATACCAGATCCCGGGAATTCATTGTTGACAAAAAGAGACTTGAAAGGAAAGTAGGATGCAGAGAGAAAATTAGCATGCTGTTTCTCCCTAGATGTGTTATTTGATATGTCAGATTCATCCTTGTCTTTGGGAGCCTATGTGGTGGTTTATCGGGCTAATCTTGTAGCACCAGTATAATTTAGGGGCACCCAATTGCTCCACTTCTGATCTAGCTCTCTGCCTATGGCCTAAGAAACTAGCAGAGCATAGCACAAGTTTTCGGATCCCAGCACCCAAGTGGGAGACCCAGAAGAAGATTCTGCTGCCTGGCTTCAGATCAGCTCAACTCTGCCTGTTACAGCTATTTGGTGAATGAACCAGTGGCTGGAAGATCTCTGTCTCTTTCCCCGTCTCTCTCTGGCTTTCAAATAAAAATGAATAGATCTTTACTTTTCGAAGATGTATCTTCAAGTTACATTACGAATTGATAAGATGAAAAGAACATCAACATCTCATAGATCTTTGATAGATTTCTATATTTTCATCAGGATAGCTAAAAAACAGATTCATTCCCAATCAACCCAATAAGGAAGCACTGAAAAATACTCAGTTGGCTGTCCTGCACACTGGAGAACTACAAGCTTTAAATTCGAATGCAATCTGGGGTAGATATTTCCCACTGATTATGCATTTAAAATTTGTTTTAGGGACACTATTTCAACTCTCAATTGATAGAATCGACAGAAAAGACAAACAGCAAATAAGCAAAGAAAAACCAACTGACCACAATATCCTTAAGTAGCAGCTAGAGCAATCTTAGTGATTGCAGCCAAGTTAGAGCGGAAGCTCCGAAGCTGCTGGCTGTTTTACATCTGTTTGTGCGAGGGTGGGGCACAGAGAGGGAGGGGTGCTTCTTATAGCTACATGTCTACAATACACTTCAAATTGGACTCAAACTATGAAATAAAAATTAAAAGTGAAAAATTATGTACTAGAAATAAAGAAATTTTCATAGAGAAATGAGTGTCATTCTATATTGGGCAATTTAAAGTGTTACATAAGATTTTGAGATCAAAGCTAACTTACATTAAGCTTATTTCTAACTTCCAGGTATCAGAAAGAGTAAACAGATCTCCCAGACCTTCTGGGAAGGAGTTGTGCACAATAATATCTATAACACAATGGCAGGTATCAAATAAAGAAAAATATCTAGTTTAAAATTTAGATATAACCCCAAACCACATCTAAATAGGCATGTATGTATACATTTTTTCTCTGAACTATATTTAACTGTTATCCTAATTGTTTTTTTGAAATATAACTGTCTAATGAGCATTCAAAATCTAATAAGGTGCACACCAGGATACAAACAGACCTTGTCTTAGGCCTTCAAGTGTTAACAGTTTTGTATCATTTCCAGATTTTCAATTAGATACTAATTATAACATGCCTCATTTAAAACTACAGGCATCCCGACCCTGTCAACACTATTGGACCATAACATGTCTGTCTTCATTAGATCAGATTAGTTTTGGGTCCAGCTCGCATTGTGGACCCGGAGCCTCTTCCAGGCTGTTCATCTGTCTGGCAGCTGCTGGTGTTGAAGGACCTTATTTATCATGCTGCAAATGAGTGTGGTCCTTCACCTCCCTCTTCTGGGAGGCTGGGATTTTTTTTCTTTGTTTATTTTTTTCATTTTATCCTAGATCTATACACAAGCAGCCAAATAATGCACCCCACTTATCACAAACCATAAGAATGAAAACCTCAGCTGCTCAAAGGCTCGCCTGGAAGTGCTGTGAGCTTGTTCTGCTCTACCACCCAATAAAATTCTGCGTGGCAGTTGTAAGTTTTCCAGAAATGGACTTATGTCTCTCACTCATTCTGTAAGTCTGTATTTCAGGAAGATTATACATGTGAGCAGTTGTCCTGCATTCTTGGAAATCCATTACCAAAAACAGCCAGTAAACATTATCAATTTCACTGATAAAAAAAAAGAATCTGTTAAAATCTTTATCAAAGTGTCCGGTGACATCTGTTGTCGTTTGCTGTCTTTGGCATTTACAATGTGTTTCCAGAAGCCTTGGGATGAAAATATCAGTATTGATTTTCTTTTTTCTTTATTTGCTACACCAAGCCTGCCTCATGACTAATGGGTCTCAAGCCATCAGGCCATCCTCATTTACTTTGCTCTGTGTCTGGGCAGTATTTTGATAATGGTGGAATTAATACTGGGCATTGACATCTTTATTTACAGTTAATGGAACTTCTCATTTAGTTGTGAGCAGTAGCCGAGGGATATCAGATTTACTAGGATTAGCATGAAGAATCATTTTCACATTTTATCCTCTAGTAAACTGGGAGGTCTAAATACATGTTCCAGGAAAGGCTTCTTCTACTCTATAAAGCAGACAGCAACATTCAACATCATAAAAAGAGACATAAAATGTCCTACAGAGGTAGAGTAATGAAAACAAAATGTGAGTTTAAAAGTCCATTGCATGTTTACCACTGACATTTTTTTATATAGAAATCAAGTGTGATTGTTTCCTTTAAGGACCAACAAACTGTTTATCTCTCTACATATATAAATCATTTTGTATATATATATATATATATATATATGTATATATATATATATATATATATATATATATATATATATATATATATATATAAATCATTTTGTTTTTCCTAGCAACAACACTATGAATGTGCTGTCAGGTTAACAATACAGAAAAGCAAATGTTGAGGTGTAAGTGCCACAGACGTATCAGGTAATTTACCAGTTGAGGATGGTGACTAACAGAGCACGGAGGTCTACTCTTTGTTTTCCTTTCCTGAAATATGGCTTCCAGTACTCATAATGGTAATAGATCGTAGAATTGCTGCATGCTAGATTCAGTTTAAATTGTTTTACATGCATTGACTTAATCCACATAGAATTTCCATGAGGTGTGGACCACCTAAGTACTGTAAGTACTTAATTCCAATTTTAAAATGAATGAATACATAAGATGTGAGATGAAGTAAATTGTCCAAACACCTATACATGGAGCTGCATAGAAAGGATTTAAATATCTTCTTGACAAGGTGAGTATATATGCCCTGAAAATTAGAGTTCTAGGGATAGAAAAATGTCTTTTTATCAATCATGTGAGTATTAATATGCTGAATAAAAAGTAAAATTTACATCTTTGCTTGCACCTCATGTCCACCAGAGCCTTGTTCTTGGATCTCTAGCCTCTCTTTGACTTAGTTCACACATAAAGCTCGTGCCCACATAATGGCTGCTGCCTTAAAGTTTCCTTCTGCATGCAGAGCTATAATTCTGTATATTTATACATCGTCCTGTGTCACATCTTAAAGAAACACATTATTTGCATATTTACTTCAGAGTCATGGAGAAATAGAGAGACACACAGAGTAATAAGGTGCTGCCGTGCTGCCAATGATAACCCAAAAAATCACACCTAATTTCAAAAATTGTTAATTAAGATACATTCTTTATCCTTAAATGTTGTAATGGAAAGAAAAGACAAGAGCATTCTAGGGACACTTGAAATTCAGTCACAAAAACAGACTCCAAGATTGTTTATACCTTTTCACTGAGTAATTTGATAAGACCAAGTTTTAAAAATGCCATCATATTTCAAAACTTTTATCCTTACTGTCATTGTACAACCCCTCATACGATTAAGACTGATAGATTGTCCTCAAAAAAGGGATTTACTGTATAAAACCAAGAAAATTGTATTCTTTATTTCCAGTGCTTCTGGGAGCTTTCTTCTAAAACTTTATAAATCCCTTTCTATGTATTTCAAATAGAAACATTTGCCAGATTCTGCTTTTTCTTAATATCTCATCTCTCCATAAATAGAATGATTATAGATGGCTAATCTTTTGATTATGAGATATGTGCAGAGAGATAGAAAGAATCCTAAAGTCATTATGTAGATGAAATAATCCTCTCTTTTAGCCTCCTTTGCTACATTCTGACAGCACAATCCAGGCATAGGTAGGAATTGGACCCTGAGAAAACTCATTTTACAAGTTGCTAAGTTACCAAAAAGTTTGGGAAAACCAAATGAGTAAGAGAGACTTTACAAAAGCTTTACTGCTGTATAATCTAGCGTATTAATGTGTGAGTCATACAGTGACTATTTATGGCTGCCTCAGAAATCCTGATGACAAGAAATGAAGATAAATGAAAGAAGATGTGCAGTTGTAGAGTTTATTAAAATTAAAATTCACAGGCTTAGCTACAGCAGTCCTATTCCTTTTGTTTGTTGCATTTTTTAAGCTAAATTAGAAAGATATAGCCTCAATGTCAGGTTTTACATGGACTCTGTAGAAAATTTAAAGAACTTTGGTGTTTCATATAAATTAAGAAACTGGACTGAATTAAATGATTCCAGATTCTATCATGCCCCTATACTTCTTTCTGAAAAGCTAACATAGTGGCTATAATACCTTCATTGGGATCGTCTTGCATCAGAATTGTCCTTTTATAACAAAAATCTTCAGCAAACTTGGTATAGAAGGAACTTACCCCAACACCATAAAGGCAATATAGTACAATACAATGATGAAAACGAAATGCAAGAAGAATTTTCATAAAGAGCTGGAACTATCAAGTAAGTCCAGTGTCACAAATTTTATTCAGTATGGTTCCAGAAGTTTCAGCCAGAGTCATTTGGCAAAAAGCAGAAGAGCTACAGATTGCAAACAAGGCAGTCTTGTTTGCAAATCACATACTACTTTTTATATGGAAACTAAAACATTTCACCAGGAATCTGTTAGAAATAATAAGATAATTCAAAAAAGCTGCATGATAGAAATCAACACAGAAGTTATTGTCATATCCTTACGTACCAACAATGACCTGGTTGAGAAAGAACTATTAAGAACACTCCTATTCATAATATCTGCGAAAGTTTTAAATAATTTAAGATAAATTTTAGCAAGCATATGAATGATCCAGACACTAAAAGTTACAAAATAGGAACAAAACAAATAGAAAAATAAATGGAAAATATTCCTTGTTCATGAATTGCAAGAATTAATATTAGAATGTTTGTAAGAGCCAAATCAATTTACAGATTCAATCCAGTACCCATCAATGTTCTAATGACTGTTCACCAAATTAAAAACAATCTTAACGTTCACCTTGAAACACTGAAGACCCCAGATAGCCAAGAAAATGTATATATTCTTAAATATGTATTTATTAGAAAATCTGAATCAAAGAGAGTTGTATTGATAGAGGTGGAGAGAGAGGATTCTTCATCTTCTGGCTCATTTTCTATTAGCAGGTACGAAATTCTCATCTCTGGCTTGAGTAGTATGAATCAAAACACTAATAATTTTCTTATGCCTTCCCAGGTACCTTACCAGGAAGCTCGATCAGAAGCAGTTGTCGGTACCACAAGTGACAATTTAGGTAATTGTGCTATAACTCTGGCTCCCCCTAAAGCAACTTTAATAAAAGCAAAGCCAGAACCATGATACCAGATTTGAAGACATAGTACAGGACTATTATACCAAAATTTCTTTGGTATAAAAAATGACATATAGATGAATGGAAAAAAATAGACACCCCAGAAACAAACCCACGCATCTACATACAGCTTGTTTTTGACAAACATGCTAAAAATATTTCTTGCATAAAAGACAATCCCCTTTAGCACATATCACATAAATTGGATTCCCATATGTAGATTTGAAATGAGACTCCTCCCTTATACCTTGTATTCAGATGAATTCAAAATGAATGAAGTGTCCAAATTGAGGCTTGAAACAAACTACTAGACAAAAGCATAGGTGGCATGCTGCAAAATATTGACCCAGGCAAAGAGTTTTTCGATAAGACCCTGAAGATAAAGGCAATAAATGTAAAAATAGACATATGGAAACATATCATGTGAAGTAAATAGACAATTGACAGATGGGAGAAATCATTTGCAATGTATGCTTCTGATAAAGAACCGATATCCAGAATTGATTAAATGTTCAGGAATCTCAGCAAAACAAACAATCCAGTTCAGAAATGGGTAAATGCTTTTTATACATGTTTTAGTGGATGCAACAATCCTGACACAAGACAAACAAGTTAAGGGTATAGTAGGTAAGAGAGTGAGTAATACACATGAAAGAGAAAAGTGAAATCTAACAGGACAAAGGAATAGAGGTCAGATAAGGTGGTAAATGAAGTCTGGAGAGTACAACCAAGAAAGTTCTCTCTCGAAGTACACCTCTGAATGAAGTTGAGAACAAGGAGATTATGGCGCACAGGTCAGATGGGTCCTTAACCCTCACTGTAAGGAAGCCGCATTTTCTTCAGAATGGTGGAAAATGTATGAAGTGGTTTTGACCACAACAATGCCGCAAAGTGACACATCTATAAAAAAGGCATTCCACATTTCACATTGATACATTTGTTAGGTGTTAATTAAGCTCATGTGAATGATGGTTCACCACCTTTTTTTTTCCTTTATCTTCTCCCCGTGGTGGACTGCACTCAAGGGGATACATCATGAAAATGTAGCAGAAATTAATGTATTCGAAGGTGGAGACAGAAAGAAATAAGTCCTCATGCATACACTACAAGGATGGACTCACAGTGAAATGACTGATCCACACTGATGAGAAACACGCCAATGGCAGCATGATGGACTTAGGAAAACTTAGGAAAGATACCCATTGTAAGACTGGAGAGGAGAATGGAGGGAAACTTGGGGAGGGAGAAGGGAGACTTCATTGCCAACTAAATGTGTCAAAAAATAATAAAAAGAAAAAAAAGATATTCCAGATTGGTATGTTGAGAACATATTGAAAGGTAAGGATAAGACAATTATGAGCCCAACTTAATAAGCCAAACAAGAGATAAAACTGCCATAAATTACTACCAGTGGTGGTAGTGAAAATAGCCTAAGCCTGGGTAGTTAGCAGGTTGAGAGGTTGAAATTTACTGAGAGTGAAAGTGTAATGTGGGAGGATGGGCAGAAATTAAACGAAACACAAGTGGAAGAAAGGAAGTAAAAGAATCCCTTCATTTTTTGCCTCACTGACTTACAGAATACAGTTCCCAGTTCTGAGGTAACAATAGGAAAGGAAAGGCAGTGAAGAAACTCGGTTTAGGATGTAACCGATCTGAAACATACATCAGGATCTGAATATAGATATCAAGTATGTTGTAGCGCTGAAAGGAAAAGGAGACATTCTTGGCAAGCACAAGCAGATGCAGAGACACAATTCAAAAGAGTGCAGACACAATGAGATGGGCCCTGTGGGAATGAACCTCAAGTTCTCCAAATTTGAAAGACTTGGGAGAAATGAATAAGCTAGCAGAGAGGAACAGGATATAGCTATGAGAGAACTCAGAGAAAAACCAGGAGGAAAGTTACGGAGAAAAAGTTTTCAGTTAAATCTAAGACTTGATTTAGCAATCATGAGATCACCGATTTCCTTCACAGGAGCAAATGTGTAAGAATACTGGGACAAGACTTGATTGAAGTAGGTTCAAGAAAAAAGAGAACTTCATAATTTGGAAACAATAATATACTGTTCTTCCAAGGAGTTTGACTTAAGATGACAGGATGGAAAAATGTGGATTCAAAGCAGAGTTTAATGTTTAGGATAGGGAAAATAGTTTTTACAGCATATTTTTATTTTAACAAGAAATATTTTTAAAGCAGAAAATTGCTATAACATAGGAATAGGAGTACCAAGATCTTCCAGAGAATCTGTAGTGAAAGAATGGGATCCAGTGTGAAAGATAGGCTTAGTGAGGCATATTGAAATATATTGTAAGTAACAGGAAAAAAGAAAAATAGGAAATGTGTGGATTTAGTGATTAGAGCTCACAGACGTTCATTTCTGTTTGTAGGACAAAGGTAGAGGTTGGTGTAATACAATGTCATATGAAGGAGTATGAAATTAAGTAGTTTTTTTAAGAGTTGGGAAAGGAATAAATTAACAAAATACAATATGAATATGAGATATTGCAAAGGGTCCACCTGGAGTTACTAAGCACTTATTTCTCACTCTCTGTAGGAACTTACCATTCTGAATTAAATATGCCAGTGGCTCTAGTGGTTATTAAGAAGATGTGCAGTTCTTCTCTACATCATTACCATTGGTTATTACTTCAAATGAAGGCGTGAGCAAAAAATCAGTTATACAGATGACAAATAGTATGAAGCCAATGCATTTGGACACACAGACTATTCAATTGTAGACATGAAGAAATTCCTAGACACCTAAGTTATAAATTGTCAATATGCATTTAGGACAAAAAGGCCACTATTCTATTATGTAACATTCTTTTCTATTGCCAGCGTCATCCTTCTTCTCAAAGTCTATCCCCAAACTATATCACATAAATTCTGCTGCTATTTCTCACAACCCTCTAACCTCCATTTGTCCTAGTTTCAATAACTAATGTGCAAATAGTGATTTCAATGTTGGTTACTCCAGCTTCTATGTTTGTATATTTCATTACAGAACACATAACACCACTAAATTAATTACCTGTAACTCAAAAATGAGATCATAGTAGTTCACTAAAATGCTCCCAACTGCCTGAAGGATAAAATGTAAAGTTATCTTTTTGGCATGTAGGGCCAAATATCTTTCTGTATATTTTAAACAAATAGCTTGCAAATATACAAGTAAATGTATAAAGCATTAACATTTTAATATATTTTGTAACAATTTAAGAAAATTTATGTAGTATTTAATGGTGTGTATAATAAATATTTCATACTTCCATTCTATCTGAATTTGGAGTACACAAATTTTAGGGCTTAACAGAGTCATACAGTTGATGACTACCACACTGGACAGCTGAAATCAACTACTATGTGCTTCAGTTAATGCTCACTAAAAATGTTGATCAAGATATTTCATTACTAGAAATAATAGAAAAAGTTGATGTAATACCAACTTTAGAATTCTAAAATATCAATGATTAAGCAGGTTCCATATTTATTAAGTACATGTTTTAATAAGATTCTTATTGTACTACTGAAACATACTTGGGTATAATTAGTTATATTGTAAAGCATTTTGGGTCAATGAGACATTTTTGCAATTTTTTATCTAAAAAATTATGCCTAACAATTAATGGAAAAATAGTTGTAGAAATGGACCTGTGTTTTCATGCAAAAATATTTAAAACAATGTAAAAGTAATAAAATACTAAGATCCTAGTATTCAGCTCTGATATTTCCTATTTCTGGTGTAACTATGTCAGACATGAAGCAGCAAAATAAAAAGAGAAATGAATCCCCATTGTATACCTTAGTATGTAAGTACTTGAAGGAATGGTTTATATTAGTTATCATTTATTGAATACTTACTTTATGGTTTCTGGGATTCTATCCTAACCATTATTCATATTGTATTATAGTTCTTCCATTAGTTTTGCTGGGCAGACACTAATATTTTCCTTTTACTGGTTATATTTTTATTTTGAATTTTTGAATTTTGTGGTACGATTTTATATAGATTGGGACCCCCCAACTCTCACCCCCTGACAGATTTTCTCCATGTTGCTACAATAGTTTAGTCCTTCATAAGCAGTCATAATTCCATCACTCTCTTATTTAAGTGTGCCCTGACATTGCTGGTACAGACAATGTCAGACAGTCCAGCATCCCATTGTCTACACATTTCCAACAGTTTCATTGGAAGTCCATCTTTTGTTTGGAAGCAGGAATGCATGTTGCATTGTACCTCCACACCTGGATATGGTAGACCCCAGTACTCCATCACTATACATTTCCATAAATGAGAAGCATGAAACCAGGTCAACAACTGCTATGAATTAGAACAATAGCCACAACAACAAAAACAACACCAACAACAAATTGCAGCACCATGAAAAAGTGCCACTGAATAACCAACACCTGAGTGATAAAAAGGAAACACAAAAGTCTCTTGGCAAAAATTATGCCACTGTGTAATCCATGAGCCAGTGATGAATTCAACAAGAGAAAAGGAAATATTTGGAATAAATGAAACAAATGGAAAACATCAAAACACATGGGTTTTAACATAAAAAAGATACGTTAATAAATTGTCCAAGGTCAGGAATTTGTAAACAACCTAAAATGCCTTCTAGCATTAGCAAATTTGATTTTATGGAGAAATACTTAATAATGCTTTGAGTTTTTGGCCTTTGGAAATACTGTACATCTACTGGGTGCCTTAAACACAACAGAAATTTGTTTTTCACAGTTCAGAAGGATAAAAAGATTTTGAACAAGACAACAGTATGATTATTCCCTCATTACAACCCTCTTCTTGGTTACACATTTGAGGGAGCAACTGAGACCTCTCTTTCATAAGTGAGCTACTCCCAGTCGTAAGACCTAAGCCTCATTACTGTTTATCTTCACAATAGCCATCACATTAAAACATAAATTTTTGAAAGATTCCCATGTTTGGTTCACAGCAAGTATTTTAAGAAACATGTTAATTTGAGAAGACTTCTAAAAATTAATGGATGGTATTAGATTGTATTTAGATGATATTAAAAGATAAGTTAAATACTATATATAATTTTTGATGTTTCCTCATATATTAAAGCAGAAAGTTCCTAAGTTCCTCTGGATCACATATATGTTTTTTTTTACCTTATCTCTGAGTACATATAAAGGGATTTCAAATGAATATGGGTTACAAGTCTACTGAAATTCACCTGTTTTATATATGGATGGATTTCAGTTTCAAAATGAGAGCCAGAGTCATAGTAAAATTTCTGTTGAATACATGAGGAAGTTATGATTCCTCCTTAGAATAACAATAATATTTATCATTTTCTATTTGGCTACATGTCCATGCTCATTTTATGACACCATTGCTCTATGCTGAAAATAGTTATGAACATAAATAAATACATATAATGGAGGTAAAAGGAGAATTGAGGTTTTTTTTTGTAATCTTGTTATAATAACATCTTGTAAATACATGATACAAACTTATACATGTAATAAAACATTCTGCAGTAGGTGTATTAAGGATCAAATACCTGCAAACTGCAAAGGATGAACACTTCCCAGTGTTATAATTTGAAAATACATTTCTTTTTGTAAGAGTGAGGGTTCACAGAGATTCTTTTATTTGTTCATCAATGTTTCAAAGATGTTTTTAGGAAGCAGGGATAAAACTGCAGTTTAATCTGCTAGTTCACTCCTGAAACACAACATCTAGGACTAGGCCAATGTCATAGCTAGTTGCCAGGAACCCAATTCAAGTTTCCCACATATAAGACAGGAATTTGTATTTGTCTTCCAGTGTATGCACTAGCAGAATTCTGGAACCAGGATTGGGATTTGGATTCAAAGCCAAGTTGCTACAAGGTGTACACATACCAAGTGATATCTTAACCTATAGACTAAGTGTTCACTCCAAATATTTTTGAGATCCTTTAGGTGTCAGGCGCTTTACTAGTATTAGTAATGTGATCGTCACACAATGAAAAGTATAATACTATAAATTATTTGCAAAACAGAATTACATTCCATAGATAAACAATTTGCAACTGACAAATGTGTGTAGCATAAATCTAATAGTGAGAGCTGCCTTACTAAAGGTGATTAGTTTGTTTCCTCCCACATATTTGGGATTTTGGCATTGAGAACTGATTTGCTCTGTGTAAAACTATTTTGATGACCCGGTGAGATAGCCTAGTGACTACCATCCTCACCTTGCATGAGATGGGATTCCCTATGGGAGCCAATTCATGTCCTGGTGGCCCTGCTTCCCATCCAGCTCCCTGCTTGTGGCCTGGGAAAGCAGTAGAGGATGGCCCAAAACTTGGGAACCTTCACCCATGTGGGAGACCCAGAAGAAGCTTCTGGCTCCCAGCTTCAGATCAGTTCAGCTCTGGCCACTTAGGAAATGAACCAGATGATGGAAGATCTTTGTCTCTCTTCCTCTCTGTATATCTAACTTTCCAATAAAACAAATAAACATTTTTAAAATAACCTATTTGAACACTAAGGTGGATTAAGGGGTTGATCAAGCTACAGCTAAATGTTATCCTTTACTGAAATACAATTGTATATGAACACCTCACCCTCACAGGCAAGAACATTTGGAATCTTTCCTTTTACCACAGGACATACAAATAAATATTCTGCATTATCATCCTTCTGTTGAAAGACAATTTGTAAGGTTAACTGAAATTGGCACTGAATAAATGCAGCTTCCCCCCCCCCCAGCATAGAACAGAAGTTTCTAATAGTGAAGTGTGGATAATGAATTTTTGATAGAGGTTAATTTCCTCTGCAAAGTTTTCATCTACACCTTTTTCCTACATGTGTATGAAATAATATGATTTTTAAATAATAGCCTTTTTCTCCCCAAAAAGAATTAATGTTCCTTACCTACTACTCTGCAGCTGATATGGTTCCAAGTATTCTACAAAACTGTCTTTTGCATTAAGTTATTGCTTTTTCTTTATTTCTCATCTTTTATTTAGAGAGCTAATTTGTTCAGATGTACATCAGGATATTATACTTATGCAGTAAGCACGCAACACACATTCTTCTCTATACCCATTACACTTGGTTTGAAATTGCAGACTGCCGTTCAGCAACTGCAATAGGATGTGGACTGAGGCTACCCCCTTCAAAGTAAATACTGTTATTACAGTCTCCAGTGGGCTGAACCCCACAGTAAGCAAGTTTGGAGACAAAGAAATTCCATTTCAGGTTTACTGTAATCATATTTATTCAAAGTAGAACTGTTTGCTTTTTCATATGTAGATCTAAGCTGTGAAAGAAGGGCAAGATGTTTGAGAATTATTTCAATTAAACATATGGGTCCACATTAAATCAGTCCAATGTCTGAGTATAATTCAGCCTATTGTGTATTTACTAACAAATCATTTCTCATTCTTACCGGCTGAAGTCAGTATTCAAATGTTAGTAGGTGTCAAAATCATTCAATTTTTTAGCCCAGTGTAGAGTTTTCTGTTACATTATGAATGACTTTGGGAGCCAATAAATTGCATTATTAAAGGATTTCAAGAGGCCACTACTGGCCTGCATTCAAAATTGCAGAATCACTGGCTCAGATAATGTGCATAGATTTGGATTAATAGCTGTTGTGGTTGTGTGCTACTTGAACAAAATATGCTATCGATCAGACTTAAGTAAAAGTACTTAGGTGGTCATTTTATAGGTCACATTGCATTGCTTCCTGTTAGGAATGGTGATGGAGCAAATAATCCTCTCTGAAAAGGCTTTCACATTAAAAAAAGAATATCACACTGTTTTTTTTTTCTTTGAGAATTAGATCAAGAGTAAACATAAGCTGTAACTGGACATCAACAAGTGAAAGTCAGTGTGTTAAGCCTAATGAATACTCTGAGCATTGTGGAAACCAAAGTAGAGGCAGTTAGCCCCATTCAGGAAGTCAACAAAGGCATCTAGAATGACAGTGAATCTTGGCATCTAGAATTGACAGACCTCAATCTTGTTCCTTTCAAATGCCAGCACTTACTAGCAAAGATAACTAGGTCAGAGAGCATAAAGTGGATCATAAAAAAATTCATTCCCATCACAAGAAAATTAGAACCATATTTGCTGTTTATTGACAGCATGCTCAAATGATGATCTGTATTTAATCTTGTATGGGTCCATTTGGACAGGAGAATTTTTTTTCCTGAGAATTGTGCATCTGTTTTATTCACCTGCTTTTACGAAGGAGGTTGTACATAATGGGGTCTCAACAAGTATTTCATGAGTGAAGAAATGGAGATAAAATTTAGAAACACTGTATCTTTTAAGACAATTCCTATTTTTGTTATGTCAATTGCATATCTATTATAAATTATTATATTCTGACCTTAACATCATTTCAATTTTAGTGTTTGTGCTGTCAGAGCGAGCACTGAACCTAACATAAAAAATAACAGAAACTATTATAAATGCATTCCAAACTTGCAGCAATTTCTTCTTTTAAGTCTCTCATACTGGTAAGATGGGTAGGAAAATTTTAGTCATGCTTTTAGAGTATCTGTTAGTTATAATTTTAGAATTCTAATCTGTCTGTTGGATTCTAGTGTCCTTCTACTAAGAGAGAATATGTATAATTTTAATCCTACTATCTCAAAGGTAATATGGTTAGGGACATGAAGAGATATACATTTTGAGGTGGCATATCTGTACTAATTTCCAGTTAAAATTTTGAATTTTTAAAATTAATTACTAAGCTTTTATTTATGCAGACCCACTGTGTATGCATCTGTCAATGAATGAATCCCTGATTATATTATAAATTTCAGAATGAAAAGCACAAATGGAGATATGTAACTACCATTTGTAAGTGTGGCCTAATATTATACATAGCTTAAAATTCTACTATTGTCACCTGATGTAAAACAAAGTAATTTGTCTGAATTTATATACTGTCCATATATTTCAGTATATCATAGAAATAGAAACCTTAATTATAGTTTTAAAATAATCTTTCAGAAAATCAAAGATATTTCACTATTAGCAAAGCCCAGGTGTAACTGAATCATCCAACTGGGTTGCATAGCAGTCATGATTCAAGTTCCAAATCATGCATTTCTGTAATGGAGTAGTACAGATGTATGCCCCACAGTAGTGTTAATCTGCTTATTGCTTTAGTTAAATCCTTAAGTATTTGTCTAACTGCCATAATTCTTCTGAGAAGACAAGTTTCTACAAGGCTGTGCATGTGTAACAAGTGCAGCAAATGAAAAGAAATTATGTTTTGAACTGTGACATTTTAACAGATGCTGCTAAGTAATTGAACATTGAAGAACACAAATAGTTGGATGGAAAAGTTTGAACAGCAGGACACTGACCTCTCATCAACCATGAGGCCGTAGGTGAAAAAAAAAAGTCCATGTTTCTATGCTCTAGTGCTGTTGGTTCCACAACATCATAGAATTCCGCAAATACCTATTTAGTGCCTACTGTCTGATAGGCACTGGAAAAATCAATAAGAAACCACAAGATGATTCTTACTCTAATTAAAATATCCAGAACGAATATAAATGAAGAGAAAAAGTCATTGATACATAACTTGAAGATGCCATCAGTGAATAAAACTAGGAATTGTGAATCTCCTGTGAAGAGGCGGTGATGAGGTATGGCTACATTAATTTAATGGAGAGCAGAGAATTATATCTGAGGGAAGACACAAAATTTAAAGTCTGATTGGCAAGGAAGCATTTTAGGCAAGATGTTCCATTAGGAAGAGAGCAAAGAAGAAAAGCTTTAAGGCACGCTTTGAGTGCTCCATCAGTTGAGAGATGATTACATAACCAAAACATTGTGAACTACTGAGAATTCTGACTGATAAAACATTCCACTGATCTGGCACAACACTGGAACGGAAGTCAGGATCATGTGTAAAACACACATTGTAGCTCAACTTAAAGCACTAGAATTTCAACTTATCTTCAGTGAGAAACTGTTGAGCATTTTAAAGCAAGAACTCTATTTTCAGGTCTTTCCTTTGTAAAATGTTGCATTTGGTTTTCTGCAGAAAATGACTCTTACACAAGAAGGTAAAGAAGGAGTTCAGAGGGAAAATTGCATCATAGTCTTCAAGGTGAGAGCTTATAGTAGCTTGGGAAATCATGGTAACTGTAGGCAGAGTAAGGAAGAAAGATTGAAGTAGTATCAGTTCTGAAAAAAAATACTCCAAACAAGTGCAAGCTATATAAAAGTAACCGACACATTCGTTACTAAATGCAAAAATGAGCATGAATGTAAAATGTATTATGTATATACATATATAATATATTTTGTCAATTGAATACTTGCTCAGATTTGTACTAAGTGTATTATTTTTTCCTTTGAACAATGGCTTAAATATGGAATGCAGGTTGGGGAAAACGTTCATTTGAAAGTAGCATATGTTTTTGTACTGCTTTTTATTTTATTAAAGTAGAGCTCATTACTTCCTTAACTTTACTGTCTTACTCAAATCATACACATGTATCATGGCAATTAATCAACATTTGATAAGTGAAGAAAGATTTCTCAAAATAAATCTTAGAAATATGGCTGAGACACAGGAAAATATGTACTGATGCTTTTTCTCCTGTGGGAATAAATCACCATTTACTTCATTTTCTATGTATGAAGCAATAAATTGCATAGTCAACGGGAAAGCAGAAAGTAAAAGCCTCATGATCCAGTCTCTCGTCCCCACCAATCCTCTGAGCTAAGGGCTCATTCTTTGGGAATGATTCACATGACAACTAAAAACGAACAGATACAATCTGCTTCTTTTCAATTCCTGTTGACAACGCAGCAATGGAAGTAGTACAACTTTGCACAAAACAGAGCCTTACAAATCCAAATGTTTTCAGTGCTTTGGTGGACTAGACTAATTGAAATTTTCTATATAATAAAAATAGACATAATGAGAAAAGTCATGACTTTTCTCTCATCTAGAACTTAGGCATGAATATGAGATTTTTACAAAATGCATTTAATCAAAGTTTGATGTGAAAATATGACTATCGCCTATTTAAACAAAAGCTCAGGAGTTGACATAACATTTTATTTTTTATAAGATACATTAGAAAGTTACTATAAAGTATTCAAAAGAGATGGACTTTAAATGAAAAGATGTCACAAAAGTAGCATCATGTGTGTGAATAAACAGAGCCTCCTTGTGTGATATGCTTGAAATTATATCTTATCTATAAAAAAATTGATATCTAAAGAGAACAGTGGTAATCTCCAGCAAAAGAAAATATAAGAAATCAACCGTGTTTTTCCTGAATTCAATAGCAATTATGGAACTAATTCAAATGTTCAAATGAAATATATTTAAATCTATGTATAATTTTAAAAAGAAAATAATACAGGATGTTTGCATTGAAATAATACTCAAGAATTGTATTTAGGCAGAATTTTAAAAGACTTTTTGAAATCATAATAAATTAATATGCATGTAAAATCAGTCTGTAAATAGGATTTTATAATCTATGATATTAACAATATATGTACTATGCAGAAAAATCCATAAGTATACTCTCCCATTGTCAGGAATACTTCCTCATATTTTGTCAAAAACTATTTACTCATTGTTTCTACTGCTTTCTGCTTGACAACAAAATACTTTACTCACATTTTCTTCGACACTGACACTCTTGACAAAAGTTGTTTTTTTTTTACACTGAAGCGTTCCCTTTTCATACGACTATTACAGATATCTTAAGCATAATAACTAGATGACAAAACTCATGAAAGCAGTCAATATTCTCCCTATGTAGGTCTCAGAACAGGGAAATGTCTAATTAAAGGTTACTATTTTCCCTTAACGAGAGAAAGATGGGAAAAGTGGTTTATGTAAAGATAAACTCATTTTAAGTGGAAATTAGTTTATTCTAGTAAAATAGGAATGTAGTATGTACTAGCTAAAAAATCCAAGTAAAGCAACTGTGAAAATTATTAAACTAAAAGTATAGTAAAATGTGATCTTGTTTCAGTATTCTCTGTTAAATCTTTCAAAAGTTATATCAGACTAAAAATCCACTCTTTACTAATAAACTGTGATATATGAAAACTAAACATCTATTTAGAATCTAGCTGGTCTCCTCACAATTTAGATACTTTATTCGCAATATTTTATTTAATTAACTATGACCTTGTGGGACTAGTATAATGAACTATTAGGGAATTTTCACTTTGTATTTATAGAAAATTATGTTAATTTTTATTAAATATTCTTCCTTATTTTTAAACCACTGTATCATTGTTTTGTGGATGAGTGCATTATAAATGCTTTTCATAGTAATTCACTATCTGTTAAGCATGAAGTAAACTTTAAACTATATATATGCACTATATTCATATGAACTAATAAACTGATGAATAAACCAGTAAAATTAGTAAATTCTAGGATGATTTAAGTTTAAGTGCAATTTTCCTCAATGGAATAGCCTATATGTCAGGTGATTATATGTCATATTCTTTTTTGCATTTATTATTTTTTCTTGATACTTTTTTTAGATCTAGGGAATCCCCTCTCCACCTCCACTTCCTTTCTTCTCACTCTCCATTTCCACCATTCCAATAGTTAGTGCTTCATTAACAGTCACAAGTCCAACACTCTGCTATTTAAATGTATCATGGCATTGTAGGTAGAGGCAGTGGTAGAAATTCTAGTGTCATATTGTCTAGTATAATACCCATTGACAAGTACGAGAGCCAAATGGGATGTGGGACATACTGGACCAGTCTGCTACACACACTGGCAAACCAGGGTAGGGGACGGGCCTGGTGGGGGTTATTGTGGGTTGCTCCGACTAGGCTGCAGCTCCCACTGGTTGATGTGGGGGCCACGTATGTGCTGGGCAGAACCAGGCAGGACTGAAACACCCATTGGTTCCAGAGCAAGTCGGGACTGAAACCAGAACCAACCCAGCAATTGCAACCACCAGCTGATCATGGTGATGGACTGTGCCAGGCCCTGTGCTTGCTAGAACATACAAGAATCTGGTCTGGGAATACCTCAAAGTTTCTGTGGGGATCTCCCCAATCGAAATGCTGGACATAGAACCCTAGCCAAGAAAAGACAGAAGATAGAGCAGGTCATTCATCTCAGCTATATGTTGACAGTGAAATACTGGGCAAATGAAGAGTCTATCAATCAGTGGATTCTTCAACGACCTCACCGAGCTGGGAGTGGTGAAAATGGCAGTGATTCATAACTGGTGAACTATTAAAACCACTTCAGCAAGGATCTCAGAGCATGCCCCACATCTGAGACTTGGGGAGGGTGGGAAACTGGGTGGGGCTTCTCCCTCAATATCCCCCTTTACCTCAGAAACAAGAAGGAAACAATATGGACATAATAGTCTTACCCACTTCCCTATAGCCCCTGAACCTTTTTACCATAATTAACTATGCAAAGATTGTCAACAATATAATTAAAACATAATAAAAAAAATTTTCATTGGAAGTCCTCCTTTAATTCTGGAGTAGAGATGCATACTGCAATGCATTTTCACTTCCTGGCATGCTAGTCTCCATTTTATATTTCATTTTTGAGAATATCTATATATCTATATATGTATATATAGATATACCCATGTTCACTTATAGATCTATATTTTGTATTTTACACTGAATGCTGTGTTTTGTCACAGATAACACAAACTATAAAACAGTCTTACCAGAGCCAACTCAATGGCTCAAAGGCTAATTTTCTGCATGCAAACTACAGCACCCCGTATGGGTTCAGGTTGGTGACCAATTACTCCACTTCATATCTATTTTTTGCTTATAGCCTGGGAAAGCAGGAGAAGATGGCCCAGGTTCTTAGGACCCTGCACCCACCTGGGAGACCCAGATGAAGTGCCTGGCTCGTATTGGCTTCGTTCTGGCCATTGAGGCCATCTGAGGGGTCAACCAGTGGATGGAAGATCTTCCTCTCTGTCTCTCCTTTTCTCTGTAAATCTACCTTTCCAATAAAAATAAACAAATCTTACAAAAAGAAAGAAAGAAAGAAAACCCTACTAGAATGGGCAGTGGCACAGGGAAAAAGCCTCCCATGAGAGCACACGTGTTTCAAAGTACCTGAGTTCAAGTCGTATCTCTACTTCTGAGTCTACCTTCCAACAGACACCTCCTTTTTAAGGGATGCAACTATAGATACCATAATTCCTTTGGTCCCAGCCACCAGGTAAGAGACCTGGATTGAATTGTTGGCATCTGCTGTTGGTTTGGCTGAGTTGTGGCTAAGGTAGCCTTTGGCAATTAGGCCAGTGGATGGATGATTTCTGTCTCCGTTTATATCTCTTACTCTGCCTGTTAAGCAATTTTTTTTATAAATGAAACAAAACATAGCCCCAATTACTATGTATTAGGAGGTGACAAACTAAATTTAGAAAACAAGACCTTGCTGACACCCTATTTTATAACGACCATGAGCTCCTAAAGGTTTTTGTGCTTTTAAATAATTGGAAAAATCAAGAGAAATGTTGTGTCGGAATCTGTGAACCTTAAACATATTTTAATTTTTATTAGAAAGTTTTATTGAAACACAGACTCATTCATTTTTATCCTTACTCTGTGGCTACTTGTTTGCTACAACTAAAGATAACAATACTGCAGCAAAGATTGTATGTTCTACAAACTCTAAAGTATTTACTCTCTATTAAAAGAAAAGACAAAGTCTTGCAACCTGTCCTGTAGACCAGTGAAATCTTATTTACATTGTAACTACAGAGAAAGTCATTGGAAATAGGAAGCAGTGTGTTCAAGGGGATTGGACTTAGACTTTGATACTTAATGTTCTTAGCTTGGTATATTACTAGTTACATGCTGTTGAAAATATTTTTATCTCAATTATTAGTTCCATATTTGTGCAATGACAGAATTGCATAATATGAGTCCTTGATGCCACAAAAAATTTCAAAATAACATTTCTGAAATGTTCCATGTGTATTTCTGATATGTATACATATGGTATGAATGACTCACCGGAAGAACCATACGCATACAGGTCAGTCTTTCTAGACTTAATGGTGTAATCAATTACACTAATAATAAAAATCAATTTTAGCATTATAAGACAGTTGACATTATTTAGTATTTACATTTTAAAGGTTATGTTTAAAACAGTAGAGGTGCAATTTAGAAAAACTGTTTCACTGTAAATAATGACCTTCAAGTCCATGAATTACAAATTTAATTAGGAAATTTGATATCCTAGAATTTACCACTAAATTAACAATGTAATCTTCAATCTTAGAGTTTATTTTGCCTTTTAGCCAATCATATAAATGTTAAAATTTAGGTAGAAATTTAGTTTACTTAACTTGCTTAGCCTTATTTAACTGAAGAAATGCTGTGTATCACATCATTATAAAAGCAAATTCAGTGCAGAATATATTATAAGAAGCTGTTTATAAAATTTATTTTTTAATACATAGCAAAAAGTTATTCATTCTTTTAAATAGTATGTATGTTGATTTCAACATTCTGAACTATTTTTTTCTGGTCTAATTTAGTAACAAAGTTGACAATAATTTTTAGGCATTCTGGTGGAAAACATATCATGGTGATTAAGAAAATTTTTTCACCCAGAGAAGTTACAGCTTGTAAAAGTATTACAGAAAAGTATGCCAAATAACAGAGGTAGATTTTCCAGATGCCTTGGTTAATCCCCTCTCTGTGTGAAAAACATTTGGAATCTATATAAACACTTTGAGGACAATAGGTTACTGGTTTTCCTCCTGCCTTGTAGTCGATGTCTAACAATGATTTTTTGGTGATACTGAAGACACATAGCATTCTCAGACATTGAGAGGGTGACTCTGTGGAGTGACCTAATTTCAGAAGTGAAAACATCAATATGCAGGTTTTTTATTTTTTTTATTAATTATTTTGCATTATGTGACAGTTTCATAGGCTCTGGGAATCCCCCCACCCCTCTCCACGCCCCCCCCCCCGGTAGATTCCTCCACCTTGTTGCAGTATTACAGTTCAAATTCAATCAAGATTCTTTCCTTGCAAACGTATACCAAGCATAGAGTCCAGCTACTTATTGTCCAGATGGGTTGAACAGTTTCTTGGGGAGACCATGTCTGGTCCGAAGTTAGAGCTGGTAGAATATCATCCCAGTCAATTAAGATTCCCAATATAACATCAACAGCAATTTGCAACATTATGGAATTGACATGGTTTTGAGTAACCAGTATGTAAAAAAAAAAAGCAAGTTCTTAACCACAACCTATGCTTAGCTCATTGACATTTCAGGTTTTAACAAGCACTAACATACTTTTAAACACAAGAAGACAGAAACTTGCTGTTGGACTTAACACAGAAAATCTAAGTTGTGTAATGGCAATATTTATGTGAGATTGCAAAAGTGGATCTGCAATTGAGTATATTAATACACAAATGAATCTAGAGCAGGAAAATTCTGAGGTTTGTAGTTGCACAATTTATTGCTAGTAATCAAGGCATAAAAAGGAAGAATAAAGAGATGAGAGAGCAAGCTGGCGATCTTTACTTCTAAGTGAAATCTCTTCCAACAGAATATTTACATGCAACTTGATAGCGCATATGTACTTTGATTTAATTGGCCTTATCATATAGAATTGACTGGTTGGCAGGAGGCAGTCATCCTATCATCACTGAATGAACCAGAGGTACAACATCTAAACAGTAATAATATATCAAAGTAAAATAGTCAAAAATAACTCTGCAGTGCCAGTGTTTGAAAGTAGCCATACATGTCATGTTGAAAGAAGAAATCTCTTGAAAATGATGAAGTGGATGGATTAATTAATAACTTCAAAGTCATTTTTAAATATCAATAATTTTACATTACTCTTGGAACTGGAGATAAAACAATGACTCACACACTGTATCTGATTTCTTGGATATTATTGTATAGTGGAAATAAATACAATTTGTATTTATTGTATTTATTGTATAGGAAATAAATACAATATAAAATAGCATCCTAAGCTAGGCCACAGAGTACAGATGTGATAATGATGTGTCAATCAAGAACAGTTATTGTAACAGCTATAACATTTGAGGACTGATGCTATTGGGGTGTGCAAAGGCTGTGCATGCTTGTTGGAAGTGAGTACATGGTAATTACCTCTATTTCCTTTTCAACTTTGCCGATAACTTAAAATTGCTTTAAGACTGCAGACTGTTGAAAATACACCATAAGTTAGAAGCTGCTGAGTGCAATGGAGAAGGACAAAACCAGGTAAGGAGATACAAACCACTGTGGGACTATTTAAAGTATATTATGATCATAATAGTTAGTCTGCAAGTTATGCTTCAGCTTTTTCTTGCTTAAACTCATCCTATGCTATAAAATACCCTTGATTTGAAACACAAACAAAAACAAGGCAGTAGCACATGTCCTCATTTATCATCAGTCTCCAGTGACTTCCTAAGATATCATCTTTCACAGGCCCACAGCTTCCTAATTTCCTTCCCTCACTTTCCTTCTTACTACTCACTCCACCCACCCATACTCTTCTAGCGTTGCCCCCCGACACAGGCAACATTCAGCACATATCTTGGACATTGTCCTTGTGTTTGCTTTCTCTAGGCTGATACAGTTACTTTTAAGCACCACTCACAGACTCTTGAAGTATTTGTCTCAGTTGCATCCTGATTCTGCTATTACCAGCCTAACAATTGGCCTGACTTGGCTTTTCCTTTCTGTTTTCTCATCTGCAAAATGCAGTCATTACTTAGCTCACAAGTTGAATTCAAGAAGCAAATTAGTTAATAGGTATACAGCACTTAACATGTGCCTGATGAATGAGAGAATTCCTATCAGTGACCACAGAGCCTCTCTCTATCTCTCTCTTTCTCTCTCTCCTTCTGCAATTCTTGTCTCTTGCAGCACGGTTGGAATCCAGTCATTTGATATGAGAGCTTCCCACCATTTCTGATCCTCACTTTTTGTTTTGTTCAAATGCTGCACTACAGGATCAATCACCAAACATTATCAACCTCATCTTCCTTAACTGTCTTCCAAAACAAAAATATCTATGCACTGTTGTGTCCCAAATGTAATGCCCAAAGTAGTAGGTGTTTAATAATGCTGGGTTCAATAAAGGTAGGAATGATTCAGGATATGGTACATTTGGAAGAAAAGACATGGGTATGTTTACAAGCATCATTGTTATAACAATCATTAATCCAACGACATACTTAAAAACACTCACAAGGTGGTGGTCTGTAGCATTAAAATACTTGTGTTAGAGTTGAAAAAAAAAGATCTTTTATCCATTATTTTATACTACTCTAAAAAAATCAGTTTTATTCTCTATGAAAAGTACTTGCTGGATTTGCATCTATAAATTAAAAATTGTAAAAGTTAGGGTCAAAGTTAAAAATCACTTAAGATTTTTGTATTAATCCATACTATATGAATGCCTTAATTAAAAAATATTCTACATGTTGATAAACACAGAGAGATTTACTGGTTCACTCCACAAACACCTGCAATGGCCAGAAGTCGATCATGCTGAAGCTAGGCACCACCAATTTACACCGTGTCTCTCATATGTGTGGCGCGGACCCAGCTTCTTGAATGATCACTGCTGCTTCCTTGAATGAGCAGCAACAGGAAGCTGGAATCAGCAGAAGAGTGAGGCAGTCCACTATGGGCTGTGGTCATCCCAAGGGGAATCTTAACTGCCAGCCAAATTCTCACTTCTACCACACTTATGCCGCGCAAACTTCTACAAGGTTACTTCAGAATTTTAGTGCACAAATTGAATTTGATACAGACCATTTTTGAGGTTGATTCATAATTTTTTATAACATACCTTTTACTTTGACTGTTTAAGACCTCTCATATTTGTCTAAGCACATCATGGAAGCAAATAAGTGTTCATAAAAATCATACAGGGAATGAGAGTATTATGATCATACAGAAATAATTTAGGGATCACTTTCTCCTGCCCATACTTTGTCAAATGTATATGGGAATATGGTTTTAAAATGAAGAGATGTTTCAAAGCATCCCTATATAGATCCAAGATGTGCTAAGTTGTTTGTTGCAAATAACTCTGAAATTACAAAATAATTGAAGGAAATTAATCATAGAACAAATAGTCTATGCTCTTGTATAATTATAGCTTTCAGTATAATCAAAAAATAGTAACCTTTTATGAAACAAAACAAAAATACCTTCTTCCATCATTGTTTGAATAAATATTATAATATACAAGGAAATACCAGGCTATTATATTAAATCAATAAAGAATGCAATAAAATTTAAATTATAAGTAAAGGTCAAAATCAACTGTAATTATTAACTTGGGTTACCTTCAATACTTCAAATTTAATATTTATTCAATTTTTAATTATACCAAATAAAATCCCTGTAACTACTGCCTCTCGTTTACTATTAGCTCATTTGAAATTTTGATTAAACTTTCTTAATACAACATACCAGGCTGTTGACTTAGGAAACTCAGCCATGGTTTTCACAGATGATTATCTTTTTTTTAAGATTTATTCATTCCTTTTTTTTTTATTCATTGATTACATTGTATTATATGATACAGTTTCGTTGCAACTGGGAATAACCCCAACCTTCCCCCCGCCCTCCCCCCATGTGGAATATTCCACCTTGTTGCATATCCACCGATCAAGTACAGTTGAGATTCCCTCTTTGCAAGTATAAACTAAACATAGAGTGCAACATCTTATACTCCAGTCTAGTTCCTCAGCTTCTTAGGGAGACCCTGTCCGGTGATTTATTTATTCTTATTACAAAGTCAGCTAATACAGAGAGAAGGAGAGACAGAGAGGAAGATCTTCCGTCTGACGATTCACTCCCCAAGTGACTGCAACGTCAGATACTGCGCCGATTCGAAGCCAGGGCCAGATCTTCTTCCAGGTCTCCCACACGGGTGCAGGATCCCAAGGCTTTGGGTCACCCTCGACTGCTTTCCAAGGCTACAAGCAGGGGCTGTCGGGATTAGAACCGGTGCCCATATGGGATCCTGGTGCTTTCAAGACAAGGACTTTAGCCACTAGGCCACGGCTCCGGGCCCCACAGATGATTCACTCCCAAAGAGGCTGTAATGGCCAGAGCTGATATGATCTGAAGCCAGTAGCCAGGAGCTTCGTCTGAGTCTCCCATATGGGTGCAGGGTCCCAAGGTTTGGGGCCATCCTTGACTACCTTCCCAGGTCAGAATAAGGGAACTGTATGGGAAATGCTGCAGCTGAACCAGCGGCCATATGGTGAGGACTTTAGCCACTAGGCTACTGCACTGGGCCCTAAAATCACTTTTACTCTTTTTCCTTTCCTAAACAGAAGTGTTCATGGCTTCAAAATGGATCTAATTTATCCTTGAGAATAATTTGCACATATGTATATATACACACACATCACACACACATATATATATATCTATGCGTATATATATATATATCACTGTGTGATCAAATTTTTTAGTACTGAATTTTTAAAAGATTTATTTATTTTTATTGGAAAGTCAGATATACTAAGCAAAGGCGAGACAGAGAGGAAGATCTTCTGTCCAATGATTCACTCCCAAACTGACCACAACGTCCGGTGCTGTGCTGATCTGAAGCCAGGGGCCAGGAACTTTCTGCAGGCCTCCCACACGGCTGTAGGATCCCAAGGCTTTGGGACAAACTCAACTGTTTTCCCAGGCCACAAGCAGGGAGCTGGATGAGAAACTGGGCTGCCTGGACCCATATGGGATTCCGGCATGTTCCAAGCAAGGATTTTAGCTGCTGGGCCATCACTTCATTTTGGGCCATAACATTATTTTGTTACAGGGGGAGGTTCTACAGTGATTCCACTATAATCCAGCTTTCTGTTAATATTTCTTGGAAAGCAGTGGAAGACGGCCCAAGTGCTTGGGTTCCTGTTCTCAAGAGAGAGACCTGAAAGATGCTCAAGGCAACTGGGTTATAAATCACTCAGTGCCAGTCTTGTGCCACCTGGGGAATGAACCTGTGGGTGGAAAATCTCCTTTTCTTCCTCCCTCCTTCTCTCCTTCCCCTTCTTTCTTTCTCTTTAGGTCTGGCTTTCAAATAAACAAATATTTAAGGAAAATATTTGCACTGCTAGCCATTTTGGCCCGTGTTACATCATCTAATTAATAGATTTGCACTGAATTGTTTCATTTCAAATGTGTTTTAGTTTTTGGTTTAATGTAATTCAATAAACTTACTGAGCACTTTTGGTGGGTGAAGTAGTAAGATAAACACCGTGTGCACACAAAATTAAGAAAAATTTGTTTCTGTGTCAAGGAAACCAATACTTCTACTCTGCTATGTTAGTTATACACACACACATATGTGTATATATATGTGTATGTGTATATATTTACACACTTCACGGTGATGCTTTCTCTGTAATGATGATTACACCACTGTGGAGCTATAACCGAGAGAATGTGTATCTTTCCTTCCAGTGTCAACGAGATTTGGAGCACAATTGACATTCAAAGTGATTTACTAGGTGGGTTTTTTGGTGCACAGTTACCACATCACTGGAATTTCCACAGGCCAAAGCAGTGTCTTTGGGATTCAATCTGGGCTCCATTTCATTTTCAAAACTTTTCTTTCAAATTTTGCATATTTTATAAATAAAAATGGAACAGATTTCATGCATTTCATATACATCACTTTAAGAACAATGATACCTCCCAGATCCCTTCCCTTCCTCCTTCACTCCCACCCTCCTTCTTTATATTTTTTAATTTTTTACAATGAAATAGTTTCAATATATTTGATCATCAGAGACAATTGCTGTTAACTACAATCAGTTATCCACATGTCCATTTTATTACATAAATTGCATTTGGTATAGTCGGTATATTAATTACCACAAATGAAGGGAAGCATGTGCTTACTTGTACTGGGTCACAGTACAAACCCTCTCTCCTTGAAAATACTCTTTATCTCTTTACCATTTTAGTTTTTTTCTCCCTTTGCATTTCATATGTGACCTGTTCTGTCTTGTTTGGTGACTTTCATGTTGTCCTCTTTTCCCACTAAATGTTAAGTTTCACGAGGGTCAAGCTTTCTGTTTGTTTACTTTCATTTACACTGGCATTCCCATTTGTAAAGAGACTCAAACAATATTTATTATTAGTGAATAAATAAGTACAAGTGTTCGTAGCTCTTTAAGAACATATATCCTGATTTCTGTTCTGTGTCTTTACCACTCCAGTTTTGGATGGTCTGGAGTATTTCTGGTTTTAGCTGACTACAAACTACTCCATTGACTTTGATCTTACAAGTTAATGACAGGCCCATCCATCTAATTCCAACTCTATAAGTTCCTGTTTCAACATTTCCTGCATCTCGGCTCTCCCCACTTGGCATGTGAGACAGCCAGTTTGGTCTGCCAGCCTGGCATGAAGTCATTGCTCTACCACTACTGTCTGTCACTCATTTCTTGATACCTAGATATGCCAGCCTGCCTGGAATTTTTTCCTCATCACGCTTAATGACTTATTTTGTTGTGTGCCTGGATGCATCCTCAGTATGTATTCTGCCTCCCCCATGTAGGCATGTCTGTTTCCATTTCCCTGTCCTTTCCAGCCTGCTTCACACTCTGTATGCTCCCCCAACTATGTCACACGATTGGACAAGCATTCTGAGAGGCTGACTGCTGTCCTGTATTTTGTCTTTTCAGGTATAAGGCATTTCAGGTGAACTTGGATCTTGGCCTTATCAGAAAAACAGTGAACTACTGGAATGCAAATAACCTATGGTACTAGAAACAGGGCAAAGTGAAGTCTCTGTGGTCACATTAGGTGTCACTATGATTATAAATGTTCTAAGTTTCTGAGAAACCCATAAGCAGATGGCTAATTATAACAAGTCTTGGATATTCTGCTCTTAGGAGATAGCAAAGCAGTTTCAAATGGTGACAGGAGGAAGATATTACTACAGGACATTTTTGCTTGACAACACCTTATATGCATACTTTGCCTTTCTCGCCTTGTCTCTCTCTCCATCTCTCTTTCCTACTTAAGATTTGTTTTTTCATTTGAAAGTAAGATTTCTGGAGAAGCAGAGGAAAGGGAGAAGTTGGGAGTCAGGGATGGAAGCAGAGAGAAGAGAAAGGAGGAGAGGAGAGAAGAGGGGAGGGGAGGAGAGGAGAGAAGAGGGGAGGAGAGAGAGTGAGCAAGAGAAAATATCTCTTTTATCTGATACTTAACTCTTTAAATGGTCACTGTCTAAATGGTCATAAAGATCATGATTAGGACAGACCAAAGCCAGGATCCCTGTCCAGGTATGCCATGAGTGTGCAGTGCAGGAACTCAAACACTTGGGACATTTTTCACTGCTTTCCCAGAGCATTAGCAGAGTCCCGAATGGGATGTGGAGCAAGCGGGTTTTGAACCATCACCCAAATGGTATGGTATTTCTGCAGACAATGCATTAGCACACTATACTTCAATGTCATCTTCACTTTGCATCTCTTAGAAGTCGGGCATGAAAATGGTTTGCTCATTTTAAATTCTTTTTGATGACTAGGTCTTATTAGCAAAACATATATACATAAGTTTGATACAATCCATAAAGTGCAGACAAGGAGTGTATTGGGTGTAATCATGTGTAATACTAAGGAAGCTAGGCAAATGCCTGATATTTGTGAATGAAATTTAGAGTTCAATAGAAGTGATAAAGTATACATATGTGGAATCAATTAGAGATTATGCCAAAAAGTACATAGATTTGACTAGGGAATCCAAATATAAAGTAGTCTACCCAGTTCTCAGTATTTCAGGATATGTAAATTCCTTAATGACTAGATAAAAGGAAGTAAACCTACAATGTGATATTCTACAGCATCCATTCAATGAACATACTTTTGTAGGTGGGAAAGCCCAAGTGTTGCTGAGGGCATGGAAAACCAGAAACACTCATGAATTCCTAACGTTTGTCATCTGGAGATAAATGTGGCTGCACTGAACGAATTAGATTTACACATAGTATGTCATTGGAATGGAATCTCTGGTGGAGTGCTTTACTTCGCAGGCTCAGGAAAGGACTACACTAAAGAGGACAAGTGTTGGTTGGATGTACATATTATGGCTTTACAACAGTGAAAGTAACATCCATTCAGTTCCAACACTATCTCTGGAAGAGATTTTGATTTACTTGTACAGTCTATTGAGATTTGACTTTCTTACTTGTTTGCGTCTTGTATTGCAATTTGCCACCAAGCTCATTTCAATCTTCACATTTCCTGTTTTGTTGTCCTTCAATCCCTTATTTTCCATGATACTATATGATTTGTGTCTTGCTGTAGCTTTTACTTTATCAGACTTCTATTGAACTTCACCCAGCTATTTTTAAAGATTTGCTTTGTGTACTTTTCTCCATTAAAATTCTGGCTAATATTGTTTTCATGTTAACTCTTCGATTCATGAACCAGGTGGAAATTAACATTCCTCTTCTATAATATTAGAAGTTTCGTTTACAGTTTTTACCTACCTAAATTGTTTTGGTTCTATCAGCATCATGAGTTGGTAGAAAGTTTTGATTAGAAACTTTCCAGAAGTAGGTGAGGGGGAGCAAACTTTTACTATGTGGTGGAAAGAGTGAATGAAATGAGCATTCCAACTTGTGGGAAACTCAAAGCCACACAAATACCATGGAAGAGTGGAAAGTTGGCTGAATTTAGCTGGAGGGGAGAGTCAGTCTGTAGTGGTGAGAGATAAAAGTAGAGAGGTACAAAAGTGCTAGTTGACAGAGGACCTTGAATTATAGGCCAAGAGTTTAGACTTGATATGGTAGAAGTAGCTGATTCTTGAGCAGGAAGGTGATTTGATAAAAATGGTATTTGCAGAAGATTATTATAGCAATACACAAAGGAATAATTGTAGCAAAAAGAAACTGGCATTAGGAAAACCAGACAAGAAATTATAGTAACTGAAATATAAGTTTGCTATCATAGAAAAAGGAAGAAAATAATGAATCTGCTAGACATGATATGTAAAAAGGGTTTCCAAACTTGGCTTTTAGACCACCTATTTCACAATTACACTAAAGCTTGATAGAAATTGTTTCTGTACATAAAAACTTTTGGTGATTCTTTCATGGTGAGATATTAAATCGAACATTCTAGCAATATTTTTTTCTTTGGAGAGGATTAAGTGAACATACTGACTTTGTAAACTCTGTGGAGGACTGGCTGGTAGCAAGTGCTGAGGTAGTTCAGAAGTAAAATAGAGAATTGTTTGGGGGCAAGATGAAAATAAATAAGATGTAGATGTAGGTACTGTCCTAGTTTAAAATTGAGCAATGCCTCTTAATCCAAGGAGATTTAGTCTCTAGGGGGCGTTTTCAACTCTCTGGAGACAGCTTTCTTGATTACCAGTGGGGCTGGGGCAGTGCTACTGGTATCTTGCTAAGTTCACATCAATGATGCTTCCATAGCCTGTAATACAGAGAACAGCCCTCACTGCTTTCCATCATGAAGAATTGTTAGTCCAACATGCCAATAAAAATAAAAGTGGAATACAGGTTAAATGCAAACATAGTTTTAAAATATAGATAAAATAAATACAAATAAAAGCAGTTTCTCTAAAAGTTGTATTAGGAGCAATGTGGAAAATTTATGCATGAGTTAACTAATATAGAATTATTGTTACATTCCTAAGATGTGCTACTGAGTTACAAAAAGGAGTGCTTTTTCATTAACGATGCATACTGAAATCTGTAAACCAGTTTCAGTTTCACATAAAACAAAGAAAGGTGTACACACATATACATGTCTAAACGGAGATTTAACATTAACACTGCTGTATCTAGGATGAAGTACAATGTTCCCTTATGCTTTTTAAAGTTTCCTTTTGTAAAGATTGTTTTTACTATTTTTAATGATACAGTTTTGAAGTATAGTCATTCCACCCACCCCGTTCTCATTTTCTGTGTTAATCATACTTTAGCAAAAATTATTTTTAAAGCATAAAAAAGAAAAAAACAAAAAACAGCTTCAGGTATAATGCCCCAATTCCTGCCAATGTCATAGCTGCGTTTTATGGAACATACTGCTTCTAGAACATAGGTTAGTGGGGGAAGTAGGGGAGAAAGTTTGTGATCACTTAAATTTTTGATATGTTTCAGAATGATTGAAATATATACATTAAAAAGTTAAGAAAATACCACTGTAAACATATTTGTAATATATGCTTTTGATACATGGGTTTCTTTTGCTTGGTTTTGTTCTAAAACTGACTTCAACTCTCATCTTAATTTTGCTCTTGGCCATTCCCACTGCTGCTTGTTCTGATTCACTTAAAGATTCTGGGATATACTTCCTGACAGGTGCAGAATTGCAGACGGTTGACACATGAATCCACTAAGTCTCTGAAAACCCCTACCAATCTCCCATGTTTATTTCCCTTTTTGCCCTCTTTATTGAGATGGCTTTTTTTTTTCTCCAGGGGCAAAAAATCTAGACTGCCTATTTCTCTTTCACTTCACACTGCTAGGTCTAATTACCTGTAAGGTCCTTGTGAATGGAAAACTACCCAGTGGTTTTCAAACACTGTCCCTTCAGGCACACAAAATAGAAAGAGATAAAGTGCCACATCATTTTGCTTTCACTGGAACTATCTAAACTCTATCCCAGCTACTTCCTAATCATGATATGACAGCTCAAGTGACTACATTCCTACTACTGTGAAATTTCAATCATTCTAGTGTAAAGAGTGATGTTCCTGTAGCAGACTTTTCAGCCTGGACAGATCATAAGCTCTTGCCAACTTTGTAAAATCACTCTTGCTTTTTTCTCTCTTCATAAACATGAACAATTATCTTTTCAGTGCAGAAATGCGAAGAATGCACTGTACATAGGCATTTGATACAGCAGCAGGTCGACAAATAGAGACATTTCTGAAAAGTTTATATTAGGAGAGTGGTTATAGGTAAAGAATGGTTTCTAGCATGACTGTTGTGGTGCAGCAAGTTAAATTGCCAATTTAGAACACCTTCAATTCCTTTCAAGAGTGCCTGGGATTAAGTTTTGTTTCTACTTCCAATCCAGCTTCCACTTAAAGCTCCCTTCCAGGGTTGGCATTAGCAGCAGGAGTCAGGGGCCCAAGCAGGATGCAGAATGGAGGTTGGGCCGTGCCTTAAAACACTAGACCATGTGCACACCTTGTTGCCCTCTTTAAAAAGCTAAAGTGCTTGTATTCCGACAGTTCAGTTTTTGAGTTTCTTACATATTTTAAATATTAATCCTTTGTCAGATGAATAGTTAGAAAATATTTTCTCATACTCTACTGTATTTTTTTTCTTCACTGACCATTCCCTTTGCTATGCTGAAATATTTTTGCCTGACATAATTTCATTTGTTCAGTTTTGTTTTTGTTGTCTGCACTATTGGGTCTTGTCCAAAGAAAAAGTTACTGGCTACATTGATGCCTTGAAATGTTTCTCCTGTGGTTTTATTTTGTGTGTTTGTGTGTGTACGTGTTGTTTTCTTGGCAGTTTCATAGTTATAGGTATTATATGTAGGTTTTTGATGCATTCTGAGTTGATTTTCTCTGCGGTATGAGAAGTGTCACACATTTACCTTTTAATCTTCCATAGGAACCTAGAAAAATCACAGGGGGCAATTGTAAAACTCTGCCACCTCACACTTCCATAGTAGCTAAATGATATTTGGAGGATTCATGAGGCCATAATGCTAAAAATCATTCAAAGAAAGTAAAATCTCTTTGATATTTTAGAATAAGCATGCATGCATCATAAATTTAGTTCATTTAGGACCTGTGCCTAATAGGTTATAAAACCACAGAATGGGATAACCTCTGCGGATTAATTAGAAGTAAATACTTACTAAATTGAGACTCACAAAGACAATTGCACAAATATTAAAAACTTCGTTGTTCATGGTAAATGTGATGAGAGCATATTGTTATTAAATTTAATGCATTTATTTACTATGCAGGTGTTGTGTATATAAAAATATCCTATGATCTAAGCAGAATTGAGAAAAAGATTTTCTTTCTAAATATTCAGATTTATATTTAGTGGAGGAAGATAAATTCAAAAGTGGAAAGAGGGTCTTAATAAATAGAAGGATAAATATTTCTAATTTACTCTATGAAATCAGTACAACATGAAACAATAAAGCAAGATAAAGCTATCACAAGTAAAAAATCACAGATAAGTTATCTGTTATGAAAGTACAAATGAAAAAATTTTTAAAATATATTTTATTTTGAATTCTGAATTATGTGGTACAATTTGTATAGGTTGTGATTCCCCTCCAAACTCCCACCCACCAACAGATTTTCCCCATTTTACCATCCGGCTTCAACAACATATAAAGAATTAAATATTTTGGATAAATGACCTCTACCCCAGGGATGCCAGATTGGATTGTTAAAAACAGGCACTTAGATATCTCGTAACAGAAGAATAAATAGAAAAATTCACATGTTCATCTCTATAGATGCAGGAAAAACAATATTATTTTATGGTCACAAAACTAATAAAAATGATAAAAAGGAATGGGAGTAATAATTCATTGAAACTAATGAAATTCTCTCTGAATACCACCCAGGGCTCCTGGCTGTAGTTCCGATGTCACCAGACCCTATGAGAAGGTTTTGGGTTGCTACCATCCGTGTGGGAAATCCAATAGGAAACGACTGCCCTCTCAGTTCTCAGCCTCTGAGGGCATTCATATACCCTGTGATCTCCTAGGAAGTCAGGATACAGTTCTTGGTGTCCATGCTGACAATCCTTGATGAAGTATCCATTGCTTCTGTGTTGACAGCACTTTGGAGGCCTCTGGGAGCCTCCGGGACTAGGATACAGACCTCCTTTCCATTTTTTGTCTATTTTAAATATAGTTACTATGAACATTTGTATATAAGTTTTTTTTTCTTGCACATAAGTTTTTATCTGTCTTAGAAGTGATATTTTTTGGAGAAAAGGGTAACTTTGTTTAAACTTTTGAGGAAATGTCACAACTGTGTGCACTCTGTACCAGTTTATATCTCCAGTGGCACTGTAAGAAGAATCCAGTTTCTTTATACACACACCAAGACTTATCATGATCTATTCCTTGTGAAATCAGATAGCATTCCATGGTATGGATATACCATATTGTATGTATCCAGCTCTCAGATACTAATACTAATACTAATACTAATACTAATACTAATACTAATACTAATACTAATACTAATACTAATACTACTCATACTAATACAAGTGCTAATACTGCTATGACATAGATAGATCTTAAAAATATTTTATTTAATCCAATAGGCTAACCTCAGAACTACTATGTATCACACGACAATATTCAGATGGGGTGTCCAGACTTGGCAAATGTACAGACATAAACGATAATGGCCTTTATTAAGGTTGGAAAAACTGAATCAAAGTTGGTGGGGCGTGGAACTCTAGCCAATAAAAGGTAGTGGGGGTGGAATTCTAGCTAGCAAAAGGCAGTTTCTTTTTGAGGTGATGGAAATGTGTAGAAAATTATGCATAATTATAAGTATTTCAAAACTAATGATGCATATACATGCAAAGGTGAACTGCAAGTTATGTGACTTAAACCTTCAATGTGCTACTTTAAAAAGAGATTTTTGAGGTGTTAATGAAAATTTGTGGAAATTATACTTTCTATAAAAAGGATTTTACCCTAGGGTTTCACATTTCTTCATAGGATTAAAATATATTATTTTTTTGATCTCAGAGATGGAAAAAAGCAGTGAGTACTGTAAGCATCTACTAATGAGCAGTCATCTTTGGACTGAAGTTTACTTAAAATCTCAATGATGCAAGTTAGTATTCTTTGAAACGCAAGAAGCTCATTCAGGCTTTACTTGTCTATGTATAAATTGGCTGTAATTAAGCAGCCCGTATGCTTCTACATATTACTTCACATTAGCAGTCTTCGACATTTTGCTGTTGTTTTTCTCTTCTGTAGACCAAAGCAGAGATTTTACTTTATCAAATCCCATATTTTTGTGTGTATTTTAGATTTTCCAATGATTTTAGGATAACATTTCCCATAACTTTTATCTGTAAGACTTAATGAACTATATTTATGCAATTCTTATTCAATTCAACTACTTGAATATGATGTCTATTTTTGTCATGTCTGGTTTTTTTTTTGAATGAACGACAAAATTATATAAAAGCTAACTAGGCAGTTATTATCTCTAATGAAAGAGATCTGATTAAACATACACACACACACGCATGCAACTTCTCAGAACTCAAAGGAGAGCACTGTGTGTCCTTTGCACACATGTCTGTACTAGTTTCCAGGTCTGGGAAGAAGATAAAACACAGTGCGTGCAACCTGTTTTTCCAGTACTTCCAAATCAAGACATACGCCTTTGCAATAAGAAGCTAACTAACTGCCATTTTGAGCATTCCTTTGACCCTACTGACTATTTTGACTACACAAAAATTACACAAACAAGCACTTTTTAAAGAGAGCATTTTGCTGCTGTGGTTTTTAGGGGGAGGGAATTTCTTTGCAGAGTTATAAATTAGAAATGGAAGAATCTCCTGCAAGTATAAGCTTTTGTTGTCTTTGTAGACTGCCCTCCTTCATGCACTGATCTTGCCATGAAGTTTGAATGAAATGTAAAATGAATGTATACATGATAGTTAGAAAATTATGTTTTGCTTTTCTGTTATTCTACCTTATAGTTATGTATTATTTTCAAGTATGACAGACTGACTTATATGTATGTATGTATATTATATCCATAATTTACATATCAGAATATGATCACTACACTCTTGGAGGGAATCAAAACTTTCTTTTACGTTAGTGATTCATGATAGCATACTGTCTAGAAAGACTTCAGAGTCAAATTAATTTCAAAATTACATAATTGTATAACGTCAATAGGCAGTTTATTAGCGATTAGCAGGTAGTGTATTACTGACATAGTATTTTTCAAAAACTGACTACGCATAGTCTAAAAGTTTGAGACCATATTAAAGCTACTCTGAGGCAAATTGTACTTAATTGTGTTTTCTGAATATTCAGACAGTAGCATTAATTTACTTATTCATTTCACTAATGTTTAGTTTATAAATATTACATATAAAGTGTTTTTCTGATACTTAAGTTCAATCGTTGGGTTTTAATGGAAGAAATGTGTGATGCTCCTAGGTGAGAAATCCTATACTAGATACATACTTAAAGCAAAAATAACGAGGAAGAAAAGTAAATTCTGGCAAGTTGAATCAAAAGGAACAAGTTTTGCAGAGGAAAGCATATCACAAACACTGGGGCAAATATGCACAAATATAATTCCAAACATAGAAACTAGACCTGGAGCAGTCAGACAAGTACTTTTGGATGTTCCGAAAAAAAAATGGAAGTGTGCTAATATCCATTTGGCTTTTGCCTGTCAGTTCCTCAGTCCAAGAAGGAGGACAGGCAGGTGCTGGAGTAAAACTCAGAGGGCTCTTCAGCAGCTAAACACTTATGTTTTAATTTATTCTGCCTTCACTGGGAAACTGACAGGAGTTTTAATCAGGAGGATGTGATGGAAATGTAAGGAATGTACTAGAAGCTAGTTTCTGAAGAAAGAGATAAGACATCATTGCCATCCTCTAGGAGAGTAACTCACTACTGCTGCTACTGCTGTTGCTGCTATCACTTCTGCTATTGCTACAATTGCCCAAACTGTCTTGAGTTTATCAAGCACTTAAGACATAGCAGGAACTGTTCTAGACTTCCGACAAGTAAAGTCAGACTTAATCCTCAGCCTACATAAAAAGGCAAAGTTAAAACTACTATTTCCTCCTGTGCTTCCTATATTTTTTATCTACCGCTTAATCCCGTTAGGGTGCCCCAGGTCCCTGCTTCCTTCCTCTTACCTCAATCAACTTCCTCTCTGACTTCTGCTTTCCTATCTCTTAAAGGCTGGATGGACAATAAGTGCTCTCACACTGGAATCCTTGATTACTTCGCAACCCTACCATTCCACTGGAAGTGCTCAACATTCCAACCTAGGATAAATGCTGTTCCCCACTGCTAAAACCATAGAGCTCAGGTTTTGAGTAGCACAGTAACAATTTTAGCACAGCAGGGATCTCAGAACCACTGACCAAGGTTTTATAGACCTCTCATCAGCTCTGCCACTTACATCCAGGAATGACTATTTGATATGTTTGACACGCTTTTGCAAATTGTCAGCTACACTTGGTAATGGACAGACATTTCTGCATTAGACACAATTTGTTAAGTATAATAATTGTAACAGTAAAACATTGAGTCTAGAGATGTGGATTGTGGCATCACTAGCATGTAGATATTAGTAAACATCACTCAAGTAAGTGGTTTCAATTTAAGCCATTTAATTAATTCTCACGAACACTAATCATCAGCAAAGGTTCATTTCTCTGCTTCAGAGCCA